>NW_024426552.1:45985792-46085286 GCF_017311325.1 Ursus maritimus | reverse complement strand
GCGTTGTGGTCTGTGAATATGCAGGGAATAATTTAATACTTTTGGTATCGGTTGAGACCTGTTTTGTGACCCAGAGCATGGTCTATTCTTGAGACATTCAAAGCTCTTGTTTCTATGTTGGTTTTCTGCTCCGGTGCTCTGTCTATTGCTGATAGTGGAGTGTTGAGGTCTTTGTTGATGTATGGCATTCAAAGCTCTTGTTTCTATGTTGGTTTTCTGCTCCGGTGCTCTGTCTGTTGCTGATAGTGGAGTGTTGAGGTTCCTACTATTAATGTATTTTTATCTATATATCTCTTTATTCCGGTTAAGAGTTGGCTTGTGTATCTTGCTGCTCCCCTGTTGGGGGCATATAAATTGTCAGCTCCACTTGTTGGATACATACTTTAAGAATAATATAGTGCCCTTCTGTATCTCTAACCATAGTCTTTAGTTTAAAATCCAATCTGTCTGATATGAGAATTGCTACCCCAGCTTTCTTTTGAGGTCCATTGACATGAAAGATTGTATTCCATTCCTTTACCTTTAGTCTGGATGTATCTTTAGGTTCAAAATGAGTCTCTTGTAGACAGCAAATGGATGGGTCATGTCTTTTTATCCAATCTGCAACCCTGTGGCGTCTTATGGGAGCATTTAGGCCATTCACATTAAGAGTGATTATTGAGAGATATGATTTTAATGATGCCATGTTGCCTGTAAAGTCTTTGTTTCTATAGATTGTGACTTTCTGTTCTGTATCACTCTTGGGGCCTTTTTACTTTTATAGAACCCCCCTTAATATCTCCTGTAAGGCTGTTTTCATCGTTACGAAATTGGTCAGTGACTGGCAATCCTGGAAGGTCTTTATCTCTCCATCAATTCTGAATGACAGCCTTGCTGGATAAAGGATCCCTGGCTGCATGTTTTTCTCTGAAAGAGCTTTAAAAATGCCCCCCCCAACCCTTTCTCTCATTCCAGGTCTGTGTAGACAGGTCTGACGTAATTCTGATACCTTTGCCTTGGTACGTGAGAAATTTCTTTGCCCTGGCCGCTTTCAATACTGTATCCTTGGATCTAATGATTTGCAAATTGCTTCTGATGACGTGCGCTCGGTTTGTCATGAGGGAGCTTGGGAGGGGTCCTCTCTGCCTCTGGCATGAAAGCTTAGTTTCCTTTGCTAGATTAGGGAAGTTTTCAGCTACAATTTGTTCAAAATCTCTTCTAGACTCTCTGTTTTCTCCACCCCTTGGGGATGCTGATGATTTTGACATTGGAAGCTTCATTGAGTCAATAATCTCCGTAACCCAATTCCTGAGTGGATTTTTTGAGTCCAGATTCTATTTCAGCTTTTTCTTCTACTAACCCATCCTCCACCTAGCCGATCGTTCTTCTGCCTCTATCACCTGTCGGTCCAGGAGCCTCTAGTTTTGATACATTTGATTATAGTATTTTTATTTCTGCCAGATTCGCTCTCATTTCCGCCAGAGATTCCTATATTCCTCTAGTATTTTCGTTAATATTTTTTTCAAGTCCACACATCATCTTGACCATTGTTACCGAACTCCATTTCTGATAATTTGGTTATATCCATATCCATTAGTTCTGTGGCAGAGGCAACAGACTCATTGTCTTTTTTTGCGGGATTTGTCCTTCTCCATTCTGATGAGGAGAGCGTTGGGTTGTCCAGAGCCCAAATTATTGACTGGGACCCAGGCCATGTGCCCTTGTTTTATAGGGACCTTAGGGATGTGGGCTTCTTGATTTTTCAGCCTGCCTTCTGGGGGAGGGGCCTGCCACGCCGATACTCAGGCAACCCTGTTTGGGTAGAGTCTCCATGTCCCCTGCAAGGGAGGATGAGGATGGGCACACTGTGAGCCGGTATTTCCAGGCTTTTGTTCTCCAGTGGCTTTCCCTGGTGGTTTGCTCTGCCTCTTCTGAGACTCAGAGCAGCAGTGGCTGAATCCCAGCCTCTGTCTCAGAACAGAGGGATCGCAGACCATTCTCCACTGATGTTCTGGCCACTTTAACTCTGTTACTGTTGGTGCTGCTCAACCCTGCAGCATCCCGGGATGTGCACCGCACACCCGGTGTCCCAGTTGTCACTTCCAGGGCTGGCGCGTCTCTGTCCTTTGTGTTTCTAACACTGCCAGCCGCCAGCTGCCCCCGTGCGCTCCCGGAGCTCCGTTTCAGTGTGGTTCGCGCACCCTCTGGAGCTCCGGTTTTCGGACTGGTCGCGCGCTTCCGGGCTCACGGTCTCAGTCCGCTCTCTCGTGGGTGCTGCCCCCCCCCCATGCAGGTGGCAACCGCTTCCCGGCACCCAAACGCGGTGGCTCCCTCCTCCTTACGTTTATCTTCCAGGATCTGTGCACGGATTCATGGCTCCCCACTTCGTACCTCAATACTCAGCGCTGGAGATGTTCATTTGTAGAGATCCAGATGTATCTTCCTGAGTCTCAGGCTGATTCCGTGGATGTTCAGGCTGGTCTGGTACCTATCCAGCTTGAATCAGGGGACCAGCTGAAAAAGGGGACCCCTACTCCTCCGCCATCTTAACTCCTACCCCAAGTATTGTTCTAAGCACTTCCATTAATTAATTCATTTCATCCTCCCAACAACCCTATGAATTAGAATTGAATGAATATGAAATCTGAATTTAAGGTAAATTAAATAGGCAAGTGGTTTTCTATCATCATGATTTAAGAAGCACTTTAGAAGTAGAAATGCTTGTCATATTTGTATTAAATGGGAAAATAAGTTAATGAAGACACACAAAAGATGAAGAAGAGGGAGACATTACTTCAAGGTCTTCATTATATATCACAATTAGGTGTGATTGGATGTTTCTGCTTCAGCTTAATGAAATTCTCCCAGAGTGAGGCAAAATCTTATGCCATCATTTTTAGCCCGAAGCAAAGAATTTCTTTCTGCTATAAAAACATTATTATCTTAAAAATCATGGACTTGTACAAAGTATTTTATGATAATTTGTCAGCAGAGGCAAAGCCTATATTCCTATATAAGGTTGATGCTTAAATTTTGCCTAGTCATAGGACACTTTACAGTGCCCAATGAGGCTCTATATAATCTGCAACCCTAACATTCCCTTTATCTGGAAAGCTCTTTCCCCAGATATCTTTGTGGTTCACCTGGATAGATAGTGTTCAGGTAGGCCAAGATATGGAAACACTCTAGGGAGGGAGTGATTTTGATCAAATGCAAAAAAGCACCAGTCATATTGGTGGTTGGAAGAGCAGGCCAGTGATAGGACAGACAGCTCAGTCAGGATTTGGTAGAGAATGAAGAGCCACTGAACGTTCTCAAATAAGAGAAAATCTCAGAGAGGACTCTGAGGAGAGAGTTTCACAAAGGTGAATGTAGACATGAGTTCAGGTTGGACTGAAGGTGGACCGGATTGAAGATAGGTCAGGCAAGAGGCAGTAAGAACCTAAATGGGGATATTAGCCACAGAGCTGGAAGAAAAGTAATACAAATGAGAAAGTTTATGGGAAAAGAGAGATTATGAGAGACAAGAAAGGGAGGGGGGATGGTGCAGATGATAGATGATGGTCACAGCAGAAACAGAGCTCTCAGGAGGAGGATCTGTTTGAGATAGAGGTTGGTTGGAAATGGGGTACATTGGCAGTTGTAAACTGGGCCATGGCCCAAAAAATTGTATTGAATTTGGTAAAATTCTGATTCTTGTTCTTTCTATAAGATAAGAGGTAGCAGATCAGGAGACAGAGAAGGGCAACGAGCACTCTCATGAGAGGTGAATTCGTGTAACATTTTTGGATGGGAATTTGGAAATACTCATCATCCAAAATATGTATATCCTTTGGAATCTATCTTACAGAGATATTTGAACAATTGAGCAAAAGTATGTACAAGGATGCTCACTGATGTGTTGTTTGGCTTGTAATGGCAAAAAATTGGAGTCAACCTAATTGTCCATCATTGAATGGTACATCTATTTGATGAAATAACATGTCACTGCTAAAACAGAATGAGGTAAAGCTATGTATACTGACAAAGTAAGATGTCTATCATAAAAACAAATTGTCGGATGTGCCAACTAGATGTGAGGAATCCTTTTATGATGCATATATATATATATATATATATCAAATTATCACCATGTATACTTTAAATAACTTCTAAATTTTATTTGTGAATTATACCTCAATAATGCTGAAAAAAATTTAATAAAAAATAAAACTCTTAAACATTTCCTCCCAACCACTAGCAATATTCCATTGATGTATGTTCTGGTTCGACATAGCCTGAAAAAGCTGGGTCAAATGGCAAGTCACTTCTACTCCCTGGGAATTGTGTTAAACATTTCATTTTTTAATTTTTATTATTTTTTTAAGATTTTATTTATTTGAGAGAGAGAGAGGAGAGAAAGAGTGAGAGAGAGCACAAGAGTGGGGTGAGGGGCAGAGGGAGAAGCAGACTTCCTGCTGAGCAAGGAGCTTCATGAGGGACTTGATCCTACGACGACGACTCCAGGGTCACAACCAGAGCTGAAGGCAGTTACTTAACTGACTGAGCCGCCCAGGCGCCCTGAAACTATATTTAAACATGGGTACCCCTGAGGTTCGGGGGTGGACCTGAGAAGGTTACCCTAAACAAATTTGTAGAATTATTAACCATGATAGTTTTTGGTGGGTAGGACTTGGGGGAACGTTCACTTTATGTGTGTATTATGTTTAATAAGAATAAAGGTTTTGAATTTTAGAAAAGCCACTTATAGATTTTCTTAAGGAGGTCAGCAGTTCTTAAGGAGTAACAGTCACTGATACTGAAGGTGAGGTCATAAAAGTAGATCAAAGCAGGGGCGCCTGGGTGGTGCAGTGGGTTAAGCATGCAACTCTTGGTTTCAGCTCAGGTGAAACCTGACCTCAGGGTCATGAGATCGAGCCCGCATTGGGTTCTGCGGTCAGTGTGGAGTCTGCTTGGGTTTCTCTCTCCTCCTCTGCCCCTCCTCCTCACTCTTGTACGCTCTCTCTCTCTCTTTCAAATAAATAAATAAATCTTAAAATAAAAAAAAAGAAAAATAGATCAACGCAAGCAGGAAAAAATGCAATGGACTTAATGCATGAGAGAAAATGGTACCTTATATGAAAACTAATGGGCAAGGCTCTGCCTGGTTTGGCATCTCCAGAACGTTCTAGTCTCTTTCATCCCCTCCCCCTCACACTGGTTTCCTCTGTGTTCCTTTAATAAGCCTTCAACATATGGCCTTTGCTCATGCTGTCTCTGCCCTGAAGAATCCCCTCACCCTTACACACACTCAGATCCCAACATACATACAACCTACTCTTACTTCGCATCTCAGTTCAAATGTCACTGCTCAGAGAAGTAATAGGGCAGCGTTTTGGAATGTGGCAGGCCCTGGCCCTTTAATTCTATGTGTCGTTAGATACACTATATGTGATTTGAAAAGGAGAATTAAGAAATTAAAAATGGGACAAGGGAAGGAAAGCAGAGGGTGAGATATATTTCAATAATATTCATGTTTTGAAACATTTCTTCCTGCTCTATATTGGCTTGTCTACCTGCTTCTCTTACTGTTAAGTTTACTTGTGGTTCTTCGCATATGTTTCCTATGCAGGGAGGTAAGAGAATCCAGACGTGAGTAGACAGTGAACACCTTCGGTATTATTATATCATTTCCTTTGGACAAGTGCCTTTCTATAGTCCTTTACTGAGCCTTTAGTATATACCCAGTTCTGTTCGAGACCCTGGGTGGAATGAGCTTATCTAACTCCCACCGTTCCTACTTTTAGCTTCTATTCTCTTATTTAGCGCAAGCTCAGCCAATCCCCGTGATTTTCAATCTTCTGAACATTGGAATAACCCAGGTAGTTTAACAAAAACCACACACAACAATGTGGGAACTTCACCCCCAGGATTCTGACTCTGCTGGTCTAGGGTCATACCCAAGAACAGTGGTACCCTAAAAGTCCCTTGGGTGATGCTAATGTGCAGGCAGCAGTAAGAACCACCCGCCGAGGGCCGCCTGGGTGGCTCAGTCGTTAAGCATCTGCCTTCAGCTCAGGTCATGATCCCAAAGTCCTGGGATCGAGCCCCGCATCAGGCTCCCTGCTCAGCGGGGAATCTGCTTCTTCCTCTTCCACTCCCCCTGCTTGTGTTCCCTTTCACACTGTGTCTCTCTCTGTCCAATAAATGAATAAAATCTTAAAAAAAAAAAAAAGAACCACTGGCCTAGATTACTCTTGAAACAGCTCTACTTGGAGAACTGGAAAACACCTGACTTCTGGAGATCAATGCCTGAATGGGTCCAATGGCACTGGTCTCAGATGGTGTCACCTCCTTTATTTGAAAAGCTGGAGGCTGAAGGCAGAAAGCCTAAAAGGCGATAGCGGAGGCATCTTCCCTGGATTAAGGCTGATGACTTTAGGCCAGAGCACTTGCTTGTAGGAAATAATTTAATTACTTGACACCTGGATTAAGGTCAGTGGTTATGGAGGAGCGGAGCTGATGAAATGCCTATGCTAATTTTCAGATTCTGCTCTCTGTCACTCATGTGTCTCAGACTTTAAGAACAAGGAAATATTATTTTAGGAGTTTAATGTACGGGGCACCTGAGGCCCTGGAAGATTATGCTTTATTCTTTGGCACAGTCCAGCTACCAGAACTCCTGACTCCCAAACTCCAGAGGTTACCACCAGTTGAAACTGTAAAGCAAGACAACCAAATCCCAGGCCTGGCTCAGCCTCTAATCGGATGGATGCAGCCTGCTGAAATCACCTCTGTGCTCAGGACTTTGCTTTCCTCAGATCAGGTAAATTGAAGGTCTATCTAAGAGATCCATCTAAGCCCATTTCAGCTTTAACAAGTGACACTAGGTGGCACTCATGTAACTTCAATGGGGACCGGCTGGTGCAACTTGGCTGCCAGGCTCCCTTAAAAGACCCAGAGACTTGCGAGGTGCAACCTGGGAAGTGATGCAGTTTGAGGAAGACCGCTTGGGCCTTCTTTGGTGGAGAAGAGCTTTTGATTCGGTGGGTGCCTGTCATATTTTACCAGCTTCTTTCCCTAACTCTGTACTTCTGATTTCATATTCCTTTTTTTTAATCATCTCAAATTTTGAAATGTTGTATAGAAAACTACTTCTGTGACTTAGCTACGTTCGTAACATTGTCCAGACGCACAGGCTGGTGTGACATAAAAGCCAGTGGTATCACCTTAGCAAGTACTTCGTTCTCCCAGTCACGTGCCACCGCACAAGTCACTTCTAGGACAGAGATCCTCTATCCCAACACTGAACTTCAAGCAAATGGGAATCTTACCTGCGATGAGTCACCACTGGACAGGGTCACCTAGACATGGTTCTTGTTCAAAACCTTGCCCCCCACAGCTGATTTGTCCTGGTGTTTCCAGGAGGTTCGTTCCAGTCCAGGTCCACTTCAAGAATCCAGTCTGGTTCGACTTGGCTTCAGAGCTTGACCTCAAAGGTGGGGGAGTCAGGAGCCTCCATGATCAGGATACTATCTAAAAGGTGAAACTTTCTTCATTGGCAAAGGCCATCCAAGTCACCTTTCAGATGCTTTCCCTTCAATCAAGGACCACAGTGGTAGCATCCAAGGATTTAACACAAAAAATAAACATAGAGGAACTGAGTTTGGGGTCTAATTCTGCGAGATCTGAAATTTAAGAAGTTACATATTGTTAATTCATTTGTGAATAAGAGGCGGATTTCAGTGACTTCATCACCTGTCAATATAAAGGATCTTGGAATTGTATGAACTTTCTGGGTTGAAGTATAGTCACGACCTCCAGGGTGTCATGTGTTGTTAAGGTTAGGGTAAGGGAATGAATGTACATATGTGAACAGACTGGTAGAAGACAAAAAAGGTCTAAAGCCAAAATACAGCAGTGGCATTATGGGTGACCTTTATTTCCAGCTGTATACTATATTTCTCAAATTTCATTTTAATGATCATGAATTTGTTTTGTGTTTTATTATTTCAAAATTCAAAAGAAAGAAGAAAAAAATAAATGATCAGATTTCAACAAAGGAACGGTTATTTGTAAATTACTTTGTTTATAGTTAAATAGCTAGTGTGAGTTCAAAAGGGTATTGTACTACTTCCTTTGGACATGGAAATTACCAGACTCTGGTCTGAAGCACTGATGGCAAAGGAACCCCTGAAAGACTCTTAAGAAGATCCTCATAAATATACAGAAAAGCAACCCTTAAAATGAGAGTAGGATAGAAATAAATTTTTTAAATAATTTTTAATTCTCCTCTTCTTTAGTCAAAATGTACTACTATAAGTATGGGATTGTTTTTCCCTACAATGATGTTTTACATTTCAACCTCATGCTAATTCTACAAAGTTTGGCAGAGACTCAGTTGGGGCTTCCTTTAGCATTTTTTATTGCCACTCATTATTCTTAATATCTCCAAGGTAAAGAGCACTAGCCTTGGAAAAGATTCGGAGGAAATTTTGGCACACTTTGGCACACCCTAACAGTGTAAACACAAGTTATTTAAGTGTTCTGGGTTTCCGTTTTTCCATTTGTAAGTAAGAGCGTGGGTGCTCTTACTACCTCTACCACCTTGGTCACTATGAGGATAAAATAAGAATATATGTGACAAGACTTAAAAGTTTATAGATGGGTTCTTTTGGCAACAGATGGTAAGATGGAGTTAAGGGTACAAAAGGTTTTCTTGGGGAGTAACACCTGTAAAACGAAAGGGGAGTAAGCAGGATTCGGGTCAGACTGCAATGCTTCCTCTGCTATTCCAAGGGAGCAGCAGAGTGATGGTGGGCAGTTCAAGGAGTGTGTGTTGGATGGGAATGGCTAGTTCCTTGTACCACTGCCTTGATCAGTCATTGTTTGGGGGCCACCCAATGGAAGAGTATGAACTCAGGTCCAACGCAGAGCTGATCCTGAAGGAGCTAACAGCCTCCTGCACTTCTTGAAGCTCAGTACCAGATTCTTTCTTGAAAAGGAAGACCTGAATAGCGTATCTGATGTCTGTCACAACTGGCCCCTAATATGACTCTACCTGGGACCACCACTTGAGACAGAGAACGGGTTACACCTTGAGATTACGAGTTCCATTTCTCTGACCACAAAGTTCTGTCCTTTGGTCCTGTCCGCTTTCTCTCTGGGCGCCGAGCATGCTCCTCTCAGCCTCCCTTACCTCTACTCCTCTATCCCCTCCTGTCTTGATAGTAGCCTCTTCCCGATCTCTCTTGTCTCAGTAGCAAAATTCATCAGCTTGGACTCAAGATCTGGCATTTTAATGTTGCCTTCCCCAATGCTTGTCTGATTGATTTCTGATTTTGAGTCACCCCACAGTCTACTTTCCTCCAAAGCCTGAGTGGTAAGTCTTATTGGAGAAATGCTTGTAAATCTCCTGAATGGTAAACTACACTTCCATGACAGCCAATTTAATCAAGGCATTTACTGAAGCAATACTTTTATCCAATTCTTATTGTCTCCCTTTGCACTTACCTAACTTGTAGGAGATAACTGACATTTATCCAATGCTTCCTTGTGCCAGAGATATCTATGTAGTTGAAACACTGGCTTCCACTCTTCTCCCTCCAAGTTTTATATGGCTCGGTGATACTACCCTGACTCTTGTTCAATACCCAGAACAGTGCCATAAACTTATTTGGCACTAAAAAATTGTCAAATGAATAAGTAATTGAATGAGTAAAAACTAAACTTGTTATATGCCTATCGCATGCTAGGGCCAGTATCAGATATTTTATGTATGTCGTCTCATTTAATCCTCACAGCATTCCCATTTTGTAGGTTTTAATAGTCTTGTTTTGTAGATTTATCTGTTGCCTATTTCTTGCCACTAAATATAAGTCCTTGAGGGCAAATATCATGTCTGATTAATTTCTGTAGCTTTGTAGTTTCACTTCCCAAGCAATGCCTGATACATAGATGATGCTCAGTATACGTTAGATAAGGGGTGAGATAAGTGACAGAACCAACAAGTGAAAGGTCAGTGTCAAGGCTCAAACCCAAGTCTGTTCAACTCTAAGCCTGTACACTTTGTGGCTATGTCATGTGGCTCTGTCTGTATTAAGTGTTGTCAACTGCCCAAGGCCTCACAACAATTGTAAGAATAAAATTTAAATTAGAAGAAAATGATCCTCCACACCATACTTCAATCAAAACCACGAACAGTAACTATCGTTGTCACTTGCTTTATTTACTTCTAAAGAATGTAGCTAATGTTATAGGAGGATAATTGGCTAGTTCATGAATTTTCTGCTTCCTCTTCAAACATCTCTTATAATTGTCTTCTTACCTTAAAGTGAGGTCATCCGTGGTTCTGCAAAAGGTATTGTGTTTGAGCATCATTTGGGTGTCAGTTGAATTCCATAAGCCTTCTATTTCTTACCATGAGAAAGATATTTGCATACGCTAAAAGTGGAGACAAAATTATAAAGCATGAGTTAAACAAATGACATTTAGCAGAAAATGATAATTAAGCTCTTAATTTTCCTTTCTGCTAGAATTGGCTTTTAGTCAACGAATAGCATTTCATAGTAGTGTACACTATATGGCAAGCCCCAGAAAGAAGCTTCTGGACAGCTTTGTAGTTCCCACTGGTATGCAAATCTTTAAACCGTATATTGAAATTGAAAGACAGAGTTGAGATTCTAGATTTCCATTCCCACAACTACTTATAACGGAACCAAACAACTGTGAATGCATTTTAGAGATTAATGAGACCTTCATTCACCAGACATTTTATGAACGTTTCAGTGTAAATGCCAACTATTTTTAAATCTTGTGATTCCATAATGAAAATGTTTTCCTAAACAATTTGGACTGCTCTGTAATAATTCTAATGGTTTCCTTATTTAAGTACCTTTCAAAAATAGCCACAACATGTCTTTTAGAAATAGATGAGTAAAAAAAAAAAAAAAGATGGGTATTAACCAAAGAAAAGCATATATTGAAAGTTTCTGCTAAAGCAATGAAACCAAAATAATCTGTAAAGTGAGGCAGTCGAACTAAATGATCTCTAAGGCTGCTTTCAGTCATAGGGGACAAAAAAACCTATGGCTCTAACTCTGAAAAAGCTTAGCCAATGCTAAAACCTGAATACAATTCACATGTCTTGTGTTTCATGTCTTACATGATAAATTCTTGCTCATTAATATAACTCATATCTGGAGGGAAGTTAGCAACCTATGTGACTTTATCCACTTGTTTTTATTAACTTATCATTTCATCTACATGTTTAATAAAATGGTCATAATGTAACAAGAACTTCTAGTTAAAGGGAGAGGCATTTTCAGAAATGCATTTTCCTTATTTTTTTTTTTTGCAAAAGTGGTGACAGAATTTCAAAACCCAGTTTTATATTCCACAGTTATAATTTTATGCTGTACTTATATGAAAAAAAAGCTGCTATTGAAGCACCCTCCCAATCATAATAATATCTTACATTCCTATGATGCTTTACAGTTTAACACACTTATTTTTTCGGTTTTTAAATTTCCTATCACATTCACCCCATTGCCTCCTCAAAACCTTCTCATCACTTCTTGAGCACCTTGTCTCCTGGTCCCCTCGTCCTCCATCTTTGATCACCTCAGTGGCCCTGAGGAGAGAGTTTGGCAGATAGTCTCATTCAGAGATGAGCAAAGCAAAACTCAGGGAAATGAAGTAACCAGCTGGTGGGTGATGAGGCCTCAGATTACAATTTATTTTATGTCTGTAAAGTTAATTTGAATAAAGTTTTTGAATGAAAAGGAATCATTTTGGTAACTGAAAATGGATATATGGCCTGGCACATAGCTAAACAAGTATTTGTTGAACTAATAAATGGACTTTAAATTTTTAATAGGACTGCATTTTTTAGAAGCGATTTCTTTGGTACAATTCTTTTGCAAAAAAATAAGGCAACATATAGCGAGAACTATAGGAATGTCTGTTAGATACTCTTTGATCCAGGAATTACACTTCAAATACCTTTTCATAAAGAAAAAAGTCCTATAGAAGTAAGATCCTTGAACATGTTCTCAAGGTTATCAATACCAAACAAAATACTGAACCTGAAAGCCCAGAATTTAGTATCTGTGAAAGGTATTATTTATGGCTGCCAGGCTGATTGCTCCCCTAATCACTTCCTTTATCTCTCCTAAACCTAATGGTAGGCACATGACCCAAGGCAACCAATCAGATTACCCATCACAGCCCACAGTGATTGGTTTAGGGATGAGCCAGTAAAAGTCCTTTCCTATGACTTTTCCTTTAGAATGAGTCAGGCAGGTCTCTTCTTGCCTCTATGGTCAAGGACCAGACAAATAAAACCCTAGCATCGTCAGCCACATAGAGAAAGCCCAGCTAAGACCAACTAAGGCCAATACACGAGCAGAGGCAAGAGATGAAGAGACAGAGCTGGCACATTCCTGAAAACATTGTTTGAGCCCTGGCTCCAGTCACACCTAACATCTCTCCCACTCATGCCCACACCAGTTACTCAAGCCATTAAGTCTCTGTTTTTTTAAGCTAGCTCAAGTTGGGTTTCTGATATAATTAAGAGCCCTGATTACTACATGCACAGAAAGGAATGCTATGTAGCCTTAAAATAGCAATTATGGGGGCATCTTGGTGGCTCAGCCAGTTAAGCATCTGACTCCTGATTTCCGCTCAGGTCATCATCTCAGGATTGTGAGATTGAGCCTCCACAGGACTCCATACTAGACATGGAGCCTGCTTGAGATTCTCCCTCTCCCTCTCCCTCTTCCTTTCCCCCTCCCCACCTCTAAAAAAAAAATAAAAAATAAAATAAAATAGCAATTATGCAGAAACATTGGAAAATGTTTACCACAAAATGTTAAGTGGTAGCGACAAGAGAAAAAATAGTAGGTGTGTATGTATAAGTGTATAAGGAAAAAAGTGGATGTATTTAACAGTGCTTACTTCTGAGTGGGAGTGGAGAGGTACACTTTTCCTTTTCCTTTATATACTTCTATTACTTGAAAATATTTCAGGGAGCATGTATAATCTTGGCATTGTCATTTAAAAAGAAATATTACCCAAAAAATACATACCTTAGGATTACTGTAATATAAATACAATACACTTAGTCACCTGGAAGATAATATGAAAGTAGTTATTGTGCTAAATGTTGTGATTTTAGTTGTTTAAAATTTTTCAAAAATAACTTGAGATGATTATAATTATTGGCTTTTCAGCAAGAAAAAATATTTTATTTTATTATTTTTTTAATAATAAATAAATAAATATTTATTTATTTATTTTTACTCCTTTTAAGTTTTTATTTTCATTCCAGCTGTTAACATAGTGTTATATTAGTCCCCTTTAATTAATTAATTAAAATTCAATTAGCCAACATATAGATAGATCATCATTAGTTTCAGATGTAGAGTTCAGTAATTCATCAGTTGCATATAATACCCAGTGCTCATCCCATCACGTGCTCTCCTTAATGCCCATCATCCAATTACCCCATTCCCCACCCACCTCCCCTCCAGCAACCCTCAGTTTGTCTCCTATAGTTAAGAGTCTCTCATGGTTTTTCTCCCTCTCTGATTGCTTCCCATTCAGTTTTCCCCTCCCTTCCCCTAGGATTCTCTGCACTGTTTCTTATATTCCACATATGAGTGAAACCACATGAAAATTGTCTTTCTCTGATTGACTTATTTCACTCAGCATAACACCTTCCAGTTCCATCCATGTCAATGTAAATGGTAAGTATCCATCCTTTCTGGTGGCTGAGTAATATTCCATTGTATATATACCACATCTTCTTTATCCATTCATCTGCCGATGGACATCTTGGCTCTATCCATAGTTCTTTCCATAGTTTGGCTATTGTGGACATTGCTGCTATGAACATTGGTTTATAGTTTGGATCCTTTGGATAACTACATTTGTATTCTTGGGGCCGGGTCATAGGGTAGCTCTATTTTTAACTTCTTGAGGAACCTCCATAGTATTTCCCAGAGTGGCTGCACCAGCTTGCATTCCCACCAACAGCGTAGGAGCGTTCCCCTTTTTCCTCATCCTTGCCAACATTTGTTGTTTCCTGTCCTGTTAATTTTAACCATTCTGACTGGTGTGAGGTGGTATCTCATGGTGTTTTGATTTGTATTTCCCAAAGTGATGTGGATCATTTCTTCATGTGTCTGTTGGCCATTTGTATGTCTTCTTTGGAGAAATGTCTGTTCGTGTCTTCTGCCCATTACTTGATTGGATTATTTGTTCTTTGGGTGTTGAGTTTGATAAATTCTTTATAGATCTTGGATACACCCTACATATTGGGGTGTATGAGATATGTAGGGTGTATCCAAGATCTATAAAGAATTTATCAAACTCAACATATTGGGGTGTATGAGATGTTGGTATAATTAGTAACTTACTATTATAAAGCACTACTTCCTACGAAGAGGGGAAAAAATCACAGCTAACACAAAGCACAGCATTTCTTCACCTTCAATACAATAAAGCACTGTTTTGGCTCTGGCTAACAAAGTGAAAAGTAACTTAAGTACTTTGAAAATGTCATTTGTTTTCTCTTTACCTCATTTATTTTTTCGTTTATAAAGTAGAGACATGATAATGCTTGACAACTTCCTAGGATTTGGTAATCAACTGAGATTAAAAACAAAATCTTATTGGAGTCTACTATAGAGAAAAGTGCACGTAGTAAGTGTATATATCTTCGTGAATCTTTACGAACTGGACATGCTCATGTAATAAACATACAAGAGAAGAGGCAGATGTCACCATACCTTAGAAACAGCCTTCATATCCCTTCAAGTCACTGCTCCTCTGCCAAAAGAGTATTCACTATCCTGACCTCTAATACTACAGATTTTGCCTGTGCTTGAACTTTCTACAAAAGGGCTCACACTATGCGCTCCTTTATGCCTGAGTTGTTTCACTCAACAGTATATTAATGAGATTCATCCATATAGTGTGCAGTTATGGATCATTCCTTTTCCTTGCTGTATGGTATTCAGTTTTATGAAAATATTGCAATTTATTTCTATATTTTCTGTTGATGGACATTTGGGTGTGAGGTGGTATGATTTGGGTAGTTTTCACTTCTGGCTTTATGAGTTGGAAAAGAAATCTATTCATTTTTGTTGGGTATACACCTAGAATTGGGATTGCTTGGTCATAGCTTATATGTATGCTTGGTTTTAATAGATTAGCCAAACAATTATTCAAAAATAGTTGATCCAGTTAACAAGTAATTTATGAGACATCTGATTGCGACACATCTTTGCCAACACTTGGTATTTTCTCTTTTGAGGTTTAATTTACATAAAATAATTTCATAAAGCATAAATCTCCTCCAAATGCAAGATGTTTCCCAATTTTATTTTACTAGTCTGTCTTGTTCCAAAGTAATTTAAGGTGACTCGAATGTAACACTGTGAAGATCACTTCATTACTTACAGCTCCTCGCTGGACTGTTACTGCTCTCTGGAGCAGCGTTAATTAAGCTTTGCCTTTGTTAGGCCAAACAAAAGTAAGCTCAATAACCAAACTGTATCAAACTTCCCTAATTTTACTTGAGTGTTTCTCAGGAATGCTAATTATACCCCTTAATTCCACCGACAACAGACTAATTTCTCCCAATTTGGAAAACATGGAGAAGCTAAACTTTGTACCACAGGCCAGGAAAATTTAGCACACAGCAAATACCTGAAATGCAAATTTAATTTCCCATGCAAAGTCAGTAACTCAAACACTAAGAACAGAATTCATCTGATTTCTTTTATGTTCACTGTCTGACTTCTCCCCTTCTCTACACCTGACTTTGTGGGCATTTTGAGTAGTTCTACTAAAGGTGTTTTTGTTTTTATTTTTGTGAGAACAGGAGCAATGTTGGATAGAGGAGAGGAAGGGAAAAGCCTAATCTTAGCAATGGCTGTGGTTACCGGCAGAGGAAATACAACTGTGGGTCTATTCTGTGATCTGACCAAAATGCTCAAACTCTGGGAACATTGGCGACCAAGTGCCATCTTCCTCCTCAATTTTTGCAGGTGCTGGCCCTAATCTTCCTACTACCTCAGTTTCCCCCTCCACTTGCTTTAAATCAATGAGGTTTTACTCAGTTACTCTCATTTATACAACCCCACTTTTAATGAAGTATTTGTAAAATACCTTCTGTGCGTCTGACACTGAGAGCCCATAGGTAAATAAGAGCCTTTAAATAGTTCACAGCCTAGTGAAGGAGTCAGGTACACATCTGGCTGTAAGTGCTAAAATAGCAATAATGAAGCGAATATAAACATAAAAGGACCTTACTTTGTTACACAAGTGGATGGAGGTCAAATGAGCAAGACAGTTTATTCTCCCTCCGATTGCACTTTCATTTACAGTGTTACCTCAGTCTTAGGTTACAATTATAGTAATTTATTCAAGTGGAAAGAAAATCACAATGTGGCAAATACAATTGAGCCTTGAACAACGTGGGTTTAAGTGCATGCATCCACTTACAATGCAGATTTTTTTTACAGTATGGTACTCTGAATGTAATTTCTCTTCCTTCTTAACATTTTCTTTTCTCTAGCTTACTTTATTGAAAGAATACAGTATATAATACATATACAAAATATGTGTTAATCGACTATTTTATTGGTAAGGCTTTTAACAAACAGTAGGCTATTAGTAATTACATTTTGAGGTTGTCAAAAGTTATACGCAGGTTTTTGACTGTGTGGGGTGAGGGAAGTTTGTCTCTCATAATCCTCCACATTGTTCAAGGGTCAAATATATATGAATGTAACATTTGTGATGGAAAATACTCATCTTTCATATTCTTGTTTCTTTATCTGGGTTTTTGTTTTGGTTTAGGGTTTTTGCGGGGGGAGAATGGGGGGGCTAGTGTGTTTTCACAGTTATTCCTGGAAATCACTTGACTCAAAGTTCATGAGCTGTCTTTCACTGGGTCATTTCTAATTGAGGCAGGCTGAGAATCTTCTCCAAACACCTTGTTCATCAGCCTCATTTTGTGTCCATCCCAGTCTTCCCATCTCTATCCCCCTTATTCATAAGCTTGTTACAGATATTTGATAAGAATTTAATGGACATTTTCTCTTTATTACTCCATATGTGCAAAAAAGAAAAAAAAGGATACCAATGATTAAACAATCAGGAGATTGGTACAGTGTACACTAATGGGTTCCAAACCTTAAAGTGCATAGGTATCCTGGAATATTCTAAATGCAGTTTTCCAGGTCTGACTTCAAGAGACTTTGATTCAATAGTCTGGTCCAGGGCCCAGGAATCTGCATTTAACCTACTGATCTGATGGAGATGGCTCTTGGACCTTATTTTGAGAAACCTCACTTTGGTTCCCATTTAACAATGATGCAAATGCTTTCCATGACTGAGAGGATGCCAATCTGTCTGGCCCTGTCTTCATGCAGATAGCTGTTGCTACCCCTTTCATCAGCAGCTCTCTCTCATTTTTAACAGACTTTGTTTTTTAGAGAAATTTTAGACTTACAGAAAAATTAAGCAGAAAGTATAGAAAGTTCCCATAGGCTTCCTAAAAATCCTCTGTGCTCTATCCATTCATCTTACCTTTCTCAAACCCTTGGCAATCACTGATTTTTAAATTTTTATTTTATTTTATTATTATTTTTTTTACCGTCAGCATTTGATATTGTCCGTGTTTGGATTTTAGCCATCGAAGAGGTGTGTAGTGGCATCTCATCATTGTTTTAACTTGCAATTCCCTAATGACATATCAATATTGAGCATCCTTTCGTATGCTTACTTGCCATCTGTATATGTAATAACTAATATCATCTACTCCCAGTCTGTATAAATATCTCCATTGGGCTGATGTCTCTTAATACCAATCCCAGGTTGCTGTTGGCTTCAGGCTGTCCCCAGGAGACATCTTGTTCCTTATATTCTCTTTATTCCTATACTTCATTAGAACTGAGGGCCCTGGATTTTTCAAACAACATACCAATTCCTCTAGAGGCTTTGACTTGGGCTGCTGACAAAGAAATTTTTATTAAATCCTTGAAAATGATATTATTCAAGAGACACACAAGGGAAGTAAGTGATGAGAAGAGGAGTTACTATTATGAAAGTGGCCCCAGGACATTAGGTTTATCACAAAATCCTTTCCATGAGTCAGTCCATCTTTTCCATTTTAGTTTCAGGAAGGATATTTGACCCCATGGAATTAGGAATCCTTTCCTACTTTTGCCAAACTGCTAACACCAATGAATATTCAAGTGAAACCTTATCCAAATTTGGGGCTCTGCTGACCACAGAGGACCCTCTGCCTGAGTTATTGCTCCTGAAATTTTCACACAGCTGTCTCTGGAGAGAACAGAATGGAGGCCAAGTTTCTTGGATGAGCTGCAGTCAGTTTTCCAAGGATGTGGTTGATCCCAGAAAGTGCACAGCTAATTTATAAGAGCCCAGGAAGAAGGCAGCTGCCTTGAGAATAACATATTGAGGATTCTGGAGATCAAGAATTGACCTCTGTCCATATGGGAAACTTTCACTACTGTGAACTGAAGAAGCTTGCATGAATCTATAGGCCATCTAAAACCTGACAAGGCTGTTTTATGTTTTAGAACGAGGTCAAAGATGAAAATCTTGAAATACAGACTTTGTCTCTGCATTGGCTGGGAGACTGATGGTATCTGAGCTGCTGGAAGGAGTCTGGGGAGTCACAAACTCCTTCTTTATGCTGGTGTAGTCCTGATCCTCAGATTTAACTATTATTTTCCGTTTAACAGAGTCCAATAGGTCTATATATTCTAATCCTATAGGAAAATTTTTCCACAGTCTTTGAGTCTCTAGAAGCCAATAAATCACATTAGAAGAGGCCCAGAATATCTGTCTTCCTTCTTCTTAGTGCCTCTGCAAGATCATGCATTGTCTCATAGGACTGGTATGTGACAGATTCTATTTTAGGTCTTCCGATGATTTCTTCAGTCTTTCTTGAGAACCAGAGTTCAAAAGAATCTGTGCAACTGGAAGTCACCCCCAGACCCCTGAATCTCGCAGTCCTAGTTTCAAAGAGGTCAGTGTCTTCCTAAGGGCCATGTGGAGGCTCCAGTGTATTCCCAGGAGAATGCATTCCTTGTATTAAAAGTTATCTACAGAGCATCTTCTATTCGGTGATGTAGTGACATAAGATGTCTGTGGCTGAAGGACTTTCTGAGTGGTTAAATAATGGGACTGTTTCAGTGAACCGAGTAAACCCTGGTTAATAAAATTCCCTATTGATGTGGCGACTGTTCATTTCCAATGAAACTAGCAAGATAGGAATCTCACACAACAAGCAGCTGTCCTAACTTATTGCAAGATACTGCAGCTGAAAGCTACAGCCATCATCACTCCATCTCTTTGTGATATTTGGCTTGTTCAAATGCTTAGCACACATGTAAAAGCCACTCAAAATGGGTTTTCAGGATCTGTCATTCTAAATTCCAAGCACGGCACACTGACCCTGAGACTTTGTGATTGTGGTGGTAAAATATATACAACATAAAATTCACCTTTTTAACCATTTTTAAGTGTATAGTTCAGTGCCATTAAGTACATTCATACTGTTGTGCAACTATCTCCACCTTCCATCTCCAGAACTCCCCCCTGCCCCCAGCCCCGGTTACTATTCTACTTTCTATCTCTGAGTTTGATGACTCCAGGTATCTCCTATAAGTGGAATCATACAATATTTGTCCTTTTGTGACTGGATTATTTGAGGTAGCATAATGTCTTCTAGGTTTATCCATATTGTAGCATGTGTTAGAATTACAATAATTATATAATAAGGCTGTTATAATACATATAATTATGTACTACGGTGTATATTATAGTGTACTATAGTGTATTATTATGGTCTCTGTGTGTATGTGTGTGTGTGTGTGTGTGTGTGTGTATTATTGCTGGATCATATTGTAATTCTACTTCTATTTTCTTGAAAAATCACCATACCATTTTCCATAGTAGCTGCACCATTTTACATTTCCACCAGCAAGGAGTTCTACTTTTTTCACATCCTTGCCAACAGTTATTGTTTTGTTTTTGTTTGTTTGTTCTTGGATAATAGCCATCCTAACGGGTACGAAGTGATCTCTCACTGTGGTTATGATTTGAATTTCCCTGATGACTAGATATCAAGCATCTTTTCCCGTGCTTAGTGGTCATTTGTATATCTTCTTTGGAGATGTCTATTGAAGTGCTTTGCCCATTTTAAATTGGATTTTTTTTGTTGAGATGTAACATTTAAAAATATATTATGGATATTAATCCCTTATCAGATACATAATTTGTGAATATTTTCTCCCATTCTGGGGGTTATCTTTTCAATCTGTTGATAGTCTTTTTATGCAAAAAAGCTCTTAATTTTGGTAAAGTCCAATTTATCTATTTTTTTCTTGCCTGTGCTTTTGGTGTCATATCCAAGAAATCATTGTCAAATCCAATGTCATGAAGTTTTTCTCCAATGTTTTCTTCCAAGAGTTTTATAGTTTTAGCTCTCACACGTAGGTCTTTGATCCATTTTTTTATATAATTTTTGTATGTGGTGGAAGGTGTGTGTGTGTGTGTGTGTGTGACAAGATTTCCTACATAAAAGATCTTGTCACTTGTGAACAGGGATAATTTTATTTCTTCCTTTCCAATTTGTATGCCATTTATTTATTTTCTTTTTCTTGCCTAATTGCTCTGGCTAGAACTTCCAGTACTGCATTGAATAGAAGTGGTGAATTTCGTAGTGGACATCCTTATCTTGTCCCTGATCTTAGAGGAAAAGGTTTCATTTTTTCACCATTGAGTATGATGTTAGCTGTGGGATTTTCATATATGGCTTTCATTACGTTGAGGTAATTTTTATCTATTCCTAGTGTGTTGAGCATTTTATTATGAAAGGTGTTAAATTTTGTCATCGATTGAGATCATGGACCCTGAGATTTTGTAACCTGGGAAATGGTTCTGATTCTCAGCCCAAAAGATACTGGGAGAGGCCTCAGCAATTAAAATTACAGTTTTATTTCATAGATTGTTCTCTTGCATACTTCTTAGGAAAGCGAATCACTGTTTTTAGTTGCATCAGTCAGATAGAGATATTCCCCTTCCATCACCTGGCTACTATTTCTTAAGCCCAGAAATAACTAACTATAGCATCCCTTCTTTCTTGCTAACAATTAGAAGACAAAATAAACCAATTTAGACTTATCTATGACTGTCTAGAAACCATTTTTGGGGGATGGATTTAATTTCTAAATTATCATACAGTAAAATTAACTTTTTTAGTAGTGTACAGTTCTATGAATAAACACATGTACAGATTCATGTGACTACCACCATGATCAGGATATGGAAGAGTTCCATTACCTTTTGAATTCTATCCCTTTATTGTCACATCCTCCCCCTATCTTGAATTCCTGGCAATCGTTAATCTTCGTTATTACTATAATTTTGTCTTTTTGAGAATGTCATACAGTGTGTAACATGTTAGATCTGTGAGCAGAAGCTTAAGTGTGACTGACGACTTTGTTAGCCATCATTTTCAACAGCAGAATCATCTTAAACCATGAGCCTAGTATCATCATCATGGTAGGAGACCGTTATCATAGACTCAGTATGTTGTATCAGCCTCAGAGCATCAGTCTCTGAACTTCTATCAGTCTGCTGAGAAGAATGTTAGCCAAATTATAAGAGTAATGGTTGAGGACTGGGACCAATCTTTTAGTGACTGGGTCACAAGAAATAATAGGAAGCAAGGTTACGATCTGTGTGGTACATGGTCATTTAATGGACTACTACATGCTATCATCCACACATGAAGGACAGCGAGGAGAAAATATATTAAGCTGAAAATGGCATGACTGTGCAAGAGATGATTTCCAGCAGATTATAAAGCAATTATGCTTTGTTTCCACTGTGATGGCCAGTGAGTTAATATTTGGTCTGTTAGATGAAACACATCTAGTAGAGTAAAATGGAAATGGTCATATTTTATCCATTAGCATCCAGCTAAAAGTGGCTGAAATAATAAGGGGCTTTCTTATCTCACATAGAAAGTTCTCTAGAGGCAAGTGGTTCCAAGTCACTGAATCAGTGGTCTCAACAATGTCATGAAGAATTCAGTTCTTTCCATCCTTCATTCTACTATCCTCAGTATGAAAAAATGAAAAAATTTTGGCTCTCAAGAGTTTTTTCCTCTTGGTTGTAAGATGGCATCATGTCCTCCTAAAACTGCATTCATAAGTAGGAAGCAAGGGGAAGGGAAGGTGACAAATCTTTTCTCAGGTATCCTTCTTTTTTTGTTTTGGAGGAAAATCTTTTCCCGAATTCCCCTAACAGCTTTCTCTTAAGTCCTTTAGTCAGAACTGGGTCCCTTGGTTATTCCTACTTGAAGTTAAAATATGTATTAGCATTTTTATATTTATCACGTGAAATGGGCTTTGACAGGGGGAAGGAGGGTAAGGGAAATAACTTCTGGGAGGGTAACAGATCTGCCTCATCCCATTGTTGTAGAGATGAAACGCAGTAATGTGGGTAAGGCTCATCTAACTGGACCGGGCACATAAAGGGCTCCATCCTCATTTCTTTGTTTTGTTTCACCCTTTCTCCCCCCTCAGGTTTCCTTCCTCACTCTCCAGCTTTAAAAGAAAGGTGGAAATCCAGAAACTTTATTCACCTTTCCTAAACAAAAGCACTGCTTGTCTCTTTCACCCTAACCTACTTTTTGGAATTCTGCAGTTCTAGTTTCCACAAACTTTTTGACCTCTCAAGAAAGTTCCCGACCTCAGACTGAAGAATACATTTTTATGGCCAGCCCATGGATGTTGATTATAAAAAAGAAACTGAAATGTCAACTACATTTCAATTAAAAAAATAAACTGAGAAATCTTTATAGAACAAAAAAGAAAATCACAACAGAGTATAAGTTATTTCTACAATGTTAGTCTGCACTAAAAATCATCTGTTACAGTGCCGTGAAACTCTTTGCATCAAAAAAGGAGCTAAAGGCACCGCCGTGCCTGTCTGTGCCAAACGCTGGCTCTGTGAGCACCATAAGATGTTTCTCACCATCAGAGCAATGACTTCAGTTTTTCCATTCCAACGATGGTGAAAATGAATAAGAAAACTGTATCCTGCCTCTGGAAGCAGGAGACAGGCTCCACACTAATCAAAAAAGGAAGATGCATTATAAAACATTATTTTACTATCCAGGTTCTGAATCATTTCATGGACTGCCACAGGATTAGAATGGGGATACTGTACAAGTCCAAACCTTTGGAGGAAAGTTTTTTTCCGAAATGAGCTCCTCTTGCTGCTGATTCACTGTAATCCAAATCTCACAATTTCACCTCTTTCTCTTTTAATCATATTCCCAGATAGCTATTTTAAGGGGGCACGGTGGGGGGTTGCAGATAAAACAGGGGCCGGGGCTCATCTGAAAATGCATGAACTGAGAAGTGACAATGAAATACTGGCACTGTAAACAGGTAAAAGGGGAGTAAAGTTTTTAGAAACCCGGTTAGTAGCAATAAAGACTTAAAAGGGCTATGCTCTATTTGCCAAACCAAGGTTGATTTAGCAATGGACTCGTGAACCAGTCCTAACGAGAGGCACTCTGAGCTGAGCACCTGAGTGACTCCCCTGGCTCCAAGAAGGGAGAATGGGTTTCCCTGTGTTGTACCCATTGGCGAAGCCGGGTGAAATCTGCTCTGCAGTGCTATCATTGATGAACATTCATAGACAAAAAAATGTTGACAGCCACAGACCATGCTGCTGTGGGATTCTGCTGGATACACTGCAAAGGAAAACCACCAGCAGCTATCTGAAGCTGGGTTTCTTTTATTAACATTTGGTTAATAGAGCCTTTACCATTAAACAGACCAGATGAAAAACCAGCCTTCATTAGGAAGGCCTTAGTGCAGGCTGGGACAGATTATGTTGTTGTGACCAAGTCAGGAGGTTTTCATTAACTTACACACTGTTCTGTGCCCATGATGGACTTAGGTGTTCTGGGATCACATAGAGGGAGTTGGAAGCTGGGTCCGCCTTGGGGGAGCATGATCCCTCTTCCTTCTGGGAGAGGGAGGCACACTGACATTCAAGAAACTGAAAGAAACCTATGGAGGTCAGTGTGGGATTCAAGCTCAATTGCGTGGGACAAGCATGAGTAGGTTCAAAAGGACACAAAAATCCATGTGAGTTGAGTCCCTTGAGAACAAGAGCCCCAACTGACTCATTTTGGTATCTTCAGCATTGTGAATTTGTCACACAAGGTAGGGGTTTAATTGGTAAATTTCAAATAAAGTTCAACTCTATATTTTTATATACCCATAATTTCAATCCTACCCAATTTTATACCTGCTGTCTTTGCCTATGCACTTAGAATATACACATAAATTAAAGCACCTCAAAACACCAATAAAGTTTCTAAATAGTCACACTCTAACACATGCATGAACACACACACTCACTCACAAGCTCTCACTGATTCTCATTTTTATTCTTGTCTCTCTTGATCTCGTGCTCACTTTTTCTCATTCCAGAATTGTTTTCAGGAGTTGGAGAAAGAGTAGAGTACCACCTAGTTTTTCCAAGCCTTCACCTACTCACAAAAACAAAAGATGAAGAATTAGAAAAGTAGAGGAAGAAGACAAGAGCACGATGATGGGGGAGAGAAGAGAAAATCAGAGAAATCAAGTTTCCCATTGTGAGTAGGGAGTAAATTGTAAACAATGATACTTTTACCCTAACAAGGAGGAGGAAGATGGCTCCCAGATTTTATAGCAGGGTGAATGTCTTGCAAAGACTAACTGGTTGGGCTTGTTGACTTGTGGTGAAGCAGAAAAAAGGAATACGCTCACATCTCCATTCTGTCATAAATTCCAGTGACTCATAGTTCTTAAATAGTTTAGTTTCTTGTAGATAGACTTAGGTTTTGTATAGGTTTTTTCCATTGAGCCAACTCCTGTATAAAATGAAATGAGTAGTACTTTTTTGGGAAAAGACTTGATTACTTAGTGAATGCAGATGCCTTCTGTGGTGATTAATTTTATGTATCAAGTTAATTGGGCTATGGTGTATTTGGTCAAACATTATTCTGGATGTTTCTGGAAGGGCGTTTTGGGATGAGACTTAACATTTAAATTGGTAGATCGACAAGTAATCTGTGACAAAGGAGGCAGGAGTATATAACAAAGAAAAAAGAGTCTCTTCAATAAATGATGTTGGGAAAACTGGACAGCTACATGCAAAGAAATGAAACTGGATCACTTTCTAACACCTTACATATGCATGCAGACACACACACACACACACACACGCATTAACTTAACACGGATTAAAGACCTAAATGTGAGACCTGAAACCATAAAATCCCCAGAAGAGAACACAGGCAGTAGTTTCTTTGACATCAGCTGTAGCAACATTTTTCTAGATATGTCTTTTAAGGCAAGGGAAACAAAAGCAAAAATAAACTACTGGGATTATATCAAATAAAAAGCTTTTACACAGCAAAGGAAACCATCAACAAGACAAAAAGGAAACTGTCAACAAGACAAAAAAGGCAACCTACTGAATGAGAGAAGAGACTTGCAAATGATATATCCATAAAGGGGTTAATATTCAAAATATATAAAGAACTTATTCAACTCAACACCAAAAAACAATCACGCTAAAAAATGGGCTGCAAATGACATATCGGATAAAGGGTTAGTATTCGAAACCTATAAAGAACTTATACTATATGGTGACTAACATAATATAATAAAAAATATTATTATAATAAAAAAAAGAATTTATCAAGTTAATCTATCCAAGAAATAATCCAGTTAAGAAATGGGCCAAAGATATGATTAGACATTTTTCCAAAGAAGACATACAGATAGCTAGCAGACACATGAAAAGATGTTCAGAATCACTCATCATCAGAGCAATACAAAGCAAAATCATGATAAGATCCCACCTCAGACTTATCAGAATGGCTAAAATTAACAAGTCAGGAAATGACAAATGTTGGTGAGGCTGCATAAATACCATATAATCCAGTAATCCTACTACTGGGTATTTACCCAAAGAAAACAAAAACACTAATTTGAAAGATATCTGCACCCCTATGTTTATTGCAGCATTATTTATAATAGCCAAGATATGGATGCAACCTAAATGCCCACTGATTGATGAATGGATAAAAAAGATGTGTATATATTCCTCCTCAGCCATAAAAAAAAGAATGAGATCTTGCCATTTACAACAACATGGATGGACTTAAAGGACATTATGCTAAGTGAAATAAGTCAGACTGCAAAAGACAAATTCCATATGATTTCACTCATATGCGGCACCTAAAAAACAAAACAAATGAATAAACAAACAAAGAGCAGAATCAGACCTATAAATACAGAGAACAAACTGATGGTTGCCAGAGGGAAGTGCAGCGGGTGGATGGACAAAACAGATGAAGGGAGTGGGAGATACAGGTTTCCAGTTATGGAACAAACAAGTCACAGAAATAAAAGGCACAGCACAGGGAATACAGTCAGTGATATTGCAATAGTGCTGTATGGTGACAGATGGTAGCTACACTTGCGGTGAGCATAGTATAACATATGGAGATGCTGAATCACTCTGTTGTACACCTGAAACTTGTGTAAGTACTACTGTGCGTCAACTATACTGAAACAAAAAAAATTTTTTAAATGACACTAATGGACAATAAAATTTAAATAGAACACATATAATACTTTTTGTTTATGTATTTTTGAATATATTCACCTAATATCTGTTTTAATATAAAACAATGATATTTCCCCAAAACATTTTTTTAAAAGATTTTTTATTTTTCAGTAATCTGTACACCCAACGTGGGGCTTGAACTCACAACACCGAGATAAAGAGTTGCACGTTCCACTCACGTGCCAGCCAGGCTCACCAACCGCCTCAAAATTAAAAAAAAATTGATAGACTGAGTAAAGCAGACTGCCCTCTATAATGTGAGTGGTTTCATCCAATCAGTTGAAAGTCTGAAGACAAAAAAAAGTTAACCTCTCCTGAGCAAAAAGGAATTCTCCGGCACACAGACTTCAGGATTCATCTGCAACACTGACTCTTTTCTGGTTTCTCCAGCAGACTGTCTTTTGGCTTGAACTGTAACTCTTTCCTGAACCTCCAGCCTGCCAGCCTCCTGCATCAGATTTTGCATTTGTCAAGTGTGCGCATGCACACGGTCCTGTTTCTCTGGAGAACCTTAACAAATACAGCATTCTATATGCCGACAAACAAAACTGAGACGCAGCAAATGTGTTCATGCCTTTTTCCAATCAGCACCATAACTGAGGAGTGTGGACTAGAAGGTGAGAGTCCAAGATCTGAGGTCAATAGCCTCATTCAGGTGTGAGCTCTGTTCTCTCTTAGCCCTCTGCCCTGGGTAGTTCACCTAAACTTGAGAAACAATTGCCCAGGAGACATGAACAGTGCCAGCCCCTAGTATATTAGTTTTCTATGACTGCTATAACAAATTACCACACACTCAGTGCTTAAAACAACATAAATTCATTCTCTTACAGTTCTGGGGGTCAGAAGTCTTAAATCAAGATGTCAGCAGGACTTCTGAAGGCTTCAGGGGAGTTTCCTGCTTTTTTCAGCTTCTAGACGCTGCTTACATTCTTTGGATCATAGTTCCTTCCTTGTATCACTTCAGTCTCTTGTTTCCATTGCCACATTCCTGCTACTCTTCTGATCTCCTGCTTCTTATAAGGACCCACACAGTTACATTGGGCCCACCCAGGTAATCCAGGATAATCTCCCCATACAATACCCTTAATTTAATCACATCTGCAAAGTCTCTTTTGACATCTAAAGTAACATTCACTGGTTCTGGGATTAGGCCGTAGCTATCTTTGGGGTGGGAGGTAAGGCATTATTTGGCCCCACCACATTTGGATACCAGAGGTCACTGGTTACAGATGGAAGGTGAGAAAGGGGAGGGATTCTGGGATTTCAGCATTGGAACTTGAAATTTGGTCTTTTTGAGAAAGTACTCAACTGTGTGGTAAATGCAGAAAGTTGCAACAAAGAAATGCCCTCTTGGCTGCTGAAGAGACAAATATGTGTTGGTACTGTATTTTTCTTTAACAAATGAAAATTCTCCTAGAGACATCACAGAGTAAAGATTCTTCCAACTTAAAAAAGAAATATAAACATGTTTTTTAAAGTATAGTATTCAGATCTATGTACACAAATCTGTGGGGACTCTTCCCCTGGCAGCTTTACCAAGTACTTTGTTCAGTCTCCTTTAAGGTACCTTTGGAATTCAAACATTTTTTTAAATAAAGACTTTATTTGTCAGAGAGAGAGAGCAAGAGAGAGAGGGAGCACCCAGGCGACCGGAGGGAGGGGCAGAGGGAGAAGCAGGCTCCCCGCTGAGCAAAGAACCTGATGTGGAACTCGAACCCTAGACCCTGGGATCATGACCGGAACTGAAGGCAGATGCAACCCAGGCATCCCAGGAATTCAAACATTTTCACATGGACCCTGAAAAGCTCCCTCAACACATGTATTTCAAGTATCATAAATACATGTCATCATTTGCATTCCAGAATATGTCATCCCAATAAGTTTGAAAATTGTTTTGTGCCCTTAAATGCTGAATACAACTTTTGAGAGAATCAGTGCTTTCCTCTTGGCTACATGAATAACTTCAGGGAACCCTCTGGCCTTTCTTTTTGGTGTATTGCTGTATTGTGGGTGTTCAGGGCACTCCACAATCTTTGCTTGGTATTTTCTTTTAGCAGAGAAAACTTAGTTTTGAATCCATAGAGAAAAGGGAACACTGAATAAATAAGTTTTCAAAAATCATCCTGATTGCTCAATTACATGCTTAACAATTGTTAGAAAGTCTAAAACTTCGACCAAGCAATGAAGACTCATGGTCTGAGCCTGATAGAGGTTAAAAGAATTCACCTAATCTTGGGGACCCCAGGCTTACTTACTCTTGTCTAATGATGGCACTCTCTCCTAGGCATTCACCGACCTTTAGGCACAAGGGCTTCAAATAAATACCCGAGACCTGGTTTAGAACTCAAAGATGATTTATCTTCCCCATTCCAAGGACATCTCACTATATATAACGATGCCTTTTCCTCCTCCTCCTCTTCCTCCCTGTCTTCCTCCTCTTCTTCACTCTGAATCTCTCGTTATTTATTTATTTGGGATTGTACTTGGTCAGTCAATCCAGTTCCCCTTGATGAAATATCCCAGTCATTTCTTGTCAGAAATCTTTGGCTCTGTTACTTCATTGTCCATTTCTGTGGTTTCTGCTCTTCTTCTTAAAACTTGACTTTACTGCTGGATGAAGAGCACTTTCCTGTCTTTCAGCGTCAAGTGAACTGCCATCATGGAAAAAGAGGCCAACCATGTCACCGCTCCTGTCACCGTGTAGACGAGACCTAAGAAAAGACTACTGCCTCCACTCCATGTCAGGGTGGAAAGAACAACTGATTTTTCTCCTTTGAACCTTGTTACTGGAAAATCTAAGACAAGAAGACCTGTTAAGGATCTGTTTCAACACTTGTCAGCTCTACCACTGTGTATCCTAAATACATTAGACTAAACCATATAAAATTGTTGTTTGTAGGTTAAAAAAAATGGTTGAATGTTCAACTTCATATTGTCTAATCTTTACCAATGTTGTATCTTGCTGGAATGAAATTAAGTAAAAATAAGCCTTCTGACACAAATAGATCAGACTGACTTACAGACAACTAAAAAAATGGACAAATATATTTCATTTTTTTGGCAGACCCAAGGAAATGAAAAGAATACAGATGTGCTCTACGGCAAACCTAAAATTTTGTGCATCAGGAGACCCAGGGTAGGCTAAAGTCTTTCATAGACTAAGGTTTGAATTTGTACCTTAGAGAAAATTCTTTAAGACGAGTGAAGAAGAAAAAATAATGAGATATATGGCAAAACATTTTTGGTGGGAAAGCTAAAGGTGGTGCATTCATTTGGGTTTTGAAAAGGCAAACATCCCTCACTGCTGGGGAGAGAGAATATGTTTGAAGTGGGTTTGCTATCATTAGCATTTTAATGATGTCATTTTGATTGTGCATGTGGCCTGAGGTTTTTAAACATCTGGTGCCTTTTGTAAACCAAACTAATAAACAAATAAAGACTTCTCATAGCAACGGCACAGGACAGCGGCATTTCCCAGCAAAGCTCTTAAAAGGCCTCGAGTCACTTGGCAACATGTGATTTAAAGGCACAGAGAAACTGGTTAGGAATCAAGTTTTCTCTTTTCCATCAAAATTCCTCACTGTCGCCAGGTCCCTGCGTGCCACCTTGACCCAGCTGCCTGTTTTCTCTTTCCTCAGTTCCATTAAGAAGGTCTTTTCCTCATACACAGAACATCTTTTTCCCCTTAGGAGTGGTAGGTGTTTGCTGCAGCTCAGATTTAGTCCTTCTGCTTGCGTGGCAGCCAGGCCATGAAGCAGGCTGGGTACTACTCACACCAGGGCTTAGCTCCAGTAGTGCAAGTGTAGGACGGAAGCTAAGGATCTAGGTTCTGCCTGCGAGATTAGACTTGAGAGTCACCAGCATTAAAATACGACTGAATGAAGTCACCCAAGGGGAGCTTGACCCCAGAGGAGAAACAGTGTCTCCTTTGTTTGGAACATGGACTCTCTTATGCTTCCCTCAACGCAAACTCCCTGTCATGCATTGTGAAGGCAGCAGTATTTGATAGGTTTTTTCCTCCTGTTTTGTGATTGCAACTCTAACTGCTCTACTGATAAGGGATTCATAGACGAAGTTGGAATCAGAAGGCCTAATTTGCACTGGTGTTACACGCAATGAATCATGGAACGCTACATCAAAACCTAAGGATGTACTGTATGGTGACTAACATAACATAACAAACAATTATTTAAAAAAAGAAAAAAAAGAAGGTCTAATTTGGGAGACCACTGTCAAGCAACTTTCAATCTCAAATTTTGGGGGGGGGGCTTGCTGAAATCCTCTTAAAAAGGTAATATTCTATGGTTTACTCTTTGATCTGTATGTATGATGCTGCATAAGAAAAACAAGTCTGTGGCTTTCATTTTTATTTAGGGAGAAATGAAAATGAATGAACTGAAGGCAAACCGTACTCCTGATCAGTGAACAAAAAGGTGGCAACAAGCTGAGAAATAGAGATGGTGTCACATCAATGGGGGCATCTCTGACTGAGGAATGTTCCCCTCCCCTGTCAGAATGGAGATGTCCACACTCTGGGATAGAAAAGAAAAGATGGAGCAAGGAACTGGAGCACATACAGTCATTCACTTATTCCAAAGTATTTCTCATTCAAGCTCCCTGAGACATAAAGGAACTAAGGAGGTAGACAGTTTTGTGGTTAGATACTCTGGCCTGCTGGGGGTCCCACGAACACCTCCTAGTCAGTAGCCCTGAGACTGTGTATAAATATATAATTTTTTAAAGATAGTGTCTGGTGTTATTTTGAAGTTAAATCTTTTTTTTAAGTCAAGAGTTACATTTCTATTTTTGAATTAAGTGAAAAAATTCAGAATCTCACATTAAAACATGTGACTCCTGACTTGACCCTATGTCCATAACCAAGGCACTGACTCCTACTAGCTGGCTTGTTATCAAAGAGACGGAAGAACACAGCGTTTCAGAGCAGAGCTTATAACGTGCCTCACGTGGGTTGGATGGACTGCACCTGTGTCTTGAGTCCAAGGCTCCCTTGGTCTACACTTTTGTTTAGAATAAAAGGTTCTACAGTGTCTCTCAGTTTTTATTATTTTTAGCACATATTCTAAATTTACTACTTATCAAATCGCTCTCTCTTATATCCCTGGTCCTCTACCTCATCCCATCCCACATAATAGCCTTCCTCTTTCTGTTATACATTTCTAGGCCCACTGGTATTTACTCTTTCTTGGGGGATAGAAATAGTCCTCCCTTATTTATCCAACCCTACTTACCTGACACTGCTATTAACTGTTATTCCTAAAAAGAAAGAAAGAAAGAAAGAAAGAAAGAAAGAAAGAAAGAAAGAAAGAAAAGCACTCATTTGATTATATAAAGTGGAGACAAACAGCTCTATGGTAACAAGTGACATATTACCTGTAAAAGAACTATATATTTCTACTTTATATATACAGATTAGATTGTAGAGTAGAAGAGTACAAAATGAAATAATTCAACAACTAGTAGCCAGATGGATGCTGATTTTCCTTCACCCTCAGGAAGAAGAGTGGTATAAAAGGATACTATAGGTAATGTTGAAACTATAGTTACCAGCAGGCAAGCCTTCAATAAAGTACTGTATCCGATTGAGTCGACGGTAGAGTTTTTTGAAAGTGGGAAATGCGGCTGTCCGCATCCACACAATGAAGTCATCATTGAGGAAGCCATTGTTTCCTGGGTCCTCTCCATCCAGTTCATAGACAGGCTTAGCCCAGCATGGGGGCTTTGTGGTCCCTGTGGGAGGAAAATCATTGACACGGTTGAGAAAAATCATCTACACCCTTCAGTTTTCCTTAGAATAGAGAGAATGAAATAACTTTTGCATTCTTGAGTAAAGAGAAATAAAAATTAAGACTTTAAAAAAAGTGTGTGTGTATAAGCTACCTAAGTATGCAACCATTAAAAATAATGGATTATAAAAATTCTAAGGAAATGTGCGGGAAATAATGATGACTTGACATAGGGTTAAAAAAGAACAGAATATCAAATTATATGTATATTATGTGTTCAATTATATTAAATGCATAAAAAGCACTGAAAAAATAGAGCAAAAGGATAATAGTGGTTGGATTCAGGGATAGCATCATAGGGACTGTCTTCATTTGCTTCACTAATAATTTAAAGACAGGAAATTAAAACAAGATATGATCATTTCACCTAAAACTTGGGTAACAGGTAAAGAAAAGAGTGAAACAATTGATGATGCAGTGGAAACAGGAACTCTTGTACGGAGCAGATAGATGTGTGGATTAATAACATCACCGGCAATCTAGGAGCATGCATCAAAAGCTTTAATATATTTTACATATATTTTGGCCTAGAAATTCTACTTCCAGAAATTTATTCTAAGGAAATAATCATGTATGTGCATGAAGACTGTGTTAAATAAATATTCTCTGCAACAATGTGCCTAAGAGCTCAAAGTTGGAAGAAAGGAGGAGGAATTGGTAAAGGGGAGAGGCAGAGAGCAAAGGTGTTACAAGCCTGTTCTAAAGCCAGGAGGCCTAGTAGGTTTTGGTGTTGTAGGAACGTTGGAAGCAAGGGGGGAGGGCCAGTGTCAGGAAATGAGTCTGTTGAATTTACTCTCATTCTCATACTTCCCACTTTAGCATGGTGGGCTTGTCTGTCTTTTCCACTATACAAGAGACTCTTCAATACAGTGTCTTTTTTTCACTGGCATTTAGTCTAGTGCCTGGCACATAGCAGGCATTCAAATAAATGCTTGCTAAAGGAATGAGTGATTCCAATGAAAAGTGACAGAAGATAATAAAATCCATACTGAATTTTAAAGAACTAGTCAATAAGAGAAAATTGTTTAATGAACTTTTTCATTCTAGACAGTTGGTTCTAGTATTTGTAGAATCCAAATGCAAAAGATGAAACCACTCTTTCTCAACTCAATTGACTAAACTATTTTCTTTTAAAAGAAACCCATCCTGTTTTCTAAGCATGGTACTTGTAAAAGCAAGTGCTAAGTTTGGTTGGATTAATCTGTTGAAGTATGTTTGTACACTTAAACTTCCTTTGGAAAAAAATCCTTTGCTGAAGAAACTTCCTCAGCAAATATCATGGAGCTCACCTATTTTGGCCTTCCCAAAATTTCAATCACTGTTGCTAGAAGAATTTTAATGAAAATTGGAATTGCCTTTGGTACCTCCACTGTGGACCTCACCCTCTCATGAGCTCATGCCCCAAGGCAACATGTCCTATAGGACACTGACATCCTAATCACCCAGGGAGCTTGTTAAAAATGTAAGTTCAAGCATGATCCCACTTCATGCCATTTCCAGAGAGTATGTGAAGTGTGTTCTAAGAGGCACCATCTTTCTTCCTTTTCCAAGTTGGGTCATTTGTATTTATCCATTCATTCAACAATAAGCATTTCATGATTCCTCACTATGTATCAAGCGCCGGGGATACAAAACTTCCTACTCTCCTCAAGGAATTCACAGACTGAAGTGGGGATGACAAGTATTCAAATAGATAATTATAGGATAATGTGGTAGCTCTTACAGTAAAGGTAAGAACAAAGTGTAGCAGGAGATAAGAGAACACCAAGGACCCTTTGTGTTGTAGGTCTGAGGTTATGTGGCAAGACAAAACAATAGAATGTTGCCAACTTCCTTTCAAAAACTAGGGATTCAAACATAGGTACAGTGACCATATATGCCAGTTTGTCTAAGATAGTCCCAGCTTATGTCTGTTGTCTGTTATCCCATCTGACTTAGCATTTATCCCAAACAAATAATGTATGTATAATTTCATCCTTCCACCTTCCAGCCATGGTCTTAGCTAGTAGTATGTGAAATACCCATGTGCAGTGAATGGAATGCTTACTTTAACATGTGATTAATGAAGGATAACCAGAGATCCTTTCAATTAAAACATAAAATTCCTGTGACCCCTACCAGCTGTTTGACACTCCAGCAAGTTAGGTCATGGCCTCTGTGTTGGCCTGTGAGATGCACGAAGCTGCCAGCCTACAAGTCAGTGGGATCAGTGGGAAATGAAGGAAATTAAAGGTTATGTTACACATACATGACACGGTGTGGGAAACAGATGCGGAACAGTCTTGCTGAGCACAGGTTTGAAGTCTGTTTCAACTGTGGTTTTACTATTTATTATATGGTACAAATATATAACTTTTATTGTTTGATATCAGTTTTTATTTGCTAGTAAGTCTTTAACCTGTAAAGAGCTAAAAAATAGAACATGTATGTTTAATGTAAAATTAAGTACAGTTTCTTGAGAGAGTTGATGAATGTGAAACTTGCAGTGTTGGTTGACATTTACTGCACAAGGGAACCATTGTGATGTGAAAGACCCAGGGAAAATTAAAAGACATAAATCTGCTGAAGAACATCAGAATCTACTTCAGAAGTTTGTGGTTATTTTTAAGAGTACATCCAAAGACAATGCTTTACCTCAGGTAGCTACAGAAGGTCCATTTATATGTCATTATGTGAGCATGACTTTTCATTTAGATCAAATAAGCTTCCTTCTAGTTTCAATTTTTTATTAGATTTTTTTTTTTTGGTAAACAAAGGAAAGCTTTAATGTGTTGCCTCCATTAGTACAAAAAGAACTTTGCATACAGTTAAATGAGGCCAGTTTCACATCAGTGTCTTCAAATGCTTCAAAATAGAAAATCAGTTAATTATAATAATGGTTTGAATTTTTTGGTTTGACTTTTCATGGAATCAAAGCAAAGTTTTTTGATGTTCAATCTTGAAAGATGAAAACTCTAACATTATAATAAATATTACTATAAATTCAGCTAAAAAATCTAAAATCAAGTTAAGTTTTTTGGTTTTGTAATGATAACATGAATACAAATTTGGTGGAACACATCAGAATAAAGATAATGTTCTTGATAAATCAATAAATGTACAGATCAATGTACTTCAAATTGGCTGTGGTACCTACATAATTTGTAATTACAACCAAACAAGCTACAATTTTTTACTAATCAAAAGAAGAGCTGTAGTTATGCAAATTAAAATATTTTTGTATTATCACAGTTAGAGAAACTGAACTGTAAAATTTTTACAATAATATGGCTGATAAATAAAAGCAATACTTCAGGATGGTAGTATATGTGGTCTGTCTTTGTTATGCATCATCAACCAGAATTTTAGAAATGTTTGAGCCTGTGAAGAACTATGATGATCCCAATGATCCAAACATTTTGGTAAACGAGTCTCTAACTTTTGGTTGAACTTTAGTCAAAATAGTTTAACAATTTTAAACAAAGTATCCAAAATATGGAATGCCGAAAAACTTTAGTTTTTGATTTAGTGAGTTGTAATTATTGAAAGCCAATCTTGCAAACAAGAAGATATTAAAATTTACCCCTATGAAAACATGGGAATAACTGAATATATTATATAATGAGAGTTCAAAATGTGGACGAATTTAATTTTTAAATTCTACAATTGTACTTTAGAATATTTCAACTTAGGTAAAAACTCTTTTGATGGAGCTCCTGTTTTCAACTGAATAAAATCTTTTCTCTAGGGTGCCTGGTGGCTCAGTTGGTGCTTGCCTTCGGCTCAGGTCATGATCCCACGGTCCTGGAATTGAGTCCCACATCAGGCTCCCTGCTCAGTGGGGAGTCTGCTTCTCCCTCTCCCTCTGCCCTTCACCCCTGCTCATGCTTTCTCTCCTTCTCTCTCTCAGTCTCTCTCAAATAAATAAATAAAATCTTAAAAAAATTTTTTTCTCTACCAAAATTAAATGATATCAAGAAGGTTTAAGATTTTGTAGCATCTAAATTTAGGAATACACTTAGAAGGAACAGAGATAGAAAAAAATGTGAAGTAAAAAGACAGTGTTTATGAAAATATTTAGGTTATAATACTAGTGTATTTCAATACAAAAAAATTGAAAATGGAAATATCCTCCATTTAGTAAAATTGGCTATGAGCATGATAGGTACCTCAGCACCTATAGATATCTTCTCAATTAAAAAAAAATATTAGGGTTAAAAGAGGAGAATCAATTAAAGATGCCAACAGCGTCAAACTGATTAACCATAAAGTTCAACTTCAAAAAAGACTGCAGATAATTTTGTGAAAAAATTAAAAATAATATTTTAATAAAATATTTTAAAATATAATAAAAAGAACAAATTCATTGGAAAAATACAGGGGCATGTAATGAAGACAGATAAGGCCAAGAAACTGATTAAAATATGTGACTATATATAACTAGAATAATTATTCTGCTTATGTTATCTTTTAATTTTTAAATAATAAAGTAGTTTTTTTAGTTGGTTTAATATACACAGATATGTTATTTTAATTTTTGAGAGAGTTGCTTTTTAAAATAGTTTGTAATGGAATTATTTTATAGGTCCACCAATATAGTAATGTCAATTTATTGATCAATAAATACAAATTTCAAATAAATATATAACTTCAGTTATTCTAGTGCCCCCTTTCACTCTCAAAAGTGCACCAGTTTGGACAATAAATTACACGGTCATCCTAATTATAAATGAAGAAACAACTTTCTTAAAACATTGCCTTTTTCCTAACATAAACTGAAAGGAACCAGGGCACCAATCATTTCATGATTCTGATAGGTATGTGATGAGGATGTCCACAGGTAGGGAAAGTCAGAGCAATAGGGAGGTCAGCAAATAAGTAAAGAAGGAGGTATCATAAACATTTCCTCACACATAAAAAAGTTTTTATAAAAAGATAAGAATATTTAGCTAATATATGGGTCTTACCTGCAAATGCGCTAGAAAGATTAATGGAACTTGGATTCTGAAACTTGACATACTTATCTGTCCACCATGTAATTCCACTTCTTAGCATTGGGACTTTGATAGGTATAGATGAATTAAGTTTGTATGAAAGAATAATGGTATCTGCAAGGAAATTAAAAATTGTGCTAGAGACACAAGCAAGCATTTTTGCCCCACTTCAAAGCACAAAACCAGACACAGTTGAAAAATAAACTAGGGTTTTAGCAGACTCTCAACATGCCTACATGTAATAGATCTTGGAATTAGAAAACTATTCTTTTTCTTGCCAAGGCCCCAATTATTGGAAAATACTCTCAAGCTCCATTTAGCTCATGTTCCCTAACTACTTCAAATCTCTGGTAAGGGAGAAGTTATTTGCAAATGAAATACTGTAAGTCAGTGGATAATGTATACACAATTTTTTTTTTTTGAACTGCTACTCAGTTGCAGAGGTGATCTTCTGGACATGTAGGTTATTACACGCTTATGAAAAGGCACACCATGGAGAGAGGAAAAGTCACCTACCGTTGAATATGCTGTTGGCAATAGCACCACAAGGAGCAATGGGAGTCCCATCATGGGACTTGCTAAATGGAGCACAGTTTCCAACATCCTGGATGCAAGATGATACAGTAAAAAGAAATGCTTTGGTAAACTCTCTGAATGTTAAAAGTGACAACACTGGCAATGTAAATCAATCCACACTAATCTATTGACACATAACAAGATTATGGACTGCTACCTGTTTTTCCCAGACTTCTGGCTCACTTAGACTAGGAAATTTTTGTGTTTTGGAGATTGCATGTGTGTGTGCGTGTGTGTGTGTGTGTGTGTGTGTGTGTGTGTGTAGTTTTTTTTCCTTATTAACAATATATAACATACTAAATATGTCTGTAGGAAGGAACTTAATTTGTGGGCTCTGCTAAATATCACACTAAACCTACACCAGAAAACATCAAACCTTCTTTTTTTTGGAGTGTAATTCATATTCTGAAAATGATGCAAATGGTAGTGAGTCTATATACTAGATGACTTGTCATAGGGAATCCATCCACCTAACTACCAGAATATAGTTTTAAAAGAGTGTTTGCTAAAAAATCATTTGATTATCACTTTCATATAACAATCTCAGTATGGAAAAGGTTTCCTTCTAGTTTTTTTTTTTTTTTTTTTTGCTAGTTTGGTCAGTATCATCTATCAAGAGTAAAATTTTATAATCCTAGGAGTGAAAGGGTATTTAATTAAACCAAAGGCTTTTAATCAATCAAGTAGGGCTCAATTTCCTTATACTTGGCTGGAGTGAAGTCCTGAATTATAGGAAGGACAATGGTAGATATACAGGGAACTGGACTGAGACCAACCACTCAAGGTTACTATCAAAGTGGTTGATGCATGAAAGGATAACCATTTAATTGGACAAGATTCATATTACTGTTCTGAAGAGGGAAACCTCTCCTCTCAATAGCAGATACATTGATTACCCAGCCCCTTCATTTTACGCAAGAATGAAATGAGCATTCCTGTCTTATAAAACTTTAGGTTTTTAGTTTACTTTCCCATAACCTCTTTTAGACTTAAAGATCTACTTGGTTAAAAAAAAAGAGTATTATACCAAATTAAATAAAGCCTTACCTTTAAGTCTGTACCCACAAGTTGGCTATTACTTCTGGATAGAATATATCGATAGAGATTCTGATAGAAGCCATACAATTTGTAGTACATATAAACATTACCCTGTAAAAGGAGAAAACCAAGAAGAATTAACTGGAATATTAATAAACATGGACACGATTTTTATAGTAAAAAGCACCTCAGAAAGAATTGATAGGAACTGAAAGTTTCTTTCTATCAAGCAGAAACCCAAGAAATCATTTTAAAAAATCAGTATTGGAAAATCCTCATCTACACAGAATTATTAAAATCACCAAATAACATATTTTGAATGTTTTTGTAAGGGTTACTTATGCTCCTGCCATGAAAAAATTTTAAAACCAGGTTTTGTATCTCAATATATAAAATTGATGCTGCAAATATCGTTATTCCCTAGCAATAGCAGGAAAAATGCTTGCCTAGGGGTTGTGGTAGGCATCAAAGTCAATGATTTCAAACCAAGTCCTTGAACATATTTGAAGCTGGAGCCATCTGGGTGCATGTGAAAGATATGAGGTTAGCTCCTTGTGGTCTGGCTCCACGGGTCTTTGTCTTTCTATCCCTAGAATCTAGTACAGTACCTGGCACACAGCCCTTGCTCAAGAAATAGTGAACCATTTGTTATGGACAAAAAAAGAGGGAATAGAATGATTCATGGATCTGAAAGAAAGGTGATTTTCACCTTGGCAGTAAGTCACCTTGTTGCCATGAGAGATGATCCTTTTCATGTATGCTACCCTAGGAGGTTCCCTAGTCATAGGCTACCATCATGCTTACCTTTCTGGTGACATACCAACATTCTCCAGGCAGACTTGATACAGATTTTACTAATGGCACATATGATGCAAATGGAAATGTCAATGTGGCTGTTTATAATTAATATTCTACCTACCTCCAAAATAATGAAGGCCTGAATCCAAAAAGATGAAGGCCTTTATTAAGTGCTCCCCATATGTTAGGTGCTATATTCAGTGCTAGAAATACAAGCATATTTTTTTACAATCTCCTGAGTCAATTGATTTGCTTATATTATGAAAAATGGCACTTTGGAAAGGCTTCTGGTCTCACTCTAAAGACCTGTAAGAGGATGAGTGTGGAAAAGTATGCTGGTACTCAGGGCAGGCTGGAAAGAAAGGTCATGGTAAATGTGGCCATTTACAGAAAACTTAACAAAGGCTTAAGAACTTAGTCACTTGTACAAGAAAAGTGTCTGGAACACCGAGAAGGGGAGAGGTTGGGTCATGACAAAGCGGCAGGCCACAACGTCATAAACAGAGAGCATGGGTGTGAAGGCGAACAAGCCAGGCATAGCGGGAATGACTGATTATATTTCCTCACCCAACGAGGGAACCTCTATTGTTGACCCATAACTATAGAAAATATGAAACCCACAGAGTGGAATTTACCATACATTTTCTTGGAAGCTAAAAAGAGAATTTTACTTACCCAAAGTGATGCATTCACATAAATGACAAAATAAACAGTCAGAGAACACTTACCACACCAGGGACAGAAGTGTTTTAATAACCTTTTTTCAGTGATTCTTTGTCCAAGATTTAGCTTAACGAGGCCTCCCAGATCATCATCTTTTTTATTGGTCCTAGAGGCATAAGGCACTTTATGGTGTTTCTTCTCTTTAAATTCAGTGGCACTCCGTGCAGGATTCCTAGTTTAAGGCAGTTTTGCGTGAACTCATTGCCTAGCATGTGTAATGTGTGCTGACTGGTGAACCGAAGGCTCTGTGGTTGCACTAACTAGTTTGGTTGGATTTTTATGAGAAAGTCATTGCCTGAAAGGAATGGTTAGCAGCTGGTAACATCTATTTGACTTTAAGGTTTCAAAGTACACAGACAGATGAAAACTGTAGTCCTTAAGATTTTATCTTTTGATTTTTTTCCTCAAATATGCAAGTACTCTGAGCCTCCAAGAAGGAATCGACTCTGTTACACCTTGATTTCAGACTTCTGACTTCCAGAACTGTGAAAGAATAGTTTTCTATTGTTTAAAGCATCCCCTGCCTTCCTGCCAAAATTCGGCAACACCAACTTTCTTGAAATTTTCAATTGAAGTATAGTTGATACACAATGTTACATTAGCTTCAGGTGCACAAAATAGTGATTTGACGAAGTCTAAACCACACGTGTAGCTACCATCTGTCACCATACAATGCTATAACAATACCATTGACTATGTTCCCTATGATGTGCCTTATTCATCATCATCCCTATGATGGCCCGTGACTTATTCATTACATAACTGTAAGCTTGTATCTCCTCCCGCTCCCCTTCTACCCATTCTTCCCAGGCCTCAACCCCCTCCCCTCTGGCCATCAGCAGCTCGTTCTCTGTGTTTATGAGTCTATTTCTGCCCTTTAGGTGACACAAACTAACACTAACTCAGCACGGTGAGTTGAGGAAGGCAATAAAGGGCAAACATACAGAGAACTAGAATTTTGACCTATAAGAACACATGCATATAACCTCCCTCATTGACTTTATATAGATATCACTTATAATCCAAGTACAACTCAGTAATTTCCTTATAGTTTATATCTGACTTACTCACAAAATTGCTTAGCACTAGCCATAATCAGTATGGATGTATTCAGAATATTACTAATGCCAACATGCTTTCATTTGGGATCAAGAGAGAAATAAGAAAGGGTCACATAAAACTGAAGCTTCCTAGAACATAAAGTTATATAACTTAGCACTTTATCTTTCCTCCATTCATTTAATCTTTCAACATTTTCTGAGCATCTACCACATAAATATACTGTGTTACACACTGTGGAGGAAGTGAAGTTTCATATGTTCATTCAACAAATATTAATTGAGCACCTACAGTGTGTCAGGCATTGTCATAGGTGCTTGGGACACAATAGTGCAAGATGGACAATAAATAATACATATTATAGACTATTAATTTATATGGTATATTAGGTGATAAGTACTATGGAAAAAATTGAAATCATAGCAAGTTAACAAGGATCAGGAGTGTTACAAGAGTGGGGAGAATCGACAGGTTGTAGTGTGAAATAGGACTGCCAGTGTAGGCCTTATTGAGGTGAGGGCTGAACCAAGACCTGAAGTAGGTAGGGGAGTTGGCCAAGTGAATATCAGGGGGGCAAGGCAAGAGAATGCCTGACTTGTTGAATAAGTGAGAAGTCCAGTGTGGTGGGAGTGGGGTTGGGGGAAGAGAATGAAGGGATTAGGTCAGAGAGGAAGTAAGAAGCCAAATCATGCAATGCCTTGTAGGGACTTGAGGTTTTTCACTGAGTGGAAAGAGTAGCTGTTAGGAATTTTTTTTTTAAGTTTATTTATTTATTAGTAATCTCTACTCCCAATGTGGGGCTCAAACTCATGACCCTGAGATCAAGAGTTGCAAGCTTGTCCAACTGAGCCAGCTGGGTGCCCCCACTGCAGGGATTTTTGAGTAAAGGAATAACATATGACTTCAGCTTTAAAATGCTCACCCTGGGAGCGCCTGGGTGGCGCCTGGGTGGCACAGATGGTTGAGCAGCCAACTCTTGGTTTCGGCTCAGGTCATGATCTCAGGGTCGTGAGATTGAGCCCTGTGTTGGTCTCTGTGCTCAGTCTGGAATCTGCCTGAGATTCTCTCTCCCTCTGCCCCTCCCTTCTCTCTCTCTCTCAAATAAATAAATACATCTTAAAAAAGAAAAACTCACTTTGGTCACTATGTTGAGACATGGATACAAGCAGGGAGACCTGTTAGGAGGCTATGTCAGAAATCTAAGTGAGAGGTGAACACAGCATGGAGCTGGGTAGTAGCAGAAGAAGTGGGAGAAGTGGACAGACCCTGGAGATATTCTGAACGTAGAGCCAACAGGATGCATTGGATGTGAAGTGTGGAGAATAAAAGGAGTCACAAATGACTCCCAGGCTTTTGGCCTGCGCACAAGAAGGATGGAGTTGTTTTCAACTGAGATTGAGAAGTCTTTGGATGGATTAGGTTTTTTTTGTGGGGTTGGGGGGTGGTGAGGTGGATAAGGGGAGAAGTGGAAACCGGGAATTCAGTTTTGGAAACGCTGACCTTTAGCTATCTATTAGATATCCACGTGGTGACATTAGGAAGGAAGCTGGACATACAAGTGTGGATTTGGAAGAGATGTTTGGGCTACAGATACAAAATGGTGTTGGCAAGAGATGGCACCTAAAGTCTGGAGGTAGATGACATTTCCAAAAAAGTGAATAGAGAGAGGAGAAGACTAAAGACTAGGACTAAAGTGCTGCCTATCTCAACATAAGGAGTTTGGGGGAAAATAGGAAGAACAGCAAAGGAACCAAAGAAGGGCAACCAGGGGGCTAGGAGGAAAACCAAGACAGTGTAGTATTTTTAAAGCTAAGAGAAGAAAGTATGTTGAGGATAAAGGAGTGATCACCTACATCCAATGAGTGACAAGGCACTAAGGTCTGACTGCTGAAACCTGATTGGAGTGGGTTTAAGAGACAATGAGAAGAGAGGAACTGGAAGTAGCTAATACAGACAACTCTTCTGAGATTTCCTACTAATGGGAAGTAAGAAATGGGCAAATAGCTGGCAGGGAAATGGGAAGAATAGAAGAGCGGTTCGTTTGTTTGAAGATAAGTGAAATATTCTGTCTGTCTGTATGCTGGGAATGATTGAGTAGAAAGAAAAGCTGATGATATAAGAGAGGACAGAACTCTGAGTTAAGTCCTTACAAAGGCAAGAAAAGATAGTATCTATGTACAAGTAGAGATAAGCCCGCAGAAAGGAACTGGGGTAGTTTACCTGTGGTAAAGGGAGGGTGGGGGGGGGGAAGTTTGAGTGTATAGTGCAGATACTTTCGAGTAGGTAGTTGTGATGTAACAGGTTAAGCATGGTCCCTATCCTCAGGGAGGTTCCTATAAGTAGAGGAAATGAGTCTGCAGGATATTTTTATACCACTGATTTTAATAAGTTCATTGGATACAAATCTGGGCAAACTGTTGTTGGAGAAAGGAGTGAAAAGGAGGGTCAAGGAATGCCTAGGGATGTTAGGGGTTTAAAACAAGTGGCAGTGAGTGGGGAGACTTTCTAGGCAAAACAACAGCAGAAACATAGAGTTGTATCACGGGAAAGTAAGTTGGTCAGCTGGCAGGAGTACAAGGTCTCCTTCCTGTTTTTATGTAAAGGTAGCTGGGCTTCAGATGGTTGAACAGCAATCTGAAAGAGTGCTTTTTTGGGGGTGAGGAGGATGGTGAACTTATTTTGCAAATAACAGCTGGTTTAAAGTAGGGGAAGGCAAAGGCAGGAGTGCAATTAGGTAGCTCTGATACTGGACCAGGAGGCCTGAACTGAGGCAATGCCAAAAGAAATGAAGAGGACAATAGGGTGGTTGGAAAGATGGATTGAAGAACAGTGTCCACACATCAGAGGCTGAGATGAAAAAGGAGTTGGCAGGGTAAAGTCAAAGAGGAAAGTTTGGACTCTTGGTGATGGGATCTTTACCAGGAAGGGAAGTAAGGAGGGTTTTCCAGGAGATGATGATGAGTTTAGTTTGGGACCAGCTGAGTTTGAGGTGGAAGCAGGGTCTTGAGGTGGGAAGCTCAAGGGGAATGCTCAATGGGAAGCTCAAGTGAAAGCCTGCCCATACTTGGATTCATCCCATGCAAAGTCATCTATAAAGGGGATCAACCAGGTCAGGGAGGAAGACACTGTGGGGGGGAAAGGTGTGGAGTCTAGATGACAGGACAGGAACTTTGAGGAGTTGAAAGGAATACAATTTTTCATTTATTTGGTTGTCTTGACTGCCAACCAAATTGCAGAGGCCCTAAAGAGGTACCTCTGGGGTTCCCTCCTACAGGGACAGTAATTGAAGGATAACCTCGGGTGTCATGCTCTGAAATCATCTTGTGTTTGCATCAAGGCCATGCTGCCCCTGGCTGCTCCCAATGGCTGAGCATAGGAGGGACACTGAGGCAGACTCCTTCAGGAACTTTCTGTTGGCCTTGCTGAAACTTCCTAAAGAATATACTGTTGGCCTTGCTGAAACTTCCTAAAGAATATACTGCAGTGTAAGACCTTTCTTCCTAACTTCCTCCCTTCCTTCCCTCCCCATTTCTTCACAGGGGTCAGAGCTGTATTGTGATCTGACAGCTCTCCCGGCCTCCTCTGGCTCTCTCCCCATTTTCTCTCACAGGCAGTTACCCCAATAAATCTCTTGCATGTCTAATCCTGTCTTGGCATCTGCTTCTCAGAGGACCCGGACTAACATGAGACTTTAATCAGCCCAAGAGCAGGGACTTCTTTTAATAATTCTTTCACATTTCTCACAATGCCTGACAGCCAGGCCAGGAGTTGCCTTAGGGATTAGGCAGTTGCAAATGTAGAATGACTTGAGGGGGAGGGGAAAGGGAGAGAATAGGGGACAGCAGGTGTGTGACCCCTGACATTAACCTTGTGGAAGTCACTTAACCTCTCAGCCCATTAATTTTCTCACTCTAAAATGGGTGGTTAGAGTCAATGATTCAATGATCTCTATGGTCTCCTCTTGTGTTGACATTTGGAATAAAACCTGCCTGATTGATATTAAGAATTATGTTACAAAGTTGGGAAGGTAAAGAGTCTGGAAACTTAGAAACAAAGGAGAAGAATAATATTCCAAGGTAAAAAATTAGGGGGAAGAGTCGTGCATGAACTCAACACTTTCAAAGTTCCCTTACCAGTACTCTGCTTTATTTTTTGTATTTTCAGTTTTGGAAAGCACTTGGTGGAAATCATGAATTTACTGCCAAGTGTGAAATAGGAGTAGATCAGTGTACAGCTAATTGAAGACTCTTGAATTTCACTTACCTGCATTGTCTCTGAAAGGTAAAACGGAATAGAGCAGGTGCATTCTTTGTCAAAATTAGTGGCATCTTCTCGCAGTTTTGCACAATTTCCACAGATTTTTGTGTATTTAATCTGTCAGGCAGGGAAAAGAACAATTACTAATTAAAAATTACATGAGTTCATATTTTAAAAATCAAGTCCTGAGTCCACCTAAGTCTTCAAGCTCTGTGTGTCAAGGGCACGGACTCTGGGACATGAATGAAGGATAGTCCACTGTTAGGAAAAAGTGTTTCTGCAGATGCTTGGGAGGAGTGGGCCCTTTTACAGTCTCTCATTTTCATACCTGGCAGTACTTTGCCACTGACCTAGAATTCAGTGTTTCTATTGTATATTTATGTAACCTGTTGTGACGTAGGCTTATGTCTTGATCATAAAGAGGTGTCATTAGGAAAGTATTAGACAATGACTCACGAGAACTGGGCCTATGGCCTGAGGCTAATCAGCTTTATGGGGAAGTCACTTCACTGTTTTTCCATTCTATTGTATGGAAAATATTTATACTAATGAATTTTTCTACATGACATCTAGAGGAAGTTATTAAAAAGAACCAAACACAGAAAAAGAAAGGCTTCCAAAATGCAGGGTTATTGATTTTGTGGAATAATTCTGATTTTAAAATGTTATCACATTCTGTGTCTTTTAAAAGTTAAATTCTGTTTAAAATGGTATTGTGGACTCTTTCAAAAAGGGTGGTGTGTTCCAAATGAGCAAATCCTATGAGCTCTGGCTAAGAGCCTCAGTTATGCGAAGATACTGGAAGAAGCTTAAGGAAGGAAGGCTCACGGAGAGCCACAGAGGCTGTGTACTTCCCCCTCTGCTCTTTCCTTACTGTGTTGAAGAATAATTAGATTATGAGAATGGGGAAGAGCAGGAAAGCAAGGGAGTGGCCTTCTCCTTGGTAAACTGCCAAGATTTAGGATTCTTTGGGAAGGAAGACTAACAAGAAAGACAGGATTTTTTTAATCCTTGCAAACCACCAGTTCTGAAGCCAAATATGCAGTGTTAGGCTAAATTAAAGATTAGCCAAAAGGCTACTTAATTGTATTTAAATGCTTATATTTACTTAAATCATTCTTTATTTTATGTATGTATGTATTTTTAAATCATTCTTTAAATACACAGCAAGGCTTGAACTATCATCTTGGAAAATATTGATGTGCTTTCTGTTTGTGAAACTGCATTCTAATTTTTATTTTTTTATTTTTTATTTTTTTTATTTTTTTTAAAGATTTTATTTATTTATTTGACAGAGACAGCCAGCGAGAGAGGGAACACAAGCAGGGGGAGTGGGAGAGGAAGAAGCAGGCTCCCAGCAGAGGAGCCTGATGTGGGACTCGATCCCGGAACGCCGGGATCACGCCCTGAGCCGAAGGCAGTCGCTTTAACGACTGCGCTACCCAGGCGCCCCAAAACTGCATTCTAATTTTTAAAAAGCTTTAAAGAACAGGGCTGTATCATAACTGACAGCACACTGGATTGTGACTGAGGAAACTGGGGTTCAGTTCAGTCAGTCTTTGACCTTGAGTTAAATACTTAACCTCAGGGCCCACATTTTGTTCATCAGCATCATTTTATCTAGCAATTAATTGATTTGTGAGCTTCTTCTAGCAGTATTCATTCTATTCCATGGATTCTATTAGTGCAGAATTAGAAAAAAATGCGTTTCATGATCAAATAATCTTTGACTAGATGATATCTAAGGTGCTTTCTAGTTCTGAAAGTTTTATGAGGTAGCCAAACTACAGAAGCAGACCAAGTGTCCACAGACTGATGAATAGATAAATAAGAGGTGATATATATATACATATTATTTATATATACGTATATATAAATAAATATAATGGAATATTACTCAGCCATCAAAAAGAAGGAAATCTTGCCTTTTGCAATGATGTGGATGGAACTAGAAAGTATTTTTTAAAGATTTTATTTATTTATTTATTTATTTATTTATTTATTTAAAAAGAGTGAGAGTGGGGGGAGAGGCAGAGGAAGAGGGATAGAGAGAATCTCAAGCAGACTCCACTGAGCTCAGAGCCTGATGCAGGGCTTGATCTCATACCCTTATGATCGTGACCTGAGTGGAAATCAAGAGTCAGACACTTAACTGACTGAGCCACTCAGGCACCCCTGGAGCTAGAGAGTATTATGCTAAATGAACTAAGTCAGAGAAAGACAAATACCACATGATTTCACTCATAAGCAGAATTTAAGAAGCAAAACAAATATGCAAAGGAAAAAAGAGAGAAACAAACAAACAAAAAAAACCAGACTCTTAACTATAGAGAACAAACTGGTGGTTACCAGAGAGGAGGAGGCGGAGGGATGGGTGAAATAGGTGATTGAAGATGGAAAAATTAATAATAAGATAAATAACAATTTATGAGGAAAACATATCTCTGATCTACTGTCTTGAATGGCCTTGTAAACCTATAGCTCTAAAATGACATCAAAGATCACATTCTGCTTGCTCCGCATAGAATTTTGGAGAGGCAGAAATAATCATTCTTGCTTAAAGTGAACTGGAAAAAAGTCACTTCCTTGTTGTAGCCCAGGGCTAAGTGAGAACACGAAAACCACTCAGAACTCTTCTACTAGGTCTGTGCTTGACCACACTGGCCTGGGGTATGCACTTCATCTTACCACCCAATATAACGAAATACAACCATGTGCAAAAGAGGATCTCACTATCACAGTGGTTTTGGCTTTCTTAGATAAAAGCAAAATGTTAGAAATAGTCCTGTCCTAAGTGACTAGAAATAAAAGTCTATTGGAAAATCTCCTTAACATGATAAAAATCACTCTGTTGAAAGTTGTTTGCAGAGTGGCCTCCGCGAACCATGGAGTGAGGTTCCCTTCACATGTGTGAGGTGACACTTAGCAATGGCTGCCTCTTAATGGAGGCTGCACTTCACAGTGGGTAAGGGTGGATAACCAGAAGGGAAGAAGCAAGGAAGACATGGGAAGGGGGGAGACACCAGAAAGAAAGGGGTTGGTGAAGAAGAAAATAGAAAAGTAAATAGGATGAGCTGTTTGTGGAAATCTAACAACCTTGTAAGCCACTTATGCTATGCTCTTCAATAAGGCAAGTTTAATTTTCTCCTGCCATTTTGCATATGCTAGTTGGTGGGGCCTGGTGGTTTACATCTCACACTGGAGGACTCAAAAGGACCTAAGGGCATTTAATTCCTGGGGAGATAAACTGCTGGGAGCTGGAAGCAGAAAATATAAGTGGAAAGGCATTAGAGCAGTGTGGTTTGGTAGGAGGAGTGGGACCTGAAATGGCGTTTTCTTCTTTAAAGTCCTATTTGCCCTAATCCATTCTTTCACTAAGTTTGTGCCTATTATGTACTGGGCAATGTGCAAGGAAGGCGTTGCGGTTGTGGTGAACAAGGCAACCATGGCTGAGCTCTCTGTTCTTATCACACATACCTTACCTACTCTATCATTAGTTCATTGAGGGCAGGAGTCAACTCTTTCTTATCTCACGCATTTGCAAACCCAACAGATCTCTCAGCACTTTCAGACACTCATGAATGTTAAGTCAATGTTGACAGACTTGGCCTTCATAACTTTGCTGCTGGCCATGTTGGGAGAGCTTTCCATGGCTGCCTTCAGGGTGGAGGTCATAGTCTGGGATGCCCAGTAATCTGCTCAGAGCTGATTTGAATTAAACATTTGCTTAATTTGTTAGATTGAATGTGGGCAAGGCTGATCTAACCTTAGGCTCACTCTTAATGTCCCCCCCCCCAACCAGCTTCTCAGATTCTAATTCTTTAACAGCTTGTTAATCAAATTAACAAAGGCTTGTAATGGAGGGAGGGTATGCCCTTAGCTTCAGCTTTTGGCCAGAAAGATTCGGGTTCTTGCCTTTCCTAGATTAAAGTAATGATCTCAGAGGGAGTTCATTTGCAAAGGGAAAGACACAATGCTTGAAAGTGGGACAAAATTGAAGACATCTTTGTGCCTTTACTTTTTATCCATATGATTCACGGGCATCTGGCAGTCATTTGACCCTGCCTCTCCACCTCCTACCTCTCTCTATCAATCCTTGGTCAGTACTCCGCCAGCTTAAAAAAACTTCTGACTTTGCCAGGCTCCTGTAAATGAATGGCTGAGCAGACCAGTGTGAGAGTGATTGTCCTCAAGAGGGAGTAGGGATGAATAAAGCCAACATACAGAGGCTGCCACCACCTGCACCAGCTGACTGAAAAGGGATGTTCTAGTCTCGTCTATTAAGGGGCTGTGTTCTCAAACTGGTCACTCATTTATAGTCCCAAAGCTGAAAATTCTTAGAATCTGCATTACAAATGTGAGATGGGACAAACCTCTATTTCCTTGATACTCTTTGCAGACAATATAAGGATGATGCCCATACCAAGGCAGAATACTCCTGTGGCAAAAAAGCAAGAGAGGACTCCAGTGGCTGAGAGCTGTAGCCGGTAGGCAGGCAACTGCTGCTGCTTCAAGGCAGTGTTGTCTGGCAATTTGGACTGGCCGTCCTCGGATGTCCTCTTCATTTTGGTCCTGCGGGTAACTGAGATATACTTCTGAGGCATTTATACATTATTACCCATAGTAATGGTGCATAATGGTAATACTAAATTAAGCATTATGTGAACTTTCCTTTGTAGTTCCAATCTGCTTCCCAGACTTATTCCCTAACTGAACTTGATATTCAGCAGGAGCACAGCTCTCTTCAATCAGCCATTGGTATATTTTACTTTAGGCTCAAAAAACCTGTGCTAAATGCCATGCCTAGGAGGAATAGTCCCCAGCAGGGTCTGCACAGAGCAACATCTGGCAACATTGGGAAGCAGTTATAATTGGCTATTTCTGGGATGTGGTGACTAATTCAAGGCAAGCCCTTCCTGAAAGGGGGAAAATGGATTTATCTTTGAGAACTTGCCTAAAGCCTTGGAGATTAATACAAAAAATAAAAGAGCTATCAGCTTTTTTCCAAATGCGGCAGCTTCTAACGTAAATATAAATTGAGTTGGAAGAATGCTCTCACATTACAACTAACTTTGCTACTTGTGATAATGAGGAAGAGGGAAGCAAACAGGGATTGTGGAACACAGATGTCTAATCTCAGCAGCTGCCAATTTTTTCACCCATAAGAGAGACTCTGGTAGAAAATGCACATTAAAAACACCTCCTCCTAAACTTTTTCCAAGCATGTGCTTTGGAGTTGCTCAAATGAGGCAAGAGAAAGGACGGGAAGATAGATAATCGATTAAATGTTCAATATTGCAATATGGTATTATTAGTTTGGTTTGGGTTTTTTCTCATTTATCAGAAATTCCCTAACATTTCATTAGGCTGTTAATAATTACCTTTTCTTTACAATGTATTTAAGATATAGACTTAGGATTTAAAAAAATAGGCAAGTTTCTAATCTTCCTTTTTTTTTTTTAACATTAGGCAGAGAAGCCATGCTGGAATATTTTTATTTTTATTTCATTTTATTTTTTTTAAGGGAGGGGCAGAAAGAGAGGGAGACAGAGAATCTTAAGTGGGTTCCAAACACAGCGTGGAGCCTGATGCAGAGCTCGATATCATAACCCTGAGATCATGACCTGGCCAAAATCAAGAGTCAGATGCTTAACTGATGGAGCCACCCAGATGCCCCTGGACTATTTTTATATTAAAGAAGGCAATGACTTTGGCAGGTGTACCTAGCTTAAAAGCATAAAAATAAATGCAAATACTTACACTAGATGGTATCCAACTCAGAGTCAAAGTTTTCCACTTGCAAAACTAGGAAAAGCAAATACGAGGGGGAAATTTTCAGCATATCACTTGAATCTGGCTTGGAGACTATGACAAGTATAGCTGCTGGTATCAGCCTTGTGTGAGAAGATGGCAGCGAACCCTTCTAATTCACATCTACTATTTGTTTTACTAAATAAACATGGTCAAGAACTTGTGTTTTAAAATGCAGCAACAGTGTATAAGATTAGATTATATGCGCGTGGTTGGGTACAAAATAATCAGGCCGCCTAGGAACTTGGTCCAACATTGGGTGGGATTATACTACACAGATAACACCTAGCAAAAGGGTCATTATAGTAACAAATCTGTAAGGACATAATTTCTTAGGCTTTTTATAAAACAACAAAACCAAACTAACCAAAATCTCAAAGTAGAAGGAACTTTCATTTAGTATATTAGTCAAGGTTCTCCAGAGAAACAAAATTAATTGGAGGTATGTAAAGAGATTTTTATTAGAAGGAATCGGCTCACGTGGTTATGGAGGAGGCTGGCAAGTCCAAAATCTGCAGAGCTGATGTCTCGGTTTGAGTCTAAAGGCCAAAACGCGCTGTAAAATCAGGAAGAGCTGAGGTCCCAGTATGAAGGCTATCAGACAGGAAGAGCCAATGTTTCAGTTGGAATCAGAATTCTCACTTATTTGGCGGGGGGGAGTGGTTTGTGGAGGGTGCGTGGGGGGTGGGCAGTGTCAACCTTTTGTTCTATTTAGGCTTTCAACAGACAGGATGAGGCCCACCCACATTAGGGAGGGCAATCTGCTTTACTCGAGCCCACCCATGTAAATGTTAACCTCATCCAAAAACATCCTCACAAAAAACCACGCAGAATAATAATTGCTCAACTATCTGGGCAACCCCTGGCCCAGTCAAGTTGACATAAAATTAACCATCACAGGTATTAGGTGAATACATTCCTGAGATGGCCAGATCTCACTTTACAGATACTTTTATAATTACATATTTGTCTTCTAAATAAACCTACTTCAAACATATAGATATACTTCATATAGTCTGCTTTTCAAGCTTCTAGAACTGGTTTTCCTTAACCTCAGTACTACTGATTAGTATTTTGGGCCAGATACTTTTTTATTGTGGGGTCTGTCCTGTAGGATGGCAGAATGTTGAGCGGTATCCTTGGCTAAAGAATGCTACCTACTGAATAATTGCCAGTCACAACTCCCCACTGGATGCAAGTAGTATCCTTCCACTTGTGACAACCAAATATGTCTCGAGACACAGCAAATGGCCCCTGTGGGGCAAAATTGGCCCTGGTTGAAGACCCACAGTTCTAGATTGATATGGATATGACAATTTGCCAGCAGTTGTTATATGGTGGTATCATGAGAAATTTCAGAGAGTAATTTTTTAAGTCCTTGCTTTCATTTCTCTCTAACGCTGTATAAACAGCTTCCCTAGGCATTTCCAGACATTTTCTGTAAATGCGAGATTATTTTAAGATAAAAAGGTACAGAATAATTAAGATAGTTGTAGTTATATTGTTATCTTTCATATATTTGCAAAGTGCCATATACACCTGCAACTCTTTCTATCACTACCACTACACCCTTCACACTGGGACCAGGCTTCAGTTTAGAAGTCTGTTCCATGATATCGTCACATGGAAGCCTCAACAATCCTAGGAGATACCATTCCCATTTTGCAGCTGCCGAAACCGAGGCTCAGAGAGGGAGGTGGCTTGGCTAAGGTTGTCCAGATGCTCTTTCCCTTCTGTAAAGTAATATCAGAGGCCAGTTGGTGAAAGAAAAATTCAGTCTGCTCAGCAAAAATCATACACAAGCTGTTGATACTTTATTATACAGAGAAGTTGGCAAAAGACAGCTTCATTTTTGTCAAAGAATCTCCACCAAAAATTTCTAGTGATTCATCTGGTGATGCAATTAACATAATTAAACAATAGCTGATATTTACTGAGTCCTTGCAATATTCCAGAGCTATTAAATGAGATGCAAATCCCACCATAAAAACCGGAATTTTCATTAGGACCCAGACTTAGAAAAGGCCCAGCTTCAAAGATTCAGACTTGCACAGACTGAGGACTCCCATTTCCAGAAGTTCAAAAACCTCCTTTCTAATCTAAATGAAAGAAAAGGAAAAGAAAAAAAAAGAAAAGGTTAAGATCAAGAAAAGATGGTCTTGGTAAGTAAATTCAACCATCTGGACTTCCTGGTATTTGTGTAGCTGTTATGACCAGAATCAGGGAGAGCAAAAATCCTAACTTGTGTTTTATTCAGAATTGAAATATTTACTTAAGTAAAGGAAGAGGTACTAAATAAAAACATCTGTTTCATTAAAGGGCCCTTTTGTAACCATTCAAAATAAAATCTCGTAAAAAAATCTTATACAAAGGTGTTTGAAAATACCCAAAGTATGGCTAGATTGCACATGTATTTCAATATAGGACAGCTGATAATGATGACATCAACATAATACAAACAACTGGATGAGAAGGTTTTTTCTTTGACACAATTTCTCATTATTATAATTAGAAAACTTACAGTGGATTACTCAGATTTCACATTATAACTGAAATAATCAAATATGGACTTATGTGCCTAACATCAAATTTGTTGAACTGGTTTTTATTTTTTATTTATTTTTTATTTATTTTTTATAATAATATTTTTTATTATATTATGTTAGTCACCATACAGTATATCCCTGGTTTTTGATGTAAAGTTCAATGATTCATTAGTTGCGTATAACACCCAGTGCACCATGCAATACGTGCCCTCCTTACTACCCATCACCAGCCTATCCCATTCCCCCACCCCCTCCCCTCTGAAGCCCTCAGTTTGTTTCTCATAGTCCATAGTCTGGTTTTTAAAAACCAATCAGTTCAGGACACAGGTGTGTGTGTGTGTGTGTGTGTGTGTGTGTGTGTGTGTGTGTGAGAAACTGAAAAAATTGTCTTTTAACCTGTACTGATGTCTGATTTAACTCACGGAACAATCATTAATCAGGTTGGTCATTCTGGGGATATAGTTTTATGTGGTAAATTAATTTATTCATCATGTTTGGAGGATTAATTCCAAATATCTTTGATAGTTACTGCCATAATTAATTAGGCTGGTGACTGGCAGCCATTTTTATTATTGGATAAACCTTTTTCTCTCCAACAGATACTTCTAAACATTGGGCTAGATTGAAAAATTAGCCCCATGATACACAGTAGGTGGCAAATCAATTTTTCACATTTTGATGATAATGGATTACTTTCATAAATATAGAATGAGCTGCTGCTGTGGCCACAAAGGCATTCAATCAGTTTTAATCCACCGAGACATCAAAATAATTTCCCCACAAAAACAAAAACAAAATAGCCTTCTATATTAAACGACTTTTTGGGTATGGGAGATGCAGGCCATGCGGCAAGTTTGTGCCCCTACTTCCTCATGCATTTGTAAGGATGAAAGACAAAGATGACTATTGTCTCTAAAGCAAGGCACACAAAAATGTGCCAAGTCCTCCAGATCCTCCTGTTTCTCAAAGGTACAGTATAGATGTGGTCCCCAGTGGGGCAGAGGCCATTGGTCATGTAATGGAGAAACAAAGCTGATTCCTATAAAACACATGGAAAGGATATAGTTAGCTCTAAGGGGGTGAGATGGACTCTATAATTGCAGTAACTTCAGAGTTAAAAGATAGAAATCATTTCAATGGCCAGAATGTGCTGGCTCCCCTTGTCAAAGACTTTATTACTGTGTTTGAACTCAAGTTCAAGTTGAAGAAAAAAGATTAAAGGCAATTGCTGGTTACACGGTACCTCGGGAATGTCCATCATTCTCCTCAACTTCTGATCTCTCCAGTTCCAGTCAAAAACCAGAAACTTTAAGGGGTTCAAATTAAGGCCACCTGAAAGAAACATAGAGAGTTGCTACAGCAAAGACCTCATGACATAAGCTTATTCAAATGACTTTTTAGTCTCCTGGTTGCTTTTTGCTTCATTTGCCATACTCTCCTCCAGCAGCTAATCTTTACACACTGAATGCAGCCAGCCCTTGCCTGATGGAAAACAAATGCAGCACTCTGAGACTGCTTTCCTTACAATCTTATCACCGATTCTAGGGAAGCAGAGACGCTGCTAAGCTTGTCAATTGCTCAAGTGCTGGCAAAGAAACAATCTCAAACCTCCATTTCATGAAACCCCAGAGGGCGAAGTCTCATTCCTGAGAGGAATTTGATAAGATGGATCCCGCAGTCTGGGTAGTGGCCCCTCAGAGGAGGTGAGGCCAATGGAGTGTGAATGACTATAAGGAGGTGAATGGACAGAAGGATGAGGCTGGGGTTTGGGGCTTAATTTTAGACAGAAAAGGAAGTAAATATGAACAGGCTCTATTCAAAGTCTGTTATCATTTGAGAAGACTAGTAAACCACTTAAGGACTCCATTTCCACTGTCTTCCTATGTATCTTAGAGACAATTATGGAATGTGGGGCTGGAGGGGACTTCAGGGATTGTCTGTTCCTCAGAGGTCTCAGAGTTGGACACAGTTTTTCCCACTCCCCATGTTCTTTCCATTGCCCCAAGCTGTTTCATGTTACACGTGGAAATATAACTGAAGCCTTCCTTTACTCTGCAGCACTTCCCCTCAACTTTTCTCTGTGATTATTTCAATATTTCCCCTTCTGCCCAAAAGACTTTCATTCTTCTTATAATTATAATGCCTCTTATTTAAAGATTTTATTTATTTACTTATTTAAAGAGAGAGTGAGTGTGCGTGCGCGCCCGAGTGGTGGGGAAGGGCATAGGCAGAGAGAGAGAATCTCAACTCAAGCAGACTCTGTACTGAGTGTGCCCTGACGCAAGGCTCAATCCCACAACCCTGAGATCATGACCTGAGCTGAAATCAAGAGTCAGACACTTAACCAACTGAGTAACCAGGTGCTCCTATAATGCCTCTTATTTAAAATTCTCTCTGTGGGGTTCTCAGTGGGGGCTGAGTCTGGGATCAAGCCCCCCCACATCAGGCTCCCTGCTCAGTGGGGAGTCTGCTTCTCCCTCTGCCCCTCACTCCACCCTCATTCTTGCTCTCAATCTCTCTCTCTCTCAAATAAATAAATAAAATCTTAAAAGAAATAAAATTCTCTCTGCAAAATTAAAAATGATAAATTGAGAAGGACAATGGGTTGGTAATCTTCCCTTAAAAATAACTTACTATTGGTGAGAGAGCAAACAGGTACAGCTTCTCAGGAAGGCGCTTGAGAATTATATAATAGGAGCTTTAAAATGCTTACTATTTGATAAAATGATTTTCTTTCTATGACAATCCCAATAAATACACCAGAAACTTAAATATAGTTAATGGGGCACCAGACTAGCTCAGTCGGTAGAGTATGTGACTCTTGATCTTGGTGTTGTAAGTTCGAACCCCACATTAGGTGTAGAGATTACTTAAAAACAAAATCTTAAAAAAAAGAAAGAAATATAGTTACTTGCAAAGATGATCATTGCAGTATTATTTATAATAGCAAAAAATTAGAAATAATCCAGGTATCCTACCATAATTGAATTGCTAAAAAAAAAAATAACTGGGGATAAATATCCAAAATATATACAAAACTTCTGCAGATAAGTGGCAAAAAACACCAATCTGATTTAAAAATAGAGGAAATGAATAGATATTTTTCCAATGAAGACATCCAAATGGCCAACAGGTACATGAAAAGGTGCTCAGTATCACTAATCATCAGGGAAATGCAATTTAAAACCAGAATGAAATATGACCTCACACCTATTAGAATGGCTATTACCAAAAAACCCCACAAGAAATTAGTAAGTGCTGAAGAGGATGTGGAGAAAAGGGACCTGTTATGTAGTGTTGGTGGGAATGCAAATTGGTGCAGCCACTATGGAAAACAGAATGGAAGAACTCTCAAGAAATTGAAAACAGAATCACCATATGCTCCAGCAATTCCACTTCTAGGCATATACCCAAAGGAAATAAACTCAGTGTTTCAAAAAGATATCTGCACCCCTATGGTACCACAGCATTATTTATAATAGCCAAGACATGGAAACAACCCTCAGTGTCCATCAATAAATGAATGAAGAAAGAAAATGTCACACACACACACACACACACACACACACACACACACACAGAGGAATATTACTCAGCCATAAAAGGAAGGAAGTCTTGTCATTTGTGATAACAGGGATGAGTCTTGGGGGCATTATGCTAAATGAAATAAGTCAGACAGAAAAGGACAAATACTGTATGATCTCACTTATATGTGGAACCTAAAAACCCTAACTTATAGATACAGAGAACACATTGGTGGTTCTCAAAGGTGGGGGGGTTGGGGAAAATGGGTGAAGGTGGTCAAAAGGTAAAAACTTCCAGTTGTAAGGTAAATATGTTCTGGGGTCGTACTGTGCTGTACAGTGACTGTAGTTAATATTGCATTGTACATCTGAAAGGTGCTAAGAGAGTAGATCTTAAGAGTTCTCATCTCAAGAAAAAAATTTATAGCTATTTGAGGTGATCGATGTTAACCAAACTTATTGTGGTAATCATTTCACTATATATGTATAAAGTCATTATATTGTACACACTAGATTAATACAATGTTATATGTCAATTATGTCTCAATAAAACTCTAAAAAAACAGTAGAATATTAAAATTGAAAATTTTCCATTAAAAATGAAAAATTAAAACTATTCCATGATAAAGAAAGTTCTCATAAGTTGTCTTAAGCAGAGGGGCCCCTGGGTGGTTCATTCGGTTAAGCATCTGCCTTCAGCTCAGGTCATGATCCCAGGGTACTGGGATGGAGCCCCACGCCGGGCTCCCTGCTCATCAGGGAGCCTGCTTCTCCGTCTTCCTCTGCGGCTCCCCCTGCCTGTGCTCTCTTGCTCTCTCTATGTTAAATAAATAAAATCTTTAAAAAACAGAGTTAAAAAAGATATATTAAGTGGAAAAGACAAGTTATAAAATTTTGATATACAGTTTGATCTCCACTTATAAAAATAAATATATAAATGCATAGGAAAAAAGACTAAAGGAAATATATTTAATATTAACTGACAGGTGATTATCTCTAAAGTGACTTCTTTTCTTTTCTTCTCTTATGGTTAGAAAATCTCCTTCATTATTAAATTAAAACAATATACTTCTGTCTATAATTGTACAGATCCCAATGTCATGGGATATCTTTGGAAGTCTGGAAACTTTCCTTAATACATCATATATATAAACATCTTAAGTCATAAACAGCTACATAAAATGAGTATGTGCCATCTGTTTTGCTTTGTTAGATTTCTGGTTTCTAGAGTGCTGGAATTGTTCTCCCCCCCCCCTTTCTGTTTTTAAGATTTTATTTATTTATTTGAGAGAGAGAGACAGAGACAGAGTATGAGCGAGGTGGGGGGAGGGGCAGAGGGAGAGGGAGAAGCAGACTCCCTGCTGAGCAGGGAGCCGGATGTGGGGCTCGATCCCAGGACCCTGGGATCATGACCTGAGCTAAAGGCAGAGGCTCAACCGACTGAGCCACCCAGGCGCCCCTGAAATTGTTCTCTTTAAATGCTTTGTATATTGCCTAACACCTGTGTGGTTAATGAACATTCATCAAATCAGAATCAGAAGTATGTTATTTTCATGTATTACAAAAAATCAACAGCTCCTTAAATGATTTTTCCACTTCTGAAATAAAATAAGCTTTCACACTGAGACCTCACAACTCTATGGAAATTAAATTTCAACAATCTGTAGAGCTTTGTTTTCTCTCTCTCCCTTTCTCTCTTTTAAATATGGAGAAGAGTGACCCTATTGCATGGGGTGCCTGGTGACACACAAAGAACCATCTGGATTCAAGGGAGGGGTGAGGTGAATCTCTGGCTAAGAGCTGTGGGAGAGGCAGGGTTCACCCCTGGGCTCTCCTGCTGCCCAGCCAATCTCTCCCAACTCTGTGTCTCATAGATTTTCTGTGAGCACCTCTCATCTGTTCCTTCACTTCAATGCCCTCCCATGTTCATAAGGCAAAAATCCAAAGTCTTCAGCTTAGTGTTCAAGATTCTCCTTCCACACTCTGACTTTCTTTCCAATTGAATCACCAGCTACAAAAGCCCATGAAGTTTCCAACCAAGAAAGGTGGTCTCTTTAATAAAAATAAAAACTAGCATTTGATTTTTTAGGGTGTGAAACTCATTGTGCCAAACTCTTTATTGGCATTTTATTATCATACCAATCCTTTGAGGAAGATACGACCACTATCCCTGTCATTTGAATACAGAAACAGATTTAGGGAGGTTAAGTAACTTACCAAGGTCACTGAACTGGTCAGTTGCTGGACCTGGGATTTGACTCTGGACTGAATCCATAATAGAGGATTGTAACCTCAACACTGTATCTCAGTCATGTGTATCTGCCTGCCCTCGTCTGATTCAGCAGTTCTCCCATTCCTGATTGCTTTTCTCACATCTCCATACTTCAAGATCCTATTTTAATCCTTCTCATACTTTAAAGATCAGTTAAAGACCCTTTTCTTTCTAAAGCCTTCCATACAGATTTAGCCTCCATAACAATGTATTTCAATTCCTATAGGACTTGGAAGTGCTCATTTAGCCCTTGGCATTGCTCATGTTGTCAATCTCCTTCTATGTATATTTATTTCTTCAAGGATCAGGAACTCCTTGAGGGGGAAAAGCTCTGGACTAGGAAGGCCTAGACTGAGAGACTGGGGGAGAGCATATAAGAAATAAAAATGCTAGCCTTCATGGGTGCCATAAATATTTAATGAGATACCTAAGAGTGTTTAGGGTTGACACTGCAAGTATGAACTCAAAAAATATGATTCCTTTCCTTGTCTGGGGCTGCTAAGTTTGTTACTTCTTTGTAATTGCACAGCCTTTTGCATATAGTGGGTTCATTTAGTCCTGCATGGCTTTTATTTGGAAAGAAACATTAGTATTTTAAGCTTTTGTTTGCTTCTTGGCAAATGCCCATCTCTACACTGAGTCATTACATTGATGAACCCATTTCTTTTAGGTATATAAAAATATCTAGGAGTAGCTCCAGTTATAAAACAAAGTTCTATTAGTATATTAAATAAGTGATTTGGAAATGAGTATTGAAAAGAAATGTTTAATTGGTCTGGCAGGTAAAACAGGTAATAAGATCATCAGCAGATTAACAGGTTTTGAGCTACTTACTTTGAGAGAGCCAACAAATTATAAAAACCCATTGGTGGATGCTGTCTGGAATACTTTCTGGGTAAAGTACTAAAAGAGAAATGCATTTGGGAGAAATATTCTAGAATACCTATATTTCATCCATAGAAACTGCATTCTTGTTTCACCAAGTTTTATATAAAAGCCCTCAACTGAAATGGCAGTCTTAGGGAACCAAGATTCAATTAATTAAGAGGGAAATACTCAACTCATCCAGCTCTACAAATTCTAGAGGTTGCAAATTAGTGAAATGAATTGTGGATCCACTAACCAGCTTAAAGCAACTGTAATTTAAATGTGTTTAGGTGGGCACATAACAGCAGTTTGCCACAATCCTTACTATTCCCTATTGTACTATACTGTTGGCTAGCTTTACCAGCAAAAGACTATTTCCAACTCCCGGATTAACACAGAAATCTGGTTTCACTACATCACAAATGTGGTTTCCTAAACTCACATGGGGGTAAGGGAAAGTCCCAGCTCTCAGTAGGGATATCAGTGCCTCTCTTCATACCTTGTTTAATGAGTTCTTTAATTCTCCCTGGTGTTCCTACACCCAGGTGCACAACACGCTTCTCCAGCAACTTTACCTGCTCCTGGACCTATTTATTCCAAGACAGAAGGATGAAAGAAAAGAAGAGTCATTAGAAATTGCAATCATAGGCACTTTATCTAAAAGTTAAAGAAGTAAAAAAGCAAATGGGGCTACTCTTGTTTAGGCTCAACTTCCAGTGCAAAGAAGGTTAATTAACATCAAGATAGAAAAGCATCACTCTGTAAAATTGGTAAATCTTCAAAGAACCCAGGGGTCAAACCTCAGCTTCTGTGCAGGAATCTTGGAGCATAGAGGAGTAGCGACTGTTGTTGGGGCAGGTGGGCATGCAAAGGCAGGGAACATATAGAACACCAGAACAGTTGTTAAATATGTTATATAAGGAGGCACCAAAGAAAACAGCTGCTAAGGAGATAAGAAAAAGCTAGAAGTGGTCCTTAAGTATAACTTACAACACCCATCAAGAACCATAGGCCCTTGCTTACCTTTATGTGTTTTGCAAATAATTTAATAACTTTGCTGTCTCCTCTGAATGCTGTCATTGACCTAATGAAAAAAAAAGATTAATAAAAAAAGATTAATGCCTAAGAAAACTTATTCATTGCAGGCCACCTTGACTACTTAAGTATCATGTCTTGCTTTAAAGAGAATATATGCATTTATGTGTGTAACTATGAGCACATAACTATAAGCATGTATATATATACACAGATACAAAAAACTTCTGAGATTTTCAGGTCAGCCCATCTCTGGAAGGAAAGTGAGGAAGCCTTTTATTCAGGCACATATCTGGGTTGGCTTCTACTTTTCATATACAAGGTTAACTTTACTTAGGTTTCGTTGATAACTGAAACATATGGATCTGCCCTTCATTTGTAATACAGAATTTCTGTATTTCAGGTCCCTGGCAGAGAATTTACTGTTAAACTCTGCAGTATAGTTCTCATACAAAATTTGGTTGCAAGAAATACAACCTTGGAGCAGTGATGTCAGCCTGTGCTCTGTGGAGCCCAAAGGCATCTACAAAAGTTTGTATGTGACTGCCATGGTGGGTTGCTGGGAATGAGCTGACAGGGAGAAAAAAGGCTTATGTCCTTCAATCAGAGCAATCTCCCACTTTCTTTTTACTTTGCAGAGTGAGCTTTTCTGCAAAATTTTATATGTAGAAATGCTCCTGGTATCAATAGGTATAAAAGAACAATCAATCCTTTAATTGATGTTTGGGAATAGAACATGGGAATCTGCTTGAAATATTATTGATGGTAGGAATATATGAATTTGCAAGATAGTAAATTATACTATGTAGGTTCTGTTGTACTTGACTTTTACTCATACATAAACTTTCCACTGCAAGGTTAACCAGGAAGACAGTTTAGGGGACATATTTAACATTAATTCATGGTCCTCAAAAGAACAGATATTCTTACAAAAGTTAGAATTATTCACCATTAGTCTTTATGAACAGGGCTTGTTGTGCTAGCTCAGAAATCCTTTTTTGCAAATCACCTAACCTTGTAGTGGATCATAAAATTACCAAAGACACAGAAGAACACAGAATTGGTAAATGAAGTATGACAACACAGTGCTTTTATGCCCTTCGGAAAGGTATTATGTACAGTCAAAGCTCAAATCAATGTGGCAGCTTGTTTTTAAGAGGCCATCTCCAGGCCAACCTCTTTGCCATTAATGTTTGAATCTGAAAAGAGTTCTGTGGTGGTAGTTTCTAAAACACTGAAAAGTCAATCTGAACTACTATGATTTCAGAACCACAAGTACCGCTGGCCCAGAAACAGTTGGAAGAAACACTTTCGTTTTACTAAGAGCCGGTGTGACACAATTTAATGTATGCGCCTCATGGGGAAAGGAGAGTTTGAAGAACTTAAAAACTACTTTCCTAAATTTGTAATCAGATTAGTTCATTTAGAAAAATAGATGCTAAATAACTACCGAGAGTCTACTTTTGCACCTTAATTTATTTTCTCAAGTTTATTTCTCAATTTATTTTCCCAAGTCCTTCTCAAAGGACTTGGATTTTCCTTTGTTTTGTCTCCTGTCAAAGCCTGCTGCAGAGCCCGCCCTGAAAGAGGGCTAGTTCCAGTAAATTCCAATTTACTCTGATGGCTCTTATCCGAAAGCTCAATGTTACCACTGATCCAGGGGTAGACTTTTTGTTTTTTCTACAAAAACTACAGTAAATGAAGAGGTATGTGAAAGCACTTGCTAAACACTGACAAATTATCTTCAAAACATAATTTTTATATTTAAATTTTTAGTCCATTTGGAATTTACCTTGGTATGAGAAGTGAGATAGGGATCCAACTTTACTTTTCCAGATGGCTACCCAGTTATTCCAACACCCTTTATTAAATAATCCATCTTTCCCAACTGTTTTGTCACCTTTGCCATATGCTATGTTTTCATATGCATATGGGCCTATTTCTGAACTTCCAATCCTGTTCCACTAGTCTGATCTGTCATGCACATGCCAGTTCGATACTGTTTTAATTAGTGAGACCTGGTAACATATATCTATTGGTAATCTGGTAGATACTACAGGTATAGTTCCTCTCACTAATATTCCTTTTTAGGATTTCCCCAGGTTATTTTTTTCTTCTGTATTTTCTCTTACGAACTTAGAACTATAGCTGATCTTTGAACTTTAGCTTATCGAGTTAGAAAACCAATTCTATTGGACTTTCATTGGGAGTCTGTGAAATTTATAGATTATTCTAGGTAAAACAGACATCTTTACAACATTGACTCTTTTTTTTTTTTTTGAAGATTTTATTTATTTATTTGACACACAGAGAACAAGCAAGTACAAGCAGGGACAGTGGCAGAGGGAGAGAGAGGAGCAGAAGCTGAGGGGGGAGCTGATACAGGACTCAATCCCAGAACCCTGGGATCATGACCTGAGCCAAAAGCAGATGCTTAACCGACTGAGCCACCCAGGTGTCCCTACAATGATTCTTCCTATTCAGCAATATTGTATGCCCTTTTGTTCAAGATCTTCTGAGTTGTGGGGCACCAGGCGGCTCAGTAGGTTAAGCATCTGACTATGGATTTTGGCTCAGGTCATGATCTCAGGGTTGTGAGATGGAGCCCCACATCAGGCTCTGCACTGGGCATGGAGCCTGCTTAAGATTCTCTCTCTTCTTCTCCCTCTGCCCTTCCCTGCTTCCACCCCCTCTTCAAAAAAAGATCTGAGTTGCTTATGTAATATTTTCTTTATATAGATTTTGGTAGGTTTATTACTTGGTGTTCTATTTTTTTTCTTGTTATTATTTTAAATGAGATCTTTTCTTCCATTAATGTTTCCAACTGGTTATTGCTTATATTATTTCCTTGCTTTTACTCTTGCCCTCTATAACGTGTGTTCTCCACACAGAAGCCAAAGTGATCCTTTAGAATGATTATTCAGATCATGTGACTCCTCTGCTCAAAATCTTCCAATAGCATTGCATCTCAGGGACTTTTATGCTTACTGTCCACTCTGGAATGCTCTTCTTCTAGGTACCTGCTTGGCATTCTCCTTCTCTTTGTTTATGTCTGGCTCAAATGCCACTGTGACAACGCTTTTAAAAGTAGCCCTCCAATCCCCTCTATCCTTTGGCCATGCTTTATTTTTTCTTATATAATTTAACACTACCTGACATTATAATGTATATTTATTTGTTCATTGCCTGTCTCCCTCACTAGAAATAAGTTCCACGAAAGAAGGGATCTGTCTGTTTTGTTCATTGTTATATCTCCAGCATATAGAACATACCAACTTGACACATATCATTTACTCAGAAAACATTTATGAAATGAATAGGTGAAGTGTCCAACCTAATGAGCTCCAAAGCTCGGACAGCAGAGCTGCAGATGATCAGCATCAGGACTGATTTCTTCTCATTATGGTTTTTCCGCAGTTTTACCCACTTAGGGCAGACTGAAAAAAATACCATAAGAAAAATATTACTCTAAATATAGCAAAAATAGGGCCCTTGTTTATTTAGGCCCCTAGAGTTGAGTATTCTCCAATTACTCTTGTTAGTGTTTAATTAAAGTAAAATATAATGGGTATTGTCCCAATTCTATTCTCTGGTTATTCAAGATATTAGATTAAAATGAAATATCATTAACTTGTAACACAAAACACAGAATATGCCAAGTAGCTAAATGTGACTAGTTTTAGGACCAAAAAAAAAAGTTTGGAATAATAAAAAATAATATAAATTAATAATAATAATAAATAATAAAAATATAAAAATAAAAAAGTTTGGACTAATACATTTTTGATAATTTATGTTTGATGCTTCATGGCAAAGACTAAATAGGAAAATTCAATAATGTTAAATTTTAAAGAAATACTCAACATAAAAAAATGCAAATGACATTAAAATTAATTAAAATAATAGCAAGCATATATTAAACACAGACACTGTTTAGTTCTCATAAACCAGTGAGGTTGATTCTACTATAACCTACTTTTATACTTGCTGAATTTTTGGTGGAGGAAGGTTTATGAACTCAAGTTGAATGCTATCAGAACTGATTTGAGTTTGAAAGAAGAATGTTAAATCTCTATATCTAAACTATTTCATTGTTAGCCACAAATAGATGACTACTTAATATGAATAATCTGGCTTATTACTGGCTACATACAATAAATATTGAAAAGATGGAATTAGATTGTGCAATAGCCATGTTCTGAGTTTTGAGGATACGAACAGAATTTCAGAATTTTACAGCTAGAATAAAGTTCACATGTCCAACTTCCTTATCTTTCAGGTAATAAAATCAAATCCCAGAAGAATACTCAGTGACTTGTCCCAGGTCAAATAGCAAATTAGTAAGAGACTTGGAACTAGAACACTAATTATTCTCTGGATTCCTATACCAATACTTCTAATGTATTATAAAGATTTTTTTTTTTTATTTATTTATGTGACAGAGAGACAGCCAGCGAGAGAGGGAACACAGCAGGGGGAGTGGGAGAGGAAGAAGCAGGCTCACAGCGGAGGAGCCTGATGTGGGGCTCGATCCCATAACGCCGGGATCACGCCCTGAGCCGAAGGCAGACGCTTTAACGACTGCGCTACCCAGGCGCCCCTATTACTTCTAATGTATTATAAACCACAAATGAGACCAAAATTCAAATTCTCAAAGCCAGAGCAAAATAAGAATAAACTTAAATAAACAGAAATTAATATCAAGATGTACCTTAAGAAAAACCTCCATTTCAAATCCATTTGAGGTGGAAAGTTTTGCTTTTAAATGTAGTTTTAAAAGTTTTTATTTTAACGAAATGGATCTTATGTTTCAATGGATTAAGAACAACTTGGTGAATAACTTAAAAGAAAATCATAGTTTACTTACTTTCTTTTAGGTATGATGAAAGACTATGCGTCGAATCATTGGCCTTGAGGAAACAGGAGTCTAGAATATGACAAACATGCTTTGTAGAGGGTTTTGCAAACACACACGATCAAAATAGATTCATTGTGAATGGCGTCTTCTTGAATAAGGTTGTAAAACATTAGTGAATAGGGGCTCATTATATATTTTAAAGTGTTGTCCAGTATTTAAAACAACAGCAGCAATAAGAGCAAGTTAGCTTTTAACCGTCCGTAATTTCTGAGAGTAGTGAAACAGAAGCTTGTTGTATCATTCAAAGGACTAATGAAGCATGTTTATTTTTTCAAACCCATGGGATAGGCAATATACAAAGGTAACGGGGAAATAGCTAACGAATCTATGTAGAGAGGCTCAAACTCACTAGTCATCATAGAATTGCATATTACGATGATGAGGTAATTTCACACACACATTAGAATGACAGTTGTTAGAAAGATGTGTAATACCGTGTATTGTCAAGAATGTAGGGTGACAAACCTCTTGTGAAATGTAGGTGGAGGTGTAAACTGGTAATAGCTATTCTGGAAAGTAGTAAAATTAAATTGTGTACACTCTATGACCCCATGATTATACTCCTGAGTAAATAATGGAAAGAAATTCTTACGTGGTCTATAAAGAGATATACACAAGTATATTCATCCTATCATTATTTGTGATAGGGGGGAGCAGGAAGCAACCTAGGTGTCCATATCTGAGAAAATGGCTGACCACTACGTGGTAGATTAAATCAGTGGCATACTATACAGCATTTAGAAGCAATGAACTTGATGTGCATAAAGCCATACAGGCATATCTCAAAAAAGTGCTCAGTGAGGAAAGAGACAGAATGAGAAGTTCAGCACATCATTTAGATAAGTTGTTAAATGTACACACATACAATAACATGACATTTTATGAGCACATACACATATTTAAAAGCATGTATTAATACATTAGAGTGTATGCTATGGGGAAAGTAAAGAGAGTGTGGATTGAAGAGGAGTGGGGATAATGCATCAAAATAACACAACACAACACCAGAGTAAAAGACAATGTAACACTAAAATAACATATAGGGGCCTGGCTCAACCAAGTCTAGCAATTATGAAGTATTATTAACTCTGTACTTGAGCTGTGTAAAAAAGCAACATCATGTTTATTATTCTAATTCTTTCTACAAGAAAAAGTTTTTCTATAAACACAGAAGAGTGCTAGGGAGTACACTATTACTAAATTAAATGATATTAATATATGCTGAGTCATATATAACTCACATTATGTGAATTAACTAACTTCAAAGATGTTGCTTCCTATACAGCTGTAGAGCCTTTGATGGCCTTTTAAACTGTAATTTCCCAAGCCTGGATATGATCAGACTCACCTGGAGTCTTTACAAAAGATAGAGATTCCTAGGACGGACTCCTTTTCTTAGTAAGTCAGAATTCCTTGGAGGGTGGGCCTGGGAATTTGCGTTTTAAGTTCTTAGGTGATTCAGTTGCTGCTAGCCTGTAGGCATTTAGCACCAATCTAAACCACACTGCAGCTCTCAGGAGCACCGCTGAGTTAACTCCAAGAAATTCCTGCCTCAAAACTAATTAAATACCCATGTGTATGACATTAACAATGTACAGTGAACAACAGTAATTGAAAAGACATGTTCCTGCCCTACAGACACAAATAACCTCAAATCAAAACCAAGTTAGACACTCAGCAAACTAATAGAACAGTACTTCATTATCTATATTCACCTTATATTTACGCCCCTGCCTCTGCCTGTTACAAATAACCCACAGTGTGTCCCTCCTCTCACCTACTGTGGATTTCCTCTCTGTTCTTGGTTTCATATGTAGCAAACCAGGGTCTTTTCTCCTAAACGTTCTCGCGATGCCTTATTCACTGTGTCTCAGCATGGCCTAATTTCTCAACTGAAAATGAAAACCTGTTCTTTTTGTCTATAAAAATATTTTTAACATTTTCCTTCCTTCCTAAACTAAGCCATGACCATACATTCTTGTTTAACTATATAACTGAACTGTAACAGAGCAATAATATAATGTAAACTCACTATGGAACTCAAATGACTCTTAAAGGTTTCTTCTGACCTCGGTATCTCTATAATGTTAGAAAATTAATGATATGATATTCCATAAGTATACAGAGATTTATGATATTCCATAAGTATACAGAGTAGCAGCGATCCCACTATTTCACAAATCCTTCCTGAGTTGAAGGTGTACCCTAACAAGGAACTAGAAGGATAAAGCAACCACTGAGTCAAACTTCAGTTCAACTTTCAGCAGTTTTGTTATAACACTTTGTTCCTGCAATACAGCAGTCAGGACATAGCTCTTCTCAAAGGAACTATGCCCGGACAGAAGTGGTTTCTAACTGCCGTTGGAGCCGTGTGGGCTTTGTGTCTAAAACTCCGTATCTTACTCATGTGGAAATGCACTCCTTAAGTTCCCTAAAGGGTATTCCTTTTGGAAAAGAAACAGACAGGGGCACGCACTCCTGTTTCCAAACTCAACGTCCTTTTTTTTTTTTAAAGCACATCACAAAGGAAATATAAAAATGCAGGGAACGGGATGTTTTTCAGCTCCTTAAGCCTCTAGAAAGTATACAGTTGTAACGGAAAAGGGAAATCAAGCTACCCTTGACTTTTTCCAACAGCAGTAATTAGACATCCCTGGTAATCTATAAATAGCTCGTCTGAAAGAGTGGGACCCAAACCTTGTGTGGTTTGATTTTGTAACAACATCTCTTTAATCTCTGCCCCAAAGAGTTACAGGATGTACCAGAATTTTCAAATTAATTAAAATCAGTTGTTTTAAGAATTTGCAATATCTTTTAAACTTGATTATAAATATTCAAAGGCAGCAGATCTCAAACAATAGAAGGTTTAAGAATCACTTGGGGCGAGGTGTCAGCTTTGCTAAAAATGTGGAATTTTATTCCTATCTTTAGATGGTTTGCTTGAAAAAGTCTGGCCTGGGACCCAAAACACTACCATAAAAACAAAACTGTAGCTAGAAATCTGTGATAAGGACAACAAAACTAAGATGCTTATTAAAGCTAAAGTTGGGGTGCCTGGGTGGCTCAGCTGGTTGAGTGTCTGATTCTTGGTTTTAGCTCAGGTCATGATCTCATGGGTTATGAGACTGAGCCTCGCATCAAGCCCCTGACTGGCCACTGGGCTCCCAGCTCAGCATAGAGCCTGCTGGAGATTCTTTCCCTGTTCCCCCTCCTCCCACTCCCCACCCCCAAGAGAGCCCATGCGCACTCTTTCTCAAATAACTAGATAAATCTTAAAAAAAAAAAAAACCCTAAAGTTCTTGCCTATAAAGGGTGAGTAAACTAATGTTTCATATCTATGCTTTTAATTGTGAGCTTTATGTTTATTTTAATTTAACTTCTATCCTCAACTGGGGATTCTTACTCCTTGAAGAATGCTAAAAAAAAAAAACAACAAAAAACCACACTGAACAATTAGCTTTTTCAAAAAAAAAAAAAGCAACTACAAATCTTTCTTTAGATTGCACAAATACTGTTTAGCATCTTAATAAAGAAATCATTCAAAAGGTAAAACTATGAGGTTGAGGAAAGGAGTATTAGCATGTGGAAAATACATTGATTCACTGGCAGAGATACCTAAGCCATAACATATAGAGTGGAGGAAAGATGAACCTTTTTGCTCCTCCTCATCAGGAAAGTTGATAGCAATAACACCAGTCCTGCTAAATGACTAACTTCAGAATAGTAACGAGAAAAAAGGGAGGAAAAAAACCAAACAAGTCTGGCTGTACCTGGTAGGTTTAGTTCTTCTAATTCTATCACTGAGCGATTGGTGCTGTAATAGTCCTTCATCAACTTCTGTAGGTCTTCAGGGGTCCCTGGTTTTGGCTCTGATTTTGCAAGAACATCAGTAATTTTCTTCTAAGACATGAGAAGGAAGAAAAAAACCCCAGGAAGGTAGATTTTAGAATGACGTTAGCTTAGAATAGCTGAGAATCTTCTGGTACTTAAACTGCACATAGATTTTGGTGATAGCTGATATAAATGTGAGTTCTAATAAATACACTTGAAAAAACTTAATAAATACTTTTTGGATACAACTGCTTTGAAAAATGAATGGTGATCTAAAAGTCTCCTTGTAACTCTTGGTCTATGGCTTCCAGGAGAACTGAAATTTCTGTAGGAGTCTCCATAATAGGACATTATTTTCTGTTAAAAGTCAAGAAATCTTGTTGCTGTGGAAACTTCTCTTTAATCCTTTGATGATTTTTATTCCTGAGAGTAGAATTTTGAGAATTTTTTGCCTAACCTGGTTTTTAAGGCACTCTCAGTTTGGGTTTCTGGGATTAAGGTAAAACCTGCAGGAGTAATCTGAGCATTGGAACCCACTGCAAAGGAGGACTGTAGACTCTCGATTGTCAAGTCTTGGGAGAGAGTCTTGAAGTGGCCCCATGGAAAACAGAACAGGAATAACTCTACAGCATCTATTTTGATTTGGATTCATTTGTGTAGCATTTACTGAGTGCCTGCAATGTACTAGGAACACATCACTGCTCAGTTAATTTTCATCATAAACGTCCCTTCTCATTTCCTTCTAATGTTTTGCCAAAGATCCAGAAAGAGCCACTCCCCACCCCCACCTTTTCAACTCCATCCACAACATCCTCATTTCTATACGATTGCCAAGAATGGTCAAAGTTCTGTCAAATGAATTAACTTTTAAAAATATGTCATCAGTAGGCACATTTTAGCATGACCTCAGCCAAGGCTAAAATATCTAGCTAGAGTTTTGACCTTGAGCCACCAAGAACTTAACACTCCTGAAGGCCATTAGTGTACAAACTATCAAAGAGAAGTTAAAGTCACTTCTTTAAGGACTTGCCAAACCTCAGCCAATTTGGCATCTCCCATCTTTCTCTTTGGCCATTTGTGAGCAAAGAAAACATATGCACACATACTCTTAACTTTCTAAAAGCTTGCTGTTAAGTAATTGGTTTGAATCCATCTTCTTTCCTCTAATCCCAATCATATTTCCTCTGCTGAATTCAGCAGTAGACCTTCTTGGCAGGGAGAGAATTACACTGCTGTTTTCACAACTGTGGTGGAAGGTCAAAGCTAACCACACTTTCTCCAAGGTTGAGCCATAAGAAAGTCTGTATAGGAGCAACAGAGTCTTCCGTACACTCATAGACAAGTATTAAAATGTAAGGGGAGCCTTTTGCTTTAAATTATGTTTCCAAATTATGGTCAGAAATGCCTTATACTACTGTCATCTGGTTATTATTTTCTTTTTATTAATTCTCTAAGATATAAGGTTTAAAAAACTGAAATGGATATGAAAAGAAAGTTGGTAAATTTCTTTCCTTGGGCAGAACCTGAAGGGCCAGACAGCTTTGGGCTCCTTCTAGACTTAGAAATCCATGTCTATCTTTTAACAACAATGAAAATGATGAAAACAAAGGTGGGTAACAAAGATGTTTGGTGCTCCACAAGACTGAAATAGGAATCAGAAGAATTTATTTTTAGATCCAACAAAACACTTAACGCTAGTGATCTTAGGAAAGTCACCAAACCTCACTGAATCTTACAATCTCTTAAGTGGGAATTACAACATATTGCCTCATCAAAGTACATTATATAGAAATGTGAGGTAAATCACCTGGGGTTGTAAGAAAATTGTAAGAAAGTATTAATAATACCTTTCTTCTCCTCCTTGTCTTGGTAGCACCTTCTTTTGTTTCCTTTGGTTGTATCAAGAAACATTCTTTAGGCTGTAAAGAGATACAGATGAGGAAATTTTCATCTTAGCATGATGAGGTGTCAAATAATGGTAGGAACCCCAAAGTACTTAGGCCATACATGTATTCTCCACAGTATCTTGGTAATATTATACAGACAGTGATGCCAGAAAACCAATAGGCTATTAGGCAGGGATTGGGCTGAAGGAATTTGAGAAAATCAAACTTGAGACTGGAAAATCTTTGAACAAAGGTCAAAATGTGTGAGTGAGTGTATATGTGTGTTTGAAGTGGTGGTGCAGGGTATTAAAGATTGAGGACAGTGGCCAGGTTTATAAAATACAGGCAGAAATAGATGTGATTAAAATTAAGACGGGCTAAGAAAGTATTTGATTAGTGTGACTGGCATTTTCCATGAACTAGCAATGTGTGAGCCTGTATTTCCAAGTCATTGGTTTACTATTTTGTTATTTATTCCTTTCTTCTTTCAAGAAGCATTGAAAAAACTGAAGTAGGACATATTTACTTACATTTTTATAAAACCAGCTGCACCAAATGCCTTATCTATAGTGACTACAAAATGAATGTTTCTGCTGATGGTCTGACAAAAGTCTCAGCACAATGGAATTCCGAGTAATCAATTTTGCCTGTTGCCTTGACCCTTGAGTACCCTATATAGTTTAGTGCTATTTTTACCCTGAGGGTTTTTTTTTTATGTAGAAAAACAGGAGATTTGGATTAAGACCTTGATTTATAAAATAGAATACCTCAGATTCCATATTTATTAATCATAAGCAGGAATATAAAATGTTTCCTGTGCTGGTTCTTTTATGCAACATTTTCAAACAAGTTGCCAAGTAAGATATAAAATATGAGTGAAAACTTATTCTGAGTTTTTCCTGGATTAAGTTTCCATTCCAACTAGAAAGTACTCAGTTTAAGCTGGTAAACTACTAACTAAAACAATCTTGTCTCTACTGGCTCTGTTTAAAATGATTACAGATGAAACTTTCTATTAAAATTTGAAGACAGCCTGCAGATTAAGAATGTCTATGGCTTGAAGCCAGAAATACACACACACACACACACAAAGGTAGATCTATACATATATATTTACATAATTTCTTCAAGACATGGAGCCAGGACCAGCAGTTTCTAGACTCCGTTTCAGTTAGTAGAAAAGCAGATTCAAAGGTTCAGGATTAAAGTAACGTGTGAATCTTGAAATTTTAGCTTCTTCTCAGTTAAAGCAAAAACCTGCCAAAAGCAATTGCATCATAGCTAAAGAAAAGAAAGATATTATGACCTCTGTTATTTAGAAAGTTAAGCTGTCTTGTGGATGCAGATACATGCCAATTTGATGCTGGTACATGCCAATTAGAAACTGGGCCAAGGCCACTAATATGTCGCAGAAGCTGCCAGATGGTCATAAGAGTCCAAATACAGGCCAGGCCAACATCCAGTTCATGCTTGTAAGGCAAAGGTCTGGATGTGATTAGTGGATCCCTCAAGGCATACTGTAGTATCTTGTCACCAGTATCAAGGTTTTTGGGAATCAGATGTAGAAACCTGTTCCATTTTGTTATTTAGCAAATGAGATGGCTAACAGTATGTTCAATGTGCAAGGTTGTATTTATGTTAGGTTTACAAAGCAATTAACTCTAACATGACATAAATTAAATCTGGAAATGAGTTTGGTTATAGGAATATGGACTGTCCAATTCTGGAAGAAAAAATAAGCATGTAATTATGAATCATGCATAGGAAAAAAGAAACATTCTTGATGAACCGTTTTAGTTAAGATACTGCATGAGGTTTAAATGTTAGGTTCAAATTTTTAGATCATCCTAAAGGAAATACAGTATATTATTTGCTTTCTGGGAGCAGTTGCCTTATGTGGTTGAGGATGGGCAGTAATGAAGAAGCTAAGTTTATAGGGGCAACTTCAACAGAGGTGAGATGGCTTTATGAAGAAATACAAATCCATTTTGTTAAAAATTCCTAAATTTAGCCAGCTGCCTTACAAATACTGATGTTTACCTTCAGAGAAACTAGGTGAAAAGATATAGAAGACTCAGGCCAGACTAGCTAACAATTCCTGAAAACCAATTTCAACAGTGTTATGTCTTTGACAGTTGATAAGTAATTTCATTTCTTTACATGAAATCTAGTGATTTTTTAAAGTGTAGCTTAAATATGTAGTTTAAATATTTAGAAATATAGATGAAAAAAATTAATCTTTAAGTTAAGCATTTGAGGCATATTCTCAATTCCTTAAAGTGTCAAAAATTATATCCTTTAAGAACGATTCTTCTAGTCAAACATGGCAAATCAACCTCAAAAATGCCACTAAACTAAAAATGAAGGCAACTGAAAAAGGTATAAATTTATAAGGACCATGAAATCAGGAGAGAACAATAGTAGTGGAGAGATTTCAACATTTTGGGAAATGGAAAATGGTTGAAATTGGATGGAAGTGACTTAGCAGAAAGGTAGAACTAGCACCTAGGTTTCTGGAGAGGTGGAAGCTAACGGTCAGTGAGGTTGTTTGACCTGTTGGACTCTGAAAGGGTTCAGTAGTTGCAGACACAAGGTACAACAGAGAGTGAAGGGTTTAAAAGGACGTTGACTGAAAGTTTATATTTAGAATGATTAGCCTCCTTCCCACCTCCCACCAGGCTGTATCCCCTGCCCAGGAAGCCAAGCAACTATCTGATTACAGCTTACTCTCATCTTGCTCTTCCTGGCAGCAGACAGGAGGTTTATTCTCTGGAGAGAACAAGAGGACCAAGAAATCTGGCACAGGGAAGACAGGACAGAAACTGAGACTCACTTCCTTTTCCTGTCCCTATTTCAAATGTCTTGAGCCAGGCTTATATATTGTATGCAGGAGCCTACAGAATTTTTCTCTGGAAAAATGAAATGGACTAAGAGAAGTGCCATAAGACAGTGACTTTTGGTGAGCATAGTAAATACAGCTTGCTATCCCATTACCCTGCTACGAAGTTCACTAAGCAACAAGCCTCACATATGCACAAAAATATTCCATCAGCTTTTTAGTGTCTCTCTTTTTAATATGAATAGACAGCTAAGATAAGTCCAACATGAGAGCAAATAAACAACAAAAAGATAAACGGTTCAAAACAATTACAATTAATACTCTCAGAAAGATAAGGGAAGATTTTCAGCCATGAGACAAAAAAGAAAACAAACAAGAAAACTGGAATAAAAATGTAGGAGGAAGCCTTGAAGATAAAGATAAAGATAAAGATGATAAAGATAAAGATAAAGGAAATCTCCCAAAAAGATGAAAAATGATAAGAATATTAGATAGAGAATCAGCCCAAGAGACTCAACATCCCAATAAAAGGTATTACAGAAAAAGGGACCATATAAAACACTGGGAAAGAAGTGATCAAAGAAATAACACAAGAAAAACTTTCCAGAACTGAAGGAAACTTTCTAGAATATGAAACTCTAAACTGAAAGCTTATTATGTATACACCATAATGAATATGAAAAATATCCACAATGAGGAGGATCATTGTGAAATTTCAGATCATGGACAAAAAAAGACAAAATTTCCAAAAAGAAAAACAGTAACTTACAAAATACAGAGTCCAGAAGAATTGTGTTGGACCTTGCAATAGCAATAAGCCTGCTAGGACTTAATGGAACAATGCCTTCAAAGTTATGAGGAAAATTTATTTACAAATTAAACTTTTATACCCAGCCAAACTATGGGTCAAGTTAAGAGTAAATTAAGGTATTTTCAGGTATTTAAGGTCTTAAAAAAATTGACTTCCTATCCATAGATACTAAAGGCTGTATTCCAGCAAAATAAAGGGCTAAACCAAGAAAGAGAAAGATATGGAATTCAGCAAATAAGAAAACTAATCCAGGAGAGTGTTGAAGGAACAGTAAAGAGAAATTTCAATTGCTCAACAGACAAAGAGAATAACCAATTCAGAGTGGAATAGGTGTATAGAGGCCTTCAGGGAGGAACAATGAGTGATCTATTTGAGCATATGGAAAATATTATTCATGGACATGTGGAAAAGATATTGGAATATATGGGAACAATTAACAGTAGGAACACAACAAGCTAGGCAAATGAAGAAATGAGGTAATTATTATTGCCATGAAAACAAAGAGTTGTATAATAAAGGAGGAATGATTATAGGTTTCCCCTCCTCAGCACTGAACAGTAGTTCTGTGGTCATGATTGTGAGATATTGACAACTGTTTCACCCAAAATGTGATAATTGTGTTAGCAGGGGCATTAGCAGTCAGGGAGGGAATACAGGGTAGATGGGAGAGCTGTGTCTTCATATGCTACCTCAAGCAGTGAACAGATCATGTCAGGAGCTGATAACTCAAAAAACAGCAGTATAAACTATATGTTAGCAAATACGAAAAATAGCTAAAAGCTGGAGGAAAGGGAATCTTTGTTATGTAGTGGTGCAAAGTTTAGCAATACTGTCTGCAGTTATGTGCAAAATAGAATATCTGTCTAATGCTATGGGTAATCCAGCAAAGGAGATCCTAATAGTGTTGAAGTTGTCACCTAATTTCTTCTGTGGCTTCTAGTAAAATGGAAAAGGAAGAAGTTTAATTGAAAGAAGGACTATCCAAGAAGTCAAGGTATATGAGTGCAAATCCATTAAGACCTCAGAAAGAACAAAGGTGGTACCTCAGAGTACTATTCAGTCACATAAGAGCTCTTTAAAGAACTTAAGTGTGTCTCACAGATTCAAACATGCCTCTAGGAAGTTTAAGGGGGTACCGTCCCTCCATTATCTAAGCAGGGGTCCATGGAAGAGAAAAGTTTATCTGGAAAAGATTTGTGGGTGTAACTTCTGCTCACTGGAGTAAACCCTAAGAAGAACCACAGAAGACCTATAAAATACTTAAAGGTGTTATATATTCAGACAAATTAGAGGTATTCAGAAATACCTCTAGTTTGAGCTGAGAAGGTGAGAGATGGAATAAAATGAGGCAAAGTCTTTGAACCCTGAGAATTTTACTGTCAAGAAGCAGGATGAAAGAACTGTTCCATTGCAAATACAAGCTACCTTTCATTAAAAAAAAAAAAAAAAAAAAAAAAAAAAAAAAAAAAAAAAAAAAAAGGGAAGGATGACTCAGAGGGCAACACAAAGAACCCAAAAAAGCAGAGCTGAGAACCATGGAAGGACCTTAGGAACCTGGGCCTTTAGACTTAATAAAGAAACTCCCAACATTTTCAAATGCTGTGGGACCAATGACTCCTTGTGCCAACTACTTGAATAGAAATGTCTATAGGTTATTCTATGCTTGTATATCTTTTGTTTCCCAGGTTGAGAAGAAATGTACTCAAGGAGCTATACTTAAGGAACTAAACCTGAGGACCCTCAAATGCCTGATTTAGACAATGAAATTCTAGGCACTGAGCTTATACTGTAAAGGGAGGGGACTTATGCTTTCCTTGTGAGGGGTGAATATGTTATGCATATGGGAGGGATATACATCACTGGGGGCCAGAGGGCAGACCACGGAAGCCAGATTCCAGGATAGCTACCAATGATCTCCAGGTATTCATTCCCACCTTTTGAATTACTGACTTGATTTTTTTTTTTTTTTTAAGATTTGTCTATTTATTTGAGAGAGTGAGGAAGGGGCAGAGGGAGAGGGAGAGAGAAACTTGAACAGAGGCTGTGCTGAGCATGGAGCCTGATGCAGGGCTTGATCTCAGACCCTGAGATCAAGACCTGAGCTGAAACCAAGAGTCGGATGCTTAACTGACTGAGCCACCCAGGTGTCCTAAGAATAATCTTGAAGATGAAGAGTGGGGAAGAAATGAAATGATCAATGCTCACATAAATAAATATTAAGAAAATACAATAGTTGAGAAAGGTGAGTAAAGACGGAAAAGGATAAGTACTCTTACTGAAGAGTCCTTTATGATCTGAGGACCTAAGCAAAAGGCTACCTTAAAAAAAAGATGCCCAGTGTGGTTTCTGAGGGAGAGAGGATGGGTCATGGAACAACGGCTATTGACATCATGGAGGCATCAATGAAAAGTCACAAAACCCCTCATAAGGAATTATATTCTGGGAACCATAATTACAAAGTCACTAGGGTTGGCTCTGAAGTGACTGATGTTGAGGAGGGAAGAGGGTGATGCAATCTCAAGAAGTAGGGAATTCATCACTTTTTTGGAAGCAATATCTGGAAAAAAAGAAGTGTTGGCAAATCTTTATACTTACATTATTAAGGAGGCCAAGGATGATTATTTAGATGTGCAATGGTTGCTAGAGATGATGTAGTTGCATGGGTAAAAAACTTTTATAAAGTTATAAATCTGCTGCTTGAAAATACTGAACAGATGGGAGGAGGCATGGACTCAGTAACAGAAATGTGAGGCCTGGCTATGGCAAAGGAGGGAACATGATCTAACTCAATATATACTCTTACCTATTGATATTTAAGGCTAAATGCATATTACAGCTGGCAGCATAATGCCAGAAAGTTCCTACACAAGTATAAAAAACCCCTTAAAGAACAGCAAAGCAGGGCACCTGCATGGCTCAGTCGTTAAGGGTCTGCCTTCGGCTCAGGTCATGATCTCAGATCCTGGGATTGAGCCCCAGCACTGGGTTCCCTGCTCAGTGGGGAGTTTGCTTCTCTCTGTTCCTCTGCACCCCACTCATGCACTCACTCTCTCTCTCAAGTAAATAAATAAAATCTTTAAAAAAAAAAAAAGAACAGTAATACAATGAAGCAAATTTGAAAAAAATGTTCAAAACTTAAACATAGCACAAAATAATTTCTTTTTTCACCATTTTGATCCAGGGAAAAAATGTACTAGTTACTATTAAAAAACAAATACCCTGTTACATCTGTCAAATGAATCAAGTGCCTAGCACCATGCTAGGTACTGTAGTGAACACAAAAGAAACCCTGGCCCCCAAGTCACTTTTGAACAAATTGGAGACTCAAGCTCTATGTATGTGAACAACTCTAGAAGGACTGAAGAAAAGTCAGCCTGCCAATAAGAAGGTCATCCTTGGGGTGGTGAGATGATTTCCAGAGGGAGAAGAGTAGCTGGAGAGAGAGGATGGGGAATCCACAGAGGAGAAAGTGAGGCAGTTTGGGTAGTCAAGGGCAGTGGAACAGAGATCCCAGCTCAATCAAGGAGGGGGCTGGAAGAGGGACACTGGGTCACCAGAGTCTAAGAAACTCCTGTGGGTAATAGATGGCTTACAAGTGGGGACACAAAGGGCCAAGATGGGAAGAGTGGTGAAAAAACTAGGATCTTGGTATAGTCACCCATTCTTTCATTTCACAAATAATGAGTGCCAGTTTGGGGTGAGGTTCTGTGCTAGGTGCTGTGGAGATGCACAGTTAGACTCTGTCCTAGAGGTATACAGCCTGGTGTGGGAACCAGGAGCTAGACGAACAACACTCATATGAGGCAGTGGGTCACAAGAAGATTTCCTTGTGAGGTCTCTGGCCAGAGATATTAGGACAGACTTGGAAAAAGGGGTAAGGGCATTCTGTCCACCTCAGAGTTGGATGCTTTAAAGTAATTTGGTAGTTAATGAAATGAGAGCAAGAGGAAGGTGGTTAAAATGGGCAGTACAATCTTAAACTTTTGTAATTTTTTCTTGGCAGAAAATAGCAATGGCATGTGACCAAAAAAGCACATGAGGACATGGTGAATCCAATTTTCCTAAAGTGAAAGAGAAGGGACAGGTGAAAAAAGGATAGGTGAAAAGCAGCATGATCCTCAGCACCTGGCTCACAGCCAGCCAAGTGGGACAAGATTCCCAGAACCCATTTCTGTGAGTCTCAGGTAATTTGTAAAGTGGGGTACTCCCTACCTCACAGGGCATAGGGTATTCCCTACTTCATATGATCATTTGAGTCATGGTGTCTTGCACAGTGCTTGTGGAGAGTGCTCAATAAATGATCTTTATTATTGTTCAAACCTAGATTGACAAAAGATAGGTGAATGCTCACAGAAATGGGAATGTATTTCACTTTCTCCTCTCCCTCTTTTCCCTCTTCTTCCTATGATTCTCTGTCATTTATCTAACTTCATGGTTGTAGGAAAAGAAGAGCCAAGGAAAGAAGGAGCTTTAAAAAGGTGGAAATTTAGCAATGTGGATAAAAAGACCATAAAAAGAAGTAAAGGTAGAGACTTGGGCAAATTTAGTTTTTCTCTAGTGAATCCTGAAAAAGTGAGAAACTAGCAAGAAGAAAATCAAGAAAGAAAGTAAGGAAAAAGAAAGCCAATGGGGGTCTAAAGAAAGATATTTGGAAACAAGTTCTATAGGTAGGTACTACAGAGGCAAAGGTCAAAGAAGGCTCAGTGGGATAAGCTAAGGTAAAATTAAATTCCACCTTGGTGAAATAAATCAAAAGGCTAAGGATGTTAACCTGTAGGCCTCTGAAGGAATGGTTGAAACTAAAACTGAGGAGGGAGTCTGGGAAGATGGCAGAGTAAGAGGATCCTAAGCTCACTTCATCCTATGGCTACACCCCCAAGGAGCAGCCACATCAGTGCAATGAACAAAGAAAATAACCCAGAGAAAGATTAAAATCATACCATGCATCTTCTCTGACTATAATGGTATGAAACGAGAAATCAATCACAAGAAAAAATCTGGAAAGAACACAAATACATGAAGGTTATATAACATGCTACTAAACAATGAATGGGTCAACCAAGAAATCAAAGAGGAAATAAAAAAATAAAGGGAAACAAATGAAAATGAAAATACAACCATCCAAAATCTTTGGAATGGAGCAAAACTATTGAAGAGGGAAGATTGTAGCAATGTAGGCCTTCCTTAATAAGCAAGAAAAATCCCAAATAAACAACCTAACCTTAGACCTAAAGGAGTGAGGAAAAAAACAAATGAAGCCTAAAGCCAGTTGAAGGAAGGAAATATAGATTATGGCAGAAATAAATGAAATAAAGACTCAGAAAACAACAGAACAGATTAATGAACCCAGGGCTGGTTATTTGAAAAGATCCAACAAAATTGATAAACCATTAGCCAGACTCATCAAAAATGAGAGAGAACACACAAATCAAGTCAGAAATGAAAGAGGAGAAATAACAACTGACACTACAGAAATACAAATGATTATAAGAGAATATTATGAGAAATTATATGCCAACAAATTGGAAAACCTAGAGGAAAATGGATAAATTCCTAGAAACATATAACTTCCCAAAACTGAATCAGGAAGAAATAGAAAATCTGAACAGACTGATTACTGGCAATGAATTTAAATCAGTATTCAAAAAACCCCCAACAAATAAAAGTCCCAGACCAGATGGCTTCACAGGTGAATTCTACCAAACATTTACAGAAGAGTTAATACCCTTTCTTCTTAAACTCTTCTAAAAACTACAAGAAGAAGGCATGCATCCAGATTCATTCTATGAGACCAGCATTACTGGGATACCAAAACCAGATAAAGACACTACTAAAAAAGAGAACTGTTGGCTAATATCTCGGATAAACATAGATGCAAAAATCCTCAACAAAATATTAGCAAACCAAAATGAACAGTATGTTAAAAAAGATGACTCACCACAACCAGGCGGAATTTATTCCTGGGATGCAGGGTGGTTCAGTATTCTCAAATCAATCAACATGATACATCACATCAACAAGAGAAAGGATAAAAACAATATGATCATTTCAACAGATACAGAAAAAGCTTTTGACAAAGTACAACCATCCATTCATGATAAAAAAACTCTCAACAATGGTGAGAGAGGGCATCCTTGTCTTGTTCCTGATCTTAAGGGAAAGGCTTCCAGCTTTTCCCCATTGAGAATGATATTTGCTGTAGGCTTTTCATAGATGGTTTTTATGAGATTGAGGAATGTACCCTTTATCCCTACACTCTGAAGGGTTTTAATCAAGAAAGGATGCTGTATTTTGTCAAATGCTTTTTCTGCATCTATTGAGAGGATCATATGATTTCTGGCTTTCTTCTTGCTGATATAATCTATCACACTGATAAATTTGTGAATGTTGAACCACCCTTGCATCCCAGGGATGAATCCCACTTGGTCATGATGGATAATCCTTTTAATGTACTGTTGGATCCTATTAGCCAGGATCTTGTTGAGAATTTTGGCGTCCATATTCATGTGGGAAATCAGTCTGTAATTCTCCTTTTTGATGGGGTCTTTGTCTGGTTTGGGGATCAAGGCAATATTGGCCTCATAGAATGAGTTTGGTAGTTTTCCTTTTGTTTCTATTTTTTGAAACAGCTTCAGAAGAATAGGTATTATTTCTTCTTTGAATGTGTGGTAGAATTCCCCGGGGAATCCATCAGGCCCTGGAGTCTTGTTTTTCAGAAGGTTTTTAATCACTGCTTCATTCTCTTCATAATTAATTGGTCTGTTTAAAAAATCAATTTCTTCCTGTTTCAGTCTTGGTAGTTTATAGGTTTCCAGGAAGGCATCCATCTCTTCCAGGTTGTTTAATTTATTGGCATAAAGCTGTTGATAAAAGTTTCTAATGATCCTTCCTATTTCATTGGTGTTGGTTGTGACCTCTCCCTTTTCATTCACAATTTTATTAATTTGGGTCCTTTCTCTATTCTTTTGGATAAGCCTTACCGGTAGCTTATCTATCTTATTTATTCTTTCAAAGAACCAGCTTCTAGTTCTGTTGATCTGCTCCACTGTGCTCCTGGTTTCTAATTCATTGATCTCTGCTCTAATCTTGATCAACTGCTTTCTCGTGCTTGGATTAGGCCTGTTCTTCTGTTGCTGTTCCAGCTTCTTGAGGTGAGAATATAAAAACTGCATTTTAGATTTTTCTATTCTCATTTGAGTGAGGCTTGGATGGCTATGTATTTTCCCTTTAGGACTGCCTTTGCAGTGTCCCATCAGTTTTGGACCGTTGTGTTTTCATTCTCGTTGGTCTCCATAAATTGTTTAAATTGATTTTTAATTTCCTGGTTTATCGAATCATTCTTGAGCAGGATGGTTCTTTGTTTCCAAGTGTTTGAGTTTCTTCCAAATTTTTCCTTGTGGTTGAGTTCCAATTTCAAAACACTGTGGTCTGAGAATATGCAGGGAATAATTTCAGTCTTTTGGTATCGGTTGAGACCTGTTTTGTGACCCAGCACATGATCATGAACAGACACTTTTCCAATGAAGACATACAAATGGCTAACAGACACATGGAAAAATGTTCAAAATCATTAGCCATCAGGGAAATTCAAATCAAAACCACATTGAGATACCACCTTACGCCAGTTAGAATGGCAAAAATGGACAAGGCAGGAAACAACAAATGTTGGAGAGGATGTGGAGAAAGGGGATCCCTCTTACATTGTTGGTGGGAATGCAAGTTGGGACAGCCACTCTGGAAACCAGTGTGGAGGTCCCTTAAAAAGTTAAAAATTGAGCTACCCTATGATTCAGCAATTGCACGACTGGGTATTTACCCCAAAGATACAGACATAGTGAAGAGAAGGGACACATGCACCCCAATATTCATAGCAGCATTGTCCACAATAGCTAAATTGTGGAAGGAGCCGAGATGCCCTTCAACAGATGACTGGATTAAGAAGATTTGGTCCATATATACGATGGAATATTACTCACCCATCAAAAAGAATGATTTCTCAACATTTGCTGCAACATGGATGGGACTGGAGGAGATAATGCTAAGTGAAATAAGTCAAGCAGAGAAAGACAATTATCATATGATTTCACTCATCTATGGAACATAAGAAGTAGGATGATAGGTAGGAGAAGAAAAGGATAAAAAAAGGGGGGGGTAAACAGAAAGGGGAATGAACCATGAGAGACTATGGACTCTGGGAAACAAACTTCAGAGGGCTTCAAAGGGGAGGGGGTGGGGGACTGGGATAGGCTGGTGATGGGTATTAAGGAGGGCATGATTTGCATGGTGCACTGGGTGTTATATGGAAGTAATGAATCATGGAACTTTACATCAAAAATTAGGGATGTACTGTATGGTGACTAACATAATATAATATAATAAAATAAAATTATTATTAAAAAAAAAACTCTTAACAAAGTATGTTTAGAGGGAACATACCTCAACATAATAAAGCCCATATAAGAAAAACCCACAACAAACATCATACTCAATTGTGAAAAACTGGGAGCTTTTCCTCTAAGTTCAGGAACAAGACGAGGATATCTATTCTCACCACTTTTATTAACATAGTACTGGAGGTCCTAGCCATAGCAATCAGGCAAGAAAAAGAAATAGACATCAAAATTGGTAAGGAAACTTTCAGTATTTCCAGGTGACATGATACTCTATATAGAAAACCTGAAAGACTCCACCAAAAAACTACTAGAACTGATAAATGAATTCAGTAAAGTAGCAGGATACAAAAGTAATATACAGAAATCTGTTGCATTTCTATACACCAATAATGAAGTAGCAGAAAGAAAAATTAAGAAAATAAACCTATTTACAATTTCACCAAAAATAATAAAATGCCTAGGAATAAACTTAACCATGGAGGTGAAAGACTTATACTCTGAAAACTGTAAAACATTGATAAAGGAAATTGAAGAAGATACAAACAAATGGTAAAATATTCCATATTCATGGATTAGGAGAACAAATATTGTTAAAATTTCCATATTACCCAAAGCAATCTACAGATTTAACACAATCCCTATTAAAATACCAACATTTTCCACAAAACTAGAATAAATAATCCTAAATTTGTGTGGAACCACAAAAGACCCTGAATAACCAAAGCAATCTTGAAAAAGAACAAAATTAGAGATACTGCAATCCCAGATTTCAAGACATACGACAAAGCTATAGTGATCAAAATGGTATGGTACTGGCACAAAAACAGTAGATCAGTGGAACAAAATACAGAGCCCAGAAATAAACCTATGTTTTTACGGTCAAATAATCTATGACAAGGAGGCAAGAATATGCAATGGGAAAAAGACTGTCTCTTTAACAAATGGTGTTAGGAAAACTGGACAGTTACCTGACAAAAATAAAACCTGACCACTTTTTTACTCTATACACAAAAATAAACTAAAAATGGATTAACGATCTAAACGTGAGACTTGTAAGCATAAGATTCCGAGAGGAAAACACAGGCAGTTATCTCTTTGACATCAGCTATAGAAATATTTTTCTAGGTATGTCTCCTTTGGGTAGGGAAACAAAAGCAAAATCAAACTATTGGGACTATATCAAGATAAAAAGCTTTTGCACAGAGAAGCAAATCATCAATAAAACAAAAAGACACCCTACTGAATGGGAGATGTCTGAAAATGATATATCCAATAAAAACTTAACATTCAAAATGTATAAATAACTTATACAAACTCAATACCAAAACCCCCAAATAATCCAAGTAAAAATGGGCAGAGGATATAAGCAGATATTTTTCCAAAGTAAACATACAGATGGTCAAGAGACCCATGAAAAGATGCTCAATATCACCAATCATCAGGAAACTGTAAATCAAAACCACAATGAGATATCACCTCACGACTGTTAGAATGGCTAAAATAAAACACACAAGAAATAACAAGTGTTGACAAAGATGTGGAGAAAAAGGAACCTTCCTGCACTGTTGGTGAGAATGCAAGCTGGTGCAACCACTTGGAAAACAGTATGGATGTTCCTCAAAAAATTAAAACCAGAATTACCATATCATCCAGTAATTCCCCTACTGGGTATTTATCCAAAGAAAACAAAAACACTAATTCAAAAAGACACATGTACCCCTATCTTTACTGCAGCATTACGTATAATAGCCAAGATATGGAAGCAACCCAAGGGTCCATCCATAGACGAATGGAAAAAGAAGATGTCACACACACACACACGCGCGCGCGCGTGCACACACACACACACACACACACACACACACACACACAATGTAATGTTACTCAGCCATAAAAAAGAATGAAATCTTGCCATTAGTAACAACATGGATGGACCTAGAGGGTATAATGTTAAGTGAAATAAGGTCAGTCAGAGAAAGACAAATACCATATGATTTCACTCATATATAGAATTAAAGAAACAAAACAAAGGAACAAAGAGAAAAAAAAGAGATAAGCCAAAAAACAGACTCTTAACTCTAGAGAACAAACTGGTGGTTGCCAAAGGGGAGGTAGGTGGGAGAATGGGTGAAATAGGTGAAGGGGATTAAGAGTACACTTACCATGGCAGTAAGTCATGCACAGAATTGTTGAATCATTATATTGTACACATGAAATTAATATAACACTGTATGTTAATTACAGTTGAATAAAAAAAATAAAATAATAGCAAAAAGAAAAAACAAAACCTAAAACTGATATACAGCCTTGGAGCAAAATAGTTAATGGCTGGAGAGAAAACTGAGATGATTACATATTCAATATGTATATCTTTCTGTATTCCCCCCTCCCACCAGGAAAAAATAACAAAATATAGTTATTTACTATAATGATTATCACTTTGGTGCTTACTCTTTGCCAACAACTGTTTGAAGTGCTTAACAGGTATTAGCTATTTCTATCTATCTATCTATCTATCTATCTATCTATCTATCTATCTATCATCTATCTATCTGAGAGAGAGCGTGGGAGAGTGCACAAGCAAGGGGAGCAGCAGGCAGAGGGAGAAGCAGGCTTCTCGCTGAGCAAGGAGCCCAATGTGGGACTCCATCCCAGGACCCTGGGATCATGATTTGAGCCGAAGGCAGACTTTTAACCAACTGAGCCACCCAGGTGTCCAAAGTATTAGCTATTTAATCTCTACTGCAACTCTGTGAGGAAAATATACTTATTATCACCATTTTACCAATGAGGAGTCCGAGGCACAGAGAGTTTAACTTACTCAAGGTCGCACAGCTTGTAGGTAAACTGATTCTCACACTTATCCTGACCCTGGTTACAAACTGGGTAGAGTCACACTCTTGTGGAATGAGTTTAGGGCCGCTTACAATAGTAATAAGACCACAAATCATTGCTATGAAGAAGGTGATAATTTTAGTCTGACAGTAGATAATCCTTTTACAAATCACACATGGTTACCAATCAGGTTTGAGGGATACATAATGTGAAAAAGCTGCAAATGGATGTGAGTGGCCAGTAGAAAAATTAAGAAGGAAATGAAAGGTTGTAGTTCAGGAAGCAAAGTGTATCACATGACCAGTTTTGGTAATATTGAAGGTAGAAATCCCCTGACAAATATTCATACAATGGACCATAACTCATGTTAGGTAGACATGAGACCCTGGGAGCCTGCTGGCAGCATGGCATGGTACTGTAATCATGCACTGGTATGAGAGGTAATTTTACATATTTTTATGCTATTTGTCTTCTCCTAGGAACCATACCAAAAAGAGTACTACTGGATCTTTGGTAAAAATGTGGTACAAGAATCTAAGATATCATTACTGTAAAATACATTTATATTGAAAAAAATATTAGGGGGAAAATAGACCTTGCTTGTTTATCATTAATGAAGCAACGCAAAGAAGATAAAACTTTCCCTCAAATTCCACCAACAACTGATGTTAAAGAACAGGGAATACTGTAGAGGGGTAGAAGAAGCTGATTCCAGAATTTAACAGTTGTGACTCCTACAGTACTGTCACCTGTTTGGTTTTCCTTAACAGGGCAGGAACTGGAGCTGTCTCTTGCTGTGTCATTTCTGGGTCTCCTTCTCCTTCACCATCTGATGCTTCTACAAAATATAAAGTTTAAAAATTAGAAAAGCATCTCTTTCTCCCATTGATAGTGCAATCTTGGTACCATCTTTCTAGAAGGTTCTGTCCCTTGACTCAGTAATTCTACTTCTAAGAAGCTGAATTCAAGGAAACAATCCAAAATACAGAGATTTAAGCACCAAGATGTCAGTCTTATTTATGAAACTGCAAAGCTGAAGATTATCTAGATGTCTAACTTCTGAGAATGTTTAATTATGGAGCACTTAAACTGATTTTACAAATATTAAACTCTTCATTTTTGGATAAGAATATTGCTGTTCAGAGGGGTAAAGCAATTTGCCCCAGGTCACACACCTGGGAACCCAGATCTATTTGAGTCCAACGTCTTCTACACAGGTGCTACTGCCTGCCCTGAAAAACAGTAGCTCTTGACACCTGCGTGCTAGCCCGAGGGGGAATGTTAAGAGACTCTGACAAAAAGATTATAGATCATGAGAAACACTTATTTTAAATTTTTTTTCTATCTTTCAACAATGGAAAAATAAATTCTTACTCTAAGAGTCAGGAAAAATAAAAGTTTTAACAGTTTTTTTTGTTTATAAAGCTCCACTGAAGAAACATAGCAACTATAGTCTCTTACTTCCCATAATGCCATACTGCCTTCCAGATTTTAGTGGTTGCTCTCCTTATCTATCTATCTATCTATCTATCTATCTATCTATCTATCTATCTATCATCTACCTATCTATCAAATCCCTATTGCTTTTTTTTAAATTTAAATTTTAGTTAGTGAACATACAGTGCAATATTGGTTTCTGGAGTAGAAGTCAATGAATCATCACTTATGTACAACACCCAGCACTCTTCACAGCAAGTGCCCTCCTTAATACCTATCACCCATCTAGCCCATCCCCACCCAACTCCCCCCATCAACCCTCAGTTTTTTCTCTATAGTTTAGAGTTTCTTATGGTTTATTTCCCTCTCCCCCTTTTTTTTCTTTCTCCCCTTCCTATATGTTCATCTGTTTTCTTTCTTAAATTCCACATGAGTGAGAGCATATGGTATTGTCTTTCTCTCACTGACATTTCATTTAGCATAATACACTCTAGCTCCATCCATGTCACTGCAAATGGCAAGATTTCATTTTTTGATGGCTGAGTAATATTTCACTGTGTGTGTGTGTGTGTGTGTGTGTGTGTATACACCTACCTCTTCTTTATCCATTCATCAGTTGATGGACACTTGGGCCCTCTCCATAGTTTGGCTATTGTTGATAATGCTGCTATAAACATCGGGGTGCATGTACCCCTTTGAATCTGTATTTTTGTATCCTTTAGGTTAAATACCTTATAGTGCAATTGCTGGATTGTAGGGTAGCTCTATTTTTAAATTTTTGAGGAATCTCCATACTGTTCTCCAGAGTGTCTGCACCAGTTTGCATTCCCACCAACAGTGCAAGAGAGTTCCCTATTCTCTGCATCCTCACCAACACCTGTTGTTCTTGCGTTGTTAATTTTAGCCATTCTGACAGGTGTGAGGTGGTATCTCAGCATGGTTTTGATTTGTTCTTCCTTGAGGATGAGTGATCTGAACATCTTTTCATGTGTCTGTTAGCTATCTGGATGTCTTCTTTGGAAAAATACCTATTCACGTCTTCTGTAGATTTCTTAACTGGATTATTTGTTTTTTGGGTGTTGAGTTTGATAAGTTCTTTATAGATTTTGGATACTAACCCTTTATCTTATATGTCATTTGCAAATATCTTTTCCCATTCCGTAGGGTACCTTTGTTGATTGTTTCCTTCACTGTGCAGAAGTTTTTATCTTGATGAAGTCCCAATATTCCTTTTTGCTTTCAATTCCCTTGCCTCTGGCGATGTGTCTAGTAAGAAGCTGCTACAGCCAAAGAGGTTTCTGCCTGTGTTCTCCTCTAGGATTGTGATGATTTCCTATCTCACATTTAGGTCTTTCATCCATTTTGAATTTATTTTTGTGTATGGTATAAGAAAGTGGTCCAGTTTCATTCTTCTGCATGTTGCTGCTGTCCAGTTTTCCCAAGTGGTTGCTCTCTTTAAATGCATTTTGAATCTTTAAAAGGCTTTACTCATTCTCTTTGAATTTGTCTATGTATATCGAAGTCAGCCCAAAATGTGAATTTGTGAGCAACCTTGGTCAAAATTCATAGTTAGGTCCAAATTAACCAACCTGGTAATCCTGTGCTTTTAAATGTTTGCACACTGTAGTGGTTAATTTTATGTATCATCTTGGTTGGGTCACAGGGTACCCAGATATTTGGTCAAACATTATTCTGGGTGTTTCTGTGAGGATGTTTTTGGATGAGATTAACATTTGAATGGTAGACTGAATAAAGCAGATTTCCTTCTGGGCCTCATTAGATGAAGACCTGAATAGAACAAAAAGGCTGAACCTCTGCTGAGTAACAGAATTTTTTCTGCCTTTGGACTTGAACTGAAACATCAGCTCTTCCTGCATCTAGAGCCTGCCAGCCTTCAGACTAGAACTACACCATCAGCTGTCCTTGTTCTCAGGCCTTCTGACTAGGATTGGAATCTGGGTTCCAGCTTGCCAATTCACACTGTAGATACTGGGATTTGCCAGGCCAACTCCCTCTTTTTTTTTTTTCTTTTTATGATAATATTTTTTAAATTATATTATGTTAGTCACCATACAGTACATCCCTAGTTCTTGAGGTAAACTTCCATGATTCATTACTTGCGTATAACACCCAGTGCACCATGCGATACGTGCCCTCCTTAATACCCATGACCAGCCTATACCAGTGCCCCATCCCCCTCCCCTCTGAAGCCCTCAGTTTGTTTCTCAGAGTCCACAGTCTCTCATGGTTCATTCCCCCTTCTGTTTACCCCCCCCTTTCTTTATCCCTTTCTTCTCCTACTGATCTTCCTACTTCTTATGTTCCATAGATGAGAGAAATCATATCATAATTGTCTTTCTCTGCTTGACTTATTTTGCTTAGCATTATCTCCTCCAGTCCTGTCCATGTTGCAGCACGAATAACGAGACCGAAGAAAGAGAAATTAGGGAATCCATCCCATTTACAATAGCACCAAAAACCATACGTTACCTTGGAATTAACTTAACCAGAGATGTAAAGGATCTGTATTCTAGAAACTACAAATCACTCTTGAAAGACATTGAAGAAGACACAGAAAGATGGAAAAATATTCCATACTCATGGATCAGAAGAATTAATATAGTTAAAATGGCCATGCTACCCAGAGCAATCTACACTTTCAATGCTATCCCGATCAAAATACCGATGACATTTTTCAAAGAACTGGAACAAATAGTCCTTAAATTTGTATGGAACCAGAAAAGGCCCCGAATCTCCAAGGAACTGTTGAAAAGGAAAAACAAAGCTGGGGGCATCACAATGCCGGATTTCGAGCTGTACTACAAAGCTGTGATCACAAAGACAGCATGGTACTGGCACAAAAACAGACACATAGACCAATGGAACAGAATAGAGAACCCAGAAATGGACCCTCGACTCTTTGGGCAACTAATCTTTGATAAAGCAGGAAAAAACATCCGGTGGAAAAAAGACAGTCTCTTCAATAAATGGTGCTGGGAAAATTGGACAGCTACATGCAAAAGAATGAAACTTGACCACTCTCTCACACCATACACAAAGATAAACTCCAAATGGATGAAAGACCTCGATGTGAGACAGGAATCCATCAAAATCCTAGAGAAGAACATAGGCAACAACCTCTTTGACATCGGCCACAGCAACTTTTTTCATGACACATCTCCAAAGGCAAGAGAAACAAAAGAAAAACTGAACTTCATCAAGATAAAAAGCTTCTTCACAGCCAAGGAAACAGTCAAAAAAACTAAGAGGTAGCCCACAGAATGGGAGAAGATATTTGCAAATGACACTACAGATAAAAGACTGGTATCCAAGATCTACAAAGAACTCAAACTCAATACACAAGAAACAAATAAACAAATCAAAAAATGGGCAGGAGATATGAACAGACAATTTCCAACGAAGACATACAAATGGCTAACGCACATGAAAAAATGTTCAAAATCATTAGCCATCAGGGAAATTCAAATCAAAACCACATTGAGATACTACCTTATGCCAGTTAGAATGGCAAAAATGGACAAGGCAGGAAACAACAAATGTTGGAGAGGATGTGGAGAAAGGGGATCCCTCTTACATTGTTGGTGGGAATGCAAGTTGGTACAGCCACTTTGGAAACCAGTGTGGAGATCCCTTAAAAAGTTAAAAATTGAGCTACCCTATGATCCAGCCATTGCACGACTGGGTATTTACCCCAAAGATACAGACATAGTGAAGAGAAGGGCCATATGCACCCCAACTCCCTCTTTTATATTTGGATAAATATAGATAAAGATATAGATCTATGTATCTCCTATCAGTTCTGTTTTTCTAGGGAACTCTGATTAAGACATATACTTTTAACTGTATAGCGTGAAAAAAATGGATTCTACCCATGGAATAAAGCAGGTAGGAGATTAATAGAGCTTTTAATTGATTATGTTGGCATTAAAAGTATTTATAGAATTTCTGCTTCCAGAAAGGTACTATTAGTAGCAGCAGTAGTAGTAGTAGTAGTATTTTTTCATATTTCTCCTACTAAGTACAGCTAAGAATCCTGGACCTTATATATAAAAAAATATAGGCAGTCTCTGAAAGGTAGAGAGAAGAAGGCACTTTGGGACTTTGGGGTATAAGGGACAATATAATAGCAGTTAACTCCCTGGGTTTTCTTTTTGCCTCATTATCTCAGGCTTGGGGTTAAAGAAGCCATAACTTGGAAATGCCAATGGGAGCAGACAAAAAAAGCCCCAACAAACATCTGTTCTGTTTAACAAAATGACCAGGAAAGAGGCCACCTAGCAAGACTGAAAATGTTTAGATAAAAACTCTTTGACTCCAAACACTAAAAAACTGCAGCCTTGCCCCCATTAGCAACGGCTGAGTAGGGAGCCTAGACTGCCACCCTTGCCAGGCTGTAATGAGGCACCCCAACTCCTCCACCTCCTACCAGGGTGGTATCAGAGATGAGCAAGCTGTGATTGAACACCAAAAAGGATTTTCATCCCTTAAGGGTAATAACAAACCCCTGTTCCTTCCTCCTATCACTACCACCACCAATGCAGTATCAATAGAGACCACATGGTAAGCCTTGAATTCCATCTCCTCTGGGCAATAATGAAGTCCACCTCTCCCTCGCCACTAGGATGGTGTTAGAGAAGGATTAGTAGAGAGTCATCACTTTCCATATTGCTCAGTGGTAAAAAGGCCACACCTACCCTAGTCGTTTTAGCAACCACTTAAAAGGCTACACAAAGGAGTACACTCACAAGCACTAAGATAAATCAAAATAGAATTCTAAAAATGTTCAAATAACCTACAGGAAGGCAAGAAAGAGAAAATAGAGAAATTAAAAACAGCAAACAGAAAAAAACAGAATAAAATGGTAGAGTTAAACCCTTACCTATCAAAAATTACATTAATGTAAACGGCCTAAAAATACAAATGTAAAGACAGAGATTGACAGAGTAGATTAGAAAACATGACCTAACTATATGCTATTTACAAGAAACTTACCTCAAATATAACAACATAACAAGTTGAAAGCAAAATGATGGAAAAAATTTAATGAACAAATATATATTTTTAAAGATTTTATTTATTTATTTGACAGAGAGAGGATATAAGCAGGTGAAGCAGCAAGCAGAGGGGTAGGCAGAAGGGCAGGCAGAGGGAGAGGGAGAAGCAGGCTTTCCACTGAGCAGAGAGGTCGACCGGGGCTCAATCCTAGGACCCTGGGATCATGACCTGAGCTGAAGGCAGACACTTAACTAACTGAGCCACCCAGGTGCCCCAGATATATATTTTTAAAAAGATTTTATTTATTTATTTGAGAGAGAAAGTGAGAGAGAGCACAAGCAGGGGAGAGGGGCAGAGGGAGAGGGAGAAGCAAGCTCCCCACTGAGCAGGGAGCCCGATGTTGGGCTCGATCCCAGTACCCTGGGATCATGACCTGAGCTGAAGGCAGATGCTTAACTGACTGAGCCACTCAGGTGCCCCAACATACAAATATTGATAAAAAGAAAGCAGAGTGGCTATATTAATATCAGATAAATGACTTCAGAGTAAAGAAAATTACCAGAGAAAGAGGACATTATATAATGATAAAAGGGTGGTTCTGTCAAGAAGACACAGCGATCCTTAATGTGTATGCACAAAACAACAGAGCTACAAAATGAAGCAAAATCTGACAGAAATGAAAGAAGAAACAGACAAAAGTACAGTTCAGTTGCAAAGTTCAACAGTCCTCTCACAAGAACTGAGAATGACTAGACAGAAAATCAGCAACGATATAGAAGAACTAAGTGATAACCATTAACCAATAGGATCTGGTCAACATTTACACTCAACACTCCACTCAACAGAATACACATTCTTTTTAAATGTTATGGAACATGGGGCGCCTGGGTGGCTCAGTCGTTAAGCATCTGCCTTCAGCTTAGGGCATGATCCCGGTGTTCTGGGATCAAGCCCTGCATCAGGCTCTTCTGCTGGGAGCCTGCTTCTTCCTCTCCTACTCCCCCTGCTTGTGTTCCCTCTCACGCTGGCTCTCTCTCTCTCAAATGAATAAATAAAATCTTAAAAAAAAATGTTATGGAGCATATCCTAAGATAGATCATATTCTATTTTTTTTAAAAGATTTTCTTTATTTGACACAGAGAGAGAAACAGCCAGCGAGCGAGGGAACACAAGCAGGGGGAGTGGGAGAGGAAGAAGCAAGCTCCCAGCAGAGGAGCCTGATGTGGGGCTCAATCCCAGGACTCTGGGATCACGCCCTGAGCCGAAGGCAGACGCTTAATGACTGAGCCACCCAGGTGCCCCAAGATAGATCATATTCTAGGACATAAAATAACAAATTTAAAAGAAACTGATAAATAGTATGTATAAAAAACTTAAAACAAATATTATACTTAATAATGAAAGACTGAATGCTTTCTCCCTGATTGGGAACAAGGCATGGATGTCTGCTCTAACCAGAATTATTCAATATAGAGCTAGAACTTTTAATCAGTGTAATATGAACACAAAATATGAACATATGAACACAAAAAGTAAAAATACAATACCATTTACAATTGCTAAAAAAAAAAAAAAACCCTAAAATACTTAGGTGTAAATTTAACAAAACATGTACAAGACTTTCATGCTGAAGACTATAAAACACTGATGAAAGAAATCAAAGAAGACCTAAATAAACAAGGAGACATATCATCTTCATAGATTGGAAGGCTAACCATGGTAAAGATGCCAGTTTTCCCCAAATTGACATACAGGTTTAACATAATTTCTATCAAAATCCCAGCAAGATTTTTCTGTAGATATATACAGATTATTCTAAAATTTATGTAGAATGGGAAAGGAACTAGAATAGTTAAAATGATTTCAAGACTTATTATATAGCTACAATAATTAAGATTGTGTGGTATTGGAATAGGAACAGACATAAACGAATGGAATAGAATACAGACCAAGAGAAAGACCCACACAAATACACCCAACTGATTTTTAACAAAGGCAATTCAATGGAAGAAAAATAACCTTTTCAACAAATAGGGAAAAAATCCATAGGCAGAAAAATTAACCCTTACCCAAGTTTTAGACCTTATACAAACTCACCTCAAAAGGATCATAAGCATAAATGTAAAATGTAAAACTCTGAAACCTTTAGAAAAAGAAGGAGAAAAGCTTTAGGCTCTAGGGTTAGGCAAAGTTCTTAATTTTGCAACTAAAAGTATAATCAATAAAAAGAATAATTGATGTTAGGCTTTATCAAAATTGAAAACTTCTGCTTTGCAAAGATCCTGTTAAGAGGATGCAAAAAAAAAAAAAAAAACAAGCTACACACAGAGAGAAATATTTGCAAACCACTTATCTAACAAAGGACAGACCAGTTACTAAACAATATAAAGAATTCTCAAAATTGGACACTAAAAAACTAAAAAAGTGAATTAGGAAATGGCAAAAGATATGAACAGACATTCACTGAAAAGTAAGTATATGAAAATATGTTCCATATCATTAGCCCCTTGGGAAATACTAATTAAAGTTACAAGATATCAGTACAAATCTATCAATGGCTAGCATTAAAAATAGTGTCAACACCAAATGCTGGTGAGGATGCAGAGAAACTGGATTTTCATTCACTGCAAGTGAGAATGGAAGATGGTACAGCCACTTCCATTCCACAAAAGGAAAGAAGTTTGGCAGTTCCTTAGAACATTCAAACATACAACTACTATACAACACAACAATTGCACTCCTGGGCATTTATTCCAGAGAAACAAAAACTTAAGTTTGTACAACAAACTGTCCAGAAATGTTTATAGTAGCTTTATTTATTATTTATAATAGTCAAAAGCTGGAAAAAACTCAGATGTCATTCAATAGGTGAATGGTTAGACATACTATAGAATACTAATCAGCAATAAAAAGGAATAAACTATTAATACACACAACAACCTAGATAAATTTCCAGAGAATTATTCTTACTGAAAAAAGCCAATCCCAAAAGGTTACATACTGTGTGATTCCATTTATACATCATTCTTGAAATGACAAAATCAGAGAAATGGAGAAAACAGTGGTCTCAAGGAGTTAAGAGGGGAGTACAGTTAGGGGGAAGTGGGTGTGGCTACAAAAAGGGCAACAAGAAGGATTCTTATGAGGATGGAAATGTTCGGCTTCCTAACTGTACCAATCTCAATGTCCTTGTTACCATTTACATACACATACAGTTTTGCAAAGTTGTTACCATTGGGGGAATCTGGGTAAAGGATATATGTGATCTCTCTGTATATTGTTTCCTAAAATTGCATATGAATCTAAAATGGTTTCATAATGAAAAAGTTTAATTAAAAAAGTGTTTAAAGGAAATCCATCCTTTTCTTCAGGAAGCCCAAAATTATTATGCTGGAAAAGCCAACAGGTGTGTGGTTGGCTGTGGACCAGACTAGAGTACCATCCTGCTGCTGGGATATCCCTGTCACTGCTGTTCTGACTAGGATAGCCAAGAAGGCAGCTGGGTTCAGAGAAATGCAGAATTTAGAAATTCAACCCAGGGAGGCCATGAAGGAGTCTTCAAAAATAAAAGCTCCCCAGGTAAGCTTACCAGATTAAATTAAAAAAAAAAACAAAAATTATCAAAAAATTTGTTAGTCTAAGTATGTCCCATATATTGCATGGGAGATTTCTATACAGTATTAAAGTTATTCATTGTTTATCTGAAATTTGAATTTAATGAGGTGGCATGCATTTTTATTTGCTAAATCTGGCAACCCCACCTGGGGAATTTCTTTCCCAATCAAAGCCACCTTTAGTCCTATGAAATTTCATATATTGGCTTCTATCCATGGAGGCTCCTTTCTCTTAACATCCTCCAATCCATCTTCATCTGGGATCTTTCAGGGAAGCCTTGGCTGATGACACAGCCCTCCTCCTTCCTATTGTCGCCAACACTTCTACACTTATCTTGTAAATCAGCATATAATTGTATCCTTCCATATAGTGTGTACAGGTATTGCACATAGGTTAGGCATTCTCTCTGGGGAACCATAAACATGGTAAGGGTACCCATGCGATCCAAGTACTTAGCCCGGTGTTGATTAAAAATAAAAAGCACTCCCCCCATACCTACTGCTTCATTTATATTTTCATTATAAAAGCAATATTTTTTTTCTCCACATAAAACATTAAACCACTTATACAAATCTTCTTTTATTAACTTTAAAAATCACGTTAAGATAAAATGGATAAAATGCAAATAAATAAATGTCAGGATCAAGCCCCGATATATTTAAAACTCCAATAATGCTTTAAAAAAATTCTCATTGGGGAGTTAAGATGGTGGAGGAGTAGGGGTCCCCTTTTTCAGCTGGTCCCCTGAGTCGAGCTGGATAGGTACCAGACCAGCCTGAACACCCACAGAATCAGCCTGAGACGCAGGAAGATACATCTGGATCTCTACAAATGAACATTTCCAGCAATGAGTATTGAGGTACAAAGCGGGGAGCTGTGAATCTGCGAACAGATATCAGAAGATAAACGGAAGGGGGAGGGAGCCACTGTGTTGGGGCACTGGGAAGTGGTAGCCACATGCACAGGGGAGCGGGCGGACTCGTGGACCGGCACCCACGAGACAGCGGACTGAGACCAGTGAGCCTGGGAACGCGCGCAACCAGATGGAGACCGGGAGCTCCGGAGCGCGCGGGGGCGGCTGGCGGCAGGTGGCTGGCGGTGTAAGAAACACAAAGGACAGAGACACGCCGGCCCTGGAAGTGAGTGCTGGGACGCCGCGTGTGGGGTGCACAACCCAGGACGCTGCAGGGCTTAGGAGCACCAGCAGAAAAAGAGTTAAAGTGGCCAGAAGAGCCCAGTGGAGAGCGGACTGCAATCCCTCTGTTCTGAGACAGAGGCTAGGATTCGGCCGCTGCTGCTCTGACTCTCAGAAGAGGTACAGCAAACCGCTAGGGAAAGCCGCCAGAAAACAAAAGCCTGGAAATACCGGCTCACAGTGTGCCCATCCCCATCCCCCTCGCAGGGAACGCGGAGACTCTACCCAAACAGGGTTGCCTGAGTATCAGTGTGGCAGGCCCCTCCCCCAGAAGGCAGGCTGAAAAATCAAGAAGCCCACATCCCTAAGGTCCCTATAAAATGAGGGCGCACGGCCTGGGCCCCGGGCAATAATTTGGGCTCTGGACAACCCCGCAACCTCTCCTCATCATAATGACAAGAAGGACAAATCCCCCCCAGCAAAGAAAAGACAATGAGTCTGTGGCCTCTGCCACGGAACTAATGGATATGGATATATCCAAGTTATCAGAAATGGAGTTCAGAGTAACAATGGTCAAAATGATGTGTAGACTTGAAAAAAATATTAACGAAAATATTAACGAGAATATAGAATCTCTAAGGGCAGAAGTGAGAGCAATCTGGCAGAAATAAAAAAATACTATGAATCAAATGCAGTCAAAACTAGATGCTCAGCGAATCTGGCAGAAATTAAAAATTTTATGAGCCAAATGCACTGAAAACTAGAGGCTCTGACGGCCAGGGTAAA
>NW_024426552.1:45909621-45985767 GCF_017311325.1 Ursus maritimus | reverse complement strand
GCTGCCACAGCCAAAGAGGTTTCTCGCCTGGTGTTCTCCTCCTCTCAGGATTGTGATGATTTCCTATCTCTCACATTTAGGTCTTTCATCCATTTTGAATTTATTTTGTGTATGGTATAAGAAAGTGGTCCAGTTTCATTCTTCTGCATGTTGCTGCTGTCCAGTTTTCCGCCAGCGGTTGCTCTCTTTAAATGCATTTGAATCTTTAAAAGGCTTTACTCATTCTCTTTGAATTTGTTCGAATGTATAACGAAGTCAGCCCAAAATGTGAATTTCAGAAATACAACCTGGTCAAAATTATAAAGAACTAAATTAACCAACCTAATCCTGTGCTTAAATGTTTGCACACTGTAGTATTAATTTTATGTATCATTCTGGTTGTCACAGGGTACCCATAGATATTTGGTCAAACATTGCCCTGGGTGTTTCTGTGAGGATATGGATGAGATTAACATTTGAATGGTAGACTGAATAAAGCAGATTTCTTCTGGCCTCATTAGATGAAGACCTGAATAGAACAAAAAGGTCCCCTGCTGAGTAACAGAATTTTCGCCTTTGACTTGAACTGAAACATCAGCTCTTCCTGCATCTAGAGTCAGCTAGTTTAGACTATTAGAACTACACCATCAGCTGTCCTTGTTCTCAGGCCTTCGACTAGGATTGAATCCGGGTTCCAGCCACACCACACTGGGGGAGATTAGCCTGGACGGCTAGCCAACTCCTCTTTTTTTTTCTTTATGATAATATTTTTTAAATTATATTATGTTAGTCACCATACAGTATATCCCTAGTTCTTGAGGTAAACTTCCATGATTCATTACTGCGTATAACACCCAGTGCACCATGACACGGGGCCCTCCTTAATACCCATGACTAGCCTATACCAGTGCCCCATCCTCTCCCCTGAAGCCCTCAGTTTGGCTTTTCAGAGTCCAGTCTCTCAAAGTGGTTCATTCTCTGTTTACTCCCTTTCTTTATCCCTTTCTTCTCCTTCCATCTTCCTACTCTTATGTTCCATAGATGAGAGAAATCATATCACAATTGTCTTCTTGACTTATTTTGCTTAGCATTATCTTCCTCCAGTCCTGTCCATGTTGCAGCAAATGTTGAGAAATCGTTTCTTGATGGCTGAGTATTCCATTGTATATATGGACCGCAATTTTGTCCAGTCATCTGAAGGGCACCAGCTCCTTCCACAATCTAGCCATTGTGGACAATGCTGCTATGAACACCCCAAACTACTAGGAAGTTATAGAGCAATTCAGTAATGTGGCGAATACAAAATCAGAAATCAGTTGCATTTCTATGTAGCATTTAATAATGAGACTGAAGAAAGAGAAATTAGAATTCATCCCATTTACACACAAAGCACCAAACACCATATGTTGCCTTGGAATTAACTTAAATCCAGAGACGAAAGGACCTATTCTAGAAACTATAAATCACCTCTTTTGGAAAGACATTGGGAGGAAGACACAAAAAGATGGAAAATATATGCTCATGGACTGAAGAATAACATAGTTAAAATGTCCATGCTACCCAGAGCAATCTACACTTCTCTAATGCCATCCCGATCAAAATACTAATGACATTTTTCAAAGAACTGGAACAAACAGCCCTTAAATTTGTGTGGAACCAGAAAAGGCCTGAATTGCCAAGGAATATTAAAAAGGAAAAAACAAAGCTGGGGGCATCACAATGCCCGATTTTTGAGCTGTACTACAAAGATGTGACTATAAAGACAGCATGGTACTGGCACAAAACAGACATAGATCAATAATGGAAATGAGAATAGAGAACCCAGAAATGGACCTCCTCGCCTTTGGGAATGACCCTTCAACAAAGCAGGAAAACATCCAGTGGAAAAAAAGACACAGTCTCTTCAATAAATGGTACTGGGAAAATTGGACAGCTACATGCAAAAAATAAATGAAATCTGACTCACTTTCTCACACCATACACAAAAATAAACCCAAATGGATGAAAAAGACCATGAGATGGTGAATCCATCAAAATCCTAGAGAAGAACATAGCAACAACCTCTTTGACATCGGCCACAGCAACTTTTTCATGACACATCTCCAAAGGCAAGAGAAACAAAAGAAAAACTGAACTTTATCAAGATAAAAAGCTTCTTCACAGCCAAGGAAACAGTCAAAATCCAAGAGGTAGCCCACAGAATGGGAGAAGATATTTGCAAATGACACTACAGATAAAAGACTGGTATCCAAGATCTACAAAGAACTCAAACTCAATACACAAGAAACAAATAAACAAATCAAAATGTTATAGAGATATGAAATAATAAATTTCCAACGAAGACATACAAATGTACAAATTTATTAAGCGAAAAAATGTTCAAATCATTAGCCATCAGGAAATTCAAATCAAACCACATTTTCGAGATACTCAAATTTTATGCCAGTTAAATGGCAAAAATGGACAAGGTAGAAACAGTCAATGTTGAGAGGATGTGGAGAAAGGGATCCCTCTTGCATTGTTGGTGGGAATGCTGGTACAGCCACTTTGGAAACCAGTGTGAGATCCTTTAAAAAGTTAAAAATTGAGCTACTCCTATGATCCAGCCATATCACTGGGTATTTACCCTAAAGATAGACATAGTGAAGAGAAGGGCCATATGCACCCCAACTCCCTCTTTTATATTTGGATAAATATAGATAAAGATATAGATTCCAGGTATCTCCCATCAGTTCTGTTTTTCTAGGGAATCCTGATTAAGACATATACTTTTAACTGTATAGCGTGAAAAAATGGATTCTACCTGGAATAAAGCATAGTAGAGATTAATAGCTTTTGACCGATTAAAGGTATTTAAAAAGTATTTATAGAATTTTCTAAGCTTCCAGAAATAGTACTATTAGAGCAAGGTAGTAGTAGTAGTAGTATTTTTCCACATTCTACTAAGTACAGCTAAGAATCTGGACCTTATATATATAAAAATATAGGCAGTTCTTCGAAAGGTAGAGAGAAGAAGGCACTTTGGGACTTTGGGTATATGGACAATATAATAGCAGTTAACTCCTGGGTTTTCTTTTTTTGCCTCTCATTATCTCATAAAGCTTGGGGTTAAAGAAGCCATAATCCTTGGAAAATGCCAATGGGAGCAGACAAAAGCCCCAACAAACATCTGTTCTGTTTAACAAATGACCAGGAAAAGAGGAAGCAATTTAGCAAGACTGAAAATGTTTAGATAAAACTCTTTGACTCCAAACACTAAAAACTGTAGTTTTTTTGTTCCCAATATGAAAATCGTGAAGTTGAGAAAGAGGTTTCCAGAGAATCGCTGTCCCTGTACATGCCCGCAAACAGCAACCTTATAACTCCTCCACTCTCCTACCAGGGTGGTATCAGAGATGATAAGCTGTGATTGAACACCAAAAGGATTTTCAGATCCTTAAGGTAAATAACAAACTCCCTGTTCCTTCCTCCTATCACTACCACCACCAATGCAGTATCAATAGAGACCACATGGTAAGCCTTGAATTCCATCTCCTCTGGGCAATAATGAAGTCCACCTCTCCTCGCCACTACACAGGATGGTGTTAGAGAAGGATTAGTGAGAGTCACACTTTCCATATTGTTTCAGTGGTAAAAGGCCACACCTACCCTAGTCGCTTTTAGCAACCACTTAAAAGGCTACACAAAGGGGAGTACACTCACAAGCACTAAGATAAACCAAAATAGAATTCCCAAAATGTTCAAATAACCTACAGGAAGGCAAGAAAGACAGAAAATAGAGAAATTAAAAACAGCAAACAGAAAACAGAATAAATGGCAGAGTTAACCCCACTCTATCAAAAATTACATTAATGTAAACGCCTAAAATACAAATGTAAAGACAGAGATTGACAGAGTAGATTAGAAAACATGACCAAACTATATGCTATTTACAAGAAACTACTTCAAATATAACAACATAACAAGTTGAAAGCAAAATGATGGAAAAAAATTTAATGAACAAATATATATTTTAAAGATTTTATTTATTTATTTGATAGAAAGAGATATATACAGTGAAGAGCAAGCAGAGGGTAGGCAGAAGGGCAGGCAGAGGGAGAGGGAGAAGCAGGCTTTCCACTGAGCAGAGAGGTCGACTGGGCTCAATCCTAGACCCTGGGATGAGCTGAAGGCAGACACTTAACTAACTGAGCTACCCAGGTGCCCCAGATATATTTTTAAAAAGATTTGTTTATTTATTTGAGAGAGAAAGTGAGAGAGAGTACAAGCAGGGGAGAGGCAGAGGGAGAGGGAGAAGCAAGCTCCCACTGAGCAGGAGCCTGAGTGAGCTGGGCTCATCCCAGTACTCCTGGGATCATGACCTGAGCTGAAGGCAGATGTTTAACTGACTGAGCCACTCAGGTGCCCCAACATACAAATATTGATAAAAAGAAAGCAGAGTGGCTATATTAATATCAGATAAATGACTTCAGAGTAAAGAAAATTACCAGAGAAAGAGGACATTATATAATGATAAAAGGGTGGTTCTGTCAAGAAGACACAGCGATCCTTAATGTGTGTATGCACAAAACAACAGAGTAGAGCTTACAAAGAAGTAAAATTCGACAGAAATGAAAGAAGAAACAGACAAAAAGTACAGTTCAGTTGCAAAGTTCAAACAGTCTCTCACAAGAACTGAGAATGACTAGACAGAAAAATCAGCAACGATATAGAAGAACTGCGATAACCATTAACCAATAGGGATCTGGTCGGGCTCAAGACCTCAACACTCCACCAATTGAGTCACACATTCTTTTAAATGTTGAACATATGCCTGGGTGGCTCAGCCGGCATCTGCCTTCAGCCAGGCAAGGTCCTGGCAGCCTGGGATCATTTTGTGATGAGTTTTCTGAGCTTTTCCTTTCTTCTGATTTCTTGAAGTGAAGTCTTTTCCTAATGCTGGCTCTCTTCTTCTCAATGAATAAACAAAATCCAAAAATGTTATGGGAGCATATCCCAAGATAGATCATATTCTATTTTTTTAAAAAGATTTTCTCTTTATTTGAGTTAAATAGAGAGAGAAACAGCCAGCCAGCTTAGGCTTACAAGCAGGGGAAGGGAGAGGAAGAAGCAAGCTCCCAGCAGAGGAGTTCGATGTGGGCTCAATCCCAGATCTGGACTGTCACTTTATGGTTTGGGCAGACGCTAATGACTGAGCCACCCAGGTGCCCCAAGATAGATCATATTCTAGACATAAAATAACAAATTTAAAAGAAACTGATAAATAGTATGTATAAAAACTTAAAACAAATATTATACTTAATAATGAAAGACTGAATGCTTCTCCTGATTGGGAACAAGGCATGGATGTCTGCTCTAATCCAGAATTATTCAATATAGAGCTAGAACTTTTAATCAGTGTAATATGAACACAAAATATGAATATATAGAACACAAAAAGTAAAAATACATACGTTATTTAATAATTGCTAAAAACCCTAAAATACTTAGGTGTAACAATAAAACATGTACAAGACTTTTCATGCTGAAGACTATAAAACACTCGATGAAAGAAATCAAAAGAAGACTCTAAATGTCAAACAAGGAGACATATCATCTTCATAGATTGAAGGCTAACCATGGTAAAGATGCCAGTTTTCTCACCTGACATACAGTTTAACATAATTTCTATCAAAAATCCCAGCACTTTTTCTGTAGATATATACAGATTATTCTAAAATTTATGTAGAATGGGAAAGGAACTAGAATAGTTAAAATGATTTCAAGACTTATTATATAGCTACAATAATTAAGAAGATTGTGTGGTATTGGAATAGAACAAACGAATGGAATAGAATACAGACCAAGAGAAAGACTCCACACAAATACACTCCAACTTTTAACAAAGGCAATTCAATGGAAGAAAAATAACCTTTTCAACAAATAGGAAAAATCCATAGCAGAAAATTAACCTCTCCTTACACTTAAGTTTTAGACCTTATACAAAAACCTTAATCAAAGGATCATAAGCATTAAATGTAAAATGTAAAACTCTGAAACTTTAGAAAAAGAAGGAGAAAAGCTTTAGGCTCTAGGGTTAGGCAAAGTTCTTAATTTCAGTAACTAAAAGTATAATCAATAAAAGAATAATTGATGTTAGGCTTTATCAAAATTAAAAATCTCTCAGTTGGTAAAGATCCTGTTAAGAGGATGCAAAAAAAAAACAAGCAGCACACAGAGAGAAATATTTGCAAACCACTTATCTAAATAAAGGACAGAATTAGCACTAAACAATATAAAGAATTCTCAAAATTGGATACACTAAAAAGTCCAAAAAGTGAATTAGGAATGGCAAAAGATATGAACAGACATTCACTGAAAAGTAAGTATATGAAAATATGTTCCATATCATTAGCCCCCTTGGGAAATACTAATTAAAGGCTATAAAGAGCATCAGTACAAATCTATCAATGGTTACATTAGTAATAGTGTCAACACCAAATGCTGGTGAGGACAGAGGTAAAACTGGATTTTCATTCATCAGGTGAGAATGGAAGATATACAAGTCACTTCCATTCCACAAAGGAAAGAAGCTTGGCAGTTCCTCAGGAACATTCAAACATACAACTACTATACAACACAACAATTGCACTCCTGGGCATTTATTCCAGAAACAAAAACTTAAGTTTGTACAACAAACTGTCCAGAAATGTTTTTCTCTATAGTAGCTTTATTTATTATTTATAATAGTCAAAAGCTGGAAAACTCAGATGTCATTTCAATGGTGAATGGTTAGACATACTATAGAATGCATTAATCAGCAATAAAAAGGAATAAACTATAATATACACAATAACCTAGATAAATTTCAGAGAATTATTCTTACTGAAAAAGCCAATCCCAAAAGGTTACATACTGTGTGATTCCATTTATACATCATTCTTGAAATGACAAAATCAGAGAAATGGAGGAAAACAGTGGTCTCAAGGAGTTAAGAGGGGAGTACAGTTAGGGAAGTGGTGGTTACAAAAGGGCAACAAGAAGGATTCTTATGGAGGATGGAAATGTTCGCTTCCTAACTGTACCAATCTCAATGTCCTTGTTACCATTTACATACACATGTACAGTTTGCAAAAGTTGTTACCATTGGGGAATCTGGGTAAAAGGACATATAAAAATTCTCTGTATATTGTTTCCTAAATTGCATATGAATCTAAAATGGTTTCATAATGAAAAGTTTAATTAAAAAGTGTTTAAAGGAAATCCACTCTTTTCTTCAGGAAGCCTAAAATTATTATGCTGAAAAGTTTGTAACAGGTGTGTGGCTGGCTGTGGACCAGACTAGAGTACCATCCTGCTGCTGATATTCCCTTGTCACTACAGTCTGACTAGATAGCCAAGAAGGCAGCTGGGTTCAGAGAAATGCAGAATTTAGAAATTCAACCCAGGGAGGCCATGAAGGAGTTCTCAAAAAATAAAAAGCTCCCCAGGTAAGCTTACCAGATTACAGTCATTAAAAACAAAAATTATCAAAAAATTTGTTAGTCTAAGTATGTCCCATATATTATGGGAGATTTCTATACAGTATTAAAGTTATTCATTGTTTATCTGAAATTTGAATTTAATGAGGTGGTGGCTGCATACACTTTTATTTGCTAAATTCAAGAACTCCCACTCTGGGGAATTTCTTTCCAATCAAAGCCACCTTAGTCCTGCGAAATTTCATATTGGCTTCATCCATGGAGGCTCCTTTCTCTTAACATCCTCCAATCCATCTTCATCTGGGATCTTTCAGGGAAGCCTTGGCTGATGACACAGCCCTCCTCCTTCCCTATTGTCGCCAACATTTATATTTCATCTTGTAAATCAGCATAGATTGTCTGTATCCTTCCATATAGTGTGTACAGGTATTCTATTGTACATAGGTTAGGCATTCTCTGGGGAACCATAAACGGTAAGGGTACCATGCGATCCAAGTACTTATAGTCTGGTGTTGATTAAAAATAAAAAGCACTCCCATACCTACTGCTTCATTTATTTTCATTATAAAGCAATATTTTTTTCTCCACATAAAAAAAAAAATAAAAAAAAACACCAATCCATTAAACCACTTATACAAATCTTCTTTTTATTAACTTTTTAAAAAAATCAATGCTAAGATAAAATGGATAAAAATGCAAATAAATAAAATGTCAGGACTTCCGATATATCTAAAACTCCACAATGCTTTTTAAAAAATTTCCATTGGGGAGTTAAGATGGTGGAGGAGAAACTTCTTTCAGCTATCCCTGAGTCGAGCTGATAGGTACTCAGACCAGCCTGAACACCTTAGTACAGAATCAGCCTGAGACGCTTAGGAAGATACATCTGATTCTGCCAAATGAACATTTCCAGCAAATGAGTATTGAGGTACAAAGCGGGAGCGTGAATTCAACAGATATCAGAAGATAAACGGAAGGGGAGGAGCCACCGTGTTGGGGCACTGGGAAGTGGTAGCCACATGCACAGGAGCTGGCGACTCGTGGGACCGGCACCCACGACAGCGGACTGAGACCAGTGAGCCTGGGAACGCGCGCAACCAGATGGAGACTGAGCCTGAGCGCGGGGCGCTGGCGGTGTGGCTGGCGGTAAGAAACACAAAGGACAGAGACACGCCGGCCCTGGAAGTGAGAGTGCTGGACGCCGCTGCGGTGGGGGTGCACAGGACGCTGCAGGGCTTAGGAGCACCAGCAGAAAAGAGTTAAAGTGGCCAGAAGAGCCCAGTGGAGAGCGGACTGCAATCCCTCTGCCTTGAGACAGGCTGCCATTTGCTGTTTGACTCAGAAGAGGTACAAAGCAAACCATTTAGGGAAAGCCGCCAGAAAATAAAAAGCTTCAAAGCACTTGCTCACAGTGTGCCCATCCCTCATCCCCAGGAACGCGGAGACTCTACCTCCAAATGGGTTGCCTGAGTATCAGTGTGGCAGGCCCTCCCCAGCTGGCAGGCTGAAAAATCAAGAAGCCCACATCCCTAAGGTCCCTATAAAATGAGGGCGCACGGCCTGGGCCCCGGGCACACCTGGGCCCTGGACAACCCCCCGCAACCTCTCCTCACTCCAATGACAAGAAGGACAAATCCCCAGCAAAGAAAAGACAATGAGTCTGTGGCCTCTGCCACGGAACTAATGGATATGGATATATCCAAGTTATCAGAAATGGAGTTCAGAGCAACAATGGTCAAAATGATGTGATTTGAAAAAATATTAACGAAAATATTAACGAGAATATAGAATCTCAAGGGCAGAAGTGAGAGCAATCTGGCAGAAATAAAAATACTATGAACCTAGAAACAAACAAATTATGTTTTGACGGCTAGGTGAATGAGGTAGAAGAACAATCAATAATTCGGGAGGATGGGTTAGAAAGAGAAAGCTAAACAGAAACTTGGCTCAAAAATATCCAATCTCAAGAATGTAGGTTACGGGAGATTACTGACTAACAGAAACGCTCCAATGTCAGAATCATCAGCATCCCCAAGGGGATGGAGAAACAGAGGTCTGTAGTTAGATATTTGAAATAAATTCAGCTGAAAACTTCCCTAATCTGAATAAAGGAAACAAGCATTCGTGTCCAAGAGGCAGAGAGGACCCCCTCCCAAGCTCAACCACGACAACATACTTAATGGCCACGTCATAATGCAATTACAAATATTAATCCAAGGATACAGTATTGGGTGCGGCCAGGCAAAGAAATTTCACGTACTAAGGCAAAGGTATCAGAATTACGCCGTATTCTGTGTCAACACAGACTTGAATGAGAGAAAGGGTTGGGGGTATTTAAAGTTTCTTTCAGAAAAAACATGCAGCCATGACTTTTATCCAGCAAGGCTGTCATTCAGAATTGATGGAGAGATAAAGACTTTACAGAATCGCCAGTCACTGACCAATTTTAACCACGAAACCAGCCCTACAGGAGATAAGGGGGTTCTATAAAAAGCAAGTAAAAAAGCCCAAGAGTGATAAAAGTAGAAATAGAGGTTACACAATCTATAGAAACAAAGACTTTACAGGCAACATGGCATCATTAAAATCATATCTTCAATAATCAGTCTCAATGTAAAATGGCCTAAATGCTCCCATAAGATGCTACAGGCTGCAGATTGGATAAAAAGACATGACCCATCCATTTGGGTTGCCTACAAGAGACTCATTTTGAACCTAAAGATACATCCAGACTGAAAGTAAAGGACGGAATACTATTCAATGGGACCTCAAAAAGAAAGTTGGGTAGGCAGCAATCATATCAGACAGATTGATTTCTTAACTAAAGACTATGGTTAGAGATACAGAATAAGCACTATATTATTTTAAAGTATGTATCCAACAAGTGGATATGACAATTATAAATATATATGCCCCCAACAGGGGAGCAGTAGATACACAAGCCAACTCTTAACCAGAACAAGAGACATAGATAAAAATACATTAGTAGTAGGGGACCTCAACACTCCACTCATCAGCACAGATAGATCACCTAAGCAGAAAATCAACAAAGAAACAAGAGCTTTAATGCCATACTAGATGAGTTGTACCTCATAGATATATATAGAAATTTCACTACACCCCAGAACCAAAAAGAATACTCATTCTATTCTAATGCGCATGGAACATTTCAAGAATAGACCATGCTCTGTCACAAAACAGGTCTCAACCTGTAATAATTAAAGACTGAAATTAGTTCCCCGCATATTCTCAGACCACAATGCTTTGAAATGGAACTCAACCACAAGGAAAATTTGGAAGAAACTCAAACACTTGAAACTAAGAACCATCCTGCTCAAGAATGATTCGACAAACCAGGAAATTTAAAATCAATTTAAACAATTTATGGAGACCAATGAGAATGAAAACACAACAGTCTAAAATCGATGGGACACTGCAGTATAGGCAGTCCTAAGGGGGAAAAATATATAATACATTCAAGCCTTCACCTCAAAGAATAGAAAATCTAAAATAAAGTTTTTATATTCTCACCCCCAAGAAGCTGAACAGCAACAGAAGAACATGCCTAATCCACGCATGAGAAAGCAGTTGACTCACAAGTGTTAGAGCAGAGATCAATGAATTGGAAACCAGGAGCACAGGGAGCAGATCAAAGAACGCCCACCAGAAGCTGGTTCTTGAAAGAATAAATAAGACAGATAAGCTACCGTAAGGCTTATCCAAAAGAATATAGAAAGGACCCAACATTAAAATTATGAATGAAAGGGAGAGGTCACAACCAACACCAATGAAATATAAAGATCATTAGAACTTTTATCAACAGCTTTATGCTAATAAATTAAACAACCTGGAAGAGATGGATGCCTTCCTGGAAACCTATAAACTACTAAGACTGAAACAGGAAGAAATTGATTTTAAACAGGACCACCACTGGTGAAGAGAATGAAGCAGTGATTAAAAATCCCTGAAAGGGGCGTTTGTGGGTGGCACAGCGATTGCGCTGCCTGCTTCGCTCAGGGCGTGATCCCCTGCCACGGATCGAGCCCCACACTCAGCCTCTGCTGTGAGCTTGCTTCTCTTCCTCTCCCACTCCCCCTGCTTCTGTGTTCCCTGGCCAAGGTGTCTCTATCCTGTCGAATAAATAACAAATCTTTTAAAAAAAAAAAAACTTCGATTGAGTCAGTGATAAACAACCTTCCAAAAAACAAAACTCCAGGCCCGGATTGTTTTCCTGGGGAATTCTACCACACATTCAAAGAAGAAATAATACCTATTCTTCTGAAGCTGTTTCAAAAAATAGAAACAAAAGGAAAACTACCAAACTCATTCTATGAGGCCAATATTACCTTGATCCCCAAACCAGGCAAACACCCCATCAAAAAGGAGAATTACAGACTGATTTCCCTCATGAATATGGACGCCAAAATTCTCAACAAGATCCTGGCTAATAGGATCCAACAGTACATTAAAAGGATTATCCATCATGACCATCCCTGGGATGCAAGGGTAGTTCAACTTTTGCAAATCTATCAGTGTGACAGATCATATCAGCAAGAAAAAAGCCAGAAATCATATGATCCTCTCAATAGATGCAGAAAAAGTATTTGACAAAATACAGCATCCTTTCCTGATTAAAACCCTTCAGAGTGTAGGGATAAAGGGGACATTCCTCAATCTCATAAAAACCATCTATGAAAAGCCTACAGCAAATATCATTCTCAATGGGAAAAGCTGGAAGCCTTTCCCTTAAGATCAGAAACACGACAAGGATGCCCACTCTTGCCATTATTATTCAACATAGTACTAGAAGTCCTTGCAACAGCAATCAGACAACAAAAAGGGATAAAAGGTATCCAAATAGGCAAAGAAGAAGTCAAACTGTCACTCTTCGCAGATGACATGATACTCTATATGGAAAACCCAAAAGAATCCACCCCCAAACTATTAGAAGTTATAGAGCAATTCAGTAATGTGGCGGGATACCAAATCAATGCTCAGGAATCAGTTGCATTTCTATACGCGAACAATGAGACTGAAGAAAGAGAAATTAGGGAATCCATCCCATTTACAATAGCACCAAAAATCATACGTTGCCTTGGAATTAACTTAACCAGAGACGTAAAGGAACTATATTCTAGAAACTACAAATCACTCTTGAAAGACCAATATTGAAGAAGACACAAAAAGATGGAAAAATATTCCATGCTCATGGATTGGAAGAATTAACATAGTTAAAATGTCTATGCTACCCAGAGCAATCTACACTTTCAATGCTATCCCGATCAAAATACCAATGACAATTTTCAAAGAACTGGAACAAACAGCCCTTAAATTTATGTGGAAGCAGAAAAGGCCACGAATTGCCAAGGAAGTGTTGAAAAGGAAAAACAAAGCTGGGGGCATCACAATGCCAGATTTCAAACTATACTAAAAAGCTGTGATCATAAGGACAGCATGGTACTGGCACAAAAACAGACGCATAGACCAATGGAACAGAATAGAGAACTCAGAAATGGACCCTCGGCTCTTTGACCAACTAATCTTCGATAAAGCAGGAAAAAACATCCAGTGGAAAAAAGACAGTCTCTTCAATAAATGGTGCTGGGAAAATTGGACAGCTACATGCAAAAGAATGAAACTTGACCACTCTCTCACACCATACACAAAAATAAACTCCAAATGGATGAAAGACCTCGATGTGAGACAGGAATCCATCAAAATCCTAGAGGAGAACATAGGCAGCAACCTCTTTGACATCGGCCACAACAACTTTTTTCATGACACATCTCCAAAGACAAGAGAAACAAAAGAAAAAATGAACTTGTGGGACTTCATCAAGATAAAAAGCTTCTTCACAGCCAAGGAAACAGTCAAAAAAACTAAGAGGCAGCCCACAGAATGGGAGAAGATATTCACAAGTGACACTACAGATAAAAGACTGGTATCCAAGATCTACAAAGAACTTCTCAAACTCAATACACAAGAAACAAATAAATCATAAAATGGGCAGAAGATATGAACAGACACTTTTCCAATGATGACATACAAATGGCTAACAGACACATGAAAAAATGTTCAAAATCATTAGCCATCGGGGAAATTCAAATCAAAACCACATTGAGATACCACCTTACACCAGTTAGAATGGCAAAAATTGACAAGGCAGGAAACAACAATTGTTGGAGAGGATGTGGAGAAAGGGGATCCCTCTTACATTGTTGGTAGGAATGCAAGTTGGTACAGCCACTCTGGAAAACAGTGTGGAGATCCCTTAAAAAGTTAAAAATTGAGCTACCCTATGATCCAGCCATTGCACGACTGGGTATTTACCCCAAAGATACAGACGTAGTGAAGAGAAGGGCCATATGCACCCCAATGTTCATAGCAGCTGTCCACAATAGCTAAATCGTGGAAGGAGCCGAGATGCCCTTCAACAGATGACTGGATTAAGAAGTTGTGGTCCATATATACAATGGAATATTACTCAGCCATCAAAAAGAACGATTTCTCAACATTTGCTGCAAATGGACGGCACTGGAGGAGATAATGCTAAGTGAAATAAGTCAAGCAGAGAAAGACAATTATCATATGATTTCTCTCATCTATGGAAAATAAGAACTAGGAAGATTGGTAGGGGAAGAAAGGGATAAAGAAAGGGGGGTAATCAGAAGGGGGAATGGAGCATGAGAGACTATGGCCTCTGAGAAAGAAACTGAGGGCTTCAGAGGGGAGGGGGGGTGGGGGAATGGGACAGACTGGTGATGGGTAGTAAGGAGGGCATGTATTGCATGGTGCACTGGATGTTATACGAAACTAATGAATCATGGAACTTTACATCACAAACCAGGGATGTACTGTATGGTGACTAACATAATATAATAAAAAATATTATAATAATAATTAAAAAAAAAAGGATGGCTACTATCAAAAACAAAAGCAAGTGTTGGCGAGGATGTGGAGAAATTGGAACCCTTGTGTACTCTTTGTGGGAATGTAAAATGGCGCAGCTTCTGTGGGAAACAGTATGGTGCTTCTTCCCAAATTCAAATATAGAATTATTATTTGATAAACAATTCCTCTTCTGGGCATATATCCAGAAGAACTGAAAGCAGGGACTCAAATAGATATTTGTACACCCATTTTCATAGCAGCATTATTCACAACAGCCAAAAGGTGGAAATTACCCAAATATCTATCAATGGGTGAATGGATAAACAAAATGTGGTATATAGTGGAATATTATATGGCCTTTAAAAAGAATGAAATTCTGGTACATGCTACAGCGTAGATGAACCTTGAAGCCATTATGCTAAGTGAAATAAACCAGACACAAAAGGACAAATGTTGTGTGATTCCACTAATATGAGGTTCCTAGAGTAGTCAAATTCATAGACACAGAAAGTAAAACAGTGGCTACCAGGGGCTGGGAGGGAGGGTGAAATAATGAATTATTGTTTGATGGGTACAGAGTTACAGAACAGAGAATGAAAAAGTTCTGAAAGTGGATAGTTGTGATGATTGCACAACAATGTGAATGTACTTCATGTCACCAAAATCTAATACTTAAAATGTTTAAAATGCTTGATTTTATGTATATTTTATCACAATAAATTTTTAAAAATAAAAAAAATTCTCAATTCTGTATTCCTCCAATTCTCAGAATCTGATAACTGAAAAGTACAGTCTGTATTTAAGCAATATAGTTGAAAATAACATATTTTTAAAGGTATGTGACTCTTTTTTTTTTTTAAGATTATTTATTTATTTATTTATTTATTTATTTATTTATTTATTTGACAGAGAGAGAGATTGCCAGTGAGAGAGGGAACACAAGCAGGGGGAGTGGGAGAGGAAGAAACAGGCTTCCCGTGGAGGAGCCTGACGTGGGGCTTGATCCCAGAACCCCGGGATCGCGCCCTGAGCCGAAGGCAGACACTTAACGACTGAGCCACCCAGGTGCCCCTAAAGGTATGTGACTCTTATGTAACAAAAACCCATGAGAAATATTTAAAATACCTTGTTAACCAAATGCTGTAAATCTGTACTTTCTGAGCCAAAAAATTATTTCATCTGAAACCTTTTAACATATAAAATGAGATCATCTCATATCACTGTAGGTTGAATAAATTAGTTGTTTCTTTAGCCTGTGATGTTTTTTGGTTCCAAAAGAGAAAACTGCTTTTTTGAAATTAAGGATGCTAGTTCTGTGATTTCCATTAAGAAAGTATTAAAAGAAAAGTATGGGATCCAACCTACCCAGACTGGCTCCAGCTCCCAGGTTTCTCTAGAACTGCTGGCATTTGAGGAGGTTAAGCCAGACCTATGCTAATTAGTCCCAGTGGATGATAGGGCCTGTGGAGTGGAGACAAGAAGACGGGGTAGTCTCATCCCCTACTTCCTCAGGGTATACTGAAAAAAAAATAAAAATAAAAAAGAAAAAAATATATACCACCAGTTGGAACTGGTTGAATTCTTCTTCCAGTAAAGGGGTCAAGTATACTGTCCCTTTTCAACCCAAAGCAAAGAGAGCAAGCAAAATTAAAAAGTTGCACATATTTCCTCTTTCTTTCAAACCCTGCCTTCATCTTCTTTATGAGAAGTATTGGAAGTCCAATTTCCCAGCAATTTCAAGCTTCAAAGCACTTGCTTTCATGAAACCCTTCTAGGCCCTGGGAAGGCCCTTGGCAATGGATCATACAGTTAATTTTTCTAAGAAAATTTGCAAAAGAAAGATATATTGTGGTTAAAATAAGTGTACCACTGTGTATTTCTACTCAGAATTCACCTCTTTCACATATCCCGTAGTGAGTGGTGTTGAAGTGGAAGTGAACATTCTGGGGATCCAGTTAGAGAAGTTGGTTGGACAAGCATTTAGTTTTGAGTTTAATGCAATATTATATGGTTCACAATCATATAGTCCACAGTTAAATTACTGCTAGCTGTCCTAGTGTAGGAATGCTCCCAGGAATACTCCTACTACCCTGTGCCAACTCACCAGACACCCTGACAAAGTGTGTAGGGCCAGAGGCTGTAGATCATGACACAAACACACCTGTAGCACCCTTCCCAAGAACTATGTGGGCACTGGAGAAGAAACCAGGATCGGGATGGATGAAACCAAAAACTAGTCAGTGGAAAATCCTTCCAATCATCAAAAATGTAAAACTATAAGCAGATGACTAGGTTCCCATTTTTTTTTTTTGTAGAAACACAGTAGATGGTGCATTTTATATAGTTTTCAAGGAAACACACAAATGTTTTTCTTATTTGGTGGGGACAAATACAATAAAAAATTTCAGAATTCCTGTGTTTGCAGCAGTACTGTTGTGATTTCTTATTCAAAACAACTACTTTCATACCTAATTTTATATCAGTGATTTTGTATTCTTTTTTAAGAGAGAGCCGCTTAAATGGTATAAGCTCAGGTCTCACAAAAACCTTGATCTGTGCTTTCTAGTGACCCGTTGAACTCTATTAATTCTCACAGTTTCTCAACAAAGCAAACTACTGAAACACACAACAGCAATGGATAAATTTCAAAGGCATGATGCTAAATGAAAGACACACCAGATTAAGGAGGCTACATAATGTGTGATTCCATTTATTTAACATTCTGGAAAAGGCAAAATTAAAGGAACAACAGAGGAATTGTTACTGGGGACTAGAGATGGGAGACTTCTCAGGGGTGATGGAAATGTTGTATATCTTAACTTTGGTTGTTACAGAACCATATTTATTCATCAGTCAAAATTCATAGAACTGTACACAAAAAGGGTTAATTATACTGAACGTAAATTAATCCTCAATCAACCTGACTTTGAAAAAACGATAGAACTAACTTTCATTAAACAATTTGTAACACTTAATGCAATGTCACAGAACTAATAACTAACTGGCAGAGCTGGGATTTAAATCCCAGATTCCACAATTTTAACAGCTACACTACCTTTGTATGAAAAGATGGTGCTTACAGCTTAATGATGTTTCCTTTTTTTTTTTTTTAAGATTTATTTATTTATTTGAGAAACAGAGAGAGAGCATGAGCAGGGCAAAGGGAGAGGGAGAGAGAATCTCAAGCTGAGCGCAGAGCCAGATGCTGGGTTCCATCTCAGGACCTTGAGATCATGACCTGAGTCAAAATCAAGAGTCGGACGCTTAACCTACTGACCAACCCAGGTGCCCCAATGACGTTTCCTTCTATTCCTTGATTGCTAAGAGTTTGTTTAAAATCATGAATATGTGTTAGAATTAATGCAATGCTTTTTGTTTTTGCATTTATTGAGATGATCATATGGGATTTCTCCTATAATCTGTTAATGTGGTGAATTATAAAAATAGGCTCGTTAAACTGTTTATATTATCCTTAGGATAAATCCCAGTTGGTCATGATATATTTCTTTTTTAATAACAGTTTTTTTTGGGGGGGGTTTAAAATTTTATGTAGACTTTTAAAATAAAATATCTTAATATTTATGCAGACTTTTAAAATCAGATACCCTGATAGTAGGTAAAATGTGTCAATAAAACAAGCAGAGTGTAGTATTCTTTCTATGGGTATGTTTTAACAAATGCTTCAGTTTCTAATGGTTATATGATTATCCAGGTTTTTCTATTTATTTTTAATTCAGTTTTGGTAAGTGAAAATTTTCTGGCGATTTTATCTAACTTTTCAAATTTATTGGGATTGATCATTGTATGTGGCTATGTCCCCTTTTTCTTGTCTTCTGTTTTTAATTTGCACCTTATTTTTTCTTGTTCAACTGTGGAGAGGTCTTTAAAACAAACAAACAAACAAACAAACAACCAGGTTTTGTATTTATAGATGTTTTCTGTTGCCATCTTTGATTTCTACTGCACTAATGTTCTTTAGTTTCTTTGGGTTTACTCTATGGGTTTTCTCATCTTTGTGGTTGGATATTTAGCTCACTAAGCTTTCTTTTTTCTGATTTAAGCATTAAGCCTATACATTTTCCCTAAATATAACTTAAGTTGAATACTGTATGTTTTAAAGGTATAGCATTTTCATAATCATTTAATTCTAAATATTTTAAAAGTTTCCATAATGATTTTTCTTTGACTAATGAGTTATTTGGAAGTATATTTTTAAATTTCCAAACAGATTTTTTAGTTATCATTTTTTTGTTATTGTGGTTAGAAAAATGTCTTGCATATCAATTCTTTGATATTTGTTAAGACTTGCTTTCTTTTCTTTTTTTTAAAAGATTTTATTTTTATTTATTTGACAGAGAGAGAGTGAGCAGAAGCAGAGGGAGTGGCAGGCAGCGGGGTAGGGAGAAGCAGGCTCCCCGCCAACCAGGGAGCCTGATGTGGGCTCAATGTGGGGCTCCATCCCAGGACCTTGGGATCACGACCTGAGCCGAAGGCAGATGTTTAATGGCTGAGCCACCCAAGTGCCCCAGACTTGCTTTATTTTCTAGTACAGGGACCAGTGAACTTTTTAGGTAAGGACCGTATAGTGAATAGGTATACGGTTTGCAAAGCAATAAGGTCTCTGTCAGTAACTACTCGAACTTTGCTGTTGTGCAAAAGCAGCCCTAGACAATACATAAATGAATGGGCATGGCTGTGTTCTGGTAAACTATTTACAGAAACACATCCTGGCTGAATTTGGTCCATGCGCCAAATTTGGTCCAGGCCCTGACCTAGTACCTTAACAATTAAAAAGTGTTTTAAAGCATTTCTGAATAGAATATATAATTTCTGATTGTTAGGTGCAGAGTTCTACATATGATCAGAGATAAACCCGTTAATTATGTTTTTCAAATATATGTTTTATATGTATATTTTTGTTTTAATTATCAATAATTGACATGTGCATTAACACCTCCCACTCTTATTTTGAATCAGTCCATGTTTTCTAGCAATTCTACCAATTTTTATTTACATATCTCATAGGTATATTAGGTGCAGGCAAGTTTAGAATCATTACAACTTCTTGTTGGCTGAATTATTCCTTTTAGCATTAAGTTGTGACTCAGTTTTTAAAAATGCATCTTGTTTAGTTTAGTTCAATTTCACTTATTTGAGGGGGTGTTCTACATTTCTAGAGGGGTCAGCTGTTCTCTGGGAAATCTAACTACACATGCTGAAAAATAATACTGGAGACACAGCTGTACTTCAACAGTCTAAAGTGTTTTGCTAAAATTACTCATCCCTAAGAGCCAGAATGTTTTATTTGGCTAGGCGAAGTAGGACTGGGAACTATTCTTCAAGAACCTTGTTCCCAGCTCATTAAGGGACTCCCACCAGCATCACTAAGAAAGAACACAATTCCCACATCCAAAGAATACGACCCTATGAAGAGTGAACTCAGTGAAGGCCCTAAAGGCCAAACTGGCAAAGCAGCAGACAGGGAAGGTGAGGGGAGAGGAAGGGAAGGACAAACAGTGAAAGTACATCCAATGAAAGAAGGGGCTCTTAATTCTGACTCCACTTATACTAACAGTGGTCATGTTCCATCCTTTATTGCTTTGTACACTTTTCAAAATAATGACTACAGCCATCACAAGACTAAAAAATAAGGACTTATAATCAAGTAGGTCATGCCAGAAAAGAATTATACCATCTGTAAGTGTATCTCTCATTTACTTTAACTGTTCAGAATGCTACCTCTCCCTTTATCCTTGTCATCTCTGCTTCTCTATTAAAACCTTACCCCATCCTCCAAAATTCAACTCAATTCATCCTCCAGAAGTAGAAACAAGACTATTTTAGGGCTTTAATCTAGCAACTTAAAGTTGCAACTACTTTAACTTAGAAAGGAAAATGTGGAAAAAGGAAAAAGGGGAGAAAAGGAGAACAGGATCTGCAAATGAAGAATTCAGTGATAGGTGGCAGGAGAAGCAGCAAACCTGAGGCCAAGCCTGTTGTGCTCAATTCATGGCACCTGATTGCTTTGAGAGCAGCTGTTCAGAGATGCTTGGGCAGGCTCAACCTGCAGTCTCCTAGCCTTTCCTGGCCACAAAGTCCCAGGTCCAGGTGCAGGGACTGGCCAATTCAAAGTCTTCCACAGGCTTGTGGTGGTTCATCAGGCTTTATGTTTAACCTATGTTTAACCTGGCATATGCTTCTCTAGTTTTGTTTTGTTCTGTTTTTCCTAGCTACCATCTTTTCCTTTTTTGGCTTCTCAATCTCATATACTGCAAGAAACTAGGCATGATCTACCTTTTCCTTCTCTCAGGCTCTTTTCCTCCTCTCCACAGGATTTGACAAAACAAACGCTTCTAAATGCAAATCTCTGCGAGTTGATTCTATCAGAAGTCTTGTCATTATGAGTTGGAATGGGGAGTGTGGGAGGGGGGGTTCCTTCTCCCCTTTAATTTTGCCATGTCTAGTGGCAACTGCTACGGCTTACTCTACATTCTAATAATGCTCTTATTTTCATAGCTGAAGATGTCCCTAGCAACAGATCCAAACTTTGCTTACAAAATATGCTGCCAATTCCCAAAGAAAACTTTAAAGTTAGTAAATCTAGAATGAGATGCTTGCAAAACTCTGAACTGGAGAAGCTTGATGGGTCCTGAAACTCAAAGAAAAAGTAAAGAAAAAGTACTTTACTTTGAAAGCAAAGTACCGAGACCAGTAAGATCATTTCAAAAGTGCATAGCTGAAGAAAAAATGTTTCACCTCTTTTTGTGGAGAACTTAAATGCTACAAAATTTCTGTTGCCAGTTTCATGTCAGCAAAACTAAATCTTCAAGTTAGTTAATACTTTTCTTTTTCCCTCCTTCCCTCCTTCAGGCCTTCCCTCCCTTCCTCCCTTCCTTCCTTCCTTCTAAAAAATGCAGAGTTCCTCAGTAACCACCAGCCCACTCAGATCCACAGGAACCTGACCTTTTGTGTGACCTCTCACACTTAAGCCTGAGCCACAGTAACAGAGAAAGGGACCTTTAACGTAAAAAATCATGGTGCCACAGGACCTGTCCTACCTTTAAGTTACAAAAATGCAGTGAAGATCATGCCGATATCAGAGGACAACACTGCAGGCGGAACAGCTACCTGGCCGGTTTCTGTCCAACAATAAGGCATTTAAAAAAATCTTATTTTCTTTTTAGATTAAAAAAATAGGTAAGTCAACTTGGGCAAGATGACCTCAACTTCAGTCTTTTGAATGTTAAGAGTTCAGCCTTCTTCCTTTTTAATTTAAACGTTGGTACATTTACATATTTGGGAGTTAGTTTTCAAACTATGAGTAATTTCAACTTAACCTTTTCTGGTCAGCTTTTGCAGTCAGAGTTAGGTAAGTAGAGCCATGGGTGCTGGCAGTAGCATTTTGGGTCTTAATAGAATTATTATGTTTATTGGATGAGCATACTTGATACCTTTGGAAGCACTGTTATATAAATTCTCTGTTCCTGGAATAGAAACTAATAATAATGATAAAAAGTCTTACACAGTCCTTATTTTGTGCAGGACGCTGTTCTAAATGCTCTACGTACATTAACACATTTAATCTGCATATCAATCTTATGAGATGGGTACTGTTATTACAATGTCTTTTACAGAGGTGGAAACTGAGGCACTTGCCCAAGGTTATGAGAGAGCCAGGATCTGGATCTAGGCAGTCCTAATTCAAGGTCCCTTAACCCCTATGCAATACTGCTCCTCTAACTTGAAAAGCAAACTTTACAGCTCTCTGGTGGTACTGGTCTCTAATCAGGATATTGGAATCCATGGGGCTTTGTGCAGAGAGCCCAGCTGAACATAATAATGTATGTTCTTAAATTTGAATACACTCATCTAACCGGAGCAGAAGCTGATGCATGTGAGCAGCTCCCCTTCTCCAAAATAAAACCCAACACCAAAAATACCCAGTTAGTCCAGGTTATCTGTCAGTAACTAATTCTCCCTCACCATCCTTGCTTCTATCCCACATTTGAGCGGGGCAGAAAGTATATCCTGGTTTGCTAGACTATTTCTGGCTTATGCTTTTCATTCCCACATCCCATCTGGTTTGGTATCTGTCTTATTCTTTAATATATTAATATGCATTACTGTTCTCCAAGTGTGAGAATGGAAATGAAGTCACCCTTAGGCTTATTTCACCCCTGAACTCTGCAGCACAACTGTTAACAGCTCCCAGAACAGTACTTTGTGTACACATTTTGGGAAGCGCCAGTGTAGAGGAGTGATGAAAGAGGCTTACATTCTACTTCCAACTTTTGTGATCTTGGGAAAATCACTTACTTTATGCCAGTTTTCTCATTTGTGGACTGATGAAGTCATAGTGCTGTGATTTATGATTCTCTTCTGGTTCAGGCCAATTTCTATTAAGAATGCTATATACCCTGGACATGTCAAAATTTCCAGAGTGAGGTAGAATGTTGAAGTATAGAGGGATAGGTTAACATTTTAAAAAATATAGGTGAACATGGCCTGTTATATGGGTATGCAAGTTACATCATGTCCCTGAACAGAAATTTCATAAGGAAAAAGCCTATGAGGCTACAGCTAGACCTGCTACCCACTCACCCTTGTTATAAAGTGTGATCCCAAGGAAGAGAATGTTACAATGTAAAAGCACACTGTTTCTGTTAAGACTGCCCTATAGCCTTCAGAGACTTCAACCACCTATTGGATTACTTAATGTATGTCCTTAATGTACATCTTGTGAGTCATTAAAGGTGGGTGTAATGTTCACATGCCCTGCATCAGAATGCTTAACTTTCTTACAAAGCTTTTCAGTGGAAAAAGCCAGAAATTACCTGCCTTTTTGTGTAGGTTAGAACAAGGTACTTTATTTGCATCATCCTTCTAGTTTCCAACTAGAAACCAAACCTTAGGATATTAACTTATCAACTAATTACCAACTACATGGGAAATATACAGGCTTTATGTTTGGAATGATCTTTAAGAACCATAATTCTGAGGTTTTACATGATAGCATGGGATAAAACTGAGATGTAACAGTCTCATGGAGTGAATAAATAAAAAAGGCTAAAGCAAGACTTGATTTTGTCAATTCTATATTGCCAATTTGGTGAGGTCATCATTAAAAAAATTTTTTTAACACTTTTCCCTGACATAAGAGTAATATATAGTAATTGTGGAAATTTCAGAAAATTTGGTATCATTATAAAAAGATGGCCCCAATAGAACAAAAGATCCATTATTATAATTTTGAAACATTCACTTCTGCCTTTTGTTCTGTCTCTGTGTATATGTATATAGGTGTACACATATGCATACAACTTTCCATATTTGAAATTACATATCTTACATAAGTACTGTACCTTTAATATTATGAGTACTTTCTCATGTCAGTAGTCTTGAAGAACATTTTTTTAAAAAGATTTTATTTATTTATTTGAGAGAGAGAGAGCGAGCATAAGCAGGGGGAATAGTAGGCAGAGAGAGAGAGGGAGAAGCAGGCTCCCTGCTAAGCAGGGAGCCCAATGCAGGGCTCGATCCCAGGACCCTGGGATCATGACCTGAGCTAAAGGTAGATGCTTAACTGACTGTGCCACCCAGATGCCCCTTGAAAAACATTTTTGTTGCCTTTGTTCACCTATACTCTATTTGTTATTCTATCATTACTTACATTATTTCCAATATTTTGCCTTTGTAATATATTTTAAGATTTTATGTATTTCTTGGATCGGAAGAATTAACATAGTTAAAATGTCTATACTACCCAGAGCAATCTACACTTTCAATGCCATCCTGATCAAAATACCAATGACATTTTTCAAAGAACTGGAACAAACAGCCCTTAAATTTATGTGGAACCAGAAAAGGCCCCGAATCACCAAGGAATTGTGGAAAAGGAAAAACAAAGCTGGGGGGCATCACAATGCCGGATTTCAAGCTATACTAAAAAGCTGTGATCATAAAGACAGCATGGTACTGGCACAAAAACAGACGCAAAGACCAATGGAACAGAATAGAGAACCCAGAAATGGACCCTCGGCTCTTTGGGAAACTAATCTTCAACAAAGCAGGAAAAAACATCCAGTGGAAAAAAGTCTCTTCAATAAATGGTGCTGGGAAAATTGGACAGCTACATGCAAAAGAATGAAACTTGACCACTCTCTCACACCATACACAAAGATAAACTCCAAATGGATGAAAGACCTCGATGTGAGACAGGAATCCATCAAAATCCTAGAGGAGAACATAGGCAGCAACCTCTTTGACATCGGCCACAGCAACTTTTTTCATGACACATCTCCAAAGACAAGAGAAACAAAAGAAAAAATGAACTTGTGGGACTTCATCAAGATAAAAAGCTTCTTCACAGCCAAGGAAACAATCAAAAAAACTAAGGCAGCCCACAGAATGGGAGAATATATTTGCAAATGACACTACAGATAAAAGACTGGTATCCAAGATCTACAAAGAATTTCTCAAACTCAATACACGAGAAACAAATAATCAAATCAAAAAATGGGCAGGAGATATGAACAGACACTTTTCCAATGAAGACATACAAATGGCTAACAGACACATGAAAAAATGTTCAAAATCATTAGCCATCAGGGAAATTCAAATCAAAACTACATTGAGATACCACCTTACGCCAGTTAGAATGGCAAAAATGGACAAGGCAGGAAACAACAAATGTTGGAGAGGATGTGGAGAAAGGGGATCCCTCTTACATTGTTGGTGGGAATGCAAGTTGGGACAGCCACTCTGGAAACCAGTGTGGAGGTCCCTTAAAAAGTTAAAAATTGAGCTACCCTATGATCCAGCCATTGCACTACTGGGTATTTACCCCAAAGATACAGACGTAGTGAAGAGAAGGGCCATATGCACCCCAATGTTCATAGCAGCATTGTCCACAATAGCTAAATTGTGGAAGGAGCCGAGATGCCCTTCAACAGATGACTGGATTAAGAAGATGTGGTACATATATTCAATGGAATATTACTCAGCCATCAAAAAGAACAATTTCTCAACATTTGTTGCAACATGGATGGGACTGGAGGAGACAATGCTAAGTGAAATAAGTCAAGCAGAGAAAAACAATTATCATATAGTTTCACTCATTTATGGAACATAAGAAGTAGGAAGATTGGTAGGAGAAGAAAGGGAAGAAGAAAGGGGGGTAAACAGAAGGGGGAATGAAGCATGAGAGACTATGGACTCTGGGAAACAAACTGAGGGCTTCAGAGGGGAGGGGGGTGGGGGAATGGGATAGGCTGGTGATGGGTAGTAAGGAGGGCACATATTGCATGGTGCACTGGGTGTTATATGCTAGTAATGAATCATGGAACTTTACATAAAAAACTAGGGATGTACTGTATGGAGACTAACATAACATAATAAAAAATTATTATAAAAAAATAAAAAAAAATAAAAGTAAAAAAGATTTTATGTATTTCTGATTAGATTTTATGTATTACTATTAGATTTCAAAAGGGAAGTTACATTGTAATAAGGTATATATGTTATTTATTTAATTTTTTTTTATTATGTTCCATTAGTCAACACATAGCACATCATTAATTTTTGATGTAGTGTTCAATGATTCATTAGCTGCATATAACACCCAGTGCTCATCACAACACATGCCCTCCTTAATTACCATCACCTGGTTATCCCATCCCCCCTTCTTCTATAACCCTCAGTTTGTTTCTGTGAGTCTACAGTCTCTCATGGTTTGTCTCCCTCTCTGTATGTATGTTCTTTAAGGGTCTTAACTGTTTTCCAGAATGTTTTAGGTCAATTTGTAAGTCATCAACATCTATAAACCGCCCCCCTCAAACCTGTTTCATCACACTCCAGCAAGTACTGAATTTTTAAACATTGCCAATAGGTAAAATGCCAATAGGCATTTTAATTTGCATTCATTTGGTTATGACTGAAGGAATATTTTACTCTTTTTATAAGCCATGTAGTATTTCTTATATGAATAGAATATTTTTAACCTTTATTCATTTGTCAAGAAGGGTTTTAATGTTTCCTTATCAATTTGTATGAGTCTTTTAATGTTGAGGTTAAAGTTGTCAGATCTTTTTTTTTATTAATTGAAGTATAGTTAACATACAATATACTAGTCTTAGGTGTGCAACATAGTGATTTGACATTTATATAGATTATGAAATGATCACCATGATTAGTCTAGTTACCATCTGTACCATACGAAGTTATTACAACATTATTGTTTATATTCCCTGTGCTCTACTTTACATCTCTGTGACTTATTTATAACTGGAAGTTTGTACCTGTTAATCCCTTTCAACTATTTCACCCATCCTCCAACCTCTCCTTTCTGGCAACCACCAGTTTGTTCTTTATGAGTCTCTGCATCTATGAGTCTGTTTGTTTGTTTTGTTTTTTAGATTCCACATACAAGTGAAATCATATGGTATTTGTCTCTGCCTTATTTCACTTGACACAATACCCTCTAGGTCCATCTACATAGGCAAGATTGTTTTATGGCTGAATAATACTCCATTATGATTATATATACCACATCTTCTTTACCTATTCACCTATTGATGGACACTTAGGTTCCTTCCATATCTTTTGTAAAAAAATGCCGTGACACACATAAGGATGCACGTATCTTTTCAAATTGGTATTTTTGTTCTCTTTGTGTAAATAGCCGGAAGAGGAATGACTGGATCACATGGTAGTTCTATTTTTATTTTTTGAGGAACCTCCATACTGGCTGCACCAATCTCCATAGTGGCTGTGCCAATTTACATTCTCACTAACATTCCTTTCTCTCCACATCCTCACCAACACTAGTTATATCTTGTCTTTTGGATACAAGCCATCTGACAGGTGTGAGATGATGTCTCATTGTGGTTTTGATGTGCATTTCCCTGATTAGTAATGGCAAGCATCCTTTCATGTACCTGTTGGCCATCTGTGTATCTTCTTTGAAAACATGTCAATTCAAGTCCTCAGCTTATTTTTAAATTGAATTGTTGGCTTTTTGGGTGTATTTTGGTATGAGTTCTTTATATATTTACTGGTTATGTTTTCTTTTAGGAGTTGTATGGTTTCAGGTCTTACACTGATGTTTTTAAACCATTTTAAATTTAATTTTGTATATTCTGTAAGACAGTGGTCTAGTTTGATTCATTCTAGTTTTCCCAATACCATTTGTTAAAGAGACTACCTTTTCTCTATTGTATATTCTTGCCTCGTCTGCCATAGATTAACTGACCATATAATTATGGTTTTATTTCTGGGGTCTCTATTCTGTTCCATGGATTTACATGTCTGTTTTTATGCCAGTACCATACTGTTTTGATTATGATAGCTTTAAAGTACGCTTTGAAATCTGGTAGCATGATACCTCCAGCTTTGTTCTTCTTTCTCAGTTTGGCTCTTCAGGGTCTTTTGTTCTAGTTCTGTGAAAAATACTATTGTATTTTGAAAGGGCTTGCACTGAATCCATAGATTGCTCTGTGTAATAAGAATATTTCAACAACATTAATTTTTCTAATCCATGAGCATGATATTTCTTTTTACTTAGTTGTGTCATCTTCACTTTCTTTCATTAATGTCTTATAGCTTTCAGAGTACCCCTGAAAACTTTCACCTCCTTGGTTAAATTTATTCCTAGTTATTTTTTTTTCTTTTTATGCAATTGTAAACCGAATTGCTTTATTTATTTCTCTTTCTGGTAGTTCATTATTAGTGTATAGAAACACAACAGATTTTTGTATACTGATTTTGAAACCTGCAAAATTTCTAATAGTTTTTTTTTTTCGTCTGTGTGTGTGTGTGTGTGTGTGCGTGTATGTGTGTGTGGAGTGTTTAGGGTTTTCTACATACAGTAACACATCTTCTACCAATGGTGACAGTTTTATTTCTTTCTTACCAAGTTGGATACCTTTTATTTCTCTTTCTTGTTCAACTGTTGTGGCTAGGACTTCCAGTACTATGTTGAATAGAAGTGGTGAGAGTAGGCATCTGTGTCTTGATTCTGATCTTAGAAGAAAGGCTTTCTGCTTCTCACCACTGAGTATGATTTTAGCTGTGGGGTTTTTTAAATATACAGCCCTTATTATGCTGAGGTATGCTCTCTTTACACTTTATTGAGAGAGTTTAAAATGAATGCTGAACTTTGTCAAATGATTCTTCTGAATCTTTTGAGATAATAATATGATTTTTTATCTTTTATTTTGCTTATGTGGTATATTGTGTTGATTGACTTATAGATATTGAATCATCCTTGCATTCCTAGAATAAATCCCACTTGATCATGGTGTATAATCCTTTTGATGTATTATTGCTGAATTTGATTTGCCAATATTTTGTTGAGTATTTCTGCATCTTTGTTCACCAAGGATACTGGCCTGTAATTTCCTTTTTCCATAGTGTCTCTCTGGTTTTGGTATCAGGGTATTGCTGGCCTTGTAGGATGAATTTGGAAGCATTCCTTACTCTTTAATTTTTTAAATAGTTTGAGAAAAATAGGTATTACCTCTTCTTTAAATGTCTGGTAGAATTTACCTGTGAGGCCATCTGGTCCTGGACTTTTGTTTGTTGGAAGTCTTTTTGATTACTGATTCAATCCCATTACTAGTAATTGATTTGTTTAGATTTTCTCTTTCTTCCTGATTCACTCTTGGAAGATTGTGTGTTTTCAGAAATTTATAAATTTCTTCTAGGTAATCTATTTTATTGGTATATAATTGTTCATAGTAGTCTCTTACAATCCTTTGTATTTATGTGGTGTCAGTTATAATTTCTTTTTCATTTCTGATTTTATTTATTTGGGCCTTCTTTTTCTTGATGAGTCTGATTTTCTTGATGAGTCAGAAAGTTTATCAATCTTGTTTGTTCTTTCAAATAACCAGCTCTTAGTCTCATGAATTTTTGTTGTTGTTGTTTCTACTTCATTGATTTCTGCTCTAATTTTTATTCCTTCTACTAACTTTAGGTTTTGTTTGTTCTTTTTCTAGTTCCTTTAGATGTAAGGTTAGATTGTTTTTAGATTTTTCTTGTTTCTTGAGGTAGACCTGTATTACTATAAACTTCTGTCTTAGAACTGCTTTTGCTATGTCCCATACATTTTAGAAAATTGTGTTTCCATTTTCATGTGTCTCAAGTTATTTTTTTATTTCCTCTGATATTTTTATTGGCCCATTGGTTGTTTAGTAGCATGCTGTGAAGCTTCCATGTGTTGTGTTTTATACAGTTTTTTTCCTTGTAATTGATTTCTAGTTTCATATTATTGTGGTCAGAAAAGATGTTTGATATGAATTTCAATCTTCTTAATTTATTAAGACTTGTTTTGTGGCCTAACCTGTGATCTATCCTGGAGAACATTCCATATACCCTTGAAAAGAATGTGTATTCTGCTGTTCTTGGATGAAATGATTTCTATGTCTCTATTCAGTCCATCTGATCTAATATGTCATTTAAAGCCACTATTTCCTTATTAACTTTCTGTCTGAATGATTCATTGATATAAGTGGGGTATTAAAGTCCCCTACTATTACTGTAGTACTGTCAATTTCCTTTTTCATTTCTTTTAATATCTACTCTATATATTTAGTTGTTTTTAGGTCATGGGCATAGAAATTTACAATTGTTATATCCTCTTGTTAGATTGATCCTGTTATCATTATGTAATTCCCTTCTTTGTCTCGTTACAATCTTTGTATTAAAGTCTATTTTGTCCAATATAAGTACTGTTACCTCAGCTTTCTTTTCATTTTCATTTGTATGGAATATATTTTGCCATCCTTTCACTTTCATTCTGTGTGCCTTTAGGTCTGAAGTGAATCTCATGTAGGCAGCATATAGATGGTTTTTTAAAAATCCAGTCAGTCATCCTCTGTCTTTTGACTGGGGCATTTAGTCCATTTATGCTTCAAGTAATTATTGATAGGTATGTTGTCATACCATTTTGTTAATTGTTTCCTGGTTGTTTTTACAGCTCTTCTGTTCCTTTATTCTTCTCTTGCTCTCTTTCCTTGTGATTTGATGACTTTCTTTAGTGTTATGTTTAGATTCCTTCTCTTATTTTTTGTGTATGTACTATTGTTGCCACCATGAGATATGTATATAACACTGTATGTATACAGCATTATATTTTAAGTTGACAGTTGCTTAAGTTTGAACACATTTTTAAAGCACTACATTCTACCCCAATTTTTTTATTATAATATTTTTTATTATATTATGTTAGTCACCATACAGTACATCCCTGGTTTTTGATGTAAAGTTCCATGATTCATTAGTTGCGTATAACACCCAGTGCACCATGCAATACGTGCCCTCCTTCCTACCCATCACCAGCCTTTCCCGTTCCCCCACCCCCCTCCCCTCTGAAGCCCTCACCTCAGTTTGTTTCTCAGAGGCCATAGTCTCTCATGCTTCATTCCCCCTTCTGATTACCCCCCTTTCTTTATCCCTTTCTTCTCCTACTGATCTTCCTAGTTTTTATGTTCCATAGATGACAGAAACCATATGATAATTGTCTTTCTCTGCTTGACTTATTTCACTTAGCATTATCTCCTCCAGTCCCGTCCATGTTGCAGCAAATGTTGAGAAATCATTCTTTTTGATAGCGGAGTAATATTCCATTGTATATATAGACCACAACTTCTTAATCCAGTCATCTGTTGAAGGGCATCTCGGCTCCTTCCACGATTTAGCTATTGTGGACAGAGCTGCTATGAACATTGGGGTGCATATGGCCCTTCTCTTCGCTACGTCTGTATCTTTGGGGTAAATACCCAGTCGTGCAATGGCTGGATCATAGGGTAGCTCAATTTTTAACTTTTTGATGTCATATTTTACAGCTTAAGAGATTTTGTTTCCCTTAATTATTGTAGAAACAGTGGATCTTATGATTTTTGTCTTTTAATATTCATACTAGCTTTATAAGTGCTTGATGATATAAGTCCTTTACTATATGTTTGCTTTTACCAGCAAAATTTTTCTTTCATAATTTTTCTTTCATAATTTTCCTACTTCTAGTTCTGGCCTTTTCTCTTCCACTTAAAGAAGTCCCTTTAACATTTCTTATAAAGCCAGTTTAGTGGTGATGAACTCCTTTAACTTTTGTTTGATTGGGAAACTCTTTACCGCTCCTTCAATTCTGAATGATAGCCTTGCCAGGTACAGTATTCCTGGTTGTAGACTTTCCTTTCAGCACTTTGAGTAGATCATGCCACTCCTTTCTGTTCTGCAAAGTTTCTGCTGAAAAATCAGCTGATAGCCTTATGGGTATTCCCTTGTACGTAACTAGTTGCTTTTCTCTTACTCTGTGATTCTTTCCTTACCTTTAATTTTTGAGATTTTAGTTAGTATTAGTGTGAATCTCTTTCAGTTCATCTTGTTTGAGGCTCTGTACTTCTTGGACCTGAATGTCTGTTTCCTTCCCCAGGTTAGGGAATTTTTCAGCTGTTATTTCTTCAAATACATTTTCTGCCCCTTTCTCTTTCTCTTCTCTTTCTGGGACTACTGTCATGTGAATGTTAGTATGTCTGATGTTGTCCCAAGGGTCCCTTAAAATATCCTCATTTTCAAAATTCTTTTTCTTTTTGCTGCTCAGCTTGGATGATTTCCATGACCCTCTTCCAGATCGCTGATCCATTCTTCTGCATTCTTTAATCTGCTGTTGTTTCCCTCTGATGTATTTTTCATTTCAGTTATTGTAGTCTTCTGTTCTGATTTTTTTCTTTTTTATATTTTCTATCTCTTTGTTGAAGCTCTCACTGTGCCTATCTATTCTTTTCCTGAGTTCAGTGAGAATGTGTATGATCATTACTTTGAACTCTTTATCATGTAGATTGCTTATCTCTGTTTTATTTAGTTCTTTTTCTGAGGTTTTGTCTTGTTCTTTGTTTGGAACATATTCTGTCATTTCCTCATTTTGCCTGATTCTTTGTTTCTAGTATTAGGTTGATCAGCTAGGTGTCTTGGTTTTGAAGGAGTGGCCTTATGCAGAAGGTATCCTGTGGGCCCAGAAGCATGATCCATTTGCCATGCCCCTGGTCACCAAAACCAGGCACTCTAGGGGTGTCTCATAGGGGCTATGTGTGCCCTCCTGTTGTGTCTGGGCCACAATTGCTGTGGGCACACTGGTGGCTGGAACTGGCTCCCCCGGGCACCAGCCACTTTGGGGGGATGCCAGTCTTTGCTGAGGTCACCCAGAGGCTGTGGGGGAGTGGGTAGGAATTTTGCAGGATGCCAGTCCTGGCCATGGCCATTGCTGGGTGTGGTAGGACAGGAGCTGCTTTGGAGGGTCACCTGCTGGAGTAGATGGGTTGAGCGGGGATGGTCTGCAGGGGAAGCAGTGCTAGCAAGGTAGATGGAGAGTGTCAGAATGAGCGTCTGTCAGTGTCAGGCCGGATAGGCAGAGGAAAGGCAAGAAAAATGGTGCCTGTCAGGACTTCTGTTCTCAGAGAAAGTTCCTACAGATCCTTTCCCCTCTGGAACATACTCTAATGTTAGTCAACAAATCTCTTTCATTTATATCCCAGGCACTTATCAAATTGCTGCCTCTGTGCTGGGTCTTGGTTTGACTGAGTTTGTGCACAGACCCTTTAAGAAAAAGAGTTGTGATTTCCAACAGCCCTCCAGTTCTCCAGTTCTCCCAGAGTTAAGACCCACTTATTTTTAAAACCAGATGTTATGGGGGCTCCTCTTTCTAGTGCCGGTCCTCAGGTCAGGGATGGATACCCAATGTGGGGCTTGAACCCCTTACTCCCCAGGGAGACCTCCATCATGCCTGTGATGTCCCTCCAGCTTTTGAGTCACCGTGTCAGAGATATGGGTCCTAACCAGACCATGTTACTGCCACTCTTATTCTTGTCAATGTGGTTTTTTCTTTATATCTTTAGCTGCAGAAGAGCTATTCTGTTTGTCTTCAGATTGTTCTCAGAGGGTCACTCTATACATAGTTGGAACCTTGGTGTGTCCATGGGAGGAAGTGAGGTCAGGATCCTCCTACTCCACCATCTTAATGAAGATTCCAGATTATCTTATCTTTTAACTTTTAAAATTATTTTTGATCTATAGATGTCTTAAATTATAAAGAAATCAAATATATTTTTTTCAAAGCAATTATGCTTTGGAAAGTTCTTCCCATCCCAAAGTAGATACTTTCATCTAATCTTTTTGTACGGCTTAATCTTTTTTTTTTTTTAAACATTTAACTTAAATCCTATGGACTAGCTTTTCATTGCATAATATAAAGTGAAGTTCTAACTCAGTATCTTTTCAAATATTTAATCAATAGTCCTAACATCTTCCTGAATGATTCTTCCCTTCCTCATTGTCTTGTTATAGTACTTTCATTTAATTATAACACAAATCATACATATGCTAGACCCTAGCATCCACTGCATCAATCCATCCATTGATCTGCCTATGAGTCTTCTATGGGCATTCTTCCACCTACATCGTACCACTGAAATTCTTCTTGCTAGGGACACCAATGATTTCCTAATTGTAAAATTGGATATGGCACAGGAATTAAAAATACAGGCTCTTTAGAGTCAGGCTCCCTGGATTAGAACTCCACCTCTGCCATTTAAAGTTGTGTGGCCTTGGAAAAATTACTTGTTCATTCTATGCCTTAGTTTCCTCATCTATAAAATGGGGATATTATAGGATTACCTTATAAGGTTGTTACACGGAGTGCTGACATAATGAATGTAAATAGCTTAGCACAGAGTCTGGCACACAAATAAACTCTCAGGAAAAGGTCATCATGACCATCATTTTACTTGATTGTGCTGGGGCATTTGACATTGATGTCAACCCTCCACTTTCTGACACTCTTCCTTTGTTTTCTGGCACACTATAGTTTGGTTCTCAACCCATCACTTCATGCACTCTTTTCTTGTACTTAGCCCTTAAAATGCTGGCATCCTCCAAGGTTCTCTACTACCCTATTCTTTGGTGACCTATACTTTCTTGATGTTTCTTCTTCTAAGCCAGGAGCTGGCAAATTTTTTTATTAGAGGACAAGGTAGTTAATATGTTAGGTTTGTGAGCCATATGATCTCTGTCAGACCTACACTTTGAATGAAAGCATCCATTGAAAATATGTAAATGAGTGGGTATGGTTATGTTACAACAAAACTTTATATATAGGGGCATCTGGGTGGCTCAGTTGGTTAAGCATCTGCCTTTGGCTCAGGTCATGATCCCAGGGTCCTGGGATTGAGCCCCAAGTCGTCAGGCTCCCTGTTCAGCAGGGAGTCTGTATCTCTCTCTCCCTCTGCCCCTCCCCCACTTGTGCGCTCTCGCTCTCTCTTTCTCAAATAAATAAACAGGATCTTTAAAAAAAAGTTTTTATATGAAAACAGGCAGCCATCTCAGGCCATAGTTTGCCAACTCTTCCTTTCGGTAGTTACAGCTTAGGTATCCTTTGATCAGAATAATAATCACATTGCACCTGTCCCCTCTACTGGACGGTGGGCTACCAGAGAGCAGGGTGTTCTTTTATCCTTGTTTGTTCTGCATGTAGCACAGAATCCAGATATATTCAATCTACATCTTCTGAAACACTAAATGAGATAACCACACAATATCAATCTTAAGAGTTCAAAACTTTGTTGTGCTGTAAGGAAGAAGGCATTTCTTCCATGTGAGACCTTCAGTAGCTACCAAAATAAATGACAGAGAAGACCCCATGGCCTGTATAGCACAATGAAACAACTAGTAGAATTAATCTCTCTTTCCCAAATGTGAGAGGGAAAATTCAGGTCCAGGAAAGTCACAATTTCAAGGACCAAGTAATATTGCAGACATCAAAATAGAGCTGCTCAGTGTGATCTATAAAACAGGACATACTTTACAGGAATTGAGAAACAGCTGTTTCCCCATTTCTGTTTTAAAAGGTGTAATAGGCTACAGGGCTCAGGAGTATATGCTAAGCATATGGAGAACATTTATTTGCTTAAAGAAATGTGACATGAAACTGGCAAAGTGATCAATTTGTAAGAGATAATGTCCTGGTGGGTGAAATTAAGAGGATATAAAGGATATATAGAGAGTCATTTCAGTATTGTGATTAATGAATAAGGAAACACCAATAAACACTGAAGGGAAAAAAAGAAAGAGTTGAAGCTGAAAAGAACTAAATATGCTCTAGGGAAGGCACTAGCTACAAGAACCAAGTATCACTTGCAATATTAATGGCTTTAGTAAAACAAATTTTAGATAAAGATGACACTGGTTTAGGGAAAAGCTGGAAACTGAAACCTCAGTCAAGAGTAACAGTGTGAATATTGAGTTTCTCTAAATATAGTGTAGAGGATCCTTATAAAGTTAAGAATACCTGGAAAATATATTAGAGACTCTGGGGGAGAATTTTAGACTTCTGGAATATAGAAATAGGTAACAGACAAAGAAGCATGCTTAACTTTTTCCTTTTAATTTCCATGTTCAAACTTACCAGCAGTAATATTTTTAGTATAATTAAACATTTGCTGAACTCCTTTTATGGGAGATTACTCATTTTGTGTGACTCAATGTAGTCTTTCAAGTGGCAATCACCAGACTGTACTCTTTAGCATTTCTTACAATCATAAAATCATTATTTTTGTGAAAAAAAAAAAGACCTAAGATTTCTTAGACAGAACAAAGTTCTGTCTGTATACTGATTGTGGTGGTCACACAAGTCTATATGTGTGTTAAAATTCACAGACTTACACGCCAAAAGAAAAAAAGGCTAATTTTACTGTATAATTTAAACATTAAAATAAAAAAACCACAATGTGATAGATGGCATCAATAGGAAACAGTTAAATAAATTTTGGTGTATTTGTATGATGAAATACTACTAAACATTTAAAGGAATGGACTACTGATAAATGCAAGCAACATGGATGAGTCTCAAAAGCATTACTGAGTGAAAGAAGCAGGATACAACAAAGTATATCCTGTATGATTCCATTTATATGAAGTTCTAGAGTGGGCAACATTAACACAAATGACAGAAATCCTATCAGTAGTTGCTACTATGTGGCAGGATGGGATGGGGTTACTGACAGGAAAGGGCCTTCCTGGAATTTTCAGGTGTGACTGAAATGTACTAGGTCTTGGTCAAAACTGATTAAATAGTACACTTAAGATATGAGTACTTCAGTAAGGGTAAATTATACCTCAATGAAAAATATGCATTTAGCTGTCTTGGCTTGTCTTTCACAACATGCGATTTCTAATGGTGTTTAAAGTTGTAAAAAACGTTAACAGCTTCTCTACCATATGTTATCATTTTCTTTTTAGGATAAATTGGAATTTCTTTGTTTTTTAAACGAAAAACATAATACCTAATAATAAATCTTATACAAACAATGAAAATGGAGTGCAGAGTATACAGCATTAGGGGGGACAAGGAGGACAGAACCCTGCATCCTGCTAGTGGGACGATCTGTTGGTGCCTATTAGTAAGGGCGTTCAGAAAGAAGTGAATCTCATCTGAATGTTGAAGAAAGAGCAGGAGTTCAACGCACAATCCAGGAAAGAAAGAGCATTCTAGAACAACATGTGCAAAGTCACAGACATGAGAGGGCTGGGGGAAGTCCTTCTGGGTGAGGTGCACACAGGTGTGCTGGGGGAAATGAAACTCTGAAGGAGGGCTGGGCCCAGACTGTAAAGATCACCCCTTCCCTCTCCTACCCCCTAGTACCCCAGTGCTCTGCACTTTACATGTACAGTTTAACTTAATCTCCATTTTTTAGAGCCAAGGTATGGCAAGGTGTGGGGTCTGGCCCAGGCCCCTCGGCCACTATGCAGGGGAGCAAGCGTACCCACAGATAGCTAAGGCTCTCTCTCATCCTCAAGAGTGCACTGCCTGTTCTATGCCACACTGGGGAGTCTGCCCTGATCATGATGCTGATGGGATCTATGGGAAGCTTTACCTGACCACAATCTACTTTAAAAATCTACATTATCCTCTGACAAGAGTGGATCATTTGGGCTGTAGTTCTTAGTCTTTCTTTCCTGCCTCAATTTACTTGAGAGCAGAACTATTTCTAACAAGCTCATTAATAACAATGGCTAGGCAGTGATCACCAAGGGCTTGTCCCTATACTCTCCATTCCATAAATTTCCCCCTGCCAAGAGGTTCTAATTTTGGGATTAGGTCAACAAGTAGATGATGGTTCTATAAATTTCTAAGCCGGAGATGGGGTACTCTTGGGGTCCCCAAATATAAAAGGGAACATTTATGCAGTGGAGGGACGTGTACTGTGGAGTTTTGTGCAGATGCCCACATCAACCATCCCAGCGATGCTGACACATTGAGGTAACTAGGATTCGCTGGCCAGATATTTTTCAGGCCCTAATCTAGGTTTCCTGGTCCCTGGAATGGCTCAGGTACAGAACTCTGTCAGGCTCAGAGGTTTTCAGAGCCATTCTTATAGAGAAACTATTGCCTCTGTGTTGCTCTTGAGGAGTATGGGTCTCTGCTGGAGGAGACCTCCAAGAAGACTCTCAGAAGAGGCTGGGCTCTGCTCTCAGAAAAGACACTTCCTAGGGAAGGTCCTTCTACTGGATGGAAATGAAGATTGGATCAAGAGCTTGGCACTACATAAATGCCTTAATTAATAATGGCTTTAAAATAATCACAACAAAGCTGCACAGAGTTCTGTAATCCATAAAGTGTGTTCATATTTGTTATCTAAAAATACTTTTGAGCCCCACAAAAATGCTGGAGGTCTGTATTTTACAGACGAGGAAGCTGAGGTTTAAGTTGCTGACATTTGTATAGTTTGCCAGCTGCTTTTTCCCCTTGGTTCCCTCTTTCCTGCTCTGCCCAACTTCTTTCAGTTTTAAAAAACAGTCCACTGTGGGCCATCTTATTCTAGAAAAGATTTAAGGCAGCTTACAAGGTTACAGAAAAATAAGGCAGTATAAGTTAAAAGTGGGAGTGAACATGAGAAAAATAATAATTAGACCTGAAACCAATCCAAGAGTTACAATAAAGATGTCATGATGACCTATATATTTACTATTGACTGGACACAAATTTAATTCTAAGTTTTTAGGAGCCAGTGAGAAAAAGGAAACCTTGTCACACTATTCAGAATAGCCACAGGCTAAAACAGTAACAACAATAAAACAATCAATTAATCAGGAGAAGTACAACCATTTTTGGTTCTTAATAATATCAACACAAGTTATAATGCGCAGCAATTTTCTTTGATAATTTACCAGCTTTGAACTAGGCCTTAAAAGGTGATTTTGGTTTTCACACTGTCTTTTTAGTATACGAGAGAATCTACCATGTCATGTTTTAAAGAACATGAAAACTATGCAATTTCTCTGAAGTCAGGTAGCAAATTCCTTTTACAAAAATCAAAGCATGAGACCTCAGTGAACAACTCATTTGTTGCTGAAACAGTTTCAAAACCCATGGAGATGAGCAGGGTGACTTTTTCCACACTTGCTCTAGGAGAAGAGACAAAACCTCACCTACCGTGATATAGAAACAGGTCTTCATAGAGATGTTTTATCTTACTTTGTAAATTTTTTCAACTTCATGATAAGGACTTGGTGGCAAATATTAGCCTGATCTTTTACATTTTACATTCCTTATGATGACTGTTTTTAATACAGAAAAGCATTATTTCTGAATGTCACTTTCTATGCTGTACATCTTGTTGCATTCAGGCCCAGGGCCAGGGTTTATTTATATTGGCTATTTTATGCTTTCCTTACTCAACCCTCCAGATTCCCTTACTTTTATGCCAAGGAACAGACACAGAGTTTTTCCTTTTTATAATTTATATATGCAGAAAATACATCCAAGTCAGGAGTGCCCCTTTCATCCACAGGAAGAGTCTGGGCCACCTGACTCATTGACACAACAAGCCCAGAAATAGAAAAAGTGATCTGGCTGAAAGGGAGAGATGAGTGGATACTCCTAAGCTAGTACACAACTAAGGTGCTATGTCATGTGAAATTAATTCTCTGAGGTCAGCAATTAGAGTCAGGTTACAGCCCAAACATAATTCTGCCCGCTAATTACTTGACCTATGACAATATTTATTTCATTGAGAGAGATGCCTTGCCATGACTTCCAAGGGTGGGCTTGGGGGCGGACGGAAGGAAGCAGACTGCCAGAGAAATAGCAACTCCTTTTGCAAATAGATGTGTTTCCCAGGCCCCTAATTGAAATGATTATTTCCTGCCTAAGTGAGGGATCAGATGTGCCATGTCCCTCCCTTTCCAGCAAAATGAGGCACCTGAGATCACAGAGCTCTTCAGTAAAGTGCAAAAGATGACTGAAGAAATTAACTGAGTTATGTTCTGTTATGAGAAGCCCTGAGGTAAGATGGTAACAAAACTACTCTTTGTATGGGGAAGAGGAGGAATCCAGGGCATGAACTATGTGGCTAGAGTGACACATGTAGGTATGACACATGTAGGTATGTACCTTTGGACTTCTAAAGATTTATCTCCTCCCAGATAAAGACATTGGAAGTGGCAATAAGAAGGAATGGCAACTGCCAGATGGAGATGTTGGAATAATAAGAGTACCATGAATAGGAATGACTCTAAAATATAGGAGTAAATTAGGACAACAGCCTTTACTTAAGAGTAGTGCCTGAAAGGTTGGTGAGGGTAAGGAACAGAGTGGAAAGAGGTGAGGCTGAAAGCTGCTATCTGACAGTGTAAGACTCATACACATCCAATCAATTTATAAATTACTGCCACCAATAATAAAAATAACAGCGGCAGCAGCTGCTGTCACCATACGTCGAGTGATTCTGTTCTGTGCCAGGCACTGCACCAAGAGTGTTATATCCATGACCTCAAAGAAGACTGCTGTCCCCTCTGCTCTCACATGGCTCCCATCTGGCCCTTTGCCCTTTGGGGATGTGCTTCCCCTTCCTGGATGTCCTTGATGTTCAAGCAAGCAAATAGCACCTGAATAACAACACTGGGTGTTGAGGACTGTGAGGACAGGGAGAGGAACACCCTAAGACGAGTTTGCTGCAGACTTTTGGTCACAAGAGGCTGCTGAGAAGGTTAGGGGCACCAGCTGTGACCTGTGGGTCAATGGGAAGGCCTGAGCTCCCCAGCCTCTTGCTTTCTCCCATTGTTCTCATTTCTGCCCCTGATTGACACATGGTTGAAAGAAAAGAAGGGAAAGACTGGTGCCTGTAGCTGAAGTGTGCAGTTTAATGGCCAGAAACCAGACTTGTCACATGTAATCAAATCATCATAGTGTTGGTGACAGAGTTAAGACAGTTGAAAAAACAGTTACGATTCCAACTTCTAATTTTCAAGTTATTGTTGGGGCTGGAATTTCTTTCACCTCCAGAGTTTTTATTTTGGAAAGTCTCCAAAGCACATTTTTAGCCATATTTGAGTAACTGAAACATGAAAGAAATAGTGATTTTTTTTCCAGCCAGATTAAACTAACCAGATGCACTTTAAAAAAATTTTGCATGTACACAGCACCTTTTATTCTATCAGAGAATCATTTTAGTCATCTCTGACCTATATTCACCATAGATTGAAAATACTGTTTAAGAGCCATGGTTGCCCACTGATATACACCAACTTCAGAGAGGAAGCAGAGGATCCCATCGGCCTTTCTAATTCTCCCTCTCTATTCATACCACTGGGAATCAAAGTCAGGTCAATTTAGCAAACATTTACTGAATCCTTTCTGTGTACCAGGAACAAAGTTCAAGAACAGTGGTCAGAAGGCGTAAGTTTCACAAACTTGCAAAGGGAAAATGACATGTAAGGTTCTAACAAAAAAGCTTTAGGACCAGGACCCTACCCGAACGGCTCACCTGACTGCTTCTGACAAAAGGCAGTGCTTCTGGCATCTTTTCTTCCACTAACCACCAGGCAATGAAATGATTTGGGCATTTAGGGGAAAAGCAGTGAAGAAAAAGTAATGACAAGTTGCCTTGAGTCCATGAATTCCTGGGTCACCACCCAGGGATGACCCCAGAGCAACCGTTTGGCAGAATCTTGCTCGGGCAGTGTTTGTCCCCCAGTAACCACTCTGATTCCCTCCACTCACCACATGAGAGCCAGAAAGATCTTTTTAAAATGTAGATAGGATTATGTAACTCTCCAGATTAAAAATCCACAGCAGTTTGCTTTTACACTAACACCTCGCTTCCTACCAGTCCCTGTCCCCCCGCCGTGACTGGTCCTGCACTACCTCTGCCGTCTCCCACTATACCCCAGCCACAGTGACATCCTGTGAGGATGGGGTTCCTACAACATACCAATTCCTTTCTCCCCTCAGAGCCTTTATGCTTACTGTTCTCTTACCTCGACTATTTCTTCTGGTCTAACTCCCTCCTGTTACTCAGGTCTCAGCTTAAATATCACCTTGTCAGAGGTCTCCTCTGTCATATAAAGTAGGCCCTCCCTTTCCTCTGTTCTCTGCCCTGATTTTCTCTTACTTTCTACATAGAACTATCACAAGTTGTAACTAGCTGATTTATTAACTTCTGTTTATTTGATAGACTTGATCAAATAAATTTAATATTTGATAAAAATTTTAAAAATATATTTAAAATAAATAAATAAATAAAAATAACAACTTATTTTTATTTTATGAATAGACCCATAGACTTAAATTCCAAGATGGCAGGAGCCAATATATCTGCTTTTTAAATATCATATTCCTAGCACTCAGGATAGTGGCTGGACACAGCAGACATATAAGAAATAATTGTTGAGTAAATGAATGAATACAATTGCAAATAGTAAATTAAAAAAAAAACATAAGAGGGAACTCTTTTTATTTTATTTTATGATTTTACTACCACGAATACTATTATATTACTGTAAATGTTAGATTTCTATTAGAGGTTTTTCATGTATTCATTTTAACCAGGGCCACCCTGACTGAACTTGAGAGGCTGAGAGAATGGAGCACTAACTTATGGCTACAATTAGAAAGATTCAAGATGACTGTTTTAAAACACAAGGTTTGGCACACATTGCGTTTTGAATATGGGGGAGATTAGCCCTTTCTCATTTAAAGATATTTGTGGTTGGAAGCAGAGTTGCTATTATATATGTAGTATGGTGTTTCTTAAGCAAAATTACAAAAGAACCTTTAAATCAAGCACCAGAACACTGGGAATGAATACCACAATGTATTCCTGGGAGGTTATTGTGAAGCTAGTCCCAGTGGAACACTCTTGTCTCCCTGCCATTTGGCTCTGGCCTGGGATGCCAAACCACGGATTGCCTGGAAACTCAGAAGTACCTGGGTGTTAGTCCCTGCTTTCTCAAACCTGTCCAGGGGCTAAAAGGGAAGATCTCGAGTCTTTAGGCTGTAATCTGCCTAGTTCTTGGAGAAACAAGTCTAAACTAGCAGGAGCCTGGCCACACCATAAAAAGGTGCCTAGAAATGTTTTCCTGCCTAGAGATGTTCTCTGGAGGGTCCAGAGCAGCCCTGGTACTTGCCAGTGGATAAACAGCAGCCTTTCTCCAACCACCTCCTGATCTGCTCAACGCTTAGGACCAGTTTTTCCCTCTGGTTTCCTCAGTGTGTTTGACTTCTCCACTAGGACTATAGCTCTGCTCAGCACCTAGTTTATTTGGATGGGGTTTAGCTTCCTTGGATAATTCTCATCTTTCCATGTCTTCCACTCCCCAGTCCACGACTGCTGCTTGGGAATGGCCTCAACCCAGGTAGCTCACTTGGAATCACGTTGCAGCTACCTCCTCAGGTTATCTCTGCTGGTTGAAATACCCCATTGTCAGGTATGCCACTGGTCCCCAGGCTGCGCCAGTCTCCCCTATTCCTCATTTCCTCTCTAGGTTGGCCTCTGAGGTCCCAGCATCCTTCATCAGTAAAACTGCATAGGGGTGACACTTGTCATCCCTTCAGGGCACAGGGATAACCTTGTTTAAACCCAGGGATCACTTTAGGGAAGCTGTTGGCATAGAGGCGTCTCTAAGGCTTTCTGTCAAATAGAGGGCACCAAGTGGTGTGAAAGTTATAGCTGAGTCACACAATTTTCATGAGTAAAACTAGTGGCTAAAATTAGATGAGCTCTGAGTTCCTTCTCAGGTGAAACATTCCAGAGTCTCAGAAAAAGGCCTCTGGTTCCAAATCCTGTGGATTTCCCACTATACCTTCCTGTCTATAATTTTCTGCTAAAATGCTACTGGTGACCCCTCACTGTCTACAGGGTAATTAACATCTAGCATCAAAGTATCCCAGGCCCTTAACATTCTGGCCCAAATAAATATTCCACTTTACACAGTACAAAACTGGACACCATACCCCTGTGCTCCAGGCATGGGAGCAACTCGCCATTGCTGAGCCCATCACATGTTTGATTGCCAGTGCACTTGTGCTCACATCATGTCCCCTCCCTAGAACGCCCGCCTTCTTATACTTTCCCTGGCAGAAACCAACTCCTCCTCCCCCAAGGTGTCCAGTTCAAATAGCCCCACCCCCCACCTTCACCCTGTGCACCTTCCTTGACCTCCAGTTTAGGAAGACTCAGCATTATGTTTAGCCCCCTGTTACAATGCTCAGCCCATTAAAATTAGAATTTTGACATGTGCCTCTCCTACTAGACTGTGAATATTTGAAGGACAGGGACAGGGCAGCATTTTATTTTATCTTTATAGTATCAAGACCTAGCACAGAGCATAGCATATTATGGGCACTCAGGAAATATCTCTTGAAGTGAAGTGAAAAGTGTGCTTATGGGCATATACCTGTCCTTTAGGTTATCAGAGATAACAGTTATGAAGGCAAAATTTGAGCTGAAAAATTAAGCAAGTTCTCTGCTGACACAACGTATCTATAAGATGTGCAGTTAAGGAAAATGAGACTAGGATGAAATAACATTTTTAAAGAAAAGAAGGGTTGAGAAGGGAGAAAAGCTTCAACTCATGTATTTTCCTGTTCACAAAGGAACTTTTAGCCAAGAAGAAAATATTGGTCCAATTTGAGATGTTGTTGGAATTATTTCTTCTCTCCTTTTCCTCTAGTTTTCAGAGAACCAGTGCCCATTTGGAAAAGTAATATAGATGCAAAAGTGAAGAGAGCTACGCAGTGATATACCTCGACAAGGCCACTGAACGAGGATAGCCATGTGAAGAGAAAAGCATTACATAACGACATGAAAGCAGGACACTTGAGGAATGTCCTAGAGCTAAAACAGCTGCCACCTGGTATTTGGCATTTGTAAAGTATATGGAGAAATAGCCCCTGGAAACCAAAGAGTACAAATTATTTGCAACAACAAGATTCAGAACTCAAGAACATGTTTTCCTCATCTTTCTTTTTTCAAAAGTTAACCTATTAGTATCATTTTCACTTTAGAAAAATGTGAAACCCTAAAATATATATAATTCCAAAAACATTGTCCACAGGTGGGTTTCAAAGGAAGTGAGGGGCACCCTTCATTATGCCAGGTTTTCCTAATCAGACTTATGTACTTGAAGATATTTTTCTATTTTTTGATTATCCAGACCTTTCATTTTTACGTGTAAATCATTAATTCCATTCTTAGGGAACATGAAGGAAAGGGTAATATATTGAAATTTAAATCCACCAATTTACTGCTGATAAAATGTCTGTTAGGAAAGGAATTTAAAGTCCTGCAATTTAAAAATGACTGATGGCTTTAATATGTGTGCTTTTCTTATTTCTTTCCCATTCAGCTTACTGAGATGCTGTTATAAAGTTGCTTTATTCTAGAGAGGTTTTTTTCCTTTGTCCACTAAGATCAAGGTGTTTGGTGATGTTTCCTCCACCTAATACGTGCTTATTGTGCACTGACTGTGTACTAGGGGCGGGGCTACAATGCTGAAAGGTGCATTCTGCACTCCAGGAACACCCGGTCTAGCAAGGGAGAGACAAATATGTTGGCACTTAAAATGATATGGATTGAGGGTAAGGTGCATTTAAGCCCTGGGAGCACTATGGAAGAACATAATCCACTGGGATGGGGAGAGGACAGTGGGAAGGATGGGACCCAGGATCTGAGTGAAGAAAAAGTGAGGTATGCCCAGGGAATACTGTCTCTGATGTCCTGTGATCCAGCTCTGCTAAGGAGAGCCCATTTCTTTTTACAATTCATAGAAACAGAAAAAACAAATAAGCAAATTAGTTTAAACCTCACCATATTTTTGAGAACTAGTACTTTACATCTCTCTCAACACCGTGAAGACATCAATAGTAATAACTGTTAAGAGTCTAGCGAAAAGTATAGGGTTAGGACTTCCTGAATCACTTTCTTACATTCTGGCACAAGAGTTATCAAAAGCCATTTTCTTGAGGGATTAGGACTGATGGGGCAAAAAAATTGTAGGGCTGAAGAACCAGCCAGCAGGGTTGGAAGGTTGGTTCCATGGGCAATGAGCAAATAAGTTAATAGTTTGAGGATAAGAGAAACCAGGCTATCCCCAGTTACAAATGTGTAAAGTTATAAACATGAAAAGAGTAAAAGCTAGATTGCCCCTATGTTAGATTGGAACTGGAGCTATCAATGTGATCTCCTAGTACTTAATACAGAGAGATGGAGAGGGGGAGAGAGCGTATAATAGATATAACAACAGGTGTGTGCCTGTCTATTTCCTTGCTCTTTGGGCTTAGAGGGTCTAGAAACAATGAGCACACCTAGCCCAGTGAGCACACCCAATGCCCAGATCTCAGTTTCTATATACTGTTTTCCCACAATGGACCCAGATCTCCTGGAAGATATGGCTAATTTGGGGCTGGGTAGAGAAGGCACAAGATGCATATGGTACATTTTCTTGTGCCAGAAAGTAAGAAAGTACTCAGAAAATGATGAGGATTTGTCAAAAGAACACAAGAGTCAGCTTGAAGGGTCTCCCACTGACCAAATCTGAGATCATTCTGGTATCAAAATAATGATATTAATGGATTATAACCCACTGAATAAAACAGAAATCTAAAAGTGCGTATTGATATAAATGAACACAAAAGTAGATGGGGGAAGGGAAAGCTCTTTGTTATGACAGAAAGTTTAGTTAGGAGCAATATATTTACATATTCTTCAAGTATCTTCCCATAAAATATTTATTCATTACAAACAGAAAAAGTGTAACTTCACAGTGGAGATATCTGGCAGACACCACCTTAACCAAGTGGGGTTGGTATGGACATGGTATATCTATTTATGTGTCTTGTGATATTATAAGAATATAGCATTGCTACGGTGGTATTCCTGCCAAAAAATGCACAAACTCAGTTTTGTAATGAGAAAACATCACACACACCTAAATTGAGGAACATTTTACAAAACATACTCTTCAAACCATCACATGACAAAACATAAAGACCAAAGAACTATTCGAGATTGAACCAGAAACATGACAACTAAATGCAACATATCATCCTGTCCAAAAGAAAAAAGAATTTTTTCCCCTATAAAGGATATTAATGAGACATTTGGTGAAAAGTTGAATGGAAACCATGGATTAGAAAGTAATATTGTATCATTGTTAGTTTACTGAATTTGACTGTTATACTGTGGTTATTTTAAGAGTGAACTCAAATCATTATACTGTACACCTGACATGAATATAATGTTACATGTCAATTATATCTCAATAAAAGGAAAAAAGAAGATTGTACTTGTCTTTAAGGATAATCACACTAAAGTATATGAATTGATTCAGAAAAATGTATGCACACATATAAACACATGGGAGGGAGATGGGGAGGGTGAAGGAAGGAGGAGAGGAAGAAAGCAAATGTGGTAAAATGTTAAAAACTGGAAAACCTGGGTGAAAATATATGCGAATTCTTTACTATTCTATTGTTTTTTCTGTAAGTTTAAATTATTTCTATGTTAAAGTTAAAAATAAAGAGTATGGGTTATGGAGTAACTCAAATCCAATTCTGAGTTTCCAGTCTGGTATTTACCATCCGTGAGACTCTAGGGATGTTACTTATTTATTTTCAGCTTTGTCTTTTCATTTGATCACCAATATAGGACTTACTTAGAGGGATGTTGTGAGGATTAAATAATGTACAGATTCAGCACCTGGACGGTGGTGGGCTTATCTGGTAGAGGACCTGATACCTAATCGGTGATGCAATGCATACTTGCTGAGCAAATGAACAAGCTCTGTCTTCCTGCCCCTCCTCCTCCAATAGGAACAAGTAATACCACTTAGAGAAAATTCGTTTCTTCAAATTTTAGCAAAGTAAGGTATGAGATTTCTCTTAACACCTGAATAATATAAAACAAAAAACTTGATTAATAATAATAAATAACATCCTACATTTGGATGTTGCTCTGGAGCTTCCTCAGCACTTCGTAGTCACATCTCATATGACACTGAATGGAACAGGCAGGCATTCAAGTTAAAGTTCAACATTGCGTTAATAATAGTGAATCTCTACAGCGCCTTGGGTTACAACTGTCAAGAAGAGGTCATGCCCTTATTACTTAAATCTCAAACAAGGCTTGCATCAGTTCATGGTTGCAGGGTACAAAATAAGGTACAATTTAATGTCCATCTGGGCATTTATTTCTAAGATGCTGCCACTGCTGACTGTGGTTCACAGTGTATTTGGGACAGTGACAAGGCAGAGAAAGGGACCCAGATTGTCCTGGGAGGTTTCTTCTCTCAGCCAAGATGTGCAATATGAATTTGAAATTACCCAAGAGGGTGTTTCAGAGCTGCCTGCCAATGGGTGGTGTCTTCTAATCTCAAGAGCAGCTGCTGGGCACAGGCATGCGAACACACACACATACACACAGACTCGCTCACAGAGCCTATACCTGCCTCTACTTGTCTGTTCTGGGCAGATGGCTTTCGGTTTTTGCGTCGCCTCATCCTACAGCCCACTTCAGTTAGACCCTTTCTTCTGTGGAGACTGGCAAGCCGTAGGGTGAGGGATTCGGCAAGGTTGCCTGTCTTCAGAGTATGAAGGACACTGCCCGGAGAGGGAAGAGGATTATATTTAGTGTTTGGGCCCAGTCAGTACTGGGCTTCCCACTGCCTCTCCTTTGCAGAACTTTCAGTGGCCTCTGGTTGCAAACTTTCCGTGGCTTTGTAGCCCACAAAACAAAAACTGAAAGAGTGTCCAAAAAGAAAAGAAGAAAACATTGTTGTTGGTCCCTGGATTCCACTATTGGATTTTGGTGGGGATGAGAAGAGAGAACTATCGGGCATAATCAAGCGAAGGTGCCTCCTGCACAGTAAGGTAAGTGTCCCTATCACTGCTCAGAAGAGGCTTTAGGGGGATGTTTCCACAGTATCCAACATCTAGGAGCAGGATCTTCTGGATATTAAACAAGGGGTTATAGTAAATCTCAGGTACGATTAAGAGCTTACAACAGATGATTGACTTTTAGGCTAATATGAGTAAGAGCCACTTGCAAAATAGAGGAACTGTCTTGAGAGTAGGTAAGTTTTGCTAAACCTGGTAGGTATGAGAGAAGACCAAAATGAAATTCGAAATTGTTATCCTCTAAGAGTAAGAGATATGGTCAAAAAGATAAAAAAGATAGGTTTGGGTAAATGACTTTCCTTGTAACAACTTGCTTTTATAAACTGCTGTGAATGATCAATATATAACTTTGAACCCATCAAAATGTGATGAAAATGGAGAAGTATACTGCATTGGAGAGGAGGAATTCTTTTTTCATGGAAAGACAGAAGAAACCAGCATCTTAACATGGCAACTAGATTGCATTTTTTCCCTTTACTTCTGTTCACATTTTTCGATAAATGGGGGTCAGAGAACAGGAGGATATTTTTTGAGGTAGGGTTTTTAGAAGATCTTGGGAAATACCTATGAACCCAAATACTATGATTGGATATCTATGGGCACATCTCACTGTCAATGGTAAATGATGCAAGGTTGTTGCCAAATGATGCCAGAGAGAGTTCTGCTCACTGTACTTGTCCTATGGGAATATTATTCAATGTTTAGGGTGCCTCCGTAGTTTTGAATATGGGAGCTCCATTCAACAAAGATACATGTTCAGCTAAAATGCTTGTGATATAGTTAGTTATTTGTTTTCTCTCAATGGTAATTGATGATCACATGTCTTTTCAATATCTGTGCAAATCTTGGGAAGATTACAAGAAATGCAATACAAATATTGCTCGGCAACACTTAACCATATTCCATCTGTGTATTAGGTTTGTATAAAGTAGGACATAGGGTAGTGTGCTACTAGAGAGAATTCTTTCAATTTATGAAAATATTCCTCTAGCTATAATTGAAAATGCTTTTTCTATGATGAAACTTACCAATATATCAATCTTCTATCCCTCAAAAACAAATATTCCAAGTAAATATATCTCTACTGTTATCAGTTAACATTATTATGAAACTCCCATTACACTTAATTAAAAATCAGCATAAACACTTTAAGAGCTGTTTGCTATTGAACATTTCTACAGGCAGCAATAATTTTCATGGGCTATTTCCATTTCTTTAAAACAAAGATGCAGAACAATTAAGACAAGTCACTGTGATGAGAATTTTCCAAATAATTTCCCAAAAGAATGTAGGGTTTGGGTTCTTACAATAACCAATGCAAAACTGAACTATCAAAAATCTGGGGCAAATAAAATTACTCTTATTAGCAAAGGTAGTGCAATTTTTTAAACAGTCTAGCTTCTGTCCACATGTAATTGTCTTTTTTTGCCTTAACTGGTATTGAATCAAATAATTTGTTAGCCAAGAACTAGTCTTAGCTAGGTGGCATCGTCACTGGAGATGGAAATACTTTATTGTGTTTTCAAACTGATGGTGCATTTGATAGAGCACTATTACAGGAGACTGATATTGCAACTTTCCAAGAGTTGGGCAGATCCAAGGATGGGAAAAAATAAAAGTAAAGGGTCTTGTAGTCTTTTCATCAGAACAGAGTCCATATTATCATCTTACCCTGAAGCAAAATTTTCATTATCACTGAAATACATGACTCACCTCTCCAATATGTTGCATTAAAAAACATTTAAAGAAAAAAATATTAGTTCCTTTTATTTTTCTTAGAATAGAACTAGTGACCATTAGCATTAAATAACCATTCATGCTGAGCACAGAACATTATTTGTTTCGTTACAATTAGGGGAAACTTTTTCATAGTAAAGAGCTTAATTTGTTTGTTCATTTGTTCATTCATTCAGCAAATATTTTTAGAGTGCCTACTACGTGTCAGGTCTTACTATGTGCTAGGTTACTGGGGATACAGCAGTGAATAAGGCAAACATGGTTTTTTTATGCCCTGAACATAGGGATCTTCACTGAGGGGCTGATGACTAGTGATCTGAACCCGTATATTATGCATTGCTTACCATGGTAAGTATTTTGTTTCTCACTTCTGATTAAAAGTTTAGGACCAGAAAACTTTCCTCCCTACTTTATACAGGGTTATTTAGTGTCTTCAAGGTATGGAGACAATTCCAGAGACCAATTCAGCATCAAATAACCAGGTTGGTATATACATTTTAGTAGAAATACTTGAGCCTTCTTTGAAGGATGTTGACATTTCTATTCCAAGCTATAGATGTTAAACATAAAAGGTTCACATAACTGATACTGTTTGCTTCTTCAGAATTGGGTCAGACAGGAAGTCTCTAAGGAAGACATCAGAACAAAATCTGCATTATAGCCTCATAGCTATCGGGGTTCAAATCTGACAGAAATTCAAGAAATTTCTGTCTAATCTGTTTGACAGAGACAGTATGTCATTGGAGACTACATATGAAAGAACGGCAGTACCGTGTTTCTCACCCTGAGGAGACTTTTTATGGTGGCCTTAATCATAACAACAATGTCATTTTACCCCATGGGGTGTTTACATTGTTAACAGAATTCAATTATCAGTCACTCACTTGATTCTATAGTGACCCTGTGTGATAGAAAAGGCAGGTATTATCTATCCCCTGTTCAGCAGATGGAAAAACCAGGTTTTAGACACCTAAGGGATTAGCACAGCTAATTTTCTCTCTAATGCACAGTCTCATAAGTAATTTCTCAAATGAAAGAACAGTAAACACCTGAGTTTTCAATATGAGTATTCACAGCTCCAAACTCTACTGTCTGAAGATGATAGCAGCCAACTGGAAAGTTTACTGACGGAGGAGAGCTTCAGGCCTTCCCCCAACCCAATTCTCTTCTTGCCTCCATTTCCCTTCTAGGTACTCACCCCACAGTTCTTTCCTCTGGCCCTTGAAAAATCAGTTTAGCTGCTAAAAGAGATGTAAGCCACTGCTTTCTTCTTTTTAGCACAGGAACAGTGTATCAGTATATTTACCTACATGTGAATGCAAATGGAATTTTAAACTGCTGGTTAGTGCCACCAGCCTGGCAACATAAAACACTGTCTCATCAGGTCATACCAATTATCCACCAGTCCAGATCCTGCTTCTGATGGAAACATAAGTCGGCCCTTGAGAGAAGCATTTTATCACACTAAGAGAATATCCCAGGAAAAAATTCTCTACAGGAAAAAACAGTAAACATGGTTAACTGAGAGCTATAGCAAGGTAAGTGGAGCTGAACAGAACAGTCTTAAGTAAATGAAGAAGGTCTTCCCAATGAATTTTGAGAGAGCACACTGATCTGCTGATAGCTAAGCTACTGAAGGTAGCAGTGTGTAAGATACCACACATAACTGTTACTGTCTCTTAACAGCTATGACCCATCAAATACACAAGACTTCATTTCTTTCTTATATATTTCCTGGAATTTATTATATACCTATTTAAGTTTGTTTGGAAACTTTCCCCCTCATGTTAGTAGCTTGGAAAGAATGTCACAGGTCTTCACGGTGGATCTAGGGACAATCTCTTGACTAGGAAAGTAGAATTCAGGGGATGATAGCAACATAGATAAAGCAGAGGCTGATTCTTTGCTTCTCCTTAGAACTGATGCTCCTGGCCGTGAAACAGAAAGAGACAGGGGCAGCTGCCTCTGAGCCATGGTAATAAGCTGCCAGGTTGTAAGTAGGGACACCAACATCTTGGTTTTCAGCTGCTCTGAACATCTTCACATGAAGCTATTTTAAGAACTTTTTGCATTTGATCAGGGAGCATGTGGGGTTAAGCCTTGTGTTTTCCATTTCAGTTTTAGATCCTAAGCAGGTGCAGTTTGTAGTTTAGAATTTAAAATCTTATTATTGTATTTTTCCCCAACCAATTAAAAATAACTTTATATTAGGGTAGAAAAGCCTGTGATTGAGATGGAGACTTGTTCCCGAAATAAGTTAAATGTGTTTAGTACTCGAATTAAAAAGATCACTGACATTTTTCATCCTAATTCTTGTTTGACAAATTTTGTTTAAAATATGAAAGAACAAATAAAATTCATTTGGCTAGAGTTAGAACAATATATAACTATTTGTGCTAAGTCCCATTAATGTAACTCTATATTCTACTTATTATGCTTGTAATATTGCTGACAAGGATACCATGTGTATTAGGAACATTTAGGACTGTCTGACAATATCAAACTGTGATTTACTACTTGAACTTTGACAATTAGAGAAAGGTATCCTATAAGACTCATCCATTTGCTGACGGTTCACAGAATTAAAACAAAAGCAAAAGCAATACAAAGTAAAAATCCTTTCTTTCAAAAATGTTTTAAGCTAAGTATCTGCAAATTCTTCTAAAATTTATATAGATCTTCCCTGGTCTACTGAAAGTTTCTCTCTAATGGTCTACCATACATTCATGCATCAGAACTAGAACTGCCCATTCTTAGTTTAAAAAATACATTTGTATGGTTCAGGAGCCAAGCAGAGGTGTTGGGATCTGCTGCTTGGATCCAACTCTGGGAACTCTGGGACCATAAAGGATAACCAATTTTCCAGGTGCACCTGGGACTGGGGAGTTCCAAAAATCCAGGAGTTTCAGTGCTAAAACCAGGACAGTGCTGGGAAAACCAGGGTGGTTAGTCACCCTAAATGGAAGAGAACAAACATCTGAAATGACTAAACTATAGATGTTTATTGCTGTAAGGAATGGGGTATAAGAAACTAAGTGCCCTAATCCTCAGTCTGGCACACTGTACACGTGGCAGACTTCTTGCTCAAGGAGCAAATGGGCCAGTGAGATAGGGGTTTGGTCACAGGAATGATCTATTTATAAACTTTCACCCTTCCTAACACAAAAGAATATTTCAAAGCACAATAACAGAGCATCATATTGAAGCTTGGAGAGTTCAAGTTTCCCAGTGGATTTGCCCAGTTCCCCATTGAAAACAACCCAAACCAAGACTTCAAGATTATAGAGATATTCCACTGTATGGGAATGTGGGGCACGAGATGTTTTAGCTCCAGGCTTCAAGTTCCCCGAACTACCAGAGGTCTATTCGTGATTTTATTTGATTTATCTTGGCACTAGCTCTACTTCAGATGACATGTCCTCATATTTCCTCTCCAAACAAGAAGAGTAAAAATGGTTACCTCTGTGGTCTGAATGTGTCCCATCAAATCCATATGTTGAAATCTTAACCCCCAAATGTGGTGGAATTAGAAGGTAAAGATTTTGGGAGATGTTTAAGTCATGAGCCCTCATGAATGCCCTTATAAAAAGAGGCCCTAGAGGACACCCCAGCCCCTTCCACCTTGTGAGAAAATGAGAAGTTGGTGACCTGGAAGAGGACCCTTACCTGACCACCCTGATCTCAAACTTCTAATCCTCAGAACTTTGAGCAATAAATTTCTGCTATTTATAAACTACTCAATCTGTGCCTTAGCTACAGCTAAAACAGTTACCAACTTTTTGAAGGGTGGGTATGGGTAAAGAGGTTACTAAGGACTCTATCTTGGATTTGGGGGGAAGGTCATAATGAAACATATTTGCAGATGTAGACTGCAGTGTCCATCTCTTTCCTCCATGATTCTTGAATTTGATGTTAATACAATTTAACAACTAACTGACACATCGCTAACCTTAAAATGTTAAGCAACAATATTAATAGTGGTTTCATTTGTAATTGCCAAAAACTGGGAACAATACAAATATCCTTCATCTAGTGAATGAATACATTATCCATTATATAGTACATTCATACAATGAATTACTACTCAACAACACTAAGAATACATACAACAATATGGATGAACTTCAGAAGCATTATGCTAAGTAGAAGAACTCAGACCCAAAAAGGTAAATACTGAATGAATCCATTTACATGCCAGTGTGGAAAATGAAAGACTAAAGAGACATAAAACAGATCAGTGGTTGCCAGCAGCTGGTCCTCAGGGGAGGGGCTGACTCAGAAAGGGGTGAGAGAAAACGTTTTGAGGTGATGGAACTGCTCAATGTCTTGACTATAACATGATTGTATGAGTTGTCAAAATTTGCAGAACTGTACGCTATAAAGGGTGAATTTTACTGCAAGTAAATCATACCTTAATAAAATAAATGAAAAAAAGATGTTAGGGATCACCATCTGTGTGGCTTTATATTAAAGCCTTCTACTCAAAACTTCAACCAGCATACTCTTCTTTGATGTTGATGTATTGGAGTTCTTGTAGGTTTTCAGTGCGGGGGGCGGGGGGAAGAAAAAAAGAAATTACAGGGTACTAAAATAAAGGAAAAGGAATCCCTCTAAAATAACTGATATAGCCCACCCTCCTCATTTTACAGATGAAAAATGGAGGCTTGAGAAAGTTTTCCCAAGGTCTCAGAACTAGTCATAGGCAGAGACATATGCGTGTTTTCAAGAGATAGTAAACAACGATCAACCTACAGAAATTCAACTAACTACTCTTGTGTAACACAGGCTGTTAAAATTATACTGTCTAATGAAAAAAACCCATGGAACAAAAAAACAATGTAAAATATTTCAAGTAGCTGCCTTCCAAATGTGTTGAGAAATTGGCCAAAAAATGCTGGCTTCTGACAAATATGCAATTACAAGGGAATATCAGCTGATGTTAGTAGTCAGTAAACGTTATTGTATGTCCTGTATCTGCCAAAACTGACAGTCACTGCTGCCGCCACCACTACCACTACCACCTATACCCAGTATGGAGGGGAATCACAAAAATAAAAGATGACCCAGACCATGTTTGGTAAGGACACAAGTGTATTCATTTGTTTACTTATTTATGTAACAAACAATGCCAAGCACCTTCTTGGGTCCTATAGTCAAACGTTGATCTCAGAATTATAGTAGCATCTAGATAAGAAGCAATACCCAACCACTAGATCAGAGTAAGGGCTGTCTGAATGGAAAACATCATTACCAAACAAAACACCATTTAGAACTAAACCTATAAATAGATGTGTTCATTATCACCATACATAATGCCTAAGAGTGGAGATTTTCCCAGATGTCATCACGGTCCTCATTCCAGCTCTGTGTGATCTTCAAGTTACTTAACGTCTCAAGGCCTTAAGTTTCCTTAATCATAAAATGGAGATACTAACTGTACTTGCCTTGTTGGGTGCACTAAATGAGAAATATAAAGTGTTGAATACAGTTAGTGTCACATAGTAAGTGTTCATAATAGGAGCTATCATCATTATTATTAACACAGAAAACGCACACCATAGTGTTATGCACTATGTTAGTGTTCTAACAAAATTTAGTCTTGAAAATGTGGTATGCCAGGTCCTACTGAGAAATGAATAAATGCTACAAGGACCCAGAAAACACACAGACATGAAACTTTGGATCCCCCGGACCAAATTAAGAAGTCTTCTAGACCAAATCTAGAAACCCAGGGAACTAGCATTTAAATAATGTGTTTTCTTCAGGACCCTAAGAATCACTGCTCTAGACACTACACATGCACAGACTGTATGAATTTAAAATACCAAATTTTGTGCTGTTAGCATTTAAAAAATAAACCCAGAAAGCTGATTATTAAAAGCAAACCATAAATTTCCCTGATCTACATTAAAAAAAAAACTAGAAATATCCTTTTCCTTTCCCTGAGATTCCCTAGCCATTAGCAAGTAACTCTTTTTTTTTTTTTTTTTCGATTCTCTTGCTCTTTCCTCCCATAAAATTTAAATCATGTATGGAAGTTCCATACTCAAAATGTGATAATTTATGGGCCTATAGCCCAGAAGATACTGAGGAGACAATGAAATTCCTAAATGCGCGCAAATTATTCCAGAATGGGAAATGACTCTTCCTGTGTAGCAGTAATTATTTATGTAACACTACCATGGGAGAATGTTAACAGTACAGTATTAAATTACTCCTTTTAAAATGAGGCACTTCTACAGGGTTTTATTTGTTTTTTCCTAATTTGGAAAGAGCGTTTGTACACACAAAACAAGTTTTACTATCCTATTGTTAAGCAGCTAGGTCAAATTTCAGAAAGACTGTACTGATGCATTAAATAACCGTCAAATGGAAGTGGAAGGAAGGCTCCAGTTCAACCATTACGCAGTTGTGGATCCATCACCCTTAAAATAAGCAAAGTGACTAGGAAATTCCACTACCAACAAAGTGCCAAGAGGCAATAATGCCTACTGAAGGCAGAAAAACTTTAGTTTACCTCAAATTCACATGCACTTAGTAATTTTCCCAGATGGTATTATAAAACTGCAATCATGACCTAAATAATCTAGTTATTTTGGCACATAATTTTATTATTATGTTCCTTTCCACATCTGGATAGTTCATTTGTACAAGGAAGGCAATTTCGGTTGAAAAGAGAACTCAAAAGGTCCAGCTAGGTCTAGTGGAACTAATCTGTATATAAACAAGGATTTATTTATTTATTTTTTTGTAACAGTATGGAAGAACATAAGGATTTTCACCTGTACTTGAAGCACTAAAACAGTAGTTCAGTTTCAGCTGGTAGCTACAAATTTACATCTCTTGCCTCTTTCACAAAATTGACAAGGATCTTATGCTTTTAGAGTTAGATCAGATACATGTTAGTGGCAAAATGCCAGTTGCCATTTTAATTGGGCTTCTGCATTTCTACCCTTTGCCCTAGTGACCAGAAAACATTTTTCTTAGAGTTTCCTTTAGCACATTTCTGCTACCTTATTAATTTTCAGTAGTTTTTATTCTTTTTAAGCAGCAAAATAACCTCTGGTATTTAAAATTTTCCAAACATATGAAAACATACTATAGGAATCAGAGTATTGGCTGGGATGAGTGGAACAATCAGACACTACTTGAGTGAATTCAATGGGGTTTAACTTATCTGAAGGATTCCAAAAGAAGCTTTCAGGAAGGAAGGTGAGGAAGGTGAGCAACAGGCAAGGGTGCAAGCTTCTGGATCCTAAAACGCTCACCGGGGAAACACTGTTACAGAAGATGATGCCCACGCATGAAGGCAGATCTCCTTTTTTCAACTAAGAATCATTCTCCAGCTCTCAACAACTCTTTGGGTAAAGAACCAGAGTGGGGTTCATTGGTACAATCTTTCACCACATGGCTCTAGATTCTCCGCCACCATTTTGCTCTATTTCTACCAGAGTCCTTCTTGCTTCAGAAGGCATACACTATCTTGCATAATCCTGAGATTGATAAATCTGGCCAGACGGGAGGGTTGTTGGAACAGATACAGATTAGCCAACATGCAAAATGGGTGCAGGCTGGCCTATAGGAAGACTGAGCTTCCACAAAGTCTGACATCATCATCTGCTAGTATACGTCCCTGGGGGTGTTCTACAGTCTGGAAGCCTGGACTTCTGCTTGTAATAGTATCCTGATTGTACAACTTGTTTCTGTGTCCTTTAGATGAGTCCACCTCTTTTGATTTGCTGAAGTGGTATCTAGGTCTGACTGTTCCATCAATCCCAGCCTTCCCCTGATAGTAATTTCATATTTTCTGCATATCATATGTATAGCACACATGGATATTTATCTAATCAAAACCCATAGGAGGTATATTCTAACTGCCTTGGTTTTTTATATTCTAGACTCCCAAGCACAACTCTATCTAAACCAGTAAAATGCATTTGATGGCAAGAAGCTATGTAAAATAAATGACTTCCAAGATGGTTTTAAGAAACAGTGAGAAGAGGAAGCTCATTGATAAACAGGGTTTTGTTTGGTGGAAGGAGAGATTACAAGGCATTTTCAGAAGCTTAATTACATCCCAGAAGGTTGAAAACCTGAGTCTGAGGTATGCCATGTGGACAAGGGAGAGTGAGAACAGTAGTAAGTATGGGCTTACTGAAAAGGGAACTAATCTTTTGAAACATCTCCTGGGATTCCATCACCTCGACCTTGCACTTGTTTTTCATTTCTGCTTTCCAAACTGACTTTGTGTAAGGATTAATGACCTTCCCTCAGCCCATTAACTGAGACTGTCATTAATCTCCAGGAAATACTTGTCAGTACTGCTTCAAGGGTATATGAGAAATGCTGTGTTTTAGGTTAAAAATGGTTAATCTTACAGCCCTTTAACTACTCTTTTCAATGATTACAGTCTTCCTGGAATTCCCTTTGCCCCAGAATTAGTTAACATTTTAGTCACAGTATTACATGTAAGCTATGAAGTTCTCTGATTGAAATTGCAATTGATCCAAAAGAAATGCCTTCCTTGAGTGTAAACTGAGTTTTAAAAAAGCATGTGTCAAAGGATATTACTAGGCTAAATTCCTATAATACGTACGTGTTTCATGTACTTGGAAGCTGAATGTTGCTTCCCAAAAATCAGTATTATTGGTCAGTTTCAATTATAGGCTATTTCAATTTTGATCTTTGGTAGGCGAATACATTATTTGCTAACTCAGCTTTGTAAAAAGGCTAGAAAAACTGGTGTAGGCATAAATAGTTGTATACTTTTCGAGGAGTGTTTATGAGACTTAAACACTTCTTGTTAGGTGTTCATGTGAACACTGCTGAGACAAGGCTAAAAGAGCAATAGCTAGAGCCCACTAAGAGTAGAAGAAATAACTTGTAAATGAAGTTTATTATAAATGTAAATTGTATCATGAGAAGACAGATAAAGGCAGATATTTTAATAAAAAAATTAGAATGAAAGCACTCTCAAATAAATAAACAAAATCTTTAGAAGAAAAAGTACAGGTAAGGTTCTGACTGTTACAGAGAGAAGTGACTATAAAGTCACTTTATAGGGAAGGGAAGAAACAAGGATGGCAACCCCTGGGCAATGAACGAGCTGTGCTAAAAATGGTGGTACTCAGCTGGCCAGTCTCTGAGGTAAGGGAAAATAACAGAGGGGACTGTTTTCATCCCCACTTTTCCTGAATTTCTCTTCTATTTGAAGAGAGCTAACAAGCTGAGGGCATTGGCATAAATCACCAAAGCAACAGGGCCAAATTCACTGCTACTACTGCAAAATGGTAAGAGAACCTCAACCCTAATATTTGGATTCCTGGGCTTTGCAAAAGCAAGCCTTAGTCAGCCAGCTCTGCCCTGGATTCTTCTCTGCCTTGGTCACTGTCCTCTGGGTCTTGCTAAGACAGGCCTGTGCTCCAAACCATTGTTCTTTAAACAAAGTTATAAACTGCTAACAGTTTTGTTTAAATGTTTGTAAAATGGTAACCACATTGCTACATCTCTCTGGAGTATCTCAAACAAAATGTGGTTCAAATTTTTTGTTTCAAAAAAAAAAAAAAGAATCTAAGAATTCTTTAATAAACAAAGACAACCAATGTAGTTAATAGGCTTTGTGTGACCACAGCTATGTCATCTTGGTCTTCTGTTTCTTGCTTCAGGCAGAGGTTAGAGTGAGCCATTCAGTGGAGGGGCATCCAACCAGTCCATCTGAATGCTCTGCCTGAACAAGTTTCTATGCAGTCCCCACCCTGCAACTTGGCGTGACTGATAGTGGCGCAGGTAGAGAGAGCTACCTTCACTCCAGGCTGCTCTCTCCAGCCCGAACACACATAGACAGCACTTATCTTCATTTCAGGGAAACGAGAAGCCACCTCTCCTCAGAGGATGTTTAGGAGCTCAAATTTGGTGACCTGGTCTCTGGATCTACAAGCAAATAAGGGGTGAAAATGGACAATTCTACTAACTGAAAACCTCTGCATTAATGCAGCTGATTAAACAACCTACTGGGAATCTTGGCAGATCTGTCTGTGCTCCACAGGGGTTGATGTTTATATAAAGATAAGCTCTTCTACTGACAATATCTCCAACACTCAGGATATAAAAACTCTTTTCTTTAGGGTAGAAGAAACAGATTCATCTTAATATAATAATTTATTTGAACAAACATGCTTATTATAAAGCTAGTCAGGCCAAACCCTAATGTTTTCCTGTTTATATTTCCCAGGGGGAAGTCTGTAATAGCCCCTGGAAGAGACCACTCTAGGGCTTCTAACAGAGTCCATGCCAGCAGCCAACATGCACCTTCCTATCCTTCACTATACAGGCTTCCTTTTTGCTCTATACTCACAATGATTGCTGTTACCTGCCCAATCAGTGCTTCCAATTTTCAAAGGAAGATTTGAGTAACAAACCCTTAAAGACTCACAGTCAGGGACGCATGCTTAAGCAGATTTTGCAAAAATTAAAATGGCTATCATGTCACTGGTTTTGTTCCAAGCTAATACCTGCGTAGCAGTCCCCAAAGGAGCAGGAGCAGCCTGCAGAATGGAGCTGTTCTGCTCAGGACTGAGAGTACCACATGTGTTTTCTGGCCAGCTCTTGCCATTCCTACTGCTCTTGCTGCCATTCTGAGCTGTTGCCTTCTTCACTATCTGAGGGGGCCACTCTTAAAGGGCCACTCACTCTGCTTATGTTGTGAGATTCTCATCACCAGTTTCCTCTTAGAGGCTCCTGGCCTGGGTGCCTGGGTGGCTCAGTTGGTTAAGCACCTGACTCTTGATTTTGGTTCAAGTCATGATCTCAGGGTCATGAGATCAAGCCCTGCATCAGATTCCGTGCTCAAGGAAGATTTTGCTTGGGATTCTCTTTTTCCCTCTCCCTCTGCCCCTCCCCCCACCCAAATAAATAAAATCTTAAAAAAAAAAAAAAAAAAAAAGACTGCTGGCCCAGGATCACAGAGTACACGGGACTGTATAAAAACTGGGGAAGGTATTTCATAAAGTCTAAATCTATGCACCCCTGTTCAGTTGGTTGGCTCCATTTTTATAGCATGTAGCATCCCACCCATCAACCACCATACATTTTCCTCCTCCACGGGCACCTGCACAGCCATGAGCAGAAGGCATTACATTGCTTTTTCCTCTGAACTACCTTTGCCAATCTGTTCTGCTCTGGCAGAACTGGGAGGTAGATGGAAAGGCTATTTTTCATGAGAGGGCTTAGCAATATTCCCCAAAGAAAGTATTTCTCCTACATACTCAAAGCATTATAAAACATTTTAAAGATTTATTTGAGAGAGAGAGAGAGAGAGAGAGAGAGAGAATGGGGGGGGGAAGGAAGGTGCAGAGGGATAAGCAGACTCCCCACTTAGCACAGAGCCTGAGGACCCTGAGATCACGACCTGAGCAGAAGTTATACCCGTAACTGAGACACCCAGGCATCCCTAAAACACTTTTAAAATACTTTAGTCCCTGATCCCAGAAAAAGGATAAGGCTGGCTTTGCAAAGTGATGTCTTTGGCAGCCAAGTAAAGAGGTAACAAATTCAGAGGAATCATAGTGTCCTTGGACTACCCAGAACACTGAGTAGCTACTAAAGGCAAAGCATTGTGGGGGGATACAGAATGTAATCGGCACTATCCTTGCCCTTGAGGAATTATCAGTTTAGTAGCAGTAGGAAAAACATAAAAACTTTTAAGCAGTGTAAAATACGAAAAGTGTCATAAGAGAGGTACAGATAAAGTGCTGACATGGTTCAAAGTGAAAATAGAATTTCTACCTGCGGAGTCGCAGAAATCACATTTACAGTAAGGATCCAATTTCTACAAGCATCTTATACAAACTGAAGGCTTTTAAAGCTACTTCCCCTTCTTTTTTCTTTATCATCCTCTTTCCGAGGACATTTATTTATTCTCTCACTGCCCCAATCACTCCTGCGATAGACTGGATCAGATGCACGTGTTACTTTGAAGGGCATATTTATTTTTAATAAATCCAGAATTCCAGTGGAAGCACTTTAGTGAAAGCAAGGTTGTGAAAGTCATAGCTTTTGAGTTGCTTACCCTCTGCCTTTTCTTTGCTCCTCCTAACCTGATCCCCCTTGAGGCTACTCTTATCAGCTGCAGAGTTGGACTACTTCTCTCCCAAAGGATGAAAGCTTGCTTCCAAAAAAGTCTCTAGTCCTGGCCTGTGCCCACAGTCAATGCATTACCTCTCTGTATGCGCTACTGGGAGTTGCCATTTCATTTGTAACATTGTGTCCCTTTGTAAAGGGAAGTGGGACATTAGCCGTGCCTGGATGGCAAAAATATTTCCTTTCCCAGTCTCTGTTATAAAGCTGTCTTGGACAGTAACTGGTAAACTGCCACCTATTTTTTTCACCACAGTCCAATAAAAATTCCAATTTGTACCACATAGCTCCAGATGTCCCCAAGTACAAAGTGGCCAAGGTTCCCTAAAATCTGATCGGCTCCCACCCTGCATGCAAATGAGAGGCCAGTGTCAGCCCACATTTCCTTCTCTGCTCTCCATTACCTGTGCTAAAAGACTGACACCTCAGGAAGCTAAGCCTCTTCAGAACAACACTCTCCCCACCCCCATCCCTTCACTAACTGCCTGAGAGAATTCTCCTCAAAAGACACCAGGACACCTTCACAGCAGTGTTCTACCTAAACCTGGAGCAAGAAAATGGTTAAATTCACCGGGTCTAAGACTCCGCTAGAGGTCTAAGCGACTCCAGTTCTCATAGCCCTGGCATTCTCATCCACCAGTAAAACCACAAGCATCTCTGGTTAACAGCGTTCTCTTCTATTGTATTTCCACTCCCATTTAGTGCGGCTTCCTCCCTCGGGTTCTTGCCATCCCCTCTGACTGCCCTTCAAATCCCTCCCATGGTGCTCTCTCTGAAGGCACGTGGAACAGTGCAAAAGCACAGCTTTACACTCAGGTAGATCTGGGTTCAGTGATCCTAAAGTAGATTTGCTGCGTGCCCCTAACTAATGTATATGCCCTCTCTTACGCCTTACGCCCTCATCTGTAAAATCCAGATGATAGCAATTAGTTTGTAGTGTCCTGTGAGGATTAAATGCATAAAACAGCCAAGTACAGTACCTGCCACATCCTAGGTGCACAGTGAATGATACATATTACTGTTATTGGACCCCTGCATCCTTACCCTTCTCACAGTTCCTTCTCCCCCCTCCTGTTCTGCCTTCCTCCAGGACAGACAACCCTGCCTCCAGGACATTTAACCTCTCAGCCTCTTCTGAGAAGACAGTTCATGCTCTCACAGCCCAAGCACTAGGCCTGGGATGGTACCATTTTCCAGGCCCCGCAGTGCTACTTCCAGGCCATTTCTTTCAATTATCATATCAAAACCCTTTCTCCCTAGAGCTCATGTTATTGCTCTATACCACATCTGTCCAGTTCCTAGTTCCGCCGCTTGCTTGCTTTCTTCCTTTCTTTCTTTTTCTTTCTTTTTTTTTTTTTTAAAGATTTTATTTATTTGACAGAGAGACACACAGTGAGAGAGGGAACACAATCAGGGGGAGTGGGAGAGGGAGAAGCAGGCTTCCCTCTGAGCAGGGAGCCTGATGCGGGGCTCAATCCCAGGACCCTTGGATCATGACCCTAGCCGAAGGCAGACGCTAACAACTGAGCCACCCAGGCGCCCCCCTAGTTCTGCCACTTTCTGACCTCTCCCCATCATTCCACCTATTTAATAAGGGCTTTGGCAACTGGGTCAAACTTTTTTGACCCAGTTTCCCTCCTGATGTTCCCTCAACTTGAACATGGATGGTCTTTACAACAATGTGGCTTTAGAGTTTCTCGACTCCAAAACCCTGTGCATAGTTCCCCTTAGCAATCCAATTCCACAGCTATACCTGGAATATTCTCCCTCTGCACACCTATGATACTTCACTGTACTTAAGTGGTTCATGAGTCTGTCTTTCCTTGGTAAGCTATTGGTTCCTCACTGCTAGAGACCTATCTTTTTTTTCCTTTTTAAAAAAGATTTTATTTATTTGACAGAGAGAGAGAGAGAGCACACAAGCAGGGAGAGAGGCAGGCAGAGGGAGAAGCACACTTCCTGCTGAGCAGGGAGCCCGATGTGGGACTCAATCCCAGGACTCTGGGATCATGACCTGAGCCAAAGGCAGACACTGAACTGACTGAGCCACCCAGGTGCCCCTGCTAGAGACCTATCTTATTTGACTTTTTATCTTTATCCCTAGGACAGACTCTGGTATACAGTGGGTGTTTAATAATTATTTATGGAATGGTTAACATGGTACATTTGTACAGTTTTTTAGGGCTTACAACATGCTTCTTTATTATTTTATTTAATGATCACTTTAGGAAGGTAGAAACATTGCAATCAAGGTTATGTGGTTAGACCACAGCAAACACTTGCAAGTTATATCATCTACAGGCCAGCTGGGGCTTTTCTTATCATCCCAGCTATAATAACAGCCCTCTTCTTTCCCTACCTCCCTTGCCCTTGTATACTTGTTTTTTGTGAAAACTGGAAAGAAAATTTGGAAAGATGATAGCTTACTCATCTTATGCACATATGCATAGTTCTGAGAGGATTATGCTTCTCTGGGTTCCCAAAGGTCTTCTGCCATTAGACTATCCATTAAACTCTCAGGATCTTCTGAAAAGAATTATGTAATGTTATATTTCATTGCCCCCAGTGTGAACACTAAGATGATAAATATTTGTTCTATTAGTCACATTAAATAGATTTCAAATCTGGAAAATGCAGAAACCCAATCTTGCGTTCTCTGATTAATTAAATCCTGGATTTAAGCTTCCTGATAAAGCCCACAAAATGACAATTCAAAACTCCTCTGGGTTACCAATGAAAAATGATAATTGGCAGAAATTTGAAAACTTCCTTTTAATATATAAAGAAGAGTCCTGCAATTGGCAGAACAAAAATTGCTTCCTGAACCACTCCATGCCACATCCTATAAATGGCTAAATCTGTAAGTTCTTAACTGGAATCTGATTCACAGTCCCAAACTGTGAAGTGTCTAGTTTTCACGGAGTGAGTAAAAATCTTTCTTATCTGGGTCGTCATTTGTGGTCTTTAAAATGTTTTCCTAGTTTAAGGAAGTCATTTTTAAAAAGAGATTATAGTTAATGGCTTCTTTTCATGGTAAGTTTCCACTCCTGTATATGGCAAGGATTTTTGTGAAATTCAACATTCTTTAGAAAAGTTCTGCTGTGCTAGATGCCAAGGGATACAAAGTTTTCAGGGTTCTAGGCACTTATACTCTAGTAAGAAGAGAGATATGCACAAAATATCCATAGTACAGGAAAGCTTCCTTGGCATGTATCAACATTTATGGGCAGCAAGAGCTAAAGTTCACACTGGGTGTTATATGCAACTGCAAATAATGAATCATTGAACACTACATCAAAACTAATGATGTACTATATGCTGGCTAACTGAACATAATAATACAAAATAATAAAAAAATAAAAGAAGAAAACAAACAAAAAATAAATGACAATGACAGCTAACATTTACGAATAGTTTGATGCAGTAACTTATTTAATTCTAAGAATGTTGTAAGGTAGGTGTTATGATTACCTTACAGATATTAAAAATGAGGACTCTTAGTCTGAGAGAATCAGTAACTTGCCTTAGTCTGAGAGAATCAGTAAGGTCAAAAAGCTGGTAAATGATAGAACTGGGATTCAAACACAGATTTTTTTGGCTCTAAAACAAAGTGCTTATTCCATCTCATTATGTCCTTCTCCTGAAGCATCTCACCACCAAAATAAAAATCACTTTACTTTTCTTACCTCTTGTCAGTGTCAGGGACATATAGGTGGGCTTTCAGTGGGTTGTGCTGCAGCTAGCACAGAAAAGGCCAATGACTTGGCAATAACAAATTATAGCACAGTTAAGGGTCAAAGTAGTCACTGACCCATTGTCTTCTTGCTAAACTGATTTTACTAGATCTTTCAAATAGCAATGTAGCAAATATCATCATTATGCCTAGCTAAATATTAAAAATTATTATCTGATAGGCTACACCATTGTTGATAAAATTTTAAGAATCAACAAATCAACTGATAAAGGTTTCTACTAGGTAAAAATATTACACAAAGTTGGACAGAAAAAAAAATGCGGGACGCCTGGGTGGCTCAGTTGGTTAAGTGTCTGCCTTCGGCTCAGGTCAAGATCCCACGGTCCTGGGATGGAGCCCCACATTGGGCTCTCTGCTCAGTGGGGAGCCTGCTTCTCCCCCTCCCTCTGCCTGTGCTCTCTCTTTCCTCTGTCAAATAAATAAATGAAATCCTAAAAAAAAAACAAAAAGGAAAAAATGCAAAAAAGCCATTGCAACTTAGAATGTAGCAAGAATAAGAGCTGAATGTTTTGTTGAAATGGAGGCCCTAGTCGCAAGTTGGGAAAAATTTAAAAACCAAGTAATAAATCTTCTGACATTAGCTAAATAACCAAGAATATTAAAATCCAGAACTAATTATATGAGTCAATTAAAAATTATGTTGAAATAACTTGTGATTTGGAAAATGTTTATAATATACATTTTTATGAAAAAAGTTGGTTTGGAACAGTGTGATTCCACTTTTACATGTAAATTTAACAAAACATGTATGGTACTTGTATGCTGATAACTATAAAATGCTGATGAAAGACATCAAAGATCTAAATAAATGGAGAGACATACTATGATCATGGATTGAAATACTGAACATAGGAAATATGCTGATTTGCCCCTAATTGATATACAGGTTTAATGCATTCTAATCAAAATTCCAGCAAAATTTTCTTGTAGATATAGACAATTCTAAAATTTATATGGAAAGGTAAAGGAGCTAGAATAGCTAAAACAATGTTGAAAAAGAAGAAAGAAATGTTGGAATCAGTGTACCTTATTTCAAGATTTACATGGATATAGTAATCAAAACTGTGTGTATTGATAGAGGGATAAGACACAAGGATCAATGGAACAGAACAGAGAACCCAGATTTAGACTTGCGCAAATATGCCTTGACAAAGGCTCAAAATCAACTCAATCAATCAAAAAAAAAAAAAAAAAAAAAAAAAAAAAAGACAGGCCTTTTCAACAAATGGTGTTAGAGCAGTTGGGACATCCAGAGGGCCAAAAACAAACAAACAAACAAACCCAACAAAACAAAACAAAAAAAACAAAACTGCAGCCTAAGTCTACTACTTTGAGCAAAAAATTAACTCTAAATAGATCATGGACTTATATGTAAAATACAAAACTATAAGACTCTTAGAAAAAAAAATCTTTGGAACTTAGGTCTAGGCAGAGTTCCTATATTTGACATCAAAACCAAAATCCATAAAAGGCAAAAAGGATAAATTAGATTTAATTAAAATAAAAAACTTAAGCTCCATGAAAGATCCCTTGGAGAGGGTGAAAGGACAATCTTGAAATTGGGAACAAATATTTGCAAACCACATATCTGACAAAGGACAACTATCTAGAATATATAAAGAACCCCCAAAATTTAACAGTAACCCCCCCCAAAACAAAAAAACAATCAATTAGAAAATGGGCAAAAGATATGAACAGACATTTCACTAAAGTAGATATACAGATGGCAAACAGGCACATGAAAAAATATTCCATATCATTAACCATTAGGGAAATGCAAGTTAAAACCAAAATGAAATATTACTAAATGCCTATCAGAATACTTAAAATTAAAAAATGATGACAATAACAAATGCTGGTAAGGATTCAGAGAACCTAGATCACTCATACATTGTTGACAGGAATGTAAATTGATACTGTCACTCTGGAAAAGTTTGGCAGTTTCTTAAAAACTAAAATATGATCATGTAATTGTACTTCTGGACATCTATCCTAGAGAAATGAAAACTCTTCTTCAAATGACAGCCTTACACAAATGTTTATGGCAGGTTTATTTATAATAGCCCCAAACTGGAAACAACCCAATGCTATTTAACGGTGAATGGTATGGTTATACCTATATGTAGAATATTACTCAGTAAATAAAAGGAACAAACTATAAATACAGACAACAACCCAGATGAATCTCCAGAGAATTATGCTGAGTGGAAAAACTCAATCCCGAAAGACTATATACTATATGATTCCATTCACAAAACACTCTTGAAATGAAAAAATTATAGAAATGGAGAACAGAATAGTGTTTGCGAGGGTTTAAGGAGGTGGTGGAGGTGGGAGGGAAATGGTTGTAGCTATAAAAAGTCACCATCCTTGTGGTGATGGGAATGTTTTGTATTGACTGCATCAACATTAATATCAATGGTTGTGATATTGTACTATAGTTTTGCAAGATAATGCCATTGGGGGAAACTGGGCAAAGGATATGTGGGATCTCCTCATATTAGTTCTTACACTTTCATATGAATCTATAATTATCTCAAAGTGAAAAGTTTAAAAAAACGGAATTATAAATTTTGGTTTTTACATAAGAAAAAGAATGAGAAAACATGTATCAGAATCTTTACCTATAGGTCATAGTGAATCGATGACTTCTATTTTCTTTTTTTGGGTTATCTGACTTTTTCTGCAATATTGTTCTGGTAATTAAAAAGTTAAGGAAGACATCAGCTATAAGCACAGAAGTAAGCTCTAATGACATGAACTGTCTAACTTAGCATACCTGGTGACATGTTAGGTCAGGGGTCTCTGTCCTGACTTTGATGTTTTAAAGGATCCAGTGGCTAGTGCATAAAGTGTTTAAAATGAACTATTACTGCCTTTTTAAACCTTACATTTTAATTCTTTCCATTCTGTATTCCATTTCTTTAGTTATCCAGTAACTCTAATCTCTCAAGGTACTTATGAAATCACAGATTCCCAAAATATGGGACATTCAGCATGAGGCTTGATCCATACATGAAGTTCTGTGTTTCCAAGAGAATATTTATGGACAGCCAAACTAAATGGAATTTGACCAGAAAGTTCCAGCAGTTATACCTGAAGTGAGTCTGTCTCATGAGAAGAATAGAACTATGATTTTAATACTAATGTAACAATTTTTTCTGATACTTAGTCACTGAATTCTAAAGGATGCTGTATTTTTTTTAATCATGTCACTATGTCAGCCATACCAAATCTCACCTTATTTCATGTTATACAGTATTTATTCCTTTCTGTCCTTTATCAAAGTAACCTCTGAAACCAATGGTGAAAAGTTTTAGATTTTCAACCTAAAAATGTGTGAGGAAGTATATAGTTTTTTTTAAAGATTTTATTTAGTTATTTGAAAGAGTGAATGAGAGCACTATTAGGGGGTGAAGCAGAGGGAGAGGGAGAAGCAGACTCCCCGCCGAGCAGGGATCCTGATGAGGGGCTTGATCCCAGGAACCTGGGATCATGACCTGAGCTGAAGGTAGATGCTTAACCAACTAAGCCACCCAGGCACCCCAGGAAGTATATAGTTTTTTTCTAATTATTTTGGGAGTACATTTTTGAAGACCCTGCTCATAACAACCCTATGGGGTAGATAATGATAGCTTATCCCCAATTTACAGATGTGGCACAAACGAGGCCCAGAGGAGTTAAGCAACTTGCCCTAGAACATACAGCTATTAAAGGTCAGAGTTAAGATTCTACTGAGGATTCTGGCCCCAGAACCTGAATGCTTAACTACCACACTATATTGCCTTTAGAATTTCAATTAATATTACTCAGGTCTGACATGGAATCACAACATATGATTCATGAAAGGAGATACCAAAGTATTTTGTTTTAAGGAAATGTTGGAAAATGTCTACAAAAAGTTTAGCTTGTGCCTAATGATATTGGTAGACAACTGTCAGTTTTCCAATATCGTTTTTATTCTCTTCCAGAGATGGAAGATACAGGGATTTGTGATGTTCAAGTGGATTCAAATACAAAGATCATCTGGAAAATTGAGGAGCCAGTATGTTTCCTTAAACATAAGTCAGGCACTTAAATGTTTATACTGCTAGTGACAGAATAACTTATGATGCTTACTACTTAGGAATATGTTAGATACTGCTAAGTATCTTTAAAACTGGATGCTTTTTCCTTGTTACATAATTTCCCACACTGTGCTTCTTCCCTTACAAAACATGAGCTCTTTCTAATTAAGTTGTTCATTTATTAAAGCACTTTGTTTTGGGTAAGAGGACACTCACATACACACATATACACCTCCCTCCCCTTTAAAGATAGGGTTCCAGGAATGGCATTTTCCAAATGACCTTGGGTTAAAATTACTTGTAAGCCCAAGTTGCCTTGCAAGTGTTTAAACTTCTATGTTAAGTTCAAGTTTTCTTAAAATATGCTTTAGACCACATGGGATGGAATGAAGCAGGCCAGCTCTGGGGAGGATTGGAGATACCGTATTTTGGGGGTGAACCTGGCCTGGAACACTAGCACACCAACACAGAGCTCCCCAGAGAGTAGAGGCGAGACAAACTGTACAGTTCCTTTGGAGAAATTCTCCTTAGCATTTGAGTGGGCTAAATTATGTAGCCCTCATTCTTCCCTTTGACAAAACTCATGCTGGGAGTGAGGCATGGGAGGCAACAGGAAATGCTAGAGAGAGCATGACTGCAACCCCAGGATGGTCTACTTGGCTTTGGAAAGACTGAGGCTGGTAAGGAGGGGAAAGAGCCCAGGTAGAGATCCTGGAACAGCTTGCCAATCTACCATCCTGGAGGCCCTGGGCAAGTCACCCATCTCTATGATCTGTCTTGCTCTGAAAGTCTATGACTCAGAAAATCTGAGGTGAAACTGGTGTGTTTTTGGAATATAGGTGAGGTTTGGTGGGGTGAGGTCTGGAGCCACCAACCAAGAAACAATTCTTCAGACACCTTTGGGGCAAAATGGTGGTTTATTAAAGCATGGGACAGGACTCGTGGGCAGAAACAGCTGTTGCAGTAGAGTCTTGAGGAGTGGCTGATTATATATACACTCGGGAGCTGGGGGAAGTACGGAAAAGGGAGGTTTCAAAAGAACTTCCCTATGCTGAAGAGGACCAACCTACGAGATACCTCCAAGATACTAGGGGCCTTGCCACTGTCAAGTTAAGGTTGTTTTCCCCTCTAGCAAGTATTAACATTAAGATAGTCGGGAGTTTCCTGGAAGAATGTCACATATGTCCCACCTACGAATGGGGGGTGATGGGAGGTTGCAGGGTGTCAGCTTATGCTTTGTCTTCAGCTAGCCTTCTGCTCCCTCATCAAAACTGCTTCTCAAAATTTATTAGAAAATGTTAAAAAGTAGAGAAATAACCTCTTCCCTGAAAAACTGCGATGAGCATGACTGAATCTCTCTCTTGCATTCCCAGCTGCACTTTTCCAAAAGGTGTTTTCAATTATTTTCAGTGAGCTAATGTTCCCTTGACTATCTTAAAGCCTTAAAGAGCAGGACAATTAAACTTGAATCTTGAAGAAAACAATAGAAACAGCTGCACACAGGACCCAAGCTGACAAAGATGCCTGGGGCTTTACTAGAAGTGGCTCTCACAGAGTGCTTCACCATCCAGGGAGCAACTGCCCTGGAGCAAGTCTTCCATGAAAGGAGCTCAGTGGGGCCACCGCAAAGACGTAACCGTGGAGCAAAGAGCTTTGAGAAAATGTGAATGAGGTTTTCTGTGGTTATATATCCACTTCTATTATGAGTAAAACTGGCTGGCTTTGGGGTGGGGTGGGAAAGATTCCACCCTCCTCAAATTTTGTTTAGAACTATGAGACTTTAGAGATCATCTAATTCAATCCCTACATTTTTCGGTTGAGAAAATGTAAAATGAAAAACTAGCTGACTTGCTCCAGGTCAGCTGGCCCGCTAGTGAGTAGGTGGCAAAATGGAAACTAGAACTCAGCTGTTTCTACTTGAAAAGTTTGTCCAAACCCTCCTCAGTGATGCACTGGGTGTCTTCCCTTCCAGATTATGAAGGAACAATGAACTCTTACTTTATACAAATGCCTAATTGGTATTTATATTATAATTCTTCTGTAGCAAGGTATTTTTCCCCTTAAAGGTAAGATATCAATAAAATGATTTAGTCATTGACTACCACATAAAGAACCATAATTAAGAAAGCTTAATTCCACTCTGTTAAACTAAAGCATGATTATTTTAGAAATGTTTCCTGCTTCAGGGGTTCCTGAATGGCTTAGTCGGTTGAGCCTCCGCCTCTTAGTTTTGGCTTGGGTCATGATCTCAGGGACCTGGCATCGAGGTGCTCAGCACAGAGTCTGCTTGAGATTCTCTCCCTCTCCCTCTGTCCCTCCCCTAGTTCGTGAACACTCTCTCCAGAATTCTCTCTCTCAAATAAAATAAATAGAATCTTTTAAAAAAGAGAGAAATGTTTTCTGCTTCATTGCTTTTTGCTTGACATAAGACTTTGACCTATGGGTGAATGCAGAAAAATCTTCACAGCTCCATCTTCATCTCTTCTTTAAGGCTTTTAATTAAATAAATCCATTATTTGCATAAGGTTAGTAAAACTAAAGAAGAAATTTAACTTTTAAGAAATTAGCCATTATTATATAGGAAAGAATTATACAGCCATGTAAATTTCCTGGGTAGTTCAGCTTGTGGATATGTATGTAGTAGTATTACGAAAATGCAACTGAAGCCTAATAAATAAAATAATTCCTGTAGGGCAAATATAGCCAAAAAACTGGAAAGCAAGTCAATAAAATTACTAAATTTCTTTAGGCCGCTGAAAACAAGGGATAGATACTGAAATGCATTAACAAAGTAGCCATGTCTAGACACCTAATGTTAACTATATTGGATCAATTTTTAATCTGGGATACTTTGCTAGCAGGAAACAGATGAAATGATCCTTGATGGTGCTTTGTAATACGGAAGCTTTACAGAGCAGAGATAGGAAACCTCATTTCATCAAAGGTTACTTTCTCTCAGGAGAGTGTCAACCACGACTGATTCACACACATGTGAACTGTAACTTAATTGGTGCTTTTAAAAAACTGAGTTCGAGGCCAAAAAAAATTCTTTTAAGTATTTTTTAAAGTTTAAATGACAAAAGGGAAGAAAATACCTCATTTAATAACTATTACCTAGAGAAAACTGAAACTGACTCCACATTGTAATGAATTAAGGGGTTTAAAAGACGGAGAAAGAAAAATAGGAAGAAAAAAATTTCAGGGCAAAAAGGACATGAAGTTAGGATTAGAAAGAGAAACAGGAGAATAGTGGAAGCATTGAAGAGGGAAAAAGAAAAGTCTACAGAGGAGAGAAAAGGAAGAATAAGAACTTAGTGCTCCTGTAAGACTTTGGGAACTGGTATGTTCCAACAGTTTTGAAAATGTAACAATTTTCTCAGGAATTTATTATAAATTATCAATGTATACAATATTTATTTTCCACAAGTGTTGATATTTTGGATATGTGAAAGGGAATAACTTAGGTTTTAGAAATTTATCTTGAAACCAAAAACATATCCACCCGTGTATGAGTTATGCCTTGATATATTTCCATTGATAATTAAGAACTTACTCCATTGCATTATTTTAAATTTTGGGGGCTCTCATTTCATAATTGATGATTTTCATTCCATACTGCCTTAAGACTAGAGTGGAAACCTAGATTAATTTCAGATATGAAACTATTTTTTCCATATCAAATCCAGCTTTTGACTTAACAGTTAGGAGATGTACAGGGAACATACATATTGAGGGCCTCTCCTCTTTATTGCCTCCTCTATCCCAACGAGCTCTCAGATTTAACTGCAAAAACCTAGAGGAATAATTCTTCAAAATTTCCAGTTGAAAAGAGGAAAAAAATCTTTGTGACCTTGGGTTCAGTAAACATTTCTTAGGTATGACATCAAAAGCACAATCCATAAAAGAAAACATTGATAAACTGGGCTTTATCAAAATTAAAAACTTCTCCTTTGTGAAAGATACTGTTCAGAAAAGGAAAAGGCAAACCACAGACAGGGAAATAAATCTTTGCAAATCATAGATCTGAAAAAGATTTCTACTCAGAGTATATAAATAAGTTTCATTTTTTTTTGTTTCAAGTTCTTATTTAAATTCTAGCTAGTTAACATATAGCGTAATATCAGTTTTAGGAGTAGGACTTAGTGATTCATCACACCACTTACATATAACATTCAAGGCACATTAATAAGTTTCAAAACCCAGTAATAAGAAAACAAACAATGCAGTTTAAAAACGGGCCAAAGATTGAAACACGCTTTGCTAAAGAATATACATGGATAACAAATAAGTACATGAAAAGATGCTCCACATCACTGTCATTAGAAAAATACAAATTAAAACCATAAGAAGATAAGAATGGCTAAAAAGCAAAAGAAAACAAACAAAACCAACCAGACAAAAAACCCAGACAGTACTAGCTGCTGGTGAGGATTTAGAGCAATTGGCATTCTCATACACTGCCTGGGGGAACTGAAAATAGTACAACCACCTTGAAAAACAGTTTGGCAGTCCCTTATAATGTCAAACATATACTTTACAATAAAGTACGGTAATCTCACTCCTAGAGAAACACCCCAGAGAAACAAAAAGTTCCGTTCACTTAAAAATCTGTCCATGAATGCTCTCAGCTCAGCAGGGAGTCTGCTTCCCCCTCTCCCTTTGTCCCTCCTCCAGCTAGTGCGCGCTCTCTCTCTCTCAAATAAATAAATAAAATCTTAAAACAAAAACCTGTCCATGAATATTTATGTTGATTTTACTCATAATTCCCCCAAATAGAAAAGAACCCAATGTCCTTCATCTGGTGAGTATATTAGCAAACTGTGGCACATCTATATGATGGACTATTACACAGTGAAAAAAAATATTAAAAGTGCTATGATTTTACTGATACCACATTCAAGAAAATTAGAGGAGGAGAAAACAAAGTAATTGCTAGGGGCTGAGAGTGGGAAGAAGGGTTAATTTAAAAAGCCACCAAGAGCAAACTTTTGGGGGTAAAGTATTCTGTATTTTGATTGTGATGATGATTATACCACTATAAATCACAAAACTCCATACAAAAAAGTGAATTTCACTTTTAAAAAGTGAAAAAATGGGTCAACCATTGCTCTAACTCTCCAGTGATGTTTATCAAAAATTCAAAGAGGTTTTACCACTAAATGGTTGTAATCATCCATAGGAATAGACATGATATTTTAAACTAGCTTGGTGAATAATTTTTAAATATTTACGATTTAAATTTTAAACAAGTATTGAGCGTTAACTGGGACCAGGTACTGGGAGAATGATAACAATACAGATGTGAGTAGGGCTTGTTTTGGGCCCTATACAGTGTTAGAACTAAGAGAGGCTGTGTAAACGTGGAAGCTGAATCAAAGGTCTTTCTCGGTAGCAGGACTTGAAATGACGTGATCAGTGATGTTGATGTACAAACAAGCATAACTTTGTGACCATTTCTGTGGTGCTGACAATGGATTTCAAATTGTTCTGTGTAATCAGCTCAACAGGTTAACTATTTGAGATTGCATAAAATGAAGCAGTCTGTGGCAGATCAAAGATTTCCTACCACTGCCAGTAAGGAAATGCAACTATGCTATGTCCTTTATGCAGGTTTGCTGCTGAAAGGTACATGTTTATTTCATTAAAAGTTATTTTATTACCTGGGAGAAACCAAATGTCAAGTTTAGCTCTCTAACACAAATCATATTTTATCCAAATGCAGATGTACTTTTGAACTGCAGCAGCCATTTGATTAACTTAGCCAGTGACTAAACTCATGACCTTTTATATTAAATGTAGTGACCTTTATGCCAAAGAATCTAATCTGGAGCTAAGTTATCCATTAAAATCCAACCTGGGAGTATGTTACTCTTCATGAAAAAGTAACCACCTCCATTCCTG
>NW_024426552.1:45696124-45909615 GCF_017311325.1 Ursus maritimus | reverse complement strand
ATGCAGGTCTCCAGAGAAACACTGAATGAATAAAAGACATATGTAATTTATTTGGCCACTTAGGAAGGAGGTCATCAACATGCATAGCTCTGATTCTCAGATGACAGACAAAAATGACAGAACACTGAGGTGGCTGAAGAATAATTCAGAAACATTTCAGTTGGAGGAGAGGTACTTAGTTTCCTCATGAGAGTTGGAGAGCTTATGTTTGAGGATGTTATCTGCCCACATCTTAGGGCTGTGCCGATATGTAGGATGGAAGAGGACCATAGAAGGGTCTTGGTGATAAGAGAGGAAGGAATAGGAACATTTTTGCTTTTTAGACAAAAGGAAATAGAAACTTTTGGATTGACATGCAGTTTCGAGAAATTACAAGTACTTAGAAAAAGCATAGCCCCAAATGGACAACATATGTATAAAAAGACGCTACTATACAGTAAAAATCAGTCATTTTCCCCTAAATTAGGAAACATAGTAAGAAAGGAATTCTTAAAGGAGAGGGAGTTAAGCCTTATTATTCTAGTACTTTTTAAAAAATGTGACAGTAAATGTACACCTTATATTTCAAAGGAGATAAAGAAGTATGCTTCTAAGCAAATAGTATTTTCTTCTTAGCAAAAATCATCTGCCTTTTATGGCATCAGAAACAACCATCAAATCAGGCAGGAAAAAAAGTCACAATGATTCTGATAGTTTAAAACAATGGTTTTCAAATTTTGGTGTGCATCAGAAGTACCTGGAGAGCTTGTTACAATACAGGTTTATGGGCCTCACTCCTAGAGTTTCTGGGGCTGGGCCCCAAATTTTTCATTTCGAATAAGTTCCCAGGTGACATTAATGCCACTTTTCCAGGCAACATACTTTGAGAAAACAAACTTTGAGAACTGCCCATCTAAAATAATCCTTTGGCAATTAACTAGTTGGTAAAGGCTTAAAAAAAAAGTAGCTACAGGTTCAAGCACTCTTTTTAAAAAAGATTTTATTTATTTATTTTAGAGAGAGAGAGCATGAGTGGGGAGAAGGGTAGAGGGGGAGAGAAAGGGAAAGGGAGAGAATCCCAAGCAGACTCTGCGCTGAACGTGGAGCCCAACTTGGGGCTTGATCCCCCGACCCTGAGATCACGACCTGAGCCAAAACCAAGAGTCCAACACTCAACCAACTGAGCTACCCAGACACCCCAAGCATTCTTGAGATTCTGTAAAAATTCTTTCTTTGAATCATTTTCTAGACAACTTTGACCCTCTCAGGTATTGACTGCCAACATGTCTGACCCTGAACAATAAAATCCACACATAACTTTTAGAGTTTTAAATTGCTGCTAAAGAATTGTAATTTCATAAATATAGCTAGTCAAACATATACATTCTAAATTACTAGATTAAGCTTGAACTTTTCTAAACATTAAAACCACAAGGGCAAGACTTCTCCATTTATTCTTATTTCAAAACCACAGGCAAGCTAATTCTATAGAATTTGGAATGTACAATAGGTTATTCTCATAAAATAAACCACAAGGGGTGAATTATATCTCTTCAAACTAGGTGGTGTCTTAAGTCAACAAGGTTAAGTCTTTGACTATCATGCTGACAAGCAGATTTTGTGACATTTGTGGACCTCACAGAAGCAGAAACATGTAGCAATAAATTTAAGCAAGAGTATAAAAAATGGGTATGTTTGTGCGGTGTCTATAAAGAGTCTCTAAAGAAAATCTATTGGAGCTTAACTATGTAACAACAAAGTAGTTATCCTGGGGGACTCTTTCCCAGAGCTGCATTCTTCTGACCAAAAATATGGATGCCATGGTTCTGTTAAGAGCCTTTATAGCTGGCTCATGCCTCACCCAGATATTATGAGCCATCTTCTCCAAGACATTTCTGGAAATGAATAATATCTTAATGATAGACGAGAATAAAAGCCATTAACTAACTGCCAGCCTTAAGCTATAAGTTTAATGAATGAGTTTTCTCATTGCAATGATAAAAAAAGTTCTCCCTAACAGCATAGAGAGCTCCTTTTAGTTTTTGCTATACTCTATTTGCAAATTCTTGCCTATGAGTTATTAAAGTAGTAAGTAGTATTTATTTTTACATGTAATTTCAGAACATTAAACAACACAGACTCCATTCTGTGAATTCTACACAGCACATTTTATGGTATATGACTCCTTATTTTAACAATAACATTCTTGGCTTGTTATAAACAACATAATGAAGAATCAAGAGGCTCTTGTATTTTGCAAATTCATTCTAAAGATTCAGTATAACTAAAAATATGTATCTAGAAGCTTGCTGGTCCTGTGTAATTATACTTTCAGAATGTTATTCAGTACTTTTTTCAAAGATGGAGAGGAAATATCATAAGATATTGGGACAGTTCTTTTTCAAAAAGTCTTAAGTATAAATATGCCATTCCTCATACTCTAAAATGGTTCCCAATCAGAGGCGATTTTGTCCCTAAGGGGCATTTGGCAATGTATGGAGACATTTTTAGTTGTCACAGTGGGAATATGTTACTGGCATTTAGTGGGTAGAGGCCAGAGACGCTGCTAAACATCCTACATTGTACAGGACAACTCGCCCTAAGATTTATCCAGCACAAAATGTAATCAGTGCTGCTGCTGCGAAATCCTATTCTAAAACAACAAAGAGAAGATACTAATAATAAAAATAATAAAAAGACATGATATGATATAGTAACATAGTCAGTTTGACTATCTTGGTAAAAATTCTATGATTTTCTTGTGTTAATGTATATAAAAATTCACCTTCTAGAGAACTTTCTGTGATGGTCAGTCACACTAATAAAATTACACTGGCATGTAGGCTTCAAGGAGGCAACAATTAGGGTGCAGAAGCCAAGACAGAAGAATATCTCAGCCCCAACTGGGATCTTCATGAGCTGCTAATCCCTAAACTACCTAAAGAGAGATCATTCTACACAAATATAACTGGAAGCTATGAGGTGCCAAGTATAATCAGACTCAAATTTTAAGTGGCTGACATTGAAAGATAAGATAAAGTCTATCCAAGAGCATGACATAGGGTTTTAAATGAATACTGTTAGGTTTCCAAGGACATAAATTAACCGTCAGTATATTGTCTGGTTAATAATGAACGGCAGTATACAGCCTGTTTTATATGAAAGGTGATCCACTGTTCTCACCTTTATTGCTAACAACAAAAAAGAAGGTCTTCTTAAATTGAATCAGTGTTGATTAAGATTAGGTAGGAGATAGGCAGGGATTATGAAAAACGTTGCATTGTAAATTGTACTAAAGAATCTTCATCTCTTGTGTTAAGATAGTTGGATTCTTGGTAACCCCAATCCTGAGAGAGTGAAGCCCTATCCTAAGAAAGGATTATGGACCATAAAAGTGGTCTAGAATCCTGCAACTCTTTTCTAAAATTAGGAAGCCTCAAACGGGGAGCTAGAATATCAGTAAGACTAATGGATATAACATTGACTATTGACAGCGTCTAGAAGAACGCCTTCCTCATGCAAACTGCTCAACAGATATTTCTTAAATAAGTGAATGACAGAAATACGTAACTATCTTTTGCAAACACAGACCTAAAACAAATTTATATTCTAAACTCATACTGTAGGGGGCACCTGGGTAGCTCAGTCGGTTAAGCATATGTCTTCAGTTCAGGTTGTGATCCTGGGATCCTGGGATCGAGTCCTGCATTGGGCTCCCCACTTCCCCCTCTTGTGCTCTCTCCCTCGGACAAATAACTAACTAAATAAATATCTTAAAAAAAAAAGCCCAATTCTAAATTCTAAATAGAATAATTTAATACTGTTAGTACAATTAACAATCTTTTAGCTGGTCATTATACTACTGACATTCCATTTTAGAGTCTGGTTTCCCCAATCTCTCTTTTAACCATTCCTTACGATTCTTTTAAAAACACTTCTCATTATTCATAAATCAATCAACATGATATAGCACATTAACAAGATAAAGGATAAAAATCATATGATCATCTCAATACATGCAGAAAGAGCATCTGACAAAGTACAACATCCATTCGTGATAAAAACTCCCAACAAAGTAGATTTATTATTCTTAATGAACTTATTTTGTTCTGTATTATAGACATTCCAAGTTAACTGTCAGGGATAAAGGTTATCTTCTTTTAAAAATTTTGTTAAAGATTTATTTATTTATTTTAGGGAGACAGAGAAATTGGGAGAGAGAGTGGGAGAGGGGGCAGAGGGAGAGAATCTTCAAATAGAACCCTGCTGAGTGTGGAGTCCGATGCAGGACTTGATCCCATGACCCACGAGATCATGACCTGAGCCAAAATCAGGAGTTGGACACTTAACCGACTGAGCCACCTAGGTGCCCTGAAGGTTATCTTATATATAATTCTTTTACCTAGAATGTTATTCTTCTCCCCTCTCCATTTACCTAAATCCTCTTTATCTTGCATTTACACTGCCTTGCATTAACTTTTTATTCTATAAACTCCTTGAAGGCTTAATCCAACCTACTTGTTGTTTAACTGCTTTTATTTTTTGAATCTGGTTGCTGCCCAAAACACTCTAAGAGAGGTGCAAACATTTCTGCTTTTCGGATTGTTAAGAGAGAGTAGACTTTAATCCTTTCTTCAGGGTCTACTTAAAAATATCATGCATCACTGGGAACTCACAGGGATAATGGCAGAGTCTCTGCACAATGGTGTGTTGCCATTTGCTCAAAACCTATGAACAATGTGTGAATGTCTGTTTTTCCCAAGGTCTTTGCATGTCAAGTAAGAACGATTCCAGCATCCACTCTTCTTTCAAAGGACGCAAATTTCAAAACACAGCTGTCTGTGACCTTGGAAGACCTAACCAGAATTTGCAAACAAGCTTATGTAAGCGTCCCCTGGCCAGCCTTGTAAAGGCCTCTCTAAGTAAATGAGAGCTCTTCTTTTCCCTTTGTGTGTGTGTGTGTGTGTGTGTGTGTGTGTGTGTGTGTGCGCAAATGAGACTTTTGATTTCTACATGGAACAGCAAGAGGTCTTCTGGGAAGAGGGATCTCCTGCCCAAACTGTAATTTGAAAAGTAGCCTTTGTACTGTATCCTTAATTGTATAGGATGAAATGCCGTGTAAGAAGCAATAGCAGAGCTGTAAAACACTAAGTCTGCATGATGCCTAGTGAGAAAAAACTTGGAAACTTGAGTAGACATTACATTAATAAGTTCCCCAGATGGCACTTTATAAATGTGGAGATGTGAGGAGAGACAGAAGTGGGGCCAAACAATATTAATAGATCTGTGGAGATTAGAAGTATGGATAGTAGAGTATACATTGAGTTCAGTCCGGCAAAATACAATGATGTCCAAGCATCCAGGAAAAAAATTACTCAGAAGATTGACATTCACTGGATGGAACCTCAAAAGCATGTCAAAAGCAACTGGATAGATATTGTAACCCACTGAATAGACAGATTTTGCAATGTAACAGAAAGAGCAAAACATAAAGTCTATGTCAAGCTGCCTGTCAGAGGGCTTCAGCAAATGCACATAAGTGGTTAAAAAAAAAAAAAAAGGTGAGTAAAACCAACTCAGTTCTTGGGTCCAAGAGGGTGAGCACCTGGACTTCTGCTTTGGATTTCAACAGTCTTTCGGGAAGATGAAAAGCACTTGAGAGACCTTTGAAAGGGAAATAAAAAACTAACAGAAATAGGCATATGATGAGCGATTCAAGGGATGAAATAGAATTAACTCTGCTGGGCAGTGACAAAAAGAGGTATTTAACTCTGATCAAAATTTTTGTTGGGGCACCTGGCTGGCTCGGTTGGAAGAGCATGTGATTCTTGCTCTCGGGGTTATGAGTTTGAGCGCAATGTTGGGTGTAGAGGTTACTAAAAAATATATAATTAAAAAAATCATTGTTTACATTTGTTTTCTTTTGTTTTGAAGTTTATTTACTTTTTTGAGTAATCTCTACATCCAACATGGGGCTTGAACTCACGACCCTGAAATCAAGAGTCACATGCTCTTCCACCTGAGCCAGCCAGGCGCCCCGTTTACATTTTAAGGGTGTTCCAGGCAAGATTATTAACAAATATATTTTAGTTATACATATGGCAGATGAAAAAGTGAATTTACCAGAAGCATCAGCCTTTTGCAAAGCCATGTAGTTGAAAGAAGACTTACAATCATATAATTTTAGAGAAGGAGTGATCTTTGAGATGATCTAGTTTGGTGTCTTCAAAGTGAGGTCCAAGGGCCAGGTAACTCAGAACTGCCCGGAGAGCTTGTTAAAAAAGATTTCTCAGCTCCTACTAGTACAGCCCTCTTGAATCCTAATACCCGAGGGCTATTGGCCTGAGAAGCTTGCTGAGTTTAAGGGCCTCTCTCTATAGATAAGGAAACTGAGGCCCAGAGAGATAGGATACCCAAGGTCAGGCACCAGTAAGTCCCAGTTCCTGGTCCAAGACTGTTACCACTAGTCTGGAATGAAACTCTTCCCAAATCTTCCCAAATTGCCTTTATTATCATATTGTATTTTTTTTCCTGAGAATTTAATTCATAATCTAACCACTGCTTCACTTAATTCTTGGGTAATAAGGAATGGAAGATGAAAGAAAATAGAGAACAAAGATTAGGTAGGAAGTAGAAAGGAAAAACACGGGCAGAAGCAGGAGTCAAAAATGACTGGCGTCTGATTAAGATGACATAATATTTACATGTGTGAAGTTAAATCACAGTCTGAACAGAAAGGCCTTCAGTCCATTGCACTGTCTCCCCCACACCCTCCCAAAAAACACTCAGACACTTAGAAGGAAAAAGACAGAGAAACTGGCCCTAACAGGAACCTGAGGCTAATCGGTAGGTTTGGCTTAATCCCATTGGCCTTGTCCAAGTTATCTTAAAAGAGTGGCCAGGTGATTTTAGGAATGGTTGAGACCTTCTTGGTCCTACTTATGAATCTGCCATCTTAGAAGAGATGGGCATGAGATGGTAAATGGAAATGTTCCCTCTGGGCCACCAGAGTGATGGCACCATGAAGATCAACTTTCCAAATTCTAAATTATTTTTAAATATAAGTGCCATGTAAAGTAGACAAAGAGAACCACAGGATGTCCTGTATTCAGAGGTTTTTCTTATAGTTTTTCAACTCTCGCAGACTTACTGTTTCAGCAACTCAAGAACTGCTACTCAGGGTTTTAAATAAATTAAACTGAACCCCTCATCATCCTATCTCCATAATCATGTGACAGTTTTAGAATTCCACTACTTTTTTTTATAATAATATTTTTTTATTATATTATGTTAGTCACCATACAGTACATCCCTGGTTTTTGACGTAAAGTTTGATGATTCATTAGTTGCGTATAACACTCAGTGCACCATGCAATACGTGCCCTCCTTACTACCCATCACCAGCCTTTCCCGTTCCCCCACCCCCCTTCCATCTGAAGCCCTCAGTTTGCTTCTCAGAGTCCATAGTTTCTCATGAAAGACAATTATCGTATGGTTTCTCTCATCTATGGAACATAAGAACTAGGAAGATCGGTAGGAGAAGAAAAGGATAAAGAAGGGGGGGTAATTAGAAGGGGTAATGAAACATGAAGAATTCCACTACTTTTTTGATTCTCTGATTTATAATAGATTTAACTTCTATCTTCTTTTACTTTGACTATCAGGAAAAAAAAAGATTTAAAAAATATAATAAAGTTTCCATGGAAAGAGAATTTAGAAAAGGAAGAGAGGTTCAAAGAGTAAGTTTTGGTCCTTCCTACATCTAAGCTTGCTTAAAAATGTGAAATATCTGCCTTATTATCATAAACCTTTTATTCCTAGAAAGTGAAAGACAGGGATGAGAACCAGACTATAGGTAGTATCAGTAACTTTTTCTGTGAGAGCAATTGGCATGTTACGGATAATTCTCTCATCTCATGACGAATTTGTTATTTGAAAAGCAATCATGTTGCATTGATATGGCGTCTTTTAGAAAGAGCTGGCCAGAGTGTTTTTCAGGTTGGCCAGTTCTGGTTTGACGGTTTCTAATCCTATAATGGGAATATGGATTTGACCTCAAGGGAAACCAAAACAAAACAGAACTAACATGGATCAGTAAAATAATTCATGAAAAATAAAACAGGTTAAAATATCCTTGTAAAGACAGCTTTATTTAAAAAAATCATTATTATAAAAGAGAATCTAAGTTTGACGTGCAGAGAAAACGAGATTAAAAAAAGATTGAGAATGTAACTTCAAAAGAAAGATGTATTCCCAAAGCACAGTTTTTACTAGTTTTCAGAAAAAAGAAAGCTCATTTTATTACAATTTGCCAAACTTACTGGCCATAGAATGGACTTCAAAAGGATTTCTGGAACATGATAAAAGATCCATCGAGAAGAGAATGGAAGGAAGATTATGCATTCAAGTTACGTTTTAGAGTGCAAAAGGCCTCTGGAAAACAGATTTCAAAGAAAAAGTTAATACAAAGGAAGAAGGTCCCGGATTTCTTACACAGTCACAACGTAGACACTGTGTCTGTTTACAGAGTGCAGGGAGAAGATTCAGTAGCAGAAATCTTTGCCTTGCATTTTGGAACAGCTCTGAGAGAGAGGCAAAGAGCTCCCCCCAGTCTGCCTGGAGGGCCCAGAGTGGGGCTTTCCGATTTAAGAGCTCTGGTACTCCTCTGCAGGATAAACAGCTCTGGATTCTTCTTTAATGACAACAGCATATCAGCTCCTTTTGAGGTTGCAGCATACATAAACAGGATCTGCCTCATATTTTCCAGTTGTGGAGGAGGGAAGGCAAAAATAAAAGAAAAAAGAGCCCCCACAAATCTTTTCCTGCAGTTTATTGTGAAGACAACTTGCTTTTACTCACATGCAGGACTGAAAAAAGGAAAGGAGAACCACAGTACTCAGAATGCCCCCAGAAAGAAAACAGGAAAACCACTACTTCCTCTATGTGTGAGAACATCAGTGGGCAATCAACGGGAAGAAAGGGAATGCTGAACTCTAAAGCTTTAAAAGAAAAAGGATACAAGTTTAAGAAGAGTAAGTGAGCTGAAAGGATTCTTAATAAAGTCTTCCTGGTGCCAAAACCCACAGAGGTACCAAAAGGGAGGTCTTATCCAGCATGCACCCTGCTCTCTACTTTAAATGTTAAAGTGGACACTGGTTGTCAAGTTAGTAGGGAGACCAGCAGTTTATTTCCCAGGATGCTTTGAGGTCAGTGCTTGGCACTGAAAATTTCCCTGCCTTTGCGATGCCCTAACAAAATGCACCAAATGAAGATATTTACTCACAGAATCCACATTCTTGTACCCTTGGCCCAACATGGACTAAAGGTCTAAAGGAAAACCTCAAGATTCCTGTTTTCTTAGTGTAGGTCTACAAGCCCCCCCTTCCCCATTTCTCTCCCACCAACAGTTTCTAGGAAACTGCAAATAAAAATACCTCACTTGTATTTAAATGTGCACATTAGTGATTTGAAAGCTTGCTTCAGTATGCTATCAGTAGGGGTCAGCAAACTTTTTTCTGCATCATTCAAAACACTGCATTGATAGAATCAGAGTCAAAAGAAAATCAGAAACCAGGACCACAGGTAGAAGAGAAGCCTAGAAGCCAGCCAGAGGAAACTCTGGTTATTTGAGTCCCAACCTTGAGTCCAGGGGAGCTCTCAGGACCATGCTCCAGTTAGTCTGGATTTGGAAATGCAGGGAACCAAATGGGGCAGGTGGCCACTGAGAAAATGGTCTTCATCATTTCTAGGCACATTCCATTCCTCGCCGAATAATTCACGGGTTGGAGAAATAAGAGCTGAAGGATCTTGGCACATGAGATCTGAAGTGAAGATCAGTGGACCTTCAGTTCAGAGCTTAATGCCTAGTGCTTAGTCCTAAAATATAGTGTGTGCAATACTCGAGAGCGCTAAATCCAACTTGTTCATCTGGAACAATGACAGTACCTAAGGCCATCAGAGGTGAATTTTATCCTGGCATGTGCTAATTAGCTTGCCATAGGGAAAAACAGTCCCATGAACCTCTGCAGCTAAGAGTTCTCTGTATTTCAGTTTCAGTCTGTGGATCAAGATATCAAATTATAAAATGTAATTAATTAGTTGATATGGTAAAGCCCCCTTGAAGACACCTGATTGACAGATCATTGGTTCAAACTTAAGAAATAATGCAGTTGGGCACCCAATGAGTGTGAACCTTGAGAATTTTAATCACCTCTCCAGGTTGAAAGTTGTCACAGCAAATCTCTTTAGGAGGAAACCAAGAGACAGAGGCAGCTAACAGGAAAAGAGGGCAGGAAAAAGAGGATGATGAGAAGTGAAGTCAGAAGGGAAAGCTAGACACAGACCATTTGGGAAGGAAGAGCCTTGGCCAGGAAAGGGCAATTTTGAAGCAGGGTGAGAAAAAGGCCTATGCAGAAAGATCTGTCTAGAGTTGGCCTCCAAATCTGGCCTTAGGACATCAAAGATGGGACTGGCTCTGACTGGAATCAGTAGTAGGGAAGACTCAAACCCTTGGGCTTTTCTGAACTTCTTCTATTCCTTCTTCTAGGTAAGTTTTAGCGAATGCTCTGAAATAGGGTGGGGTTAGGAAGAGAACAATAGCTACTTAGACTGCTTTTCTCAGGTTGGGACCAGGAATGGCAAGATGGGAGAGGCTGACAGTCTTAGCAGGGACTGAACTGAGAGTTCCCTCCAGGTAACAGAAGATGGCGATCCCTGTTCCGACTTTCTTTTTGACCTGCAAGTTTCTCCATCATATCCAAATAGTTGCATAGCAAATGTAGGTTTTTAATTAAAAGATGGAGTCAGTGAGACAAAATAAATTTCTTTTCCTACTTCCCCAACATAAATCAATAGTGATATGTCTGAAATAGGGGCGATTATAGGGACGTGACACAAAAAGGAAATTTGGAAGTGCTAGTTCAACCAAGAAAAACAGTAGCTTCTCTCTAAAAACAAATGAAAGTTTTTTTTTAAATTAAAAAAAGGGTATTGCATAGGAGAGGGTTTAATAAAAATAACCAGAGAGAGAGAAAACCACAATATTGCTGATATGAAATCTTTACTCACAGACAACTTTTGATAGGTTTGGGGCAGCACCTTATTACTACAAGGTGCTTACACCTTACTACTTTGGATTCTCCAAAACTGGCACAAGGTTAATCTATAAGTTATGTACCTTGCAATGTACTTAGGTTGAAGCTTAGACTGATTAGAAAAGTAAGCAATATTTAAAACTCTAGGCCTAAGAAAAAGTGAAGTATTCAAAATCAGCACTAGTGTGAAAATGTATTTTGAATTCACTGGTTAGAAGAGAGCAATCAGGGGTGCCTGGTTCAGTTGGTTAAGCATCTGCCTTCAGCTCAGGTCATGATCCCAGGTTCCTGGGATCGAGCCTCACACTGAGCCCCACATCGGGCTCCCTGCTCAGCAGGAGTCTCTCTCTCTTCCTTTGCCCCTCCCTCCTGCTTGTGTGCGTGTGCACACTCACTCTATCAAATAGATAAAATCTTAAAAAAAAAAAAAAGAAGAGAGCAATCATTTATGAAGTATCTTATCAGTTTTACTTTCATTACATTCTTTTAGTATTATGGTGATCAACTTCTCTCAAAAACTTGCGAGAAACATCTGACATCCCCACAACCCCCAAAACTAATTCAATTTTTCTCACCTTAGCGGGATGCAGATCTGTGCTCTGGCCATATTAGAGATAAGCAAAGAGCATCTAATGTTAACCACTTGGTAATAATTATCCAAACCCATGGCATCTTGGAGTGCCTGGCTGGGTCACTCTTGATCTCCGGGTTGTGGGTTCGAGCCCCACGTTTGGTGTAGAGATTAAAAAAACAAATCTTAAAAAAAACCCCAAAAACCAAAGCCATGGCCTCTTTTCTGCATACATTATGGCAATGCTATGTGTACATCCATAATCAAATGTTAATTTTTAATGCGTGAGTTTTCTATTTGAGGATCAAAAGAGCTAAGTACTGTTTGAAATGAGGAGAAAAAGGAAAAATCTCTCAACGTACTAAAGACTTGAACTGCTCTATCAAACCAGATTTTTTTTTTAAAGTTTGCCTAAGTGAGCTGGAATTCCTTTATAGCTTCAGCTCTCTGTATTTCACGTTCAGGACAGGTATCACCTCCCTCTCTTACGGCAAATCGACGATTTTTCCTTACGCCTTCACAAATGAAGTGGTTCGTCATCCACCCTCCCCTCCAATTCTGAAATTTCTGGCAGAAAAGAGATCTGTCAAAACAGGTTACTTGTATTTTTATTGGTTCCTCCAGACCATGACGACATTTCCTGAAAGGCAGTGCCAGGAAACTATTAATGTCTGTGAAAAAGAAGTGAAAGTTCTTATAAGCAAAAACTGTCTGGTGCCCCATGAGACTGCAGCCTAAAGGAATCCATAGTCTTCAGACTGTAACACTGGTTCAACTGCCTGCTGTGTCAGAACTCTGAAACACCGCTATCAGAGAAGAGGAAAGTGTCCTTCCAAAAAGAAAGGTCTGGGGGACAAAACTGCTTATTTCTTCTCTTTCTCTAAATCTTTTGCTTGCCCAGAGTTAGGGTAGCTGAACAGGCAGCTAATGGCTGGTTCTCTTAAGGCTGTCCCACAAACTGGTTAACTCACTAAAGTAGTTAATGGATTCTTACCCAAGCAGAAGGCGTAATAAGGCCAACACCTGGAAGACGAGAGTGTAACCTTCTCCACAAATGGGAAGAAAGAATCCATTCTAACATCCAGGTGCAGAAAAAGAAGTTAAGTTCACTTTAAAAAGGACTACAGTAATTCTGCTAATGCTAGAGTCACAGTGTGTGAGCACTTGACACTGCTGATCATAAAGGAAGCTGGAGCTTTACAGAAGACTGGAAACTAAATTAAACAAAACTTGTTTGAGGCACTGAACCTTTAGGAGACTTTCAAATATTTCAACTGATATATATTAAATGCCAAAATCATGTGGGTACTTGCTAAAGTTATAACTGGGTTTGTGGAGCAGAAAGGCAGCTCACTGCACTGTCATATCCCTCTATTTCACAGTGCCACCTGCTGGGTGAGGGTGGAGAGAGCTGAACTTTGTTTCTCGGACCCACAGATAATCCATGAATTCACAAAAAGAAGAAATGTCTTCACTCTCTCCAGTATACACAGAACACTGAGAAACAGTGCTCTCTGTGATGGCAAGTTCATGAAGAAAGGGACAGCCCTGCTCATCTTTGCTGCTGTCCTAGCCATCCACAGTCCAGTCGTGTTTCCTTTGAAATGTCCAAACAGGAAATAAAAGCATTCAAATAAAGAACATAAAATATGGCCCTTGCATGCTGACTACATGTCCATCTTAATAGTCAGGTCATCTGAATCAGGACCTCTAAAAGCTGGGTGGTTTCTATAAGAGAACACTGTAAGTGGCCCTTCTAGATGAAGTTGAATCTATTCTCATAACTAACCCTCTTCGGGAGAACATTTAATATCTGGTCCCAACATAGTAAATACCTAAACTAGGAGCAACTAAGAAAAAAGTATGGCTAAAGAAACATCCACTGTCACATAAAGCACTGGGTTCTGTCCCTGGAATGTTAAAAAGAAATTAATCTATATCCTAAGCACTGTTCATTTCACATTGAACAGGTATGTTGATTTCTCCTCACTGGAGAAGAAACTAGAGGCCCAAAATACCTCATCAGAAATTCCTGGGCCACATGTGCTTGAGAAGTTTTCAGATTTTAGAAAGGTGAAAGGGTACATACATTATGCATTGCTGTCCACTAATTGAACATTAATATTCTTCCAATAAGATATGTGCATTTTCACACTAAACGGTTAGACTCTAAATAAACTTGTGTCGGTTCAGATCAAGTTTTGTTGTCAAATGAGTTTGTATAAAACTACTTCACAAATTTATGCTTTTGGATTTCAGTACTAAAGATAAGGGATTATGAGCCTGCACAAGTCATTCTTGATTTTAATGAAATAGAGACAAAGCAGTAACTGGCACAGAACTCTTTAAAAGTCTGAAATTCTGGTGTTCATCTTGGTTGGTTGATTTTTGGAGAAGTTACTTAACATTTTTAGCCATGGTTTTCTTAGCGGTTGCATTGGAAGGGATGGTGGTGGGAGTAACAGTGGATGGGGGTTCCAGGTTAGGTAGTATTGATCCAATGCCTATAGAGTTTCAGCCCTATGCTAACCGCTTCTAGTTTTTTAGTATTATAAACAATAGTGTGATAAACAGCCTTGTACCTAAATCTTTATACATGTCCCTTATGACTTTTTTTGGGATAAATACCTTAAAAGGTAATTGCTGGGTCAAAGATATTCTATCTATAACTGTGTTTTTCCATCCACCCATTCATCTATTTAGCTTTATGATAACACTGCAAAATTGTTTTAAAGGAAATTTACACTCCCAACAGCAATGTACAAAAGCACTTATTTCCCTGTACCTTTGTCAACACCAGGTATGATCATTAACAAAATTTGCCAATTTGATATAGGAAAAATGGTATTTCTTTGATTAAATGTGCATTTCTCTAGTTGCCTTGTATTTTTACACCAGCTCCATTTAATTGTCCCCAATTTTATGAAGCAGTTACTCTGAAATTCCCATCATTAGTTGTAGAGCCATGTCTCTTTGACTTTAGAGTTTGTCTTCCTTCTAGGACCCCCTGTGAGTTTTGAATTGTGTTGAACAGGCCCTTGAAGGATCCTTGGTGAGGCCTCTGGGTCATTGGGATAGAGAGTGACATAAGGGCACAAATGAGTTGGAGGATATAGGGACGGCTCTGGTTTTGTTTACTATATCATGCTTCCACACAGTGCCTCTCTACTGCACTAAATCTAGAAGCTTCCTGGATGGCCAACAAAGCCTCTTTGAAATACCAGCTCATATGGTTTAAGGCTTGGGCAGAGGCCACAAGGACTGTATTTTAAATTACTATTCATCCCCTATTCAGTGCATAGTACACAGCTTTTAAACTAGTTAATCATTGATTGGTTTATTATACAAACTGGTATCCTTCTGACTTGGATAGCCTAGATAATCTTGTGAATTCTAGGTGTTCTTCCCTCACTGTAAGGGCTTATATTAGCACTGAAAAAAACCAAAAAACAAAAAACCTGTATTTGAATAACATATCTGCAAAATTCAGATGATCTAACAGCATTTTAGGTCAAACTTCATTTGCAAATCACTATTCTCAGTTATGTATACCAATGGAGGAATGGGATGAATCAGATCCCAGAATTCGACAGATATTACAAAAACCTTGACCTTTCTTACACATTAAAACTCTCACCAGGCTGCTTAGTTACAAGCTATCCAAGGTATAAGCATCACATTCTCCCTATACTCTTACCTGGCCCACAGGAGAGACCCAAATAACTTGAAATGGGACAATGCTGAAAAATGGCAAGAAGTGAAAGGGTTAGTATAATTCACTCTGAATAGGGATCCCCTAATTAGGTCACCCCTGAGCACTGGAAATTTACCCGTTTCACAAATAAGATTTGAAAATGTAGGCAGGGCCACTGAGAGGCAAATCTCCTGTATTCTGTCTGACTGGTGCTTCTAGAGTGTGCATTTTAGAGATCCTGCAACTGATAACTGAATCATAGTCTAGGCCTGCTCTTCTATATACAGAGCACACTTGAGCAGGCAATCTATGTGGTATACACATTTTCGGTCATCTCCCTGAAGAAGACAGACTTCTCCTAAAGCAGAATATCCTGAGAGAAAATAAGGAGTAACTCGCTATAAATATAATTACACAAAAACCTTTAAACTGACCCAGAATTTCGGGCATTGGTCTGGGCCTGGGCTGTTTAAGCAGCACAGCTTTTTGCATTATCCTTGATTTAATCACCACTATCCATGACATCACTATCAAAACCATTTATTTAGTCTGTTTTCAAGCTCCCCACATGGCAAATGACTGCCTACATAAACAAAACAATTCTGTTCTATAAGAATTCTTTGCAACTGAGACCCCTAGAGAGAGAAAAAAATGTAATTGCCATCTGAAACATACTGAAGTTTCTGTAAGTGGTTTTATAAATGAATGATTGACTTTCATTAAAAGAGGAAGAAAAAAACCCACAAAGAGCTGCAGGAGGCATTTCTGAATCTTGCAGACACAGTAAAGCAAAATCATGACACCCCTATCAGCTCTTAGCTATTGGAAACTCTAGTCTGAATTTAGTCTCTGATAAGTGGGCAAGATACAACTGATGATAATCTCTTTAAGTGTAAAGACCATGTCCCTAATTTCTCATGTCTCTTACAGCAGTGCATTAGAATCATCTGGATGACTTTTAAAAATAGATTACTAGGCCCTATCCTCAGAATTTCTGACTCAGAAGGTCCAGGGTGGGGCCTGATATGCATATCCTGCTGGTCCAGGAAACACTTTCTCAGCATCAAGGCTTTATAGTGCAGGGCACAGTATTAGGCAAATAGTTGGACAATAAATACTTATTGGTTAAATTGAATTCAACTTCAAAATTGATGTTTTCTTCCCCATGCCAAATCTGAATACATACTGACATGCTGGTGGACTGATTAGGAATAAGAGCATGGTCATTGGTGATATTAACAGACCATACGATGATGACATGGCAAGGAAAACAAACCAAAAGTGTCATCTGCACCTCAGCATCACAATGACAGCTATGGGCACTACAGCAGTGGTAAAATTAGGGAGAAAGAATAATACGAAAAGTTAAAAACCAAGATGGAAATCTTTAGAAAAATGGCTTTAGTAGTTGGCAATAATTTCTAGGATGAGATAGCAGGAGTAGAAGAAGGAGTATAGATTTATGAAATGGTACAACAGAACCGGGACTGACTCCAGACTGCTATAATGTTAGCAGTATGACTTTTAGCAAAGTTACTTATCTCTCTGACTTTCCACTTCCTCACTTGTCACTTGGATGATAATGCCCACCATGAGGACTGGAGGGGCTTGGGAACTGCGGTTTAGAACAATGGTTCTCGGGGCGCCTGGGTGGCACAGCGGTTAAGCGTCTGCTTTCGGCTCAGGGCATGATCCCGGCGTTATGGGATCGAGCCCCACATCAGCCTCCTCTGCTATGAGCCTGCTTCTTCCTCTCCCACTCCCCCTGCTTGTGTTCCGTCTCTCGCTGGCTGTCTCTACCTCTGTCAAATAAATAAATAAAATCTTAAAAAAAAAAAAAAGAACAATGGTTCTCAAAGTTGAATAGCATAAGATTAGTTGGGAGACTCTTAAAACATAAAAACCTCTCGAAACAGTGATTGCTGGGTCACACTCCCAGGAGATTTGAATTCAGGAGGTCTGGGGTTGGGGGCTTGCTGAGAATCCTCATATCTGATGTTGATGAGCTAGTTCTCAGACTACACTTTGAGTAGCAGTGGGCCAGCGATCCACATTTACTTGCCATTAACACATCATACCAAGTAGATTCCTCAATATATAGATCAGGTATATCAATTTCAATATTCTATCTCATGTCATTTGGGTTCATGGTTCTCAAGCCTATCAGACTTACCGGAAAACAAGAACTGTGTCTTCTTTCTCTTATATCACACATAATGCTTACCATAGCATTTTGCTATGCATATGTTGGTAGACTGATATCCCATGCATACATGAACAGCGATAGGAATACATGTTTGTTTGTTTATTAAGGATTTTTTTTTTTTGTTCAAATTTGCCCTCTACCAACTATTTAATGTGTGAAAATCAAACTGCTGAATTTCTTTAAAAAAAATTGCTGTTTGGTAAAATAAATCTTATGTAGATAGCAACACGGAACTTATTAAAAGTTCCTATGTATGAGTACGATTTCCCAACATGCCCTCAATGAATATGCGGCTAAAGAAAATCAGCAAGTGGAAATCACAAGTTTCTTTAGAACTGTAAACATTTTCCAAGCCCTCTGCTAGTCTCCCTTCCTCCACTCCAGGGACTTCTATCCTCTAGAGAGCCAAGGGGTTCTTAAATTCTCCATATTTAATATTGGGCTACATTTGTTAAAACATAAAAAAAAGAAAAACGGATTATATGCCATAAATTAAGCCAATAAGTTACAGCATACTTAATCCAGCATGGTGCTTGCAAACACACACACACCAGTCCCACATCTGAGGAGCAGCTTTAATGTTAAAAAAAAAAAAAAAAAGTATGTGTGTGGGGGGCGGTGGGTAGTTGGAAAAAGAGGGGCAGTGCGGCTGGAGAACTGGTGACAAATTTGTCCCTTAAGATATACAGGAAATACTCGGAGGTTTTGTCTACTTTGTAAATTAAACTGCGAAGCAGAAGCTCATACAATGTTTACTTTGATATATCCTCTGTCTTTCCACTCCAACATATCCCAGTAAGATTCTCAGAAGAAAATCCTGTAACTCTAGAAAGAAAAGAGGGCTCCTTAAGGCTTATAGCAGGCTCAAACTCACTTCTGAAATGTCCATTCCTCTAAGATCTCTGAAATCAGAAGCAACAAACCAAAAGCAAAACAAAATAAAACAAGGGCTCTTCTACCTGCTTCAAGAAGGTTCAGAAAGTTGAGTTTTGAGAGGAGGATTAGAAGCACATTTTCCAATCTAAGGTGTGAGCACTCAGTATGGGCAATGGTTATTGTCAACGCTATTTATCTGTGACAGTCTAGGGAAACAAGTGGAGAGATTTTAACATTTGATTAGGTTTCTTATCCATACTTCAAATAACAGAGAAAAATCAGTTTATCTTTTTAACTGGAGCCCTCTTTACAGAGAGAAGAAATGAGATGCTTTTAAAAATTAGTTTTCCTCTGTTCCCTGAAGCCCAGAGTTTCGATGAGGTTTTAAGTAGGCTGACTTCTTTTCTTGGGACCTTATAAATTGGAAAAAAAAAAAAAAAAAAAAAAAAAACGACGTGATGCTGGATTCCTTAAAGTTCAGCAGCTTGTAGCTCCATTTGTAACACAAATGAAAAAAAAGAAACCAAAACAAAACCCTCAAAAGCAGAAGAGGGACAGAGAGGGAGAGTGAGAATCCCAGGCAGGCTCCACGTCTAGTGTGGAACCTGATGGGCGTGGTGCTCAATCTCACAACTCTGAGATCACAACCTGAGCCGAAATCAAGAATTGGACACTTAACTGACTGAACAACACAGTCACCCTCACTTTTTTTTTTTTAATGAAAAGTCAAGCCCCCAAATTAAAATAATCCTTAAAATAGCTTCTAAAAGACTGTCAAACTATGGATAAGAAAGTATTCATCCCTGCACCTAAGGTGCTAATTGTTCAGGGTGGGATAGAAATTCAGGAGTCATTAAATTTTGTTTATAAGCTTCCTTTTAGTACATACATGTAAGAAAATTAAGAGAATATTAAGGTCACAATTCCTTGAATTAAGTAGTAAGTATTCAAATAATATATTAATAATTACACTTATAGTAATAATATTGCTATTCAGATATAAAGTAATAAGCCATTCACATCTTTAATCATTTGGTGAAATCATTATTAAGGATGGGGCCAATTTTTAAATTTTCTGTTACATTTTTTTAAAACTGGGGAGACAGGGAAAAGGAGAAGAAATACTGGGGATTATTTGGGAACAAGCAGAAAAGGGGTGGAGTCTTGGGGTAAAAAGGTTTTAGGTGGCCAACAAACAGCAGGTAAGGACACTGGTACCTCAGCAGTAAAGAAAAGATGCCAAGTGGTAAAATAATGACAAAGAAATGTTTAATCTAGCTTAAGTTCTTTTGATTTTAGCAGCAATGACCTCCAAATTCCATCTTCATCCTGAAGATGTCTAAACTCTTAGAATCTTAGTCTTATGAATCAAAAGGAAACTTATCTATTCTATGCTCCTCTCCTACTGAACAAAAGGTCTACTGGCTCAGAGAGACTAGACAAGCTGCTCAAGATTATAGGTTTCATGGTGTCCAGCTTGTCCAGGAAATTCAGAACTGGGAGAACAGATATGACGGTAATCTAGGCTGGAAGGGATGAACCTTGGACCACAGTCGTGGTAGGCTGAATGTTGAGGAGCCAGGACAAGCTACTTCACAGCAACGTATGAGCCTGGAAGACTGGAAGCCTAAGTAAGATACATGGCTATTAAACTTTTATAGTTTTAAGTTTTTTGATATTAGGATGCATCTTTTTTTTTTTTTTTTTAAGATTTATTTATTTATTTGAGAGAAAGAAAGAAAGATGGGGGGAGGGACTGGGGGAGGGAGAGAACCTCAAGCAAACTCCCTGCTGACTGTGGAGCCCAACTTGGGGCTTGATCACATGACCTCAAGATCATGACCTGAGCTGAAACCAAGAGTTGGATGCTTAACTGACTGAGCCACCCGGATGCCCCTGATATTAGGATGCATCTTAGAATCAATGTCAAAGGAGAGCCAGAAGAAGTGATGTAACTGTCATTGCCCATGCAGGTGCCAATACACAAATATCTCGGAAGAAATAGCAGCAGTCTGAAGCTTGGATAGGCTGGTGCAACCGACTGTATCAGGGACAGGCTGTGTGATACATGCAGTGGCACACAGGACAAGTGGAAAGTAATGGATGCTAAGACTGAAAAAATATTAAATCTTCTGTGTTAAAAGAAGACAAAACCACCACAAATAGTGAACATTTACAGATCTTCAAGTACTATTGGGGAGGTTTATAGAGTGGTGTTTAAAAGTGAAGGCTCTCAATTTGGGGAGATGAAAAAGTTCTGGAGATGGTATAGTGGTGTTGTTGGTTGTATGACAATGCAGTGGACTTAATGCCACTGAATTGTGGAGTTTAAAATGGTTAAAATGATAATTTTATGTCTTCTATATATTTTACCAAAAAAAAAAAAAAAAAAAAGCGAAGGCTCCAGAGTCAGTCTTCTTGACCTCAAATACTGCTTCTGATCCTTCTAAATTGTGAGACATTAGGTAAATTTAATAACCTCTCTGTGGTTTAGTTTTAACACCTCAAAATTGGGATGGTAATGGCATGTACCTCATACAGTTGGTGAGGATTAAATGAGTTAATATGTGTAAAGCATTTAGGCAGTGCCTGGAATGTAATAAATGTTTAAGAAGTGCTAGCTGTTGTTACTGGTATTGTTATTATTATTATTGCTCTTATTATATGGTAAAATGACTTTTTAAGAAACTGTTCTAGGGCGCCTGGATGGCTCAGTCTGTTAAGAGTTCAACTCTTGGTTTCGACTCAGGTCATGATCTCTCGGTCTTGAGATCAAGCCCTGCTGTGTCAGACTCCCTGCTCAGCAGGGAGTCTGCCTCTCTCCCTCTCCCTCTTCCCCCTACTCCCTCTAGTACTCTCCCTTTCTCTCAAATAAATAAATAAATAACTCTTAAAAAAAAAACAACAACAAAAAACAAGGCACCTGGGTGGCTCAGTCAGTTAAGCATCCCAAGGTCCTGGGATCAAGCCCCGCATCAGGCTCCCTGCTCGTGGGAAGCCTGCTTCTCCCTCTCCTTCTGCCCTTCCTCCCAGCTCATGCTCTCTCTCTCTCTCTCTCAAATAAATAGAAACCTTTAAACAAACAAACAAACAAACAAACAAACAAACAAACGGAAACCCAGTTCTGGCTTTTTTCCCTTTCTCTTCTCATTCTCTGGTACAGTACTAATAAGAAATAAAATTATGAAAATATGAGTAGAAAGAGGAAGAGTAAGTAAAACAAGGGCCCTAGAAAATTAACACCCTGCATAATCAGGTCTGGAATAACTAAGAATTGCCTACTTTGGCCAATCATTGAAATTCTAGTCTCTAAGCAAAGTCATGTAGGGTCCTGAACCCCCTGTGAAGATTTTCAAAAGTCTGTATGTTTGGCCCACCTTAGACTAACCAACTCCCACTGTCCAGAGGTGGGGCCCAGGTAACTATCCAATGATGCACAAGGGGAGCCCATCATCTCACAAATGCACTCAACTGGGTACTTAGGGATGACTCATTTTAGGTACTTTAGGTATATTTGGAAGATCACTATATATTCTAATATCTAAAATTTTGTGCCCTTTCTTCCTTTTTTTCTAATAGTGCCTTTCCACTTTGATTGAAAAGAAAGGCCATTTTCTCTATGCACATCCATGGGCTCCTTAAGAAAATTAAGCTAATAAATGTTACGGCCAAGTGTTTATGTGGTCTGACTGTGACTACTGCTGAGCTACTCCTAAGTAACTCGTATACCTAATGAGAATGTAGTTATGCACCTTCCCATCCCCATTTTAGAGCCACATAGATATGTACCCTGTATTAGATAGAGCTTGGTATTAGATAGATCTGTATATCTCAAAGACATGCCTTATTTCTTTTTTAAACAGTGGTTTTTACTCAATGAGAGGTGACAGCTAAGGGTTTTCTTCCCCCTTGCTACTCTAATGTGGTCCGATTTCTTTATATTGGTCTGGTTTAGGGCACTGGCATACTTCAAAGCTACCCTGCCAGAGGGAGGCTTCTTTTTTAGCATTAGGTGGGAAGTTTTGGGATGTGCTGTAGAGGGGTGTAAGAGGAAGAGGAGTGGAAAACGGGGGAAAGCACTGTAGCAAGAGTCTCCTGATGGTTTCTCTTTGCATGCTACTTTGCCCCTTTACCCATCAAGAGATTTTATTTTATTTTCTAAAATTGCCCATCAGCAAATCCTCAGTGGCTCCCCATGACATAGAAGGTAAAGCCCAACCTCTCCAGTCTGGCATTGGAGGCTGTCTACCACCAGACCTCAAGGGGTCAACCAAATTCCCAACACATATCCTCCAGTTTCCTCACAGCCTTTCAACATGCCCAGCACAGCTGGGGCCACAGCACCTGGAGCCCATCATCGTCCCATCTCCCCAGTCCTCCTTTCTCTGAACTCTAGCAGGAACAGTCTGTGTCATTCATTACGATTCTTAGTCATATGGGCTGCATTTTAAATTAATGATTTCATACATGTGTGATTTACCTCACTAACCAGACCAAAACTCCCCAAATTAGAGGACCATGGGTTGAATTCAGCCCACATACATGTTTTGTTTGGCTTACACAACGTTTTTGAAGAATGTGAATTAGTTGCCAGCATTTAAAAAAAACCTGGAGATGGCACATAATAAAAATCTGGATTTCTGACTTCTCTAGACAAACTGGAAGCTCTGACAATGTGGGGCCAGCATTCCAGGATGGTTCCAATAAGCTGGAGCTGCATAATGACTGATCCCTTCAGAGGTGCTGTGTCCTTTCCACTTTGGCATAGTCCCAATCACCCCTCTGTCCTGTACCTGGCCTCTTTCCACTCCCCTGTACACCTTCCTGTCTCCCCCTGCCATTTAAACATACAACCTCTGAACTACACTTTAAGTCCTTGGAGGACATGGCCTTTGTCTTCATCTTCATCCTTCACTTTCTCAGTGACTAGCACAGTGCTATTTACATACTAGGTGCTGAAAAACTATTTCCTGAAGGGAAGGAAGAAAGGCCACAAGTGAAGAAGCAGATGATAGCGATGGATCAGTGAGATGAAGATAAAAAGAGGCCAGGGTAAGGACACATGAGTGAAGGGTTTTATAGCATCTCAAGAATGTGAAATGGAAGACCTTGTTCTTTAATAGCATCAAAAGGCAGTGATTTATGAAGCTCTTTTAGAAAATTGTAAGAGGTATTTTGTTTTTAAAATGATAGCTTCCCAGAAGGTGGACAATGGAAACAACTTAGATTTATCTAGAGGCCCTTCAACTCTGAGTATACTTTACTGTGTCAATAGTGAATTGAGTCACTATGACCTTTTTAAAAGGAAAACCATGAACTTTGGAGTCTTACTTTGTACTGCTGATGAGGGAAGAGAAATTATCCTAAAGGCAACCTTCATTTCATGTCCATTTACAAAGTCTCCAAAGAAATACACTGTAAGAGCTGCATATTACCAAGGACCTTTTCCTGAACTTGCACCAAATGCCTTCTGCATGCATCCAAGCTGCCCCTTTTCACTCAAGTGTGAGTGAAGATCAGAAAGTCAGGAAGAACAGAGTTCCAGAATACTAAACACATTGTTCAATGATTAAATTTTAAGTTAAACTTCACAGATGAAACTGTAGCTCCAGGGGACAAATCATGGCTTAACTCAATGTTCCAACGGGAGACATTTTATACCTTGCCCCTTCTACTGAAAAGCCTCTACAGTTCTACTGCTGAGCAGATCAGGAAAAATTGGTCTGACTGATCTGTTGATGCCTCTGGGTTTGAGGGTATAAAGTGCACTGAGTTGATAGTAAGATGCTGGGGGATTCAGAGAAGAAAAGTGGAGAGATTTTCAACTTGTTCACTATGGGAGTTTGTGTTTGAATTAGAAGTTTGAGGAACTAAAGCTGAACAAAGCTTTATATTTGGGATGTGAGTACCTCAAGCTGCTGGGGCAGAGAGGAGGTCACTAATGGGAAACTTACAGAAGGATCCAAGAACAGACATCTGCCTCACTTGACTGTTTGTCAGATTTTCTCTGTCTGAGAAAAGAGGTGACCTCATTTTTCATTTGAAGAAATTACAACTTAAAACCCATACCCACTTACAAGCATCTGATTGTGGAAAGTTTCATGCCATAATTAGGAGCTTATCATTTAAAATCCCAAACTGTGTAGTATCACGAGAGAGTCAGTAGAGTGGGTCAGAGCATGAGTTCTGGGGTCAGACACACTTAGATTGAAGTCCTGGCTTTGCCAGTCAGTGGATCTGGGATAGGTAACTTCTTCCGGCCATAGTTTTCTCAACCGCAAAAGAATAAAAATAGTACATATTCCATGGGATTACTTTGAGGTGTGAGTGAGAGATTGCATGCAGAATACTTAGCACAGCACCTGTCAGGGAGCCTCCAATAACAAGCTATTTTCATCAGAATCTCTTAAAATGTAGAAAGATTTATATGGTTAGTTGGGTGAAAGGTCATCATGCCACATAAATTGGCATGGCATTGTGCTCACAGTTGGTAAATTTAAACAAGGTTGAGGTCAATGACCTCTGTCAGAAGAACATGGGCTCTGAGTGATTTTCCAGTAGGAGGAATAGGTTATGCTGAGCCAGTCACACTCACACTTCTTCCCTCTGTGATCAAATGCATGCATTTCTGAACCAGCTGGGCAAGCTGGGACTGCTCTGCATGAAGCCAACTGTCCCATATGGAGCCTGATCCCACAGTCTTGGATTTTAATCAACTGAGCTAACTGGTAACAGATAACCAAAGACATATTCCCTGCTTGCAGGAGGCCAGCAGACTTGTACAGGGACACATCACGAAAACTTTAACAAGATGCAGCACATAAAATGCATTTTAGTAATACCCAAGAACATGAGTTTGGAAAAACCGCAGCTACTCTGTCCATTCCAATTTATAAGCAGATTCTACAGCCTGAGAGGTCTAGGCTTTTATTGGCCTTTTTCCCTGATGATGTAATGAGTATCTGAAACTGACATGCCTAAAGCTGGACAAGAAGTTCAGTACTAGAGATCACATCATCTTTCCTTAAAGTAATATCTCACTGCATTCTTGATTTCCTGTAGAATGATCAGACACACGTGGAGAATGCAAAGCTGCAGAATATTAGAAAAGTTTATCTAGTTCATGGGAGAAGTAAAGAAAACATATGTTATGCAAAGAGTATAACAGCTAAACGTTGGCTCTGCCAGCACCAGTTTTCCTGAATCCAGGTCCAGAGCTTCCCATTATAATCTGCCACCCTGAGAAATCCAATCATCATTTACTCTTATAGAGCTACTCCAAAGTTGTAGACAAACCACCTGTTTTTTTTTTTTTTTAAATGGTCTGGAGCTGTCACCTGATTGTATGGATGTCCAAAGCAATGAGACATTTGTTTATAACTGCCTATATACTCAACATTAGCTGTGTTAATTGTACTACTAATCACTAGCACATAAGCCAGCAAGTGCTAGAAGCTTTTCTCACCTAGATGCTATTTAGTTCAACTACAGTATGTTATGAACTTTCCTTATCTTTGTAACACCAGCTAGTAAGTTCAGCAACTGTTTTTAATTTAATACTAAATTACAGTTGTTTAAAATAGATGTTTCTAGATTATTAAATAAGTTTCTAAAGCCTCTCATAAAATTTTAAAAGGTGAATGTGAAGTCTAGAATATTTAACAATATTTATGGAACGATGTATTGGAGATTCATCAGTTTATCAGCTGAAAATGTGAGAAAATCTCAGAGCTGAGTCAGACTTGGTTTCCACCTAGGGGCTTGCTACACTCTTAGCCAATAATAATTCTTGGTACCCTAACACTTTTCTATTATAAAATACACCTAAATAGTTTTCTTCTCTATTGCCTACATTTTCCCCCTTTCAAGCCCTAGCTTAAGATCTTGGTCCATCAGGCACTCATGACCTTGGGTAAATATGAACCTTCTTTTATCTGTGTCTTTACAGCCAGATCCGTCAGGATCTTCTTCCTTGAATGCTGTCTTGGTTTGGGCTGCTATAACAGAATACCACAGACTGAGTGGCTTACAAAGAACAGACATTAGTCACAGTTCTGGAGGCTGGAAGTCCAAGATCAGGGTGTCAGCATGGTCAAGTTCTGGTGAGGGCCCTCTTCCAACTGCAGACTGCTGACTTCTCTATCCTCATATGGTGAAGAGCCAAGAAAGGAAGCAATCTGTATTATGATTTTTATAAGGGCACTAATCCCATTCATGAGGACTCTACCCTATGACCTCATTTAATCCTAATTACCACCTAAAGGCCCCACTTCCTAATGCCATCACACTGTGAGGAAAGGGAGGGTTTCAACTATATGAACTTGGGGTAGCAAGGTACATAATTCAGTCCATGACAAATGCCTAAGACTAAGCCAGGGCTCTAGCACATGGGTTGCCCATGATACAATCTATCCTATCAGAAAAATGAAAGGACTGTAGAGATAATCTTTGCACTCCTTGGGGGGTAGTGATAAAAAACCCAATATTCATCATATTGTAGAAGGCTAAATATTTTAACATAAAACAAGCAGGAATGTGTACAATATTGAGAACATTGTGAAATATTAAGGCTAGACTTTTCTTGGGTTATATAACTCTTTTCTCTAAATTTAGTCACAAAAATTACCCTTCTCTCAAGAGTGTTTGAAAACTAAAGAACTGGGACAGGAAGAGATTAAAATGTAAATGTGAAAATAAACATAACAAGATGTTAACAATGGTTTTATGTGGTACGGTTATGGGTAATTTTTATTTTTATCTTTGTATTTTTGTGTATTTTCTACATGCTCCATAATGAACATGTTATTTTTATAATCAGAAATTCCAAGAAGCTTTAAAATAAAGGTAAAGATGGGTTTTTTAGGATTTACTAATATGAGGAAACACAAATTAGAGTTTTCCTACCATCAGGTGGTGACTGTCATAACACGATAGTATGTCCTGTGAATTCTGGAGAGGACCATGTAGCCACATGAATCATATAGTGAATATAATCATTGGCTGAATGAATCAAGTGTGCCAATGACATTGGAGATAATGAAAAACTAAGAGGGTGTTTTAGTGATACTGATGATTCCAAGAAAGCTAGAGAGGCATTATTCAGGATTCCAAGGTCAGTGGTTGAGGTGACAGCCTTCTACAGAAACACTATGAGTGTAAGAAGAAATTGATGTGATGAGAATAAGACAGGGAGAACTGGGAGATCCTAAACCCAGGATAGCGGTTACCCAGAGATGTTCTTTAGGGCAAGACCAATGACTATAGGGAAGACACTGGTAAGAATCTAGATAGGAGACTTCCAGAAAGACAATTCTAATCTGAAGTCAGAATAATGTGGACAAAGGGGTAAATGGCCAAACATGGAAGCAGAAAGGATAAGTAAAAAGGGCCATAAGAGGCTCCACAGGCTAGGAAAGCACATTTAAAAGTTTCAGGAAGGGCCTGCGCTGTGATTAATGAAAACCAGCCTCAACAGAATAACATACTGAAATTACCTTCTACTTTTGAAATTTTCAGTTCTTAAGTTTGAATTCAACTGTAACATCTGAGACAGTGAGAAAAACGTGGGGAAAGCCTATGGAATCCTAATGCACTGTGACTTAAGGTGTGCACTTTACCACTGAATTTGGGGGTATTGGTGGAAATCTGCCAAAAGATAGTGTAAACCAGAAGGAAGGAAAACCAATGATATGCTCTCCTTTGCCCCAGTGTGTTCAATACAGTTATTTGAACCACATTAGGAAGAAAATGGAGGTTGAATTCTTAAGTCTTGGGTCAGGGGTGGACAGTTCAAATGCCAACAACAGCCAGATAGGTAACATAAATGAATGAAATGGTTTAGTCCAAACTGGCCCACTGTGCAGGTGAGAGCCCACACTACGTCTGAAGGGACAGCTGCAGAAATGTGAACCTCAAGTTGCCAGATCTTCTGAGTTTTCAAGAAAAGCCAGATACCTGGATTTCTTTGTGATATCTGCTCTCGTTAGCAACTAATCCAATTTCTTTAAAAAAAAAAACCATCAGGTCAAAGAAAACATAACTGGGAAGGAATATTGTGTCTGGGATAGTTTGTGACCTTTGCCCTGGATCCTCTCTTCAGTATAACTGCATCTTTGGTTAAGGAGGGGATTTAAACACTATATACTATCTTGAAAGCATGCAAATATTTGACCTTTGGCCAGCCTTTAGAATACTAGGGAAGCTCAAGTGGTAAAAGAATCTGGGATAATGTAGCTCTTCACAGCTAATGCCTTGGGGAAAATACTACACAAGTTTAAGTAAGCTTAATGTCCAGATGTATAAAGAACAAAGTATAGAATTTGGGAAGAAGTTAAGAGTGGGCCAGAATCCATGCTTGAAAACACTGGCATGTAATTTACTTTGATTTTAGTAGGAAGTTGCATATGAATACTGGAGAACAAAACGGGGCCCTGAGGGGCAATTTTATAAAATGATACAGACTCAGCATATGCTATGGCAGTGACCAAAGAATTGATTAGTTAGGGTTTCTGTGGCTTTGGACAGATTTCCAGGTAAGAGACAATACGGCAAAAACAAATAACTACATCCCAAGAGGAAAGAAAGCTCATGAATGCTTTGTTTGAGACTAGATAAGTAAAAATGTTCAAGTGCAGACCCCTAAATGCTCAAGGAGGTGAGAGAATTTAAAAAGATTCTTACTACCTATATCAGGTGTGTGTCTTCCCACCTTCTCCCATTCATGTTTACTGGGAAACTGTGAATGTGACTTTATTTGGAAATATGGTCTTTGTAGATGTAAATACAATGAGCTCATAGTGGATAAGGGTGGGCCCGAAACCAATGATTTCTGTCCTTATTAGAAGAGGGAATTTGGACACAGACTACACACTGAAGGAAGACAATCATGTGAAGACAGAGGCAGATTTTGGAGTTACTACCACCATCACTACCACCCATGGACTGTTGACAACCACCAGACACTACAAGAGGTAGGGAAGGATTCTTCCAGAGTCTTTGGAGAAAGCAAAGCCCTGCTGACACCTTGACTTCAGCCTTCTAGCCTCCAGAACTGTGAGAGAATAAATTTCTCTTGTTATAAGCCATTCGATTTGTGGTAATTTGTTATGGCAGCCCTAGGAAACTATATCTTTTCAAGCCACTTCTGGGATTGAAGTCTTGCTATGGTGAATTATACAATGACTTACAATTATGGCCCAAATTGGAGCAATATGTAGAGTATAAGAGATAAAGGCACAGGAAGCATACGGTCAACAGAGCATGAAAACTCTCGTTTCTGGAGAGAACAGAAATGAGGAATAAAGACTGGTAACCAAATAGAGAGCCGGAGAACTCCAACTCCAGTGGTGTCATACTTAGCATTTATCTCAGAGTTGAACTAAATTTAATTTCACTTAGGGGAAATTACACATTGCAGATTTAAAAAATTCCAGTCATCTTATCCTTGCCCAACCTAGTTTCCTTTCTGTGAAAAAAACAAGCCATAGAAAATAACTACAAGGCATTTTAGATTTTATAAATGTAAAGAATAAGATTAATATTAATTTATTTATAACTTTGCCCCATTCCAAATACAAAAAACTGAAAGAACTGAAACAAGTTTATACGATTACTGCAGGGGGGTGCCTTCATTTTTGTTTTTGTAAAATTTTTAAATACAATTATTTTTGAATTTGGTTATAGGAAGAAATATAGCATTAATTTATCCATGGGTCCTCAATGTTAATACTTTCTCTTTGGTTTTGTATCTTCATGCCTAAGATTCCCTTTTTCCATACTAGTCTGGAATTTCTAATTTAAGCCCAGAGAAAGGGAGGAGAGGCTTTCTTAGTCTCACTTAGAGATTCAGTTAACAAAGTGACAATAACAGCACAAATGATGTCATAAGGCCCATCCTTCAACTGGATGCACTGAATTTTAGTAGGATACATATACACATCTACACATCACCACTAATGATCATTACCACAGCCACTATCCACCATCTACCTAGACCTTGGACCAAAAGCTCCTCTTGCAATTTGGGACACATAAATGAATCTCTTTTAAATGTGGTGTTCATTAGGAAGGTATTGCTCTGTATCAATATTTAGTTGATTTCTGGAATGTGGATGTCTGCTCAGGTAAAACTGCAATGAAGTACATTACCATAGCACATATGTGCCATAGTCAATTACATGTCAAGAAACGATTTAAAAAAATGTGGTGCCTGGGTGGCTCAGTCGGTGAAGCAGCTGATTCTTGATTTCAGCTCAGGTCATAATCTCAGGGTCTCGAGTTTGAGCCCTATGGTAGGCTCCACGCTCAGCAGGTAGTCTGCTTGAGGATTCTCTCTCCCTCTGCACCCCCCCAACTCGTGTTCTCTCTCTCTCTCAAATAAATTAATAAATAAATCTTTAAAAAAAAAAGAAAAAAAAGAAAAGATTCAACAACATCTGCTCATTACAAGTGTATATCATTGGATCCTGGTCAGCTCTGTACAAGCTGGACTCTCAGACAACAAGTTCTGATTAATGGTAGCCTAACAGATAACACATGTCATGAAAATATTATAGATAATTTAAAGGTGTATTGGTAAGTTGTCTGCACCTCCTCTGTGATATTTTGTTATTTATTATACATTTATAATATATATTTATGTATAAATATGTAAAATATTTTATAATGTATTTCATGTTATGAATACATGATTTAACATAAAATATATATTTATAAATATATGATATAGGAAATAGATTATATATTTGTAATATAGAAAACATAATAAAATGTATGTTTTCAGGAATGTGAGCAGTAAGTTTTTAGTATTTATTCAATTTTGAAATAAAATTATTTATGACTTTTTTTAAGATTCTGGATTAGTCTAATTGCATAGCATATATTGAGGTATCAAAATGGATTTTAAAAAACTGCAATAAAACAGATTGTGGGGGCACCTGGGTGGCTCAGTCGTTAAGCGTCTGCCTTTGGCTCAGGGCGTGATCCCAGAGTCCTTTTGGGATTGAGTCCTGCACCAGGCTCCCTGCTCAGCGGGGAGTCTGCTTCTCCCTCTCCCTCAGCTCCTCTCCCCACTTGTGCTTGCTCTCTCTCTCTTTTTTTTAAAAAAAAAAAAAAAAAGAAGAAGAAGAAGAAGAAGAAGAAGAAGAAGAAGAAGAAACTTTCTTAAAAACATAACCCTCTAGTACTTTATTAGCCTCCCTCACAACACTGAGTGATTTAAAAAGCTCTCTCCAAACTGACTCTTTCATCTTTGGTAAGTTCTGAAAAACCCTAAGGTTTCATGGGAAAGTTAGAAAAGCAATGGCCTAACTTCTGATCTTTATTGGGTCTGTTTGTCCCTAAAAGAGATGATATTCCTCTGAAGGAGTACTAAATGCAACAAGAGATTGGTCTGTTTGCTGCCACGGCTTATACTTGCCCCTTTTCTATAATGTACAGAAGCCAAATGTTCCCAAAGGCTTAACTTCAAATACTAGGGCGGGAAGGTAAAAGAAATAAAAGAAGAAAAAGAAAAGAGAGCTGTCTGTCAGTGTCAGGCAAATTTCTATAGTTCTTTTCAGTTGAATTTAGACATCAACTCTGTTTTGGCCTAAAACATTTATGCCTGATTCCTTTTTTTTTGTTTGTTTGTTTTTTTTTGTTTGCTATGCTCTTTTATTCCCTGTAAGACATAACTCATTTAGGTTTGAAAACAGGCTATTGTGTATGTGGTAACTTTCATTCCATGACACAAACAAAAGTGCTTTTCAACAATTGTCCAAGTCCATATTTAAGCAATTAGTTTAGACCATCATGTCAAGCCTTATACAATTCTGTGCAACAGATTTTCTTTAAAGAGTAAAATACAATTTAAGAAGCTGAAAGTAAATTTAACTAGGAGAAACCCTGGGGCTAGACAGGAATACTGGAATCCTAGTCTTTGTCCACACACAGGAGCTGAGTAACATAAAACTCACCTGGATCTGACTATTTTCTTTAGCTGAGGTGTCAACAGAGTAGAAAAGATTCCTGAATTGGGTTATGTTTTTCCTCTTTAAATGGGAGTCCAAAAAGTAGTTTAAGAATCATCTGGCACCTCCATTGCCATGAGCAGTTTCTCCCTTCACACCCCATGGTGGGATGTGTCATAGTAACTTTGTACCCACAGATATGGCTTCAGGGTGGCCCCTAAAATGGAGTGAGCAGTCTGTGTGGGCAGCTTGCTTTGCTTAGCTACAGCTGCAGGGAAGAGCTGGCTCCACTCTCCCTTCCTCCTCTTCCCCCACCCACCCCAAACAAATGCTTCAGGCAGCTGCCACACTTGAGTGGCAGTGCCCAAGGCTCTGAGGGTAAGGGAAGGGGAGAAATAAGGGGGGGCTCTGTAACTAAAACATAACCAAATTCGGGGATGAATAAGTGAGCTAACTTTAACTCTGCTGCTAGTTTTCCTGGTAAAATAGAGACCACGGAAGGTATGTGGTCCAGACTTGTCTGTCTCCTTCCATAATGGCTGTTCAGCAAAGCTTGGGATCTTGTCATTTGAGAAGAGGACTGACAAGAATGTGGGAAGATAATGTAAGCTAAAGTTGACTTGGATTGCAGCTCGATGGTCCATATATCCCAGTTTGCCTGAAACAGTCCTATATTATTAACTGTGTCTCCTTTTACTCTCAAAAGCTCTGGTCCAGTGTTTCTTAGGAGGGCATATTTATGATGTAGGGGGACAATTCTTCCTTTCATGAGTCTGCTTTGCTCACTGTAGAAAATTTAGCAGACCCACCTCTGCCCACTAAATGCCAGCAGTATACCTCCACCCTATCATTTTTTGCCCACCCTGTCATTTTGACAACCAAGAATGCCTTCACTCTTTTCAAATGCCTTCTAGGGAGAGCAGTAAAACCCTGATGGAGAGCCATGGAATGCTCTTTCAGTTAAGAAATGAGAAAGCTAAGGAGGCTAGGGAGGTGAAATGGTTTGATTAAGACCTAGTAGAAAGGCTGAGGCACTGTTTCTTGACTTCAAATTCAGTGCTCTTTCAAGGACAATTCTATTGTCCCATGACAGACAACTGTAGTTGAATCACTGTTTGTAGAGGCACCAGCTTCAGGGAAAGAATTCACATGTGGTAATAGCAGTGTTTTATTTGTGACCACTTAATCACACGCAGTCAGTAGCTTCATAACCCTTACTGTTTTCAGAGGCTATTAATAATAATGGTTTTTTCAAAGAAGATGTCAGACTTTAGATTTTTAAACTCATAAAATTTGAAGACAAGTCATCAAAACTTTCCAGAAAGGGAGTAGAGGGCTGTCATTATTTTTTGAATAAATGTACGTTCAAGAGGGGTTAATAACAATTAACAACAATAGCACCACTAAATATGCTTTTAAAGGACCTTTTCTTCAAGGAATTAAACATCTTTTCTTTCTTCTAAAAACATTTAAGGAGGGTGCCTGGGTGGCTCAGTCAGTTAAGCCTCTGCTTTCAGCTCATGGCATGATCCCTGGGTCCTGGGATTGAGCCCTACGTCTGTGTCTGTCTGTGTCTGTCGGGATCCCTGCTCAGTGGGGAGTCTGCTACTCCTTCTCTTCTCCCTGCCCCCCCCCCCCAGCTTGTGCTCTCTCTCAAATAAATAAATAAAATCTTAAAAAAAAGTTTAAGGATATAGCTTTCTCAAAAGAAACCAATAACAACACCTCCATGGTTCTTATTAGTTTCTCTTCCATAATAGGGTTTAGTGCTGAAAATAACCCTAGGAGGTGGGGCAGAGAAAGTGTTATTATCCATTTTACTGATGAGGAAATTGAAGTTAAGAACTTTTAGTGGCCTGTTGAAAGGCCAGGTTTCAGTCCAGTCCTCATTATATCATATCTTGAAAACTCACGTCAGGAGCACTGTTGAGAGTCAGCTAATAGATTTACTAGATTTCTGCCTGTTTCTCCAGCATTTAGGAGAAAATATTATTTTTCCCTCCACATAATTACTCATGGTCATTCATACTTGCTAACAGCAGAAGTCCTCAACCATGGGTAATGGGCACCCTGGTTCATTCACACATTCACCATTCACTGAGCACCTCGTGTCAGGCCTCCTTGAGGCACTAGGGATGCAATAGCTAATCAGACATGGCTTTGCCTCTGAAGGGTTCAAAAACATCTTGAGAGCCTCTTTAGTATTTCTTCAATTTGATCAGAATTGACTCACTTCGATTACCTTGTGCAACCATGGCCAAATGGTTGATTGTGACTGTCTGGTTGTGCCTAAGTCAGGATCTTACCCTGGGATACCAAAGTGACTTATCTTTCACTAAGCCCTCCCCTCAAAAAAACCCCCAACAACAACCAACTATAATAACCCCAAATCCTACAGTCTTTATGAATACAAGTTCTAGAAATAAACCTATGGTGTACCAGTTGACTACTACTGGTAAATTGAAATAGGCTGTTTATTTGTTTTCAGTGACAACATTGAGAATTAGATGACGAATGATCTGATGCCTTTAACTACATTGCCAAAGGAACAATAATTCTGAATTTCTCTTTTTAAAACACACTTGCTGCAGAAAGAGGAGCAGACTGTCTAGAATTGGGCTTTTATACAACTCTGAAGTAGTTACTGGGATCTAAATTGCTGGAATATCCTGCTCTGAGTAGTTTCAAATATTCTAGAGATTAGATTCATAGGGTTATCAGTGCCGTGGAGATTTGATTAGCTGGTTACTGTGAATACAGATAATTCTGCAGCTTGGGGGAAAACCAAGCTGTCACCATGTTACAGTTTCTCACCATCCCCTTGCCTCTCCATTCCCTCTTCTTAAAAAAATAAATAAGCAAGCATGTGGCAAATATGTTTCTATTTTCCCACCAAGAATGCAGACATGACAGTTTCTTCCCCTTCTCTTTCTCTCATCCTTCCCAGCTCCATTTCCCCCCTCCCCACCAAATGACCTCATCCCTGCGCAGAAAGGACACCAGCTGCAGGGAGGGTCTGCCTCTACCAAGCGGGATTATTATCATCATTAGTAATGCCAAGAAGCCCAGACAGCCTTGTCGACATGTGCAATGTGTTACAGTTCTGTGGTCTCCCCACATTCACAACGAAGCTGCTGTCTGGAAATGTAAAGGCTTTGCCTTCCTAAAAATATTACCAAAAGAATATTTAGATATTTCTTAACAAATCCATCAGTGACTATAGCAACAATGATGAAAAACTGCCAAGCTGATGAACCTGGTGGTAGCTTCACAAGTCATTCTGGCACAAAAGTCTCACTTCAGAAAAATGAAGACCCCTGATTTTTCATGGGAAGAATTATAGGAGCTTGTTTGCAAGAGAAGGGCTGTCTAGAAAATAAAAATTAGAAAAAAAAAATTCTAAAACACTGGCACAATGAAAGCTAATGTTTTAATATCAGATATATCCCTATAGACTCATGTTCATTTCTTCTTCTCCGTTCTCCTGTCAATTAGTCCAAACTCATTCCAGAGAATGAGGCTGTGGGATTTTACCAGCCGTAGTAATAATAGCAATTACCATATAGTGAGTGCTGACTGTGGGCCGGACACAGAGCTAATATGCAATATGCATGTGTCTCAACTCCTTGAACAGACAGATCATTACTTCCATGTTTTAGATGAGACAACTGAGGATCAGAGAGGCATCCTGGGCCCTCCTCTGAAAACACGCTCTCTTCCTAGGTGATCTTATCCATACTCATGGCTTCAAATATCATCTGGAAGGTGTTACCCAATTTATATTTCCAACCTAGATCTCTCTTCTGAGCTCGAAATCTGTTTCTACAGTTACATGTATGACATCTCCACTTGGATGAATCACAAGCATCTCAGATCAAACATGTCCACAACTAACCTTGGGGTCTATTCCTGCCCCTATCCAACCCCACCTATAGGTGAGGTAGGCACTCCTTCAAAAGTTCTCACATCAGGAAACAGCGCCTCATGTTAGAAAACTGAAAGTCATCAGTGACACTCTTGTCTTCTGTAATGCTACCAATCCAAGCAGCCACCAAGTCTTGTAAACTCTACCTTCCAAATCCGTCTTGAAACCATCCATTTCTCTATTGACTGCTACCATTATTTCTCACTTAGAAAATGGCATTAGTCTCACTGATTTTCTTCTTTCACTCCTCTCATCAATTCTGTGATGAAATAGAACAGAGTGATTCAAACAGGAATATCATGTTTGAATCATGTCCCCCCTGCACCCCCACCCAACAAAAAAACCAAAAAACATGTCAGTGGCTACTCACTGCTCTTTGAGAAGGCCAAAATTCTTGTCTGTGCCAACAGGCCCTGCTTAATCTTGGTTCCTCTACTTCTGTATCTTTCCATTTTCCTCTTGGTCATTGGGCTTCAGTCTAGCTCAGTTTTTCTCATTTCCACTTTGTACCAAGTTCCTTCCTGACTTTGGGTCTTAAAACAAGCTGCCCTTCAACCTGTGATGCTCTTACATTCTTCCCTTTTTTTGCCTATTCTTTGAGCCTCAGTTTAAATATTATTTCACAAAACAGTCTTCCCTGCTCCATTGACTCAGTTAGAGTCCCCCAGGGTTTCTTCTTATGTTTACTGCGAAGGAAATATTTATTTAAATGTTTACTTTTTTTTGACTTCCCTAACCAGGGTATAAACTCAATACAGTGAAAGACCTTGTCTGTCTTGTAAACAAGAGTACTCATTCTCTTAAAATCTTGCAAAGCAGAAGAGTTCTTTATAAATTCAACATACCATAATCAGTTTCAGGGATGTAAATTTCCCAAGTCTCAAAGCCCTTAGTGACTCAAATGGCTTGATGGATGAACAGATGGTTGAAAGGAATGGGGTTTGGGAGTATGGTGGGATTGGGAGGAACCTGTCTCCCACAGCACATGTGACATAAGAAACATCAACTGGCTTGCATGAGCCGTCATAATGAAGAACTGATGTGGCTGAGAGAAAGAAGACTTTAGAGATTGTGGAGCTGCTGTAAGTCTGAATGAAATGAGATTTAAAAACCAAGGGAACAAATCTTTAATATAGCTGTAAAGAACAAAGGCAGAGAGATTTTGAAATGACCAAATATATTCATCTAAGGGGAAAGAAAACTTACTGGATGTGGTTTTCTGCATATATCTTCTCTCTTCTCCCTCCTTCTAAGTGTGTATATTGTGTGTGTGTTGAGAGTGTAGTGCAGATAACACAGAATGGGGTAAAGAACGGACTACTAGAAATACCTGAAAGAAAGCCTCTCTGGGATTTGAGGACTGGGGGTTAACTGTTTTCCATCTGACACCTAGGATGTTTGCCTCCAGAAATACCTGAATGAAAGCCTCTCTGGGATTTGAGGACTGGGGGTTAACTGTTTTCCATCTGACACCTAGGATGTTTGCCTCCATCACAAATCTACATCTACTACTCTAAAAACATCCGCTGCTGGGTGGTCTGTCAATGACCCTTGGATGGATGTGAGGAGATGAGCACAGAAGGTGTGGACTATAAATTTGAAGCACAGACTACATTGGACCCTCATCTCTGTGATTCTGTTCATGCAGTCAAGTTTTCTTCTGAAAAAGTGCAGACTTCCCTTTTTTCCCACAACGAATGTGGACTTGTTACATTTGCCCTAGTTGTCAAGGTCTGGGAACTTTGGCTTTTTTCCTCTCCTTAAATCCATTTCTTTTCCTGAAATGTCCCAGCTTCTCACAAGAAACACTCAAGTATTAGGAACTTTAAAAAGTTTATTTCTTATGTTGCTGTCCCTTTGTGTGGTAATCACAACTGGGTTATCAGCTTTTTGGCAAAAGAAAAAACAACCTGCTCTTAATTTCCCCTTCATGCCCTCCATAAAAGGCAACAAAAATCTTCAGTAAATTCAGTGTCATCCAACATGGTTGCAGTTGCTCTGATTAATTACATACTCTGGATAATAGTGTCTGAACCACACAAGGAGTACCATCTTTCAAAGAATTAAAATAAAATACACTTAGTAGTAAAATGATACAGGACCATACCAACACCTTTCTTTGATTAGTAAGAAGGAGCACACAAGGGTTGGCTAAGAAAACATGAGATAACAGAGTTTATGGTGTCTATTATTGGTTGGTCACAGAGGCCACTGTATTTGTTATGGACTGATTTCTCATACAAAAACATAAAGCTTCACTTTGAATTTTATGTTTATGGTACAAAGTTCTGTGATTAGATAATTCTCTTTGTATGGAGCTGGGGGTCTCTTTTTAATTTCAGTGACTAATTTTTTCCTCCAGTGTCATAATTTTTGCCCTTTTCAGCTCCTTCAATATTTAATAATAACTTTAAAGACAAAAGTCTGCATTTTTATTAATCTGACAATGTTTTAAGGAGGGACAAAGATCCTGAATTTATGACAAAGAAAGACAAGGGCTGCAGAAGGGGATTCTGTTAGAGGAAAGGAAGTGACAAAGACTGTGTGACAGAGAGGAAGGAATGGGTAATGGCTAAGACATTTCATGAACTGTAGGCTGTGCCTTTCTATTGTCTCTTTCTGCTGCCATTATTTTTTAAATCACATTGTAGCTGGGGTTAGCATATGATACACTTTCATTTTGAGAGAAGAAAAAGCTGAGGGAAATCAAGGCACAAAGTGAGTTTTTCTTACAGTTTAAAAGATCCCTAGTAGATCTAAAATCATGTCATATGGTCATAAAATACCCGATTTCAACCCCATAGCTGGGCTGTCTGCATTCAGTCCCTGCTCCCAAAGCAAAACACATACAACTAATTCTATTTTTTTGGTAGGGCAATTGTTGATTAATGAATCATCTTTCCTGTAATTTTTATTTTTTGTAGACTTAGTTTGGCTAGGTTCCCCGGCATTCCTGTTGAGGTATGTAATGGAAAATTTGACCTCACACTCTTTGCTTTTTTGTAACATCACAAAACACTGATAAAACAGGGCTACAAAAAGCTTGGAGATGAAGGGATGCACAGAAAGAAAAAGCTCAGTGTGGAAAGGAACAAAGATATACTAAATCATCTGGAAAGTAAATATTTAGCCTCATAGACATGAAGTTACATTTATCTTCAAGGACAGCTCATTTGTTGCAGCTTAGGATGTCACAGTGTTTCCGTCATAATTTTGCTTTTCTAAAGAGACTATAAACCAGACATAAAAAGCCATTCTCAAAATTAACTTGGAACACAGGCAGACCATTCTGTAGATCCTATAATTTTTTCCCAAAATACTGATTTAGGGTGGGATAGGCAAAATAAAGGTGTCAGTAAGTGATTTCTTATATTTAGTTATATCTGAGTTGAAGTAAAACTTTGGCAATCATCCTTCTGTGATCACATCCAATTGTCTATGGAAAATGTAAAAGCTCACAAAGTCAACTTGGTAACTGTGAAACTTGGGATTTGGCGCAGAGACATGCTTTAGGATAGGTCTTTCAGCAAAATTCATAGTAGAATGAATGAAATGGTTATTAAAACCATCTTCTGACTTTTGATAATGAGACTTTTCTTTTTAAGATAATGAGACTGTACACTCTTCCCTAAAGCAAATAAATTACTACTTTAAAGACATAATCCAGACTTGAGGGGACACTACCCAGCCACGGACTATATGGCCTGAGAAAATATCAACTTGACTATGACAGGACAAGGGACCCATAAAACTCCCAGCACCAACCTCTCAAAATGACACAGCCCCCTGGTATAGGACATCCAAGGTGTTTCATGATAACATTGGGTGATGTTGTATACTATCAACCTTTATAGTCCCCATGGCTGTCAGAATGCATACAAAGAATGTTCAGTTTATTAATCACCTAGAAGTGCTGCAAAAAAAAAAAAATGAAGGGGGTAAGGAGCAGATGTGGAGAAGGTAGTACAAATCATAACTTCGTTACTAAGATTGCTGGAAAAATGTACAGTTGTTTCTTGATGCTAACTAAGGCCTTTCTAAAACCACCAATGTCACATCTGTGTACTCTTCCCTATAAAAATGCACTGTTATTAACTGGAACTATAGAAATAATTCTCAGTGGAGAGAGCTTTAATATACTACCTATGGGCTGGATGAATAGTCTTTATTTGAATAATAATGATTTTCTTCTTTCATAAAGACAGAGTTAAGCAGGAGAACCATAAAATATGCAAATAAGCCACAAGAGAAGAGTTTCTCTTTGTTGAATTTTATGTTGTAAGTGGTAACAGATGGTTACCTGTTCCAGAGACTGTCGTAGGTTCCTACTTCTCACTGACTTTGGCAGATGCAGGAGGAAAAAGGAGCATTCAGACTGCTTGGAGTGATTCTATTTATCCACTTATAAAATGCGGTGGATGGAGAAAGAAAGTGTTAACTACAAAGGGAACGATTAGGGGAAAAATTACCATGTGCCATTTAATATCCTGTTTAAGGGAAGTATGAGATCTTGGTGATACATTAAAGTATCAACTCCAGGGAGGACAGTCTTTTAGATTCTATTGGATTTCTAAAAAATTTCCTAGGTCTTATTTGGTTTTTGGCTTTCCTCAGATACTCCTGGTATTCCACATATTAGAGGAATGTTAAATTTCACACTATCTAATTTGAAGTAAGTTTTATCCTTCTACTCCCCATGGGGTATTAAATGAAATTGATATTTGATAGAACTCCAATGAAATCAGCTTTATACTTTTCAGCTGTTGATATTCCTGTAGCAGGTGATATACTTTTCATAGGCCATTACTCCTATGATCAACAACACTTAAGAAAAAATGTTGATAAGTTTTTTTGAGATCTAGTTAATAAGTGAACCAGACTAACTTAATCAGATGAAATGCGTAATGGTTTTCATCATTACAGTGAAACATCTGGGAACATCTTTGTGTTTGATGAACTATCAATTATAATTAAGTATACAGTAATTTCTATAGCAATAAAATAGGGGTGAAAAGTATAAATTTCTATTTTCTTCTATAAGGATTAAATTTAGGAGTTTTTCAACTCTATGAATGCTGAAATTAATGAACATGTTCCTCAACACCAAATTATCATCTCTTTGGGCAAACAATTTTGTGTGCATATATATCTTTTCAGAGACATTTTATACATATGCAGACAAATATGTGTATATTTTTTATTCCTTCTAGTATATGTAAATGGTAGCATTCAATATACACTGTTTTGTACTGTGCTTTTGGATTTAACAGTATACTTTGGGGGTCTTCCCATATCAATACATTAGTACCATCCAGTCTTTGTTTTTGAAGGCATTGTATTTCATCAGTATTAAACAGTCCTGTGGAAGTATATTTAGGTTATTTCCAATCTTTTGTCATTACAGATAATATCTGTTCACTTTAAAATTAAACCAAACTGTTTTTAAGAAACTAGATTTGACTGACAAGTTTTGCTTATTTCTACTTTCTATTCCAATTCTCTGTGAGTAGCAAAATGGTAGAAAAAGGGGAAAAAAGGAAAGATGGGGTCTTAGCTAATCAGCTTTTGGATAACTAAATATCTTACTTATTATTTTTTTGTGATTAGTAAAGCAGTATTTTCTGGATAGGCTAAAAAAATAGACTCATTACTTCATTACTATTCTTATTATTTCTATAATTTTTATATTTTAATGAGAGGAAAAGAGGAAAAGGAAAAACCCAAGAAGTTCAGAGCTAGTTAGTGAAAGGAGCAGATCTAAAATGTGGTTTTGTGTGGCCAGAAAAGCTACTCAGGTAATTAGAAGAAAGAAATCTGAAGTAGAGCCCCAGATCTGCACAGGCCTTATCTGTATTTTGGGGGCAGGTTATTATCACCATTTTCTTCAAAAACATTTAAGCATGCACTCATATGCAGCTCTACATGAGAAGCTTTCCAAAGCAAGCCAGATGGATACAGCGACTCTTACCAGGACAGAGGTAAACCTAAATGCAGGTATACCTCAATTTACAGATGGGGGTTTGGTAAACTGTGTTTTAATGTTTATTACTTTTTTTTAAATTTTATAATTTTATTTTTCATTTTTATTTTATTTTGTTTTTTAGAGAGAGTGAGTGCAAGCAGGGGTGGGGGAGAGACAGAGGGAGAGGGAGAGAGAGCATCTTAAGCAGGCTTCTTGCTCGGCACAGAGCCTGATGTATGGCTCGATTTCACGCCCCTGACATCAGGACCTGAGCTGAAATCAAGAGTCGGATGCCTAACTGACTGAGCTACGCAGGTGTCCCAAATTTTATAATTTTAGCATGAAGACTGCCATTAAAAAAAATTTCTATAGCAAATTTGTTGGGAGAAAGCAATTTTATATTCCTTAGTTTATTTTTGGGTATGACTTTAAGATTTCTATATTTTGAGTTGGCTTTATTTAAAGTGAAGATAACTGTTGTGTGTGCGCACGTGTATATTTGCTTTGTTTTAGCATTTTAAATTTAATTTTGAAATAACTTCAAACTTGAGAAAAGTTGCAAGAACAGCACAAAAACTTTTTGATGCACCAGTGATTTACCAGTTGTTAAAATTTTGTTACTTATGTATTTTATTCTCTTTCCATATATACACATTACTTGTTTTTCTAAACTATCTGATTAAGTTGTAGATATCATATCCTTTGTCCCTAAATACTACCAATGAGTATAGTTCCTAAGAACAAAGGTAATCACTTACTTAATGGCAGTGCAATAATCAAAATCAGGAAACTTACATAGTAACAATATTATTTAGTCCAGAATCTAATTCAAATATTTTCAATCGTCCCACTAATGTTCTTTTTGCGTGTTTTTTTTTTTTTTTTTCCTAGTTCAGGATACAATCCAGGATCACAGATCCACTTAGTTTTCACATGTCTTTGGTTTTCTTTAATCTGAAACAGGTCCTCAGCTCTTTTTTATGTTTTGGGACACTGACATTTTCTTAAGAGTATCTTTTAGTTTGGTTTTGTCTGATATTTCCTTAATATTAAATTAATTATGCATTTTGAGGGGCAAGAATATCACAGATGTCTTTTATCCAATACATAACATCCAGAAACACATGCTGTCAGTTTATTTGATCACTTGTAATGGTAATTTTGATCACTTGGTTAATGTGTTATTACCAGGTCTCTCCTCTCTAAAGCTACTATTTCCTATGGCCATTAATAAGTAATTGGTGGAGAGTCTCTGGGATATGTAAATACCCTGTTCCTCACTAACTTTCACTTCTAGTTTTGGCAACCACTGATACTTCTAGCTTGAATCAATGTAACCATGATGGATGCACAATGATGATTTTCTAACCTATCATTCATTCCACATTTCTTAATTGCCATTTTACTGTAAAAAGAGCTTTTCCTTCTTATTCATGGAGTATCTATTTATTTATCCTCATTATGAACTCACAGATTCTTATTTTATGAGTTGTATTTCATTATTATTATTAGTTACTTTGTTGCTCGAATTGTCCCAGATTTGTGGGAATTCTTTCAAGCTGGTTCCTGGGTCCTTTTGACATATCCCTATCATTTTTCGAGCACTTCCTAATATGAGGGCATGAAAAGATGTTTCAAGGCTCATCTTGGTTTTCCTCCCCCCATCCCTGAAAGTCAGCCACTTCTCCAAGGAGCACTGTTTCCCTGTGGTGGGAAAAGAGATTTAGAAACCAAAATCTTGGTGCCATGTGTACTCACTGCTACTGGGTGTCACTGTTTCAAGGCCCTTGTAGTGAATGGGACCAGAAAATTTTTCATGCTTTAAAAAGGTCTTCATAAAAATAGTTCCAGGGACTCATACCATAGTTATTCCTTTTATGTTAGGTTTTGCTATGTTCAGAACTGGTTCAGGTATTTTAGTGTTTGGGTCTATGTTATCAACTTACATTATAATTATATTGACTACTAAACATTATTACCCCAGATAGAGTTGATGATATCTCTGAAAACAAGGGCCATGTCTTATTTATTCATTTTATCCTCAAAGTCTAACAAAGCTCAAATCACCTAATAGACAATCCATGGAAATTACATGATGCCTAGGGTTTCCAGTGAGGGGAAAGGAATATAGATGTAATAAAGATGGCCATGAGTTGATGACTCCTGCAGCTGTCATGGGGGTTCCTTTTTTTCCTCTATATTTGAAATTCTGTATAATAATGAGATAATTTAAATGGCTACCAGGAAAACATTGATGGATCTCTAGGGCATTATGCTAAGTGAAATAAGGCAGACAGAAAAAGACAAATACCATATAATCTCTCATACGCAGAATCTTAAACAAAACAAAACAAGCTCATATATACAGAGAACAGACTGGTGATTGCCAGAGACTGGGGTGGGAGAAATGAGAGGAATGGATGTAAAGATACATCCATACCATATATACATATGCAAATAAATAAATAAATAAATAAATAAATAAATAAATAAATAAAGTTCAAATCTATTCCTTAAACACAATAAGCACATAGAAAATTTAGCTGATGTTATATTTTAATTTATTCTCACATATAAGTGGCTTGAGAATATTGCTCTAGTTCTGTGTCAGATTTTCCTAGATACCCTTGGCCTCAGAGAGAATGGAAAATTAATGAACATAATGCTATGCTGTTCTAAAATTTCTGTTTATAGAAACTCAAAGTCTCCCAGTTATTTTTTCTGGAATCCTGACAGATGACCCCATATATAATTTGAAATTCCAATCTCTGGCTAGATTGTTCTAAATACATGTGACAGGAATAGGGCAGGTTGTCATTCCCAGAAACACGTACAATAATTCCTTTCCATTCTGTATTAGCTAACAGAGTGGGGAAAATGTCCAACCAATTCACATTTATTCAGCAAGATCCTTTGACTAAGAGATTAGTAGATGTTTAACTCCTGAGTAAAAAGGATCCGTGCTTTTTGTAGGAAAGTTTTAATATATCCCTAGAATATGGGGGCAGGGACTAAAAATTATTCTGAAGAATATGGCCATGATTTTCCCTTCGCATTTTATTTATTTTTGGTTGCCCCAAATTTAAGAAATTCACTTTAATCCCATAAACATAATCGAGCTTTACAAATGTTGTGATCATATCAAAATACTTTTAGATATATCCTCTGATTTTATGGGTGTTAGAACAAATAATTTTCTAGTTTATTTAAATCTCCCTAGTTTTATAACATTTTTCTGAAGGAAATTAGTAACACTGAAGGTTCATGATCCTACCATATTGCTTAGAATATCATGGTCTAGAGCTGCGCCATTCAATTGGATAGCTGTTGGTCACATGTGGTACTGAGCACTTGAAGTAGCACTTGCTAGTTCACAGTAAGATATTCTCCAAGTATAAAATATATAGCAGAGAACAGAAAAAGAATAAAATATGTATGTCATTAATAGTTGTCTTGAACTGACTACATGTTGAAATTATAATATTTTGATATAATGGATTAAGTAAATATAATATTAAAATGGATAAAAAAGAAGGGATGATAAAAAAAGTTTCCTTGGAAAGCTGTTACACAACAGTGATATGAAAACAAATATTTAAAGGTAATCAAGAAATACTCCCTTAACTGAATAGAACAAGTTTCTGCTTCCCCTATGGCAAAATTTATTAGTTTGGTGGGGTGAAAAAAAGTCAAGGCACTTGGATTACCAGGAACCAGAGCGCAGTATCAGGTTCATGTGAATGCCTCTTCATTTAAAATTTAAGAAAAAAAAAATGCTTATAGAATGCTCATTTATTTATGAATTTAATTTTTAATACATTCGGTCTAAGGGACTTGAAAATGTCCATGGTTTTAACTGCCACACCACTAATGTAATCTTAGAAGCACTAACTTGAGACACAAAAAAATTTGGATAATCATTTTAAATAGATATTTATGATATCAGAACAACCCCTAAAAAATAAATAGGCCTTAGAGCTACTTGGAGAAAGACAAAAACCTAGCATTTTGCTTCAGAAATATATGAAGATGGCTTTTCTTGACAGCCCAAGTTGTTTTCTTTCTTTCTTTTTTCAGATTTATTTATTTGTGTGTGTGTGTGTGTGTGTGAGGGAAAGAGAGGGAGAGAGAGAGAAAATGGGGGGAAGGGCAGAGAGAGAAAATCTCAAGCAGACTCCCTATAGATTGTGGATCCTAGGACCCTAAGATCATAACCTGAGCTGAAACTAAGAGTCGGACGCTTAACCGACTGTGCCACTCAGGCACCCCAGCCCAAGTTGTTTTCTGATACTTAAATAACAAAATATTAATATGGGAAAGTAAAAAATTACAGTCGCTGAGATATCTTATTCTTTGGGGAAAAACCCCACCTCAAACAGATATATTTACATGCATACACTGCTCACAGATGAGAGTGGACATTCTCCTGAGGCTGTTTATTTAACAGAAAGTCTTGGCTTATAAAGCATATCCTTCCTTTCCATTAGGAAAACTGACATTGGTATTCTTTATCAACAATATTTCAAGAAAGTCTCTTTTGAATTATGAGCATTTACCCACCACAGATCTGAATTCACTATCTCACCTAAATAGTAGATATTTTGTCATATTTCAAAAAATGTCTGCTGAGTTCTACTGATAAGGAAACATGCTGAAGTGACCCAGAGCAGTCAATTCAGGTGGGATTTAAGGCACCAAATAATTTTCTCCATAATTTAGGCAACAGAAAGAACCTTTGGGGTTACTGGAACTAAATGACAACCTTTTAACCAATGTTGATTCAAAGGTGCATTCCTTACTAAAGCTAGTGTGAAAGTGCTGGTGAATTCTTTTCTATTATGTCTGGGCACAATCAGAATGCTAATATTCTGCAGCCTGTATGTTATAAGTAAATACAGACCAAATAACTTCTTACTGCTGCCATGAGCATATATTTTCTCCAGACAATAAGTGGTACATTAGCACATATTTGTCTCCTGGCTGCAGCTTTTTTTCTCCCTGAATTCCTGGAAATACTCATGGGACAGTCTAGAAAAATCAATGTTGTGATCATTAGGAAATTACTTCTTGATGGAGTCTGGTGTCTATAATCACCAGCATCCAGTCCTGTCAATTTCAATAGATGGTGATGCAATTTTACTTTTTTTCTTAAGTATATTAATGGGTCATTAATGTAAGCAAAATAAAGCATAGCAGGGTGAATAATAGCAACCATATTTCTTCAATCAAACATCCATACTGTGTGTCTGCTTGTGGTTTCAAAGATCTGGATTAAATAACATGATTCACATCTGAAAAGGCTCCTAAAAACTGGATTTTGGTTATCACTCAGTCATACATAAAATAGCCACCTTTATACTACATTTCCACATTTAGAAAAAAATGAAATTGTTTCCTCGGAGACAGGTATACTGCATATTTGACCTAAAAGCAATTCATGGAAAGAATAAAATTTAGACAGGAGTGCCTGGGTGGCTCAGTTGGTTGGGTGTCTGCCTTTGGCTCAGGTCATGATCCTGGGGTCCTGGGATTGAGCCCTGTAGCAGGCTCCCTGCTCAGCAGGGAGACTGATTTTCCCCTTCCCCTGTTCATGGTTTCTCTCTCTCTCAAATAAATAAAATCTTAAAAATAAAAGAATAAAATTTAGATGGATTAGAACAGGGCTAAGTCACTTCATATTCTCAATATAACAGGGATTTTCATTCATTTCTGATGTGTCAAGGAGGTACTTTCTGAAATTCATTAAGCTTTCCAGTTTTCCTACTGACTATTTAGAATGCTTCTATCCTAATATTTGCATTCTAGGTTATGGGATAAGAATTTAGGGTAGGACAGTTGAGGGGCAGTAAATGTTTTGGTGTAGGTAAGTTACCATAGAGTTCAAGTTAAGGAATTCGGGTCTTGTAGACAGTGTTTGCTAGGGAAGTTTTATAAGCATTAGTCATGACCTTCAAGAAGATAACAGCAAGCTCTGTGATTTTCAAAGGGGATGTGGGAATGAGGGTTTTGATGGAAGCTTTCCAGAGCTGCAGCTGCCGAGCTTGTGGGTTTTTCATTGGTTGTCACTTGATAGAGGTAGGGCAGGAAGAAGAATTCTTTGAGGGCAAGTTCAGACAGTGAATAGTTCAAGGTTGCAGGCTGCCTAGAAACTGTAAGCAATGAATGGATACACAAACCACAAATGTTAGAAGACACAATTGGTGTGATTTTTCAAGGTTTTAAGGTGCTGAAATTATTCTGTTACTATAGAATAACCACAAAGAGTAAAATTAACATAGTCAGCAATATAGTTGAGGATGATATTTCCAAACTATTCCCCCCCCCCAACATTTCTTATCATGGCAATGGTACAGTGGAAACAGCATTAACTTTCATGTCAGGGACACATAGATTCGGCCCTGCTACTTTGTGTGTATATGACTGGGCCTCAATTTCATCTTTAACAGAATAATAGCTACCTTGCAGGGCTGTTGTGGGAATAAATGGGATAATGTAAGTTAGATGGCAGCAGACAGTAGCTGCTCAAAAAATGTTAATTATATTATCATTATCATAATAATGAATACTCGTTTGTTGCAAACAACCACACTACCACTTACGCAATTGTTATAGGTGAGCTGACCTACAGAACAACAAAAGCTGTATTCAACTGCATGTAAATCATTCATACTGTTTTAATAAATGGTCCTTTATGGTTTTGAGTTTATGGGATTTTTTAATTTAAAGTTTACCAATATAGCTTTTATGTCATAAAAACAAAGATTTGTATGGGTTCTTTCAGCATGGCAGAGAGCTTTACAATGACATGCAGTAGTTTGTGCTAAGGAGGAATATGGCTAACTGCCTCCTCCCTGCCTCAGACAAGCCTCCCTATGATTCACTGATAACGAAAACCACCAGCTGCCATTCCTAATAAAATGTCCTATTGGCTCTGCATACCACATGGTAAACTCTAGGTCACATGTCCTTTTCTTATTTCTGCTTTTCTTCTCTAAGGCCAGCTAAAACCTGCCTTTCATAAATTTTAAGACAGTAAATCAAAATAAAGAATGTGGAATTTGACCTAGTACCAACTGAGATTACCTAAAATAGAATCAAGGGTCAGGGCATCCATCTACTGTCGCTGCATAGGCATACCCATCAGTCATTTCCCCTACCACACTTAAATCATCCGTCCTTCAGGTATCATATTCTATCTCTTCATGTTTTAACACCTATAGTCTTCTCATATTTATTCCCCTAGGGCAGGGGTTAGCAAACTATGGCTAGTGGGCCAAAATCTGGCCCATAGTCTATTTTTGTATAGCACACAAGAATGATTTTTACATTTTTAAAGGGCTGGAAAAAAAATCAAAATTAGGATAATTTTCATGACACATGAGAAATACATAAAACTTAAATTTCAGTGCCCATAAATACAGTTTTATGGAACAAAGCCTGCTTATTTGTTCATGTATTGCCTGTGGCTGCTTTTGTGTTACAACGATAGAACTGAGCAGTTGCTACAGAGACCATATAGTTGACAAAGCCTAAAATATTTACTATCGGACCTTTTATAGGAAAAGCTTATCAACGCTGCCTTAGGGGGTCTTTCTCTTGGGATAAAATAAGGCAAATTCACATAAGATACACTGCCTAATCTTCCTGTCCAGTCAGCTTTGGAAAGGAAATAGAGCGTAGCTTGAGTTTTCAGTAGGGGTGTAATGACACCATGAAAAAAAAAAAAAAAAAAAAAAAAGAACTCACACAGGATACAGGAGATGTGGGTCTCAGGTTTTGTTGGTTCTAGACAATTATGTAACTTCTCTGTAACATGGCTTCTCCCTTGTTGGGCTCTCAGTTTCCTTCATGTTTTAAAAAAAGAGTTCTTCACTGCTTTACCAAGTCACTATTACAGTACGTGAAACCCTACCACCATCTCCTCCCTCACTCCACCTCCCAAATCAATCCAGGGTCAGTGGAAATGAGGGGAATGAGGATACTGGAAACCTTCCCATAGGACTTTAGAATGGAAGTGTAGAACCCAGTTTTAACCCATTGGAGATGGACCCTTGATGTGACCACATATCTACTACAATGAATAATTCATCCAAGTCTCCACTGGAGAAAGGGGCTACCTTAAGACACAGGAGATGAAATCACTTGTTTTCTGGAAGTTCCCTATTATAAATATGACTGTTAAGCACATGGTCTAAAAATATTTCTGTCTGGTAAATTACCTTCTAGATTATAGCAGAAAAAATAGGCTCTAACACTGGATAAAGGGATAGAGACGGGATGGGTAGAGATAATTTTACATTCAAAATACAGCAAAAAAAAAAAAACACAGCAGTATGCAGAGATTTTCTATTGACACAGACATTATCAGTTGGCAAATAAATTTCTAATCAGAGTTACTTCTCATGCGTTTAATAATATAATGCAAATCAATAAATTCTCATTTCTAAGCTAAGAATAGGCTATACATAATTGCACAGTAAAGACATTTTATCACAATTTACTTTAAAAAGTATTGGGTTACAGATTGACCAAGTGCTTTTACCATTCCAAGTCCCTGAAGCACAAAAGGAAAGCTGATTGATTTCAATGCTATGGATCTCCCTTTCACTAACTATGTAGCTAGTTTGTATTTGTGTCATAGAGGAGATCAGTTATTGGGTTTTTGTCTAATGTAGAAGCTTAAATTAATTATAGGTACAGTGATTACTCATTATTTCAAGTGATGAACAGAGCTTAGAGTCTTGGCCTGCTCTCTGGTCACACTGAATTACTAAGCAACTTTGAAACAGGTGTTGTCAAAGGGAAGACAGGTTCCGAGAAAAGACTAGAGTGGACACCACAAGCATTAAAGAAAGTGAACAATCATTTTTATAAGTAGAGAGGACAAATAATTACCTATTACAAATACGATGAAAAGTATCTAAACTCCATTAAAATTAGAGTTGGAAAAGCTCCTAGAGAACTGGGAGTACAAGTTCCCTTCATGGAAACCCTGCATGCATGCCAGGTAGTCACTGTCCGGTTTTTGCCCGATCACTCACTGCTGATGGCAGAGTTCCCTTCTTCACCCAAGCCAGCTCATTCTATTGTGGTACAACTTCAATGACTATACGGTCAAAAAATGCCCAAGAAAGTATGGAAAAGAATACTGAGCTAGAAAATAGGAGCTCCAAATCCCAACTTCAGCCCTACCTTAACTCCAGTTGTGTGACACTGAACAAGTCTTTGGTACCTTCTGGGCCTCAGTTTCCTCATCTGTAAAACAGGGTCTCTATGGTCCTTTCTAGTTTTTTATTTTTCTACTTGTATAATTTCCACTTAATGCTACTGAAAATCAGTTGTGAGAAAGCTACAAAGAGCTGTTAAGTTTTTCTTCTTATAGTTCTCACTTATGTCACAGTGGGCTGCCTCTGAATGTTCCAAGACTTTCTAAACTTAGTCCTAACACTTGGTCTTTACCTCAGTTTTCCAGATTACCTATAGCTTGATTCCACTTGGACTATTCATATCTCAAATGTTATCACATGCTAGAATCTGCCTCTTTAGTCATCAGATGGCCAAGGTCAAGCTACAAAATCCCTCTAAGTGGCTCAGTTTAGCTTGCACAATTCTGAAGTTAAAGAAAAAAAAGAAAAACCAAAACAACTTCAGTAATGTTTTACTGTTCTCATATGCTGCACTAAAAGAGTAAAAGAGCCTTGTTCTATCTTCTATGGAATCTTAGTAAACTGCTCAATATTTGATCCCTTTTTATTATTAGAATACATAGGCCAAATAAACCATGAGCTCAAGGACAAGTTATACCTCTTATAAAAACTGCAATTAATGTACATTTGGTATAGTCTAAGTATACATAATTATTTTTTAGAAGCAAAATGCTATGTATTTCAATGTGATAGTAACTTGGCAAAGTTGCGAACGCAACAGTAAAATTAATGACCATTTAGCACTTAATGTACGAAACTAAAGTAGATACCATTAAAAAGACTGTGCCTGGGGAGCATTACTTTATTGAACAATCATAACCAAAATCTACAGTGTTACATAAATAAAACAAAACTTATTTTCTATACAAATAATTTAGTTATTTTAGTAAGATATTTTATTTTTATTTTTTTTTAAAGATTTTATTTTTTTATTTGAGAGAGAGAGAGAGCACGAGCAGGGGGAGGGGCAGAGGGAGAGATACAAGCAGATTCCCTGGTGAGCGGGGAGACTGATGCGGGGCTCAAACCCAGGTACCCCTTTAGTAAGATATTTTAAAATAAGCTTTCACATTTTTGTTATAAATGTGAAAATTAACTAGTTTTTTCAGCTATTTAAGTCCAAAAATTTTTTTTTAAACAAAAGGAAGGCAGTCTGGGTGCTGACATAACTGCTAACAATTGACTAACTTACTTGAAAACATCCCCAGGATGTATATGTGTCATACTTCAGTAAAAAGTTATATTTAAAAAATTACCACTACAAATAGTTCATAGTAATGATTTCTGAGTCTTCCATTGGACTTTAACAATAACACCCAAACTGCTTACCTTGGCCTACAATATTTGGTCCTGCCTAACTCTCCAGTGTCTTTTCCTACCCCTTGCTCCCATTTCTCCCTACTCTAGTTTCACCTGTTCTCTTCCAAAGCACAAAGGCTTTTTCCACCTGACTGTCTTTACACATATGCTTTACCCTCTGTTTGTAGTGCTTCCTCTTATTGTTTGTCTCACTCTAAACACTGTTTTGTGGAGAAAGCAAGTCATATTGTTCAAATGTTTCCTACCTTCAGAGGTTTGGAAATTCACTCAGGAGGCTGAACTAATTTGAATAACATTTTCCATATTCTAAACATCAATATATTGGGAAAAACTGTGTTCTAGCATAAAAACAATAAGCATGTACTAAAGTTCAGCAGAGTGGAAGCAGGAGAACCCAATGTGTAGAGTGGAGTGGAAGAGCTCTTCCATGGTTTGCTGAGCAGGGCAGGGGTCATGATGTAGTTATGTGCTTGTCTACAAGCTACTAGGTGCAGCTGGGGAAGTGCTTACTCTTCTTTTTGACCCTAGGTGAAAGAGGGTATAGGATGGTTATGGCCCACTGAAGAGTTCTATTTGGCCCAAAGTTGAAGAAATTGGTTATTTAGATTCCTTTATTCATCAAGCATTTACTGAGCACCTACTATGTGTAAGACACATTTCTAGATTCTAAGTATACAGCAATGAACAAATATACAAAAACAGACAAAAGTCCTTACCCTTTTGGAACTTATATTTTAAAGTGGAAAGCAGGTAACAAAGAAGAAATATACGTAGTATATGAGATCATAATATGTACTAAAGACAAAACAAAGTCGAGAAGGAGACAGGGAGGGTGTGTGTGTGTGGCTACAAGTTTAGATGGTGTGGCAAAGGAAGGCCTACGGAGATGACATTCGAGCAAGAGATTGGAGGAGGTGATTGGGCCATGGAGATACCTGGGGAAAAGCATTCCCGGCAAGGGAAGAGCAAAGGCAAAGGTCATGATGAAGAAATGAGCAGATGTATCTGAGGGAAAGACAGGAGGCCACTGTGGCTGCAGAGGTGAGGTCAGAGAGCCTCATGGAGCATTGGGAGGACTTTGGACTTTGCTAAGTGAGATGGGAAACCTGTGGATGGTTGTGAAAAGAGGAGCAACATGATCTGAGTTATGCTTCAACAATACCCCTCTGCCTATGGGAAGGAAAGCACTGAAGGGGGACCAATTGGGAGGCTATTGCAGTGATCCTGAGAAGAGATAGTGGTGGTCTGGGCTATAGAAGTGCAACAGAGATCTGTAAGAAGTCATCAGATTCTGAATATACATTGAGGATAGACCCAACAGGATTTGCAGGTAGATTAGATGTAGGTTTTGAAAGGAAGAGAGGAGTCAAGGACAACTCCAAGGTTTCTGGCTTGAGCATGTGTAAGAAGGAAGTTGCCAGCATTTAAAATCAGAAGACTTAATAATCAGACTTTCAGCTTCTCTCAAAACACTAGAAGATAATGGTCAAATGTATACCTGTATTTTTCACAAGACAAAAATCAGCTGGAGCTGGGAAGCAGCTGCCCCCTTTGGGGCACTCTCCCTGTTGTCTTATACCTACCTGGCCTTTTGGGAAATAAACAGCTGGCTTATAGCTTGAGTTTGAGACCCCTGCCCAAAGTTCTCTCATAAATTCACTGTCTTACAATACAACAGTCCTTGCCATAAATTCTGATGTAAGAAAGAAAGTTTTGACAAAGTATTTATTTTAAAACAGGTATAAAAAGAGCAGCCGTTATTCTAGTTTTTCTCCTCCATAGTGATTTGACAACAACCTATGACAGAGGTCCACCCTCTGTCTTCCTTCTCAGTGAAAAGAGAAGCCCCTGAAAAGAAAACCCTCTTCTGCATATTCTGACTTCATCAAGTCTAAATCCTACTCACTTGACAGTCCATGTGCCCACTGCCCAATAATGAGGTATGGTACTGAACCATATCTGGACTGGACCTGATCTCACTATACCCATGATTTCTAAACAACAGAGCTCTGAGACCCTGGTCAGTAGAAGGGACATTGGCTCCAGGCTGATAATATCGCCAAGAAGCCTGCTGACTGGCAAATTACTGACCTGCTTTGGGCTTCTGTTCCCCATCAACCAAGAATGGAGTTGGACTATAGTATGGTTTCTCCAGATCTAATGTGTGAACAAATACCCTGCTCTAGGAGGTTATTCAGCTTCATTTACATAAGGGTCATTGGCTTAGAATGAAGTGCTTGGTAATAATGTCCCTGTGGAAGACCTGATATGTTTCCCTTCAGCAAATAAAAATACGTATACCCAAATGTCTTGTTTTGTTTTGTCTATGAGGAAGCTCAGTTAAATACAATGCTCAATAATAACAAAACCATTTTACCTCAGGATTTGAGTATAGCATTTTCCTCCTTCCTTCAAATTCATCCTAATGGTTTTGATTTTAACGGCCCAGTTGTAGGTACATTTTGACACTAGGCAGTATCAAATCTTTTCCGAAACAGGGTGGGGCATGAGGTAAGCACTGAAAGAAAGGGTCAGGAAAAGGAAAATGATTTTTAAAAAAGTCTTTCCAATTTGATATTAGGAAAGTGAGCACATACGGTTTGTGAAAGAGATCATATAAACCTTACAGTGCTGCCACAAGCAGCTTTGTCTGAGGCCTACACCCTTTAAATTTTTTTTTAAAAGATTTTATTTATTTATTTAACAGAGAGAGAGAGAGAGAGAGAGCACAAGCAGGGGGAGCGGCTGAGGGAGAGGGAGAAGTAGGCTCCCCGCTGAGCAGGGAGCCTGATGCAGGACTCAATCCCAGGGATCATGACCTGAGCTGAAGGCAGATGCTTAACCCAACTGAGCCACCAGGCGCCCCTGAGGCCTACACCCTTTAAAAATTTGCTTTTAGATGGACAAGAGCAGCTATGAACAGTATGGGGCTATAGATTGGTAAGGGAGACGAGCCCTACCGAAAAATTCTTCCATGCAGTTTCTCTCTCTTATTAATTATGGTCATTTAAAGAAAAAAGTGATTAAATTTCATGACCTGGATTAAACTCCCTATAATAAAGAAGGATCAGTTTTGATATCAAGAAGAATTTAGAGAAAAATGTTTGTTAATTAGTAACATAAAAACTATGGGTAAAGTAAGCATTAAGACAGACACTTTGTGGTAATAAATCAAAGTACACTCTATAAACCTGCATTCATAAAGGGTCAGGGTATCAGTCCTCCTCTGGTACCATGGGAAAACTCTGGTTTGAGAGTCAGAACACCCAGGTTGGCTACCAACTAGTTTGATAACCCTGGAAAGTCATGTAACCACCTTGGGTCTCACCTGTAAAATGAAGAAAATGTGGAGAGTACAGATTCAGAAGTTCGCATAACTGAACTCCACTTACCCAATTCTGTCCCTTTGTTTAACTCAGGACTGAGTTAAACACTGAAGCCTGAAGGCCAGAAGGCTATTCTTTAGTATGCCGCATGCACTTCTTCCAGCTGTTTCAACAATTACATTTGTTCCCAAACCTGTTTATGCCTGTTGGACTTGTTATTGTAATTACATAATTTAATCAAATATTATGTAAAGTGATGAAGTATGACAGAGAAGGCAGGAGTTGTTTTTATGCAGTAACATTGAACACTTTGAGAAGACCTGACAAAGGCTTATCATTTAAAATAGCTATCAAGGCAGATATGAGTTAGACAAATCTAAAAGAATAGAAAATAAATTGTTAAAATCTAGAAGGATTCCTTCTTAAATCTTATTCTACTTGAACAAAATTGAAATGGGGAACCATAGAAAATGCAATCATTAAGGTATAATTAATGCAAGAAAAATGTTAGGAAATTATAATCAGCAGACCTATAATCAAAGAAAAGGCCTTGGCCCTACATCAAGGCTTCTACTGCAATGGGAGGGAAGTAAGAACCACAGTGAAATGTTGTAGAGGCCCCCTGCTCTTCTTTAAAACCAGATGAAACAGGCATTGATGACACTGAAAGAACGTCCCAGGAAGAGGCTAGGGAAGGAGAGGGAAAGTGGAGGATGGGGTTAGGTTTGTGGGAGGGACAGGCAGACAGACACACAGATACCACCTCTGGCAGTCTCACATGTCCCTGCCAGTCTGTCAGCTGAAGGGAGAATGAATCCATTTCTGGATCACAACTTGGTCTCTAAGCTCTCAAGAAGTAAACATTTCTTTAACTACTAGAGTTAGTAGTTAAAGTCTGCCTCTGCCTCCTCAGTTTTTTCACATATATATTTGACAAATTACTTAATGAGTAATAGTATATGTTGAATCTACCTGGGCAAAGGACACTGCGAATGAGAACACAGGATGCTCTGGTTTCGTGAGAGTAAGACATGCAGAGCGTGAGTAGTCCTAGGTAGAAATAATAGTTTTCAATGTCAAGACCAGGCCTGTAATTTTCTGCAGCACACCATGACCTCATGGTTTATATGAGGCCAACTCCATAAATCAAGTTTTACCTAATTAAAGATTCTTCTGCAGATCTACATTATTAGAGCGAATAATTAAAACTGCCTAGGCAATAATACAAGCCAGATCTGTTTACAAAAATGCTCTTTTTTCCCCCCAAACTCTTTTAGTCTCATTACCACTTACAGATCTTTCACATTTAGTAAATTATAGACTTAGAGCATTTCTTTTAGTCTGACTTCACTTTCAAGGAATTCTTCAATTAAGTTTACGTTGCTTTAAGCTGTTCATCCAACGAGAAAACAATCTGTGGTTTCTGACTCCTTCGCGTGCCAATGGCTGCCATCCATGTTTGACTTTCAGACACACTGTCTCTTGAGAGCCAGGCTCTGTTTTCATAAAACCAGCCAGTTGTCATAGCATTTTGACAAGCACTATAGAAAAACAAGGAACAATACTCCGTGGTGGCTAAACTGAGAGAATTACCACTGTAGGGTGACTCCTCTGGGACATACATGACATCCACACCCAACCACCTGGCCTGAGCCAGAAGGTAACACATACTCCACTTTCATCTATGACCTTTCCATTTTCAGGCACCATTCTCTCTACCACCAATTCCGTTCTTTCCCCCTGCTCTCTTTTTCCCAAATGGCTAAAACACCCAAAACTCATGGAAAGGTGTGGCTACTCTAACAACAGGCAAAAATACCAGTGAAAATCTAGGAAGAGATTACACTGTCTTTGCAATGGTTACAGTGCATCTAGTATCAGATCTTCAGCCAAATACAGTGTAATGAAAAAGCATGAGCTCAGAAGTGGGACCTCAGTCAAAAACTTTTAATTTTCTCAGACTCTGGTGTAGCACCCTCAATTCTCTGCCTCTCCGGGCTCACACACTAATATTTCTGAAGAAATGCAAGTAATAACCGGGCAGGGAAATAACAATGGGAACAAATGATGGATATACATGATGAACACCGAAGAAAAATATCTTCAGGTTTTCTACCTATTATCCTTGAGTCAGACAGAATGGAATTTCTTTCACTTTCCTTTCACCTTTGCTTAGTCAGTTTCTGGATGTCCCTCACCTGAGTCCATCCTACAGAAGCACCTGTGAGTTCAACAGAATAATAAACTGACAACGGTATTTTGAAGGCCGCCTGGATTCTCAAGCCCCAATATAAAATGCATAGGCGGGGTTTCAAAAATCATGCTCAATGCTACTCCTCAAATGGGATGTGCAACTGTTGAATACACAGGTCTTTCCAAAGCAGTGGAATAACACTGGCAGAGCCATGCCATAAGCATGCAGCAAAGCCAAGGGAGCTAGAATGAATGCACAGGCCACGTGAAACCTAAGGGCTGACAGTAGACTTGCTGCACTGGTTCAATATGGGCTGGCAATGGATGGAAGGACCAATGGAAGATCTACTCTTTTCTTAGAACAGAACTGTGCCTTGACTCCACTCTTAATGCTACTGCTACGGCACCTGAATCAAAAGATCTGTAGGATTCCTGAGAGAGCCAAACTTTTTCTAATACCATTCTTTCCCCTCTCTTCCTTTCTATTTTTATTTAAAATCCCTATGTGAATTTTGTTGGATGTTTTGTTTCCAAGCTATTACCAATTCTTTGTGGAAAAAGATTAATATAACTATGTTTGTCTTATGTCTCCTCTCTTCTTTCCTTTCTCCCTCTTTCATTCCCTCAGACAGACAGACAGACACACACAAGGATGTGTTGGATCTAGCAACCAAGCTATTCTTCCTTCTCCATTAAACAGATCAGAGTTTCATAAAGTATCATTGTTTCTATTGAATTATCCTCATGTCTCTTCTAAGATTTTAAAAATACTAGCGACCAAGATACTCGATAAAAAATTTACTAATTTGTTCAAAGCATTGCTTTATGGAGCGCCAGTACTTTTCTAAATGGGATCATAATATAGATCTTGCTTCAAACTCAAGAGCTCAATAGCTCCTCTCCTGCCTCTTTCTTCTTTCTGACACTTAGATTCTCTGAATAAAATGAAATGTTATAGAAATTTTCTCTCCAATGAGGCAATTCTGAAATTTGGGGAAGAGTTTCTTCTCTCCTGGAGCTTTTTGCATAATCCTGTATACCATTAGCTTATTTCTTGGAGTAAAGGTGGTAAAGATGCCTAAGTTGGAAGGAAACAATGGACCAAGAAAAACACAGCTGAGGACACAAAAACCTAAGTTTCATTTCTTAGCAACTCCAGAGAATGAGCTTATTATGTATAATGAGAGTTCTAGAGTGTGTTACCAAAAACTCAAGTGCTTTTAACAATTTTATTCGATGCCTAGAACAGCAGTGACACTGGAATGACTACGTTCTCCAATTTTCTAGGTGAGAACAGTAAACTGGGGAAACCTGTTTTGGGATTTGAGGTCTAGGCAATGAAGAAAGATTAAAATTATTCATTATTTTCTAATAAAATATCTCCTTAAAAAAAAAACAAACATGTTATTTTCTCTTAAGTAATCTTTACACCCAACATGGGACTCAAACTCATGACCTCGAGATAAAGTGTTGCATGCTCTGCCAACTGAGCCAGCCAAGTTTCCCTAAAATAGCTCTTAGTAATAAGTATATAGCAATATGTTTACTGGCTAGGTAAACTTCAAGTTAAATCATTAAAGATAAATGAATAAAGTTTAAGACGTTGAAAAAACGTTATCAGTCATTTTTAATTTTTAACCCGCTGTTCCTTCTGGTGACAGTAACGTCAGAAAGGCGACCTTCCTGGGGTTCCTGGTAGCTCAGCTGGTTAAGTGGCCAACTCTTAGTTTCAGCTCAGGTCATGATCTCAGGGTCCTGGGATCTAAGGCTGCCTCAGTCTCAGAGCTCAGCCGGGACACTGCTTGTGGATTCTCTCTCTCCTTCTCCCTCCCCCCCACCCCCAGCTCACTCTCTCTCCCTCTCTAAAATAAATAAATAAATGAATCTTAAAAAAAAAATAAATAAAGGTTACCTTCCTCTCAATTTATATTTTTATGTCTTTTAGGTCTTGGCAAAAGATACCACCCTATCTGTAGCCCTCAAATAAGAATGGCCAAAATAATGCTGGGTCTCATATGATGTATTTCAGAACTTCAAAATACCCGGAGCCTAACAGATTGATTATGTTTCTATGCCGGGGCATCTATCTTCTTTTGGAAGGTCAGTGATTACAGAGGGAATATTTTGGTTTTCTAGTGTAAACTTGTACAGATTTTGAACTTGGGGAACTTACAGCTTCCGGCTGTAAAGTTGTCTTCTACTAAGAAACCACAACACTAGACCATAAGAGAGAATCCAGCTTTTAGGAAATCTGCAAATGATTTATTTGCAGAATAGCAAAGTGAATTGCAAAGAATGATATGAAATAGAGAGTGTGGGAGTAATGAAATAAATGAAGATACAAGGGTTTTAAAAGGTTGCAGGGAAATGAAGACATTAAATGCCACATAATTTTAGAAAATAAAATTACAAGGTATATGATATGCTGGCAAAATTCTTGATTATAGTAAGGCTTTCCAGGGAATAAGAAAACTTGCATGGCTAATATCCAAGGTGATTACTAAATCAGAGATATTATTCAGAAAATAAAAGTGAAATATAATATATAGAGGTTTCAAGCCAAATTCCTTACTCCACACTCCTGCCCTCAATCTCATGCTAGCCACTTCCTCTAAAAAACAAAGAACCACTGCAGCTTTCCAGAATTCTCTTCCATAAATTCCAAGTGAATTAAAAAAAAAAAAGTAAGCCATGAAGTTAGATGACAATATAAGGAAAATTCCTACTCCTTAATGTGATAACGGCTTAAAAGAAAGATTATAAAGGGATTCACACTCTTATGAAAACACATATCAGCTTACATTTATATATAGTTTTAAAATAAAAGACTTTTAAATAGAATAGGGATGGAAAGATAGTCAATAGCTATACTCTAGAATTCTAGAAATAATTTTAGAGAAAAAAAGAACTGCTACTGCCTTTAATAAGGAGACCAAAATACCACAATTAAATTTACATGGCAGATAACCCAAGGATTCTCAAGTTTCTTCATTAACAGACTCTTCAAAAAAGATCTCAATATGCTGGGAATACAAAGTGCATGCAGAGGAATTTCATTCTTTGATTACCATGGTGCTTCCTCTTGTTCTTATTTGGTAAGGTGGTGCCAGGTATATTTAGAACACATAAATAGGACACAGGGTTGAAAGGATGTGATGAGCTAACTAACAGTTACTAATAATGGGAGAGGTAATTGTAGTACAGGTATGATTAGCATGGTCATTGGGAAGTGCTAAAAACATCATCCAGCTTTATTGTTCCAACACATTAATTCTTGCAGGTCTATATAATGTACACACGGGGTCACACTTCTCTCCAGCACTCAATTCATTTTTGGCTAAACTGAAAGTTAGATAGAGCCATATAATTTAAAAAATGTTTTGTAAATACTGATTTTTAATAAGACATTTTTAGGACACATCATTTTGACAAAGGAGAAAATAAAAATGAGCCTGCTATGGAAGTCTTTATTAAGAATTTTATGGTATGAAACAAATTTTACCATATATATTAACAAGAATTTAAATAAAAAGTTGAAAAAAAGAATTTTATGTATACACACACACACACACACACAAACTGTGAATTTGAAAAACTAAAAAACTAATAAAAAACCATTATAGGTCAAAATTAAACGACATCTCAGGCAAATATAAAATGGTTCATAAGGAAGCTGTGGACTATAATTAGATGGAAATTTCTGATTAATATTTTAGACACTAATTCTCACTTGGTCAGTGGATAACATAGACTGTGGTGTTATAAAATCGGAATCTGCTTCTAGAAGAACTATTAAGAAAAGGGATAAAGGAAATGTCTGCTAGATAAGTTTATAGCAACTCTCTACATATCTAAAATGTTAGAACAAGTCAAGAGATTTCAAAAACGAGCAAAAGGACAAAAAGGACTCTTGAGCAGCCAAAATGTAAAATTTCATGTACTTCACATTTTAAGAGCTTCCTAGTGTGCTCTTCTGATTTGAATGTGTATCCATAGGGCTGGTTATCTTAGCTTCCTGCTCACAGAAGATCAGAAGCATAACATCTGGGAGGGAGGTTGAGCAGGGCCCTCTCACAGGAGTCTGCCAGTCTTCACAGGTAGGAAATCAGAAAAATGACAACAAAAAGTTGACCTAAGAGCCCCAAACACAGCATTCAGCAGCTGTTTAGTACAGAGGTAAATAGACTGAGGTATTCAAAAGGGCCTGGGAGGGTCATCATACACAGGAGGTGCTAAACAAATACCTGCTGAAATGAAGTGAACTGAATGATGACCTTGGGTCATTGAAAAAAGTTTAAATTATGGTCAACATATGTCCATTTAAAGAGAAGAAATGGAAATATTTCAGAAAAATTTTCACCTAGTATATATTTTTAAAGTTTTGCGCTTATGATGGTATTGGGGGAACAGCCTCCAAGTGTTGAGAAAATTTTATTATTTAAAATCACCATTCAAAGATTCTAAAGAGTGGAGGTTTTCCTATAGTACAAATATTTTCATAACTTATTTTTCTGAGTATAATCTTTAAACTTTAAAACTTAATAACTAATTTGGAAATATGACAAAAAATAGCAATTTACATATATAATTTAAAGTAAAATAAAAAAGTTCTTCCAATACAAATTTTTTTTTAAAGATATTATTTATTTCTTTGACAGAGAGAGAGAGAGCACAAGCAGGGGGGAGCAGCAGAGGGAGAAGCAGGCTCCCCACTGAGCAGGGAGCCCGATGTGGGGGTCAATCCCAGGGCCCTGGGACCATGACCTGAACCGAAGGCAGACACTTAATGGGCTGAGCCACCCAGGCGCCCATCCAATACAGATTTTAACTCCATTACCCATAGGCCATACTTAACTTCTCAAGTAATCATTTTCACTTGTTATAGAATCAAAAATATTGTGTAATTACATAAAGTAACATAATAATAAACTTGCTATAAATATTAACACATTTTATCATATTGGCATAAAGCTTTAAAATATGTAAGGACTACACAACAGTTCTGTATAGACAAATAACGAAGACAGATAACACACACACACACACACACACACACACACACACACACACACACACAGTTCTCTCCTTCCTTCCTATTTCCCCTTCTTTCTTCCATATATTTTTCCTACCAGGGGTTGGGGATAGCACAGAGGAAGAACAGAACAGAATAATTAAGAATTCTTAATTTCACAGAGTCTAGAAAGAGAAATGGATATACAAATAAAAACAATAAAATGAGTGAATTATCACCTTCTAAAGATGTTATTACTGTTCTTAGTTTTCTCTAAAGTGTATTCTGAATTAAGTTAGTTCAGCAAAGCTAAACTTGTTTCTTTGTGTAGGACATTTTAGAGCTTCTACCACATTAATCTTATTTGCACTGTGGTTCGTCAAGAGTACAACTGCTATCGGGACGCCTGGGTGGCGCAGTTGGTTGAATGACTGATTCTTGATCTTGGCTCAGGTCATGATCTCAGGGTTGTAAGACCGAGCCCTGTGCTCAGTGTGGCGTCTGCCTGAGATTCTCTCTCCCTCTCCCTCTGTCCCTCCTGCTCATGCTCTCTCTCTCTAAAATCAATCTCTAAAATCAATAACATAAAAATGTTATCCACTGACCAAAAAAGAATATTGATTGCTATTTTTCTTAAATTTGATTTTGCTAGCATATCCGTCAGAATTGGTGTTCCACAGAATACACGTTGGGAAACACTGATGGGCACCATAACAGGGTTTTCAAAGGCTATGTCTCATGCTCATCCTTTTAGTTCTGAGGATTGAATTCTAGAACACAGGGAGAACCTCTGATTTTGATTTTACAACTCACAAATGGTTATGACTCATGCTGTCTGTTGTTGAATCACAACCCAGGATGCCCACACACCAGGCATTTAATACATATTTATGGAAACCGATGGTACTGAATAAGTATCACATCAGCCCTCATATTAGTGATTCTTGATCACCAGTGGTACTGTTTTCCATAAAACAAGACATTGGTAGAAAGAGCAAAGCAGACTTCAAGATCAAAACAGGAAACAAGATCAGAAAACAAATATAAACTGAAGCTGGTTGGGAGACTGTCAATGTATCAAAAAGATGAGTATATTGAAGTGCCTGGGTAGCGCAGTTGTTGGGCATGTGACTTTTGGTTTCGGCTTGTGGCTTCTGGGTCATGGGATCAAGCCCTGCATCCAGCTCTGCACTCAGTGCTTGAGACTCTCTTTCTCTCTCTCCCTTTGCCCCTCCCCACTGCTCTCTGTCTCTCTCTCTCTCTCTTAGATGAATAAATAAATCTTTTAAAAAAAGATGAGTATAAGTGGCACTTCCTTTTTTAAAAAAAGATTTTATTTATTTATTTATTTGGGCGAGAGAGAGCATGCATGCATTGTGGGTGGGCACAGCGAGAGAGAATCTCAAGCAGACTCCCCCCTGAGTGCTGAGCCTGACCCTGGGGTGGGGCGGGGGAGAGGTGCCCTCAATCTCATGACTCTGAGATCATGACCTGAGCTGAATCAAGAGTGGGATGCTTAACTGACTGAGTCACCCAGCACCCCTGGGTGGCACTTCTTAATCAAAATGATTAGTGTGATACATTTGGAGTAAATTAACTATGTTAAAAAAAAATCAGATAATGATTGGCCTGAGGTATTAGGGCTCCCACAGATTAAGAGAAAACAAACTGGGTTATAAAACCTTCTAGTGTATCTGGAAATATCAAAGGGAGGTATTATTTGGAAGAAACCTTAGAATGAAGAAAGGGAAGTATCAGCCTGTTTTAATTTATTCCCTTTATTCTCATGTCATGTTCAAACAATTTCTGAGTTGTAATTAGGTGCCTTATATACATCCCTGTATATACATACATATACCCTGATCAATAATAGGGAGAGACTAAAGGATAGAAACAACTCTAGCTCTCAAATCAGGTATAAGATGTTATCCACTACAAATTAACAGGGGTATCCTAGTTTGAAAGATAGTCTTTTTTGGTAAATTTGGTTAGCATGAATCAGATTAAAAAACAATATTTTTGAGGACTTATGTTTGGGATACACACACACACACACACACACACACACACACACACACAGACATTCACACATCATCTCATTATTCCTTACAACTCTCACATGTGATTGAGACTTTACATTTGATGGTACTTCCCCTAAGTAATCAGATATTAAGTGAGTACCTACTATGTACCAGACAGTATGGCAACAGTGACAGGTATAAAAATGAGCAAAAGAAGTCAGTCTCTAAATTCATGGGGCTTTCAGTCCACTGGGGGCAAACAGAAGGGGACACTGAGGCACAGAGAATTTAAGAGCCAGTTTCTTTTCTGTAATGTCAGTTACAGCTATAGAACTTTTACCTCAATAATCACAGTATTTAGTTTCAAGGACCATGAGAATTCTAGAAGCAATGAACTGGAGACTGAGAATATTTTAAAAATATTATTCAACTACTTAGAAGGAACTTAGAAAAGAAACAAAAAATATGGTCATTCCATTTTCTATTAAATTTAATTTCAAACAATCTCTGCATACTTTATCTAACACAACTTATTGGGCCTGAAATGAGACCACTACTAGAATATGCTTAGGGGATCCAGAAATCAATCCATCACTGGTGTCTTGGTCTTGATATCAACTCATTTTATAATTGAGGAAAACACATGTGTCTGCCTTTTCTGATGACAGTTTAGCTGAACTGAAACTAAATTAAGTGTATGAAATACTTAATTTGGCATGGGGCTGGGGAGTCTAAATTCTTCCATAAGCATCAGAACTTCTCCCAGTCTTTATAATATCAGGGAGGATTCTTATTTCCAGATGCTCCTACCCTTTACTAAGTGACATGTTATTTTTCAAAAAGCTCCTGATTTTTGGGGTGCCTGGGTGGCATAGTCAGTTAAGTGTCTAACTCTTGGTTTTGGCTCAGGTTGTGAGATTAAGCCCAACTTCAGGCTCCGTGGAGTCTGCTTAAGACTTTCTCTCCCTCTGCCCCTCCCCCACCCCCACTTGCTCTCTCTCTCAAATAAATAAATAAATCTTAAAAAAAAACTCCTGATTTTCTCCAAAGTTATAAAATACGAGAATGCTGGACTTTTCTTTGGATAACTGATTTCTTGGGAAATACAAAAATATTTTGTTTGGTTTTGGGCTTTTAATGACATTAATGAGAAAACCAGAGAAATTCTTAGGAAAGAAAAAGAGAAAACAGCACACAAATTAATATATTTTTATATAATTCATATCTAGCAGAACTTATGAATGGCTGACAACATATTAAGTCTACCAGTTTCCTTCTTAGTGTAAAGATATAAAAGGCAGAAAGCATTTTTAGATATTTTGGTCCTTTTGGAATATAAAAGACAGATGAGAGTGTTAGAAATCCTAACACCTTTATTTATTTTTAATTTTTTTGAATACTTCGAGTTAAAGGATACTAGTCATCCCTTGCTTCCCACTTACCATTCCCTTCACAAAGGTTTTTAAAAGAAATAAAATTTACCCACATGATTACTAATATGGGAATTATCAGAATCTTAGTATGAGAAAGCATCCTTACAATATCATATGTTGCCAAACACAAGGTAATTGTTACTAAAATGGGAAGTTCTTCATTTAAAAATATCTCTAATATTAAACTATTAAAACTCTCATTTAAAAAGTCATCCATCTGGGTCGCCTGGGTGGCACAGCGGTTAAGCGTCTGCCTTCGGCTCAGGGCGTGATCCCGGCGTTATGGGATCTAGCCCCACATCAGGCTCCTCTGCTATGAGCTTGCCTCTTCCTCTCCCACTCCCCCTGCTTGTGTTCCCTCTCTCGCTGGCTGTTTCTATCTCTGTCGAATAAATAAATAAAATCTTTAAAAAAAAAAAAAAGTCATCCATCCGCTCATTCACTCAACCAGAAGCAGAATGTTTTGCAGAATAGAAATTGTCCCCACCCTATATGCTCTTGGACCTATTGGGTGGGGCCTATCTCTAGGTAGAGATGGAATAGACTTCTGATCTAGAAGAAACTTTGTTTTAGCCACTAAACTTTTTGAACAGAATGCCAATGTCATCCTATCACTACTTCAATTCAATATCCAAGGACTGTCAAGGCCTCTCAATTAGTAACAATAAATACCAATGTTCCATGGTCTCAACAAGATTTGTAACTACGAAAACCAGGTATTTAGTTTAAAAATTTAAAACTATGGAGAGGGAAGAGATAACACAGTAGCAGAATCCAAGGAATACGGCATCTTACTGGTTCTCTGGGTATTTTAAGCTATATATTTTTATCAAGTTAATCTCTAGAAGAAAACAAGACTTTCAGAAGAAACACTGGGAAAGGCAGGATGCTGGCAGTACAGTTTTCAGTCTCTGCTCAATAGATCTATCAATAGATCAATATGTGCATGGTTCTGTGGAAAGACAAACATTCCCCCAAGGGAAAACAAATTGTTAGGATTCCTGATTCATCTACTTTTGCAGGAAGTGTACCAAATACAGATATCATTCTTATTAGTGAAAAGATCTAGAACATCAGGGAAAAGCCATGTGATGTTATGATGTGTCCTTTTGTCCCTCTCATTATACTCACTCTTGGAGGCTTCAGTCTTCTATTATTATGGACTATAAGCCCTGGTACCATCTCTGTGACACAGAATCCTGGTTTTGTACTTCTAAAATTGTGTATTTTGCTTCTACTTAATAACTGCATTTTAAAATGAACAAATACCTGAGGACTTAAAACAACGATTCAAAAGAAAAGCTCTCTCAGATGATATGGAATGCTTTTCCCAAGATGTAGAGCAACCTTTTGAGGAATGTCAGATTTTCACCAAATACAGCAGGAAAGCCACTACCCTAAACTTGGTTGGATTCTCTGAAGTAAGCCCAATCCTTTCTAAACACAATTAAATATACAGTAGTCCCATCTTATCCACAGGGGATATGTTCCAAGAGCCCCATTGTGGATAGTACTGAACCTGTATATACTTTCCCCTTATACATACACACCAATGATAAACTTTAATTTATAAATTAGGCACAGTAAGAGATCAACAATAATAACTAACAATAAAATAGAATATAACAATATACTGTAATACAAGTTATGTGATATGGTTTCTCATAAAATATCTTACTGTATAATAATCGATCTTCCTGTGATGACATGAGATGATGAAATGCCTACTGATGAGACAAGGTGAGGTGAATGATGTACACATTGTCATGGGTGTCAAAGGCACCCTTCATCTAATTGTTACCATCTGTTGCTGCAGTCATTGGTACCCTGCAATTCTCATTCTCCAGCACTTCTAGATTAGAAATTACAGGAAGTGCTAGTCGTTTCAAGATGGAAATTTACTCTAGCTGCAGAGACTTTGGTCTTTGTGAAAAAGAAGTACGATAGCAAAGACAGAGAACAACTGTGAGACTGATATTGTGATCTTTCCAAATAATTAGTGAGTAATTATTAGTCAGCAGCATTGAGTGTCCTACATCATTGTTTCATTAATATCTAACGTGTTTGCTAGCTCTACTTCCCCTATTGTTATAAATTCTACATAGGAAAAGGATTATTGTCTTGCTTGGGCACAGAAAGGAAATGCCAGCACTAAATAGTTGTTGGGTTGACTTTCCGATTATATGTCAGAAGGAAGATCATCTGCTTCTGGACTTGTGGCTAACCACAGGTAACTGAAACCACAGAAAGCGAAACTGCAGGTAAGGGGGGACTACTTAATAACTCTTCTACTTCCTGAAATTCTAACAGGCAAAATTCATGAAAATAGCTACGAAAAGGTAGGTTTCTTTCAATAGTGGTTTTTTGTTTTTGTTTTTTTTACATATAAATATATTTAGTTGTATGTCCTTTCCCTTGTGTCCCAGGCCACCTTCTCTCTTTCTCTCTCTCTCTCATTCTGTGACTCTCACTCCTTGCCTTCTAGACAGAATATACTATGGAGGTCAGTGTTGTGGGAAAATATAGAATGAGAAATCACAAAAATGAAAGTTTACATCCTCTGATAAAAAAAGTAATACTTTACCAGGTGAAATGGAAAATTTCATCAAATGAAATGACACTCCAATCAGATGACTTACCTAAAAATGAGAGACAGAAGAAAATGAGAACCTTGTGTCATATTCAATTCTTGATATGCTAGATTCCAAAAAGACATGGCAACTATCTTATCTTAACAAGTGATGGATGATCCAAAACAAACAGAAACTATACCAAGGCAGGAAACACCAATTCCTTCAGAAACACAGTAATTAATGTTAGAAAGGAAATAGCAAACTGGGAGCAAAAGCAATGGGGAACGGAAGCGGTACTTACTTTCAAATCACTTGATTCTCATATATATTTTTAACAGGCCAGTTTTGAAAATGTGGACACATGTGTGTATAAAGGCCATAGCTAATCGGTGGCAGTGTATGCATATCACTTTCTCTCCCAAGACCTCTGGCTACTGCCTTAAGACACTGTCAAAGCCGCAAACTCAAATATCTTCACCTCATATGACTCAAGAAAAAGGTGCCACTGTATCAACTGCTACTGTAATTTCCTCTGTTGATTTTCTTTCCCCCTTAACACTTAGATGTTTTGGCTGTTTGCTTTTTTTATTTTCCAAAGCGAACACTGATATTCATGAAAGGTGCCAGATTAACACCGGGGGAAACTAAGAGCTTGCTCTATCAAGAGAAACGGCTCAGTGTAGTGGAGGTGATGAAAATTTCTCCTATACTGTGCTTGCCTATATACCTTAGCTCTGACCCACAGTCACCCCAGCTCTCCAGTTTTCATGGTCCATTAATGCCTTTGACTGCTCAGGTTGCTAACATGGGCAAGTAGTCCTGTTCTTGCTTTTAATGCCCTCAATATTATTACTACTCCTGTGAGCTCTAACTTCCTCACAGAAATTATTTGGAAATTTTTATTAGCCTTTAGTTCGTTTCAGGACAACAGGAGAATAAACTGAACTGAAGATGAATCTTATATTCTTAAGTAATATAGTAGGCTTCATTAAAATCCATTAATTTCTTTGAACAGGAGGCAAAGTGTTGAGTGGTCAAGTTGAAAACAGGCCTTGCTTAATACAGTCCCTGCACTCAACCTGAATTCTCATTTTAGAGACTTTCAATATTTAACAGCCATAGATCTTTCATTTTTCCTTTTGAGTCTTCCTTAAGTCAGTCAATGTTATTATTCATTAGCAACTGTGGTAAAAGTTTGGTGGATGCAGAAGCTAAAACTACATAAATGAGATCTAAAATCACTGTCAATCAAATAGAGAAAAATATCTCTTTCCTGTATTTATACAGGTATTCCAGGTTTCTGAAAGGTCTGAGTACTTTGTAATTCTTTTTTTTTTTTTTTTTTTAAAGATTTATTTATTTATTTGACAGAGAGAGAGACAGCCAGCGAGAGAGGGAACACAGCAGGGGGAGTGGGAGAGGAAGAAGCAGGCTCCCAGCGGAGGAGCCTGATGTGGGGCTCGATCCCATAACGCCGGGATCACGCCCTGAGCCGAAGGCAGACGCTTAACCTCTGTGCCACCCAGGCGCCCCTGAGTACTTTGTAATTCTTAATCATTAATTAATCTCTCTTTGCTCAGGGATCTATGAAATCATTTTGCTTCAACTAGGCAGATACCCAACAACTATTTAGTGCTGGCATTTCCTTTCTGTGCCCAAGCAAGACAATAATCCTTTTCCTATGTAGAATTTATAACAATAGGGGAAGTAGAGCTAGCAAACACATGTTAAATATTAATGAAACAATGATGTGGGACACTCAATGCTGCTAACTGACTAATAATTACTCACTAATTATTTGGAAAGATCACAATATCAGTCTCACAGTTGTTCCCTGTCTTTGCTATTGTACTTCTTTTTCACAAAGACCAAAGTCTCTGCAGCTAGAGTAAATTTCCATCTTGAAATGGCTAGCACTTCCTGTAATTTCTAATCTCTAGAAGTGCTGGAGAATGAGAATTGCAGGGTACCAATGACTGCAGCAACACATGGTAACAATTAGATGAAGGGTGCCCTGGCTGCATCTCACATGGAAATCTTGGAAAATTTGAGTTTGGGAACTTCGGCTGTTTTTTTTCTTTGCCATGCACAGCCTTTATCAAGTGAGTCCTTATGGTATTAAAACATTTGGCACTGGCTCAAGTCTATGCTATTGCTGGCAGGGGATCTAATTGGGAAGCAGGGGTGGAGTAGTTACCTTTATCAGGAAAGACCTTAACTTTATGGAAAGGCTCTTTCCTCCCCACTGCTTAAGCAGCTTTACTGAAAGACTTAAACCCAGATGTGAGAACAGAGATTATCTTCAAGAGCAGCAGCAATTTATTGTAATTATGTTAGTACAAAGATTGAGAAGGTGGAAAATATTATGCTAACTTAGTTGATGAGAAGGGCAACATCCTTTCTATAGGTCCCATGGCCAGGTTGTGCTGGGGAAACCAACTCCAACCCCTAATCGCCAGGGAGGACCCAGTTTCCCCAATTGCAAGAAAATTAGAGCCTCACTACCTAGAAAACTAATAATCCCATGCTATACAATACCCAGGGAGTGACAGGTCATGAGAATCTGCTCACCAAGAGATACGAACAGACTTTTGACTCTATTCCCTCAGTGGCCAACTCTTGCCAATTCCCTGTTAAGAGCAGATGTTAATATATCTATCTTTTTAAGATAATATACCTTTTCCAATGATTCCTGTCAGTCTTATATTATATAATTCATAACAATGACTATCAAAGCAACAGGCCCATTTTGCCTACACGACACTCTAGCTTCCATCAGTGAAGCACTTGTCTGATTTAAAGCACTTTGAAGGTTGGCCTTGAATTGCAAATACAGCAATACCTGTATACATTCTGGGCCAGTTCTAGGCTTCTCTGTGCCTTAGCCACCCAACTGAAAGTATATTTTGTCATTAATTAATTCCCTTCTTCATTGTATAATGGATTTTTTATTGATTTCTCCTAACCGGACGATTGTATCCTTTGTCATCTGGTTTCTCCCACTGCACTATCTTTTTGAGGTAGGGGATGTAGAAGCATGGATCTCCAGAATTTGATATTTCATACAAAATGGATCAGTGAACATGGTAAAAATCATTTTTGTGGACACGCCACTAAGGCTGTGTTCTACGTGGTTTTCTAGTCAAATGAAAAATTTAAGCAATAGGATATTCTGATCTCAGTAAATAAAAGATAAAGAGGCTAAGTCTGAGAGACTCAAATCATTGACTCAAATGGTCATGAAGAGAAAAGAGGAAAAGTAATAAAGGTCTTTGGAGCAGAAAATGACAGGTGATTTTTCCTTTTCTTCCCATTTCAAACATCTGACAATAGGCTAATGAATACCAAGGACACAAGAAACATAGCAAGTCAGGGAGAATTATAGGCCACAAGATGGTGTAAATCTCATATAGAAAACAATAGCTAAGGCACTAAGAAAGCCAGTAAATAAATACTGAAAGAATTATGAAGATGAATATGCTCAGATTTTGGATAAAGAGTACGCAAAACAAGACCAAAGAAAAATACTTTAAAAACCAGTTTTCTTTTTTGGGGGAGGGGAGGAGGGACAGAGGGAAAGGGAGAGAGAGAATCTTAAGCAGGCTCCACACCCAGCATGGAGCCCTATGCAGGGCTTGATCTCACATGATCTCACCCTGAGATCATGACCTGAGCTGAAATCAAGAGTTAGATGCCTAATGGACTGAGCCACTCAGGTGCCCCCCAAAATCAGTTTTTTAAAAATCCTTCATAATACACATTAGAGACAGCTCAATTTTAAGAGCTTGTAGGGGCTTTAGTAATCCACCAGTTCAAGACAATGCATCATGGTCTACCTATCAAGAATGCTTGCTTACTTTGATTGCCATGGTATAACGATTAATTTGGTTATTTGATTGAATACAGAGTCAGGAACATTTAATCTTAGCTTTAATTTCTTAACTGAAGTAGTAAATTCTAGGAGTTACTATGCTGAGGGCTGAGTGCATCCCAAGTTGGAATTTTCTTGGAAAGAGAAGATATAAGATAAACAAGCTGGATTCTCATCATTCCAAAGCTGAGTTTTAAAAATAGAAAAAGGATAAAGCTAAAACGTCTGGGATTTGAACGATGGATTCCATGACTATATAGAGAAAATATATATACATTTTAAGGAGACTTTAGGGCACAAAATTACAGATGAGCACCTCATCAAAAGGGGTGAAAGGTGGGACTCAAATTTATCCCTCTGTGGGTAGTAGTGATGATTATGGGGAAGGTGGAAAGCAGTGTGTTGGTGAAGTACATAACAGTTCCAATAACAAAGAAATTTAGGGATTATTTAAGAAATGACTTATACAAAGAAAACAATTCAAAGACAACAAAAACAAAATTTAAATAAGAGCCAAAGAACAGATGAGGGCTGGGGGAGAGATTAGTTTGAAGTTACTTCAACAGGGACAGTGGAACTGGAGCCAGTCTCTCTTACTGCCCTTACCCCTCAATTTCCCAAATACACCTATGTTCCACACAGTTGATAACTATGACAAATGATTTCACCCAGAGAGCTATGGCTAAGGGTTTTCTGATCTAAGGTGTTAGGTCTTTTTAGAACCCAGTAACTTCGCCTCCCTCTTTTCTATAAAACTTCAACTCTATTTCATATTAATTTGCTTTTCTCTTTTCTACTATTCTTTATTCTCGTTCTGGGTTGAAAAAGCAGTAGTGGAGGTGGCAATGAATGAGACACAGCTGGCCTGTGGCAAAGGGACTGTAAGTAGGAAGCAGCTGTATTTTGGAGGCAAGTAGAACAAAGGATTAGGATCTTCAAAGCCAAGGAAAGCTTCTTTGTGTTTTTCCCTCCTTTTACCTCTTCCCCTTCTTGGGAAATGATAGAAATGTCACAAAACACACAGCCTTTCTGAATTCATAGCAGTCTCTTTTTTCTCACATCCAAGGGTGTTTAATTTATTACTACTGCTAACATTTTACATGTACCTTGTTTTTATATTTTTCTCCTAAGAGCTTCAAAGAGGTTTATAAATTTTCATTAAGACAAATATGCATAGCCATAGTTATAATAATAACATCTAACTTTAGAATTACAAGAATTTGATTTAGTAAATGGTTGCTTTTCTAGGATTTGGTTTATTACACCATACACACATTTCCTAATCCAGTGGCTCTTAAATTTTAGGTTTCATAAGAATCCTCAGGGTTGTTTATTAATATGCATATCCTTGAGCCACATTTGATCATGGATTAATATTTATTTGGTCTAAGGTGGGGCCTTGGAACCTACATTTTTAATAAGCCTTCAAGGGAATTCTTATATACATAGAGTGGGGACAGAGAGGCCCCACTGTGAGATTCTGTCCTAATTGAGCACCCTAGCCTCCCAGGTTCACTTCTCCAAGACAGCTTGTTTCTTAGTGACAGTAGTCAAGCAGTCTCCTGGAGTTCACACTAAATAGTAAATCAAAAATACAAAGTGAGCAATCTGAGAGAAAGAAAATTATCACCAACAGGATTTCACTTTTAACAATGCAAGGTGCTATTAGCTACACAAATACAGGAAAGAAAGGGAGGTGCCTTGGTTTTAACTCCACTTCCTTGAATATGATGAGGGTTTGGTATTATGAATGAGTTGATTTTTCTATTCATGAGAGTTGAACTTTTACTGGCTTTTAATTTACAAATGCTGACTTCTGGCACTCTCTTCTGCAATCCAGCGACAGCCTTGCAGATTTCCCAAGGCTTGATTTCCCAAATTTCAAGAAAATTAGAACCTAACTACTTAGAAAAGTAACAACTGCATAAAATCCAATATGGAATGGGTGGGGGGATATGAGAAGCTGTTTGCCACAAGACATCAATAATTCTCCTTGCCTCTATTTCCTCAGAGGCTGGCTCTCCACCAGCACCAGTGGGGGAATCTCAGACAAGCTCAGAAGCCAGAATTCTTGATGACAACACGTGCCTCTGCTTTTAACCTCCAAATCCTACTTTTTATGTATTATTGTCACCAACCCCGTGTCCTCAGATCTCAATTCCCAGGCCTCTCTTTCTGCTGCCCCTTTCTTGGATGCATGATATCCTGCTGACTATTCTGATCTGATATTAGATGATGCTTAACTCCTTGTGTCTTGCTTCTGACCTTACGATTGATCACAACTATTCTCTCAAAAATCACCTGTGACTATATTCAATGGGGTTTTCTTAATCCTCTGTCTCTCCCTATTACTCTTTCGGGTGATCTCATCACACTCTTCCTCCTGTTGGTTCTCCTCCCTTGGTTTCAGTAACAACACTATTCTCTTATGGGCATAGTGAGTATTTGATCTGCTTGATATTAGTCCTTCCAACCTGGCACAACAAACAGAAAATGGAAGATATGTTTAGCCACCAATATACACGATGTTGTTGAGCCCAAGACAGTTTCAGTTCAACCTAAACAAAAGTTTTCATGCCTGGTTTATGCAAGCCATTGTTAATCTACAGGAGCTGGACTTTACTTGGGGTTTAGGCTTTTCAAAGAATATGGGAAAAAATCAAGGAAAAAAATCAAGTTGTGTCAAAATTACCTTGAAAATCCCCTAGGAAGGCCCTATGCTAGAAGCCAACATACTATCTCTTAGTAAGCATAACCCAGGTGGCCTTTTCCTCCAGCACTGGTACAGCTTACCATCCTTGGTTGAATTATAAGAAAGAACAGGGTACATGTTGTACATAAGAAACAACAGGATACATGTTGTACAAAACAGCACACTGAGCAAGGCAAGATGCTTACTCTGAGAGAAAACATGGAACAGACACAGGCTGAGGAAAATCAATACACATCCCCTAAACTCAGGTTCACTCCTAGTCATGGATTCATTGAATATAACCAGAATAGAACTGTCTGCACAATGTAAATTATGATTCCTTCTCTTTTTATATTCATTTTCTGAGCAGGTGTAGTTGAATTCATGCAAATTTAGTGTTTATATGATACAACTCTACCATACAACTTGAGTGGCTGTTGTTCAATAAACATATATATGCCCATACTCTTGACTTCTAGTGCCCCAAGGATAAACAAAGGACTGAGGCAGATACAATATCAAGTATGAAGATCAACCTGAGATAAATGAACATTTTTCTTGCAGAAATTCCCTGAGTACATAAATCAAAGACACTAGTGATGTAGTGGAAAAAGTACTATATTTGGTGTCAAGAGACCAGGATTCCAGTCCCAATTCTGACACATATTGGCTAAGCGAACTGGGCGAGTGTCTTTACCTCTCTAATGGGTACAAGTAGTAACTGCTTTGAGATTTACAAATAAAAGAACATGTGAAAGCATGTGCCATAGTCACTGATACAGGTAGGCACTTGCTATAGGTTTGTTTGCTGTCAGCTGTTAAACTGAAGCTGAGAGACAACTTAGCCATATAAGGAAGAAAATTATCAGCAGTGACAGTAGAGGGCACATAATAGGTGCTAGGAAGTAAGTTAAGAGAGACATCAAGTTGATTTGATCAAGCCAGTATGTAATTTTCTTGTTCTAATATTCTTTTATTTTCTCCACATGGTCATTGGTACAAAGTCCACTTATGGCTTCATAAACATTGGCTTAAAACAAAAGTGCTTCTAATCAGATTTGGCAAGAAAAGGAGAGAAACATAGGGTGAGGTAAGTGTGAGGCTACAGTGCTGAATAACAGGGATGGCAGTGCCTCCGTACATGAGTCACACAGACACTGAGCTGTACACAGCTAGAGATAATTTGCAGGTAAATGCTGCACTAGCCATTACGTCATCTCTCCTCTGCCCTTTCTTCATCAATCATGTCGCCTGGAATCTGATGCAACCCAGCAAGAATGTCTGATTTACAGACAGCAGAGAGAGCCTCAGAACACACACATACTCATCAGAGAAAGCAATATGAATCCAAACTGAAGTTTCTGGAATTTCTCTTTGTTTAAATTGCTCTTTAGAGGGGAAGTCTTATGGGTCGGATGTGTAACTATAGATTAAGCCATCTATCTAAGGTCTAACGGACTAGGCTTTATCATTTTGGACAAGTCACTCTAGCTGTACAGGCCCCTTCTATATCTACCCAATTAGATGATCTTCAAGGTCCCTCTCAGTTCTGCAATTTCACCATTAAAAATTCAGGCTAATCACACAGATACTATGGACAGATAAACATTCAGTTGTACAAGGCAGACACAAAATCTTATTTGTTCTCAGTTACAGATCATTCAAATTTTTGGCTACCTCCATCCCCACTCTGAATGATGAGGAAACTATGTAGCTGTGTGTGAATCTTGTGAAAGCAAGGATAAAGTGGCAGGTAGGAACTGGTGGTTCTAGAAAATGTGAATGTTCACACCCGAGATTATAGGGATATTCTACCATACAAGCTTAAAAGCCAATGCTCATTGGGATATAATACATTAACACTTATTTTCAGTAGTGGCAATGGTTCAAACAATAAGGAATTGCAAGGGATGCAAAAAAGAAAGAAGGGGTAGAAGAAGGGCACCCAATCTCCAAATAATTCATAATCTGAGAGGGATGCTGTAAACCAAATTCAGGGCCAGTCAGTACATGATTTACCCAAGAGATAGCAACTTGTGAATTCACTAACACCAGTACCACAGGAAGGAGGCATTCATTAGAGACCAAGACAGAGCAATGAGGGAGGAGGTGGTCAGTCCCCAGCAAGCCTGACCTGTCATAATGTATTCCACCTATTATGGCAACACACTTTTCCAAAGCTGACTAAGGCAAATTCAGAGACCTATCACTGGAAGATTTGCAATGCAATCTCCAGAGAGGGCGTTTCCAGCAAAATTTGGGATTGGGGGAGAATAGATAAGCCCAGTGGAGATGAAAACCAAATGGCTTGTGGTGCTTCTCTCACAGCCATCACCCTGTGGGGTCCCCACCTTGCATTCTGAGTGGCGGGGGGCGGTCTCACCCCTCAGCACCTGGAGCAGCATTCAACAAGGGGCCCAGCCCTTTAATTGTTCAGCCAAATGATTTATAAAGCTTGGCAGCAAAGACAAGGCAGACTGGTTTAAATTCAAAGGATTCAACCTACAGGTATTCTGAAAATCTTGGCCACATCTTTAATGAGCACTGTTCTCTTTGGGAGGGGAGAGAATAGAAAGAGAGAAGATGGGAGCTGCCTGACAAGAAAACAGGACCCAGCTAGATGGAACATGCTTCCCCACTCCTTCCCTCACTATCACTTATCAAGGCTTTGGCCAACCTCCTTCCTATTAAAAGCAATCAGACAAGTACATTCCACTCTTTTTTTAGCTAGAAGTGTAGAATCAACATATTCTCATACACTGGGTTCAAATGGTTTGTTCTGATTGCTTACTGATGGTTTAATCTCTTTGATCAACTAGGGTAGGAATTAGCCAACTAGAGAACCAGATAGTAGATATTTTAGATTTTGGGGACTATATGGTTTCTTGCTTTTCTTTTCTTTCCTTTTTCTTTTTCTTCTTTTTTTTTTTTGACTATATGGTTTCTGTTGCAACTACTCAACTCTACCATTACAGCACAGAAGTAGCTATAGGTTTTATGTGAACAAATAAGCATAGCAGTGTTGTAATAAAACTTCATTTATGAAAATAGGTGCAGGGTTGGATTTGGCCTGCATAATTTGCTGTTAAACTAGTATGTTTCCAAATAGCTGAAAGGTGATAAAATAAGAAAGTACCACTAAATTTATCACCACCCAAAACAACTTATTTATTTATTTATAAAATTATTTATTTATTTGTTAGAGACAGCGCGCGCGCGCACACACACACACACACACACACACACACACACAAACAGGGGGAATGGCAGGCAGAGGGAGAAGCTGGCCCCCTGCAGAGCAAGAAGCCTGATGCAGGACTCTGAGATCATGACCTGAGCCAAAGGCCCACTGAGCCACCCAGGAGTCCCCACTTAAAACAAGTTAAATCTAAGTCTCAATTTTGGGAGGAAAACTCACCTCTAAAACAACGAACCTTCATTAATAGGTACAATAAGAATCCATTTTTGGAATGTGTGTGTGAGTGTTTGTATGTGTGTAAAATACAGGATGATTCAAAAGAAGCTGAACGCTTTTTAAAAAAATCTATCACTCAGTAACTAGATTATCTTATGAAAATGTAGTTTGCACTAAATCATCACATTACCCTCACAGATGTCTTGCCATAGGGCAGCTCCAGGCCTTGACTACATATTTATATACAACCTAGTTACTGAGAAATACATTTTTGAAAGTGTTCAATTCTGTTTTAACCAGCCTGTATATTATTTGTGTACACATTATAAAATACTTTAAATGATAAACACTAAATTATAACCAGTGGTTACTCCTGGAATATGGGGGAGGGGGTGTTAGAAGTTTCACTTTCAGCAGTGTTTTTTGAATTTTTTACAAGCATATATTACTTTGTGAATAAAGAGGTTTTTCGTTTTTCTGTCATAAAGAAGTGTTACAGGTAGGCAATCTGTGGTACTGCAATTTAGAACTATGTCTTGACTTGAATCATTTACTGAGGCTTTCTGTAATTCTCTTCTAAATACAGTATTACTTGCTTTTAAACTTTCACCTGCTTTTACTCTTTCTTCCAATTCCCTTTTCCCCTCTGTTGACTCAGCATCGCAGCAGTCACACATATTCTTAGATTTATAGCTCACATTCACTCAACAGAAGAGGCCAATAAATATCTTATCCTAACCTAGTAGGAGGGACAGATAATAAACCAGAAAAACATAAATACACAAGTTACTTTCAGATTGTGGTAAATTCTCTGAGTGGCAGGGTAATGGGTAAAACCCTATTGAGAAAGTTAACATTTAGGTACAGACCTCAAGGATAAGAAGGCGGGAGTCTTGTGAATTAAATTCTAGGCTAAGAACACTGGTCTTGACTCAGTGTTCTCAAATCCTGGTTACACATTAAAATCAACTGGGTCACTTTAAAAAAATACTGATGCCTCGGCCCTGCTAGGAGCCAGTAACTCTCTGAAGGTGGAGTCTGGTATTGACTGCTTTGCCTTCCCCTTCCCTCTTTTCTTTTCTCTTTTCTCTTTTTTCTTTTCTTTTCCTTTCTTTCTCTTTCTTTCCCTTTCTTTCTTTCCTTCCTTCTCTTTCTTTCTTTCTTTCTTTCTTTCTTTCTTTCTTTCTTTCTTTCTTTCTTTCCCTCCCTCCCTTCTTCCTTCCTTCCTTCCTTCCTTCCTTCCTTCCTTCCTTCCTTCCTTCCTTCTTTTCTTTCTTTCTCTTTCTTTTCTTCCTTCCTTCCTTCCTTAGCATGGGGGTGCTTCGCGGGCATAAATCTCTGCAGCCAGGCAGGTCTGGGAGCTTTGCTGGGTTTTCCTAGCTTTCCACGACTGAGAACCACTGTACTAGAGTCTAGACATTTTTATATCAGCATAAACAGAGTCCTTCAGAGATTAGGGGGATGCAACTGTGGATGAAACCAAACTATAAAGTTTTAGAATGTGTGGGGCTTTTTTGTTTTAATCTAGTAGGATTAACTGAATGCATTGTTTGGTGAAGTGATGAAGCCCTGGGGATTCTCCCCTTACCGCTGAGCAAGAGACCACAGAAACACATAGATCTTTTAACTGGGACCTTTTGCCGGAGCCTCTGGCAAGATGTAAAGCAAATGAACCATCAAGAGACAGACTTCTTTGATGTATTTAGCAAAGGGCTGACTGAAAAGGCTAGGCCCTGAGCTCCTCCCTGACCAGCTAACAGATTCAAAACTGGCTGAAACACAAACAGAAGTTCCCATGGCAGATTTAGCTTATAGTGTTATAAGGGTATACATGTTCTCATATTTATATACCTCTATCCACCCAATTCTAAATAAAATTGGTAACACGATAAGGAAAGTAAGGGCCGCTGGAATTGTTGATAATCTTCTAAATAATCTTAGGCAGTTGTTGAAATTTCTTTTCATCCATCCATCCGTCCATCCATCCATCCAACCATCCAACAAACACCTATCATTGCACACTTACTCTGTACTTCCCATTGTGGTACCTGGGATATATATGCCTCCCATTCCAATGGGAGAGAAACACAAGTAATAATCACATTAGAATGTGATATGTGCAATGAGACAGTGTTCCTATTCTTCCTATTACCTCTGTACCTTGCAATCTCTTCTACTGTGTAGAGCTTATTTCATTTTCCATACTTTGCTTAAATATGTTTTTTCAACTAGAGGTCCTTAAAACACAAGGACTATCTAAGTCTGTATCTTCAATACCAAATACAATTAATGGCATAAAGTAAGCATTCCACAACTGTAAATTGAATCAAATAAGACAGCTATGAGGGATATAAATATAGAGTGGAAGAAGGCCTATGGGAGTCAGGGAAGACTTCAAAGAGGAGTGATGTCTGGGATGAACCAAAGGATGAACCAAAAATCTGGTAGAGGTTTCCTCTGGGTGTGTGTTTAGACTTTGTCCCACGGCAGTGGAGAACTACTCTTAAGTTTCTAAGCTGAAGGGAAAGACGGTATGATAGAATCAGATTTGGATTTAAGAATCACCTCTCTGGAAGCATTATGGGAAGTGAATGGGAGGGTGGGAAAGCAGTAAGTCTGGGGGCAGGGAAGGTGGATAGAGAGGCTGTGACACTGCATTGCTGGCAAAGATGGATCCAGAGCAATTCAGGATGTTGACTTAACTGACAGGATGTAGCTGGCTGGACTTCGTGGCCTGTGTTTTACACACCCATCTCACTTGAGTGTGAGAGATGAGTTCATCTATTTTTCTTGTGCTTATTTCTCTTTTGCCCAGATCCCCTCCTTTACTATCGCTGTGAGAGAAATTATTCTGTCCTGTCCTATCATAGGTATTGTTCAGATAACTTAAATTTTCTGTGAAACAAGGTGGAGATATCTATCTATCTATCTATCTATCTATCCATCCATCCATCCATCCCAATCAATTAGATACATGTCCAGAGAGAGAGAGAAGTTTGGGCTTCCTACAAGGATGACAGGAGAATGGTGGGGTCATTAGCCAAAGCATGGACTAGTGCAGATGAGGGCTGGTTTGGAAGAAGAAAATGAGTTTCATTTGGGCATTCAAAAGGAACTGGCCAGAAATCAGTTGGAAATCTTGGCTGGAGCTCAGAAAGTGTGAGACACAGGTTTGAGACTTGGCAGCATTTACATCATTACTAAAGCCAGTGGTGTGCTATTAAGCTAGCTCTTAGAAAAAAAACAAAACCCCCAAAACCCAAACCTCCCTGATTTGCAGCATTTACTGATTTCTGTGGCATAAGTACTCCCACCTTGGTCAATTTCAAGCTACCAACATGACGATCAATGAATAAACTGAGAAAAGACGTGTATAACTGGTCCTTAGGAGCTGACTCCAACATACCAGGGGCTAAGGCCAAGAATAAACAAAATTATCTGACAAAATGGAGAGCAAAAGAGCTGGGAATAAAACTCTGGGAAGTAAAGATATTTAAGAGGTGGACAGAAGATGAGTCAGGAAAGCGGTTTGAGCAAAAGCGGTCCTAGAAGTAGAAAACAAAAGGGGTCACAGAAGGCAAGGAAAGAAATTATTCAAGATGGACAGAGTGATCTATAGTGTTAAATGTTGTTGAAAGGTGAAGATAAATGAAGGGAGAAAGTGTACACTGGGTGTAACTATGAGGGTGCTGACCATGACATCTGTGGCGGGAGCCCAAGTGTGGGCTGAAGAATAAATGAGTTGTAGACAGGGAGGAGATCCTATTGGAGAAAGGAAAGGACAGATACAGGGAAGGGGCTAGAGGACAAATTGGCTGTGAGGAGGTGGAGGAAAGTTGAGGAAGCTTTCTCCTTATCCCTGTTTTTTGTTTTTTTGTTTTGTTTTAAATTAACATATAATGTATTACTTGTTTCAGGGGTACAGGTCTGTGATTCATGAGTCTTATACAACACACAGCACTCACCACAACACATACCCTCCTCCCCAGTGTCCATCACTCAGCCTCTCCATCCCCCCACCCGCCTCCCCTCCAGCAACCCTCAGTTTGTTTCCTGAGATTAAGAGCCCAAACTTCTCTCTCTCTGGACGGGTTTGTCTCCCTTCTGGTTTTGTCTTGTTTCATTTTTTCCTCTCTTCCCCTATGATCCTCTGCCTTTTTTCTTAAATTCCACATATCAGTGAGATCATATGATAATTGTCTTTCTCTGATTGACTTATTTCATTTAACATAATACCCTCTAGTTCCATCCATGTCATTGCAAATGGCAAGATTTCATTTTTTGATGACTGTGTAATATTCCATTGCATATATACACCACATCTTCTTTATCCATTCATTTGTTGATGGACATCTGGGCTCTTTCCATAGTTTGGCTATTGTGGACATTGCCACTATAAACATTGGGGTGCAGGTGCCCCTTCAGATCACTACATTTGTATCTTTGAGGTAAATACCCAGTAGTGCAAGTGCTGGGTCATAAGGTAGCTCTATTTTCAACTTTTTGAGGAACCTCCATACTGTTTTCCAGAGTGGCTGCACCAGCTTGCATTCCCACCAACGCTGTAGAAGGGTTCCCCTTTCTCTGCATCCTTGCCAACATCCATTGTTTCCTGACTTGTTAATTTTAGCCATTCTGACTGGGGTGAGGTGGTATCTCATTGCGGTTTTAATTTGTATTTCCCTGATGCTGGGTGATGTTGAGGATTTTTTCATGTGTCTGTTGGCCATTTGTATGTCTTCTTTGGAGAAATGTCGATTCATGTCTTCTGCCCATTTCTTGATTGGATTGTTTGTTCTTTGGGTGTTCATGATTTGATAAGTTCTTTATAGATTTTGGATACCAGCCCTTTATCTGATAATGTCTGGATGACTACAGCTTTGTAACATAGCTTGATGTCCAGCATCATGATTCCTCCAGCTTTGCTTTTCTTTTTCAGGATTGCTTTGGCTATTTGGGTCTTTTGTGGTTCCATATAAATTTCTGGATTGCTTGTTCTAGCTCTGTGAAAAATGTGGTTGGTATTTTGACAGGGATTGCATTAAATGTGTAGATTGCTTTGGGTAACATAGACATTTTTAAAAAGATTTTATTTATTTATTTGAGAGAGAGTGAATGATAGAGAGAGAAAGAGCACAAGTAGGGGGAAAGGCAGAGGAAGAAGCAGACCCCCTGCTGAGCAGGGAGCCCAATGCAGGGCTAGATCCCAAGATAAAAATATGAAGGTACAAGTGTTTGCTCCTCTTCCCCTTCTTTATGGAATTCCAGAAAGATAGTATCTTTTATAAACATGGATGCATGTTTGTATTTTTTTTTTCTTACTTTTTTGTTCTTTTCTCCCTTTGGGCATCAGATGGGAAATGGGTTTTCAACTCTGACCGTATATCAGAATTATACCAGGAAGCTCTGGAAAAATACTGATGCCAGGATATCACTCCCAAAATTCTGATTTAATTGGCTTTATGGGGAACATAAGCAATTGTATTTTTAAAAGCCTCACCAGTAATTCTAATTGTAGCCAGGACTAAAAATCTGTTGGAGCACATAACAGGTTTTCAATAAGTATTTGTTGATTTGAATTTGAGAGGAGGTGTGATTGGGATTAGGGGAATTGAACACTCCCTGCTCACTTAAATTTTTTTTTTTTTAATTTGAGTATGGTTGACATACAATGTTATATCAGTTTCAGGTATACAACAGTGATTCAACTTTTCTATTCATTATGCTACGCTTACCACAAGTGTAGCTATCATCTGTCACCATACGACACTATCATAATATCATTGACTATATTTCCCTATTCTGTGCCTTTTATTCCCAGACTTATTTATTCCATAACTGGAAGGCTATATCTCCTACTTCCCTTCACCCATTTTGCTCATCCTTTCCCCTGTTTACTTTGTTATCACTTCAGATCTTAGCAAGTGCCTAAAAGCTCTCATATTAAGTCTGGTGGGATGGTGAGTGGGTGGGTGAATGAATCAATGTTAAGTTCTCTGATGTACCATGGTTCAGCTGTGGTTGCTAGTTCAAATTCTGATATGGAAATATGACGTCTATATCTGTTTTTGCCTTTCTCTTCTCTCTTGACCACCTTACTCACTTTCCAGTGGAAATGCCATTAGGGCTGGCACTTTCTGTTTCGTTCATCACTGTGTATCTAGTGCTTAGAGCAGTATCCGGTATGTAATAGCTGCTTGGAAAAATATTAGTTCAATGTATTTCTTTCTCTCTCACATCCAAACACACAAACGAAAAAACAGAATTGCAAAAATAATAATTTTATGAGATTTTAAGACAGCCTTCTTAATATTACATCCAGAAATAAAACACTGGCATTACTGCTCTTGTTAGGTATGATTCACTCTTCCACTAGTAAGCTGGTGCCAAGTGCTCTAGAACTACTCTAGTTTCTTTATTCACCTGGAATCTTGAGACTGACTATGTATAGTCATGAGTTTTGGTAAAACTAGCCTGAATAAGTAAAAGCTTGTTATTTCCACTTTCCTTTCTGTCACATTAATGCCTAACTTTTAATATTAAAATATCAATAACATACTACAATATTAAAACATGATTACCTTACTCTTTGTACCTTAAATGCTTTTCTGCAGGAAAGGGAGGAGACTAAATAGATGAATATTTCTTAAAAACTGCTATGAGTTTTTAAGAAACTCACTTCCACCATTTAAAGATGTTTCTTTATAAAGGCAGAGCAGCTTTCAGGAGCAGTGAAAAATGCAGGAACAGGAGGATTAAGAGAACAGGGTCACAGCTTAGACCAAGGAATGGAATCAAGAGCTGGAGTCAACTGGGGAAACTGGCCAAAACAGGTGTTGTGGTCCTGGGGCTCCAGAAAAATGGGGGAGGAGTACAGTAAATGGGTTATTAGACAGGAAGAGATAGTCTTCCTATCTGGGGGATTTTCCCATTTCATCCCTCAGGTCCCCCTCCCACCCCTATGTTTGTTACCCAGAATCCTAGTCATGTGGCCTGGAGTCCCTAGGAACACAGAACAGAACTAGGAAATGGAGCACACAAGGCAGGAATCAGAACACCCGGCTGTTAATTTCCGCAGGCTCACTTTGGACTTTGTGAGCTTTGGAGGCATAAATCTCAAATTTATAGTTCATTTATGTCCAAGATAGTCATAATACTCCCTTCATACAGTTATTGTGAGATCCAAATAAGATAACATATATGAAAGTGTTCTACAAAGTGTGAACCAATAGCTAAATGTTAAGCTAGTTTACTCTGATTTTAGACTGAAGAATTTGAGAAAAAAACCCAAAAACCCTAATTTTTCCTTTGTAATCCATGACAAAATGTACCTGCTCTGTATAAACACAGTTATACCACACCTCTAACAATTCCATATAGATATTTGGAAACACAGACAGTTCCCAATTACTTGGTACTCCAAAACAAGTTTTAACAGAAATCAAGATAGAAGCCAGGGGAATGAAGGCTCCGGACAGATTTGGGACAAGGCATAAATCACAAAATGGAAGAACTGGTCTCAAAAATAACTGGTCAATGGTGGGAGTTAATGTGTTATTATAACAGATGTTTCTGTAAAAACTATAGAGGCAGTCCAGACAATTCCACTTTTCCATGTTTGCAGGAAGCAAATAGTAAGAATTTTTTTCATTTGTACCATCTAGCTGCTAGTCAGAACTGTACTAAAAAATGTGCAATATGACTTTAGAAATAGCTTTTATTTTCTTTAAAGATTTTATTTATTTACTTATTTGAGAGAGGGAGAGAGAGAGAGAGAGCGTGCACAGGTGGGGGGAGGAGCAGAGGGAGAGGGACAAGCAGTCTCTACACTGAACGTGGGGCCAGTTGTGGGGCTTGATCCCATAACCTCGAGATCGTGACCTGAGCAGAAACCAAGAGTTGGATGCTTAACCAATTGATCCACCCAGGTGCCCCTAGAAATGGTTTTTAAAACAAAGCTTTGGGGCGCCTGGGTGGCACAGCGGTTAAGCGTCTGCCTTCGGCTCAGGGCGTGATCCTGGTGTTATGAGATCGAGCCCCACATCAGGCTCCTCTGCTATGAGCCTGCTTCTTCCTCTCCCACTCCCCCTGCTTGTGTTCCCTCTCTTGCTGGCTGTCTCTATCTCTGTCAAATAAATAAATAAAAATCTTTAAAAAAAAATAAAATAAAACAAAGCTTTTCCAGGGCACCTGGGTGGCTCAGTCGGTTAAGCATCTGCCTTTGGCTCAGGTCATGATCCTGGGGTCCTGGGATCGGAGCCCCACATCGGCTCCTTGCTCAGTGGGGACCCTGCTTCTCCCTCTCCCTCTGATGCTCCCCCTGCTTGTGCTCTCTCCCTTTCTCTTAAGTAAATAAATAAAATCTAAAATAAATAAATAAATAAATAAATAAAGCTTTTCTTACAAGAAAAATTCAGAAGACTGAAACTTCAGACTTCTAAAAAAAAGTATGGTTTGGATTAAAATCGAAAGATCTCATAATAATTCTTTAAGTTTTTATTAATTTATTATAGAATAAAAAAGTTATTGAAATAGAACAAGTAAAAACAAGATTATTATGAAGCATGTATTGACCAACAATGAAATTACAGCTTATCTTTGCATCCTGGTGTACCAGCTCTCTTTTTACTTTGATTCAATTAGCAAAATATAGCTCTTCCTCAGAAACAGAATAATTGCCTGGAACAATACCAGCCTCAAAATCTTTTAAGAATCCAACAGGATGAGAGATTGGCAGCTTTGTTTTAAAACTATGTGCATTATTGTTTGCCAGATCAAGTTAATGAAATGTTTACTGCTAGAGTGTTATTTTTAAGTTAACAAAAGCATTTTTGCTGACTTGTTCATTGGACATATGCATGCAATTTAAAATGGAATTTCAAAATACTTTTATTACATGCACCCATGAAGAAAATAACTGAGGTCTTAAGATGGTGCTAAAGTAACTCTGACTTTTTTTTTAAAAGATTTTATTTTTAAGTAATCTCCATACCCAATATGGGCCTTGAACTTACAACCCTGAGATCAACAGTTGCATGCTCTGCTGACTGAGCCAGGCAGGCACCCCAATTCTGACTTTTGATTCATTTTAATAACAAAACTGTTGGAATTGTCAGCCACGTGGCTTTCTACTTGAATAAGATTAAGGCTACAGGGTTCAAGCTTCTTTAGTTTAAATCTCTTGTACCTACATATTTCTTTGTACAGTTTCCTAGTACATTCTTCCTCTTTCAACTAGATCAGGATTTCTCAACCATGGCACTATACACATTTTGGACTGGATAATCCCTCTGTTGTGGGGGGTGTCATGTGCATTGAAGGATGTTTAGCAGCATCCCTGGCCTCTCTATTCACCAGATGCCACAGCACCAACCAACCCTGTTGTGACAACCAAAACTGTCACCAGAGTTGCCAAATGTACTCTGGAGGGCAAAGGTATCCCCCACTGACAGCCACTTAACTAGAGGAAGAGCCATTCTCCTCCTTGTTATTAGAGTTCTTGGGCCCATATCCATTACCACTTCATATTATCTCAATTTCTCTCCCTCTCCCTCTGCTACCTGTAATTCCTCTCTTTGACAAACTAACATCTCAATTCTCCCCATTAGAAAAACGTAAACATACTGATCAACCAAACTCGAGTAAGTTCTGCAACTTATGTAGCTACCACCTCTGTTTTCTTTCACTAGGAATTTTTAGAAAGACTAACCTTAATGAGCACTTCTCAAATTGTGTTGTTAAAAATAATCAGTGCTGGTGATAGATTTTTTCTTTTCTTTTAAATAGTACAAAAGCCACCAAGCACACATATATCATTATTCTCTTTATTTTACTGTGGTATATCTTTATGGCCATGGAATGGAGGGCCATATATTTAATGTAGTAAGCTTCATGAAAAACCATCTGATAAAGATATATCACAACCAATTTACATACTGATACATAGGCCCCATTTATCAACCATCCTGTTGATGTAAGTTACCTTTACATCTTATAATTTTGATACATTTGGGATATTTGGTTCTTAGTAAAATAAAAATGATTTAAATTTTCTACCCTGTAGACTCTTATAAAACTTAAAACACATATGAAAGAAATTCTAATGTCTCATAGCAATCAATTCATCTGGGAATACATTGCTTTCTATTGACTTTGGCCCACGTGCAAACTGTATCTTATGAGGTCATATAAGAATTAAAGCATTGTGATACAAATGAGTTCTGTGGTCACAATGGCTTTAGCCTTCAATGTGCTTCATGTATATATGCAATAGGACTCAGAAATAGCCTTTGAAACAAAGCTCTTCTTATGATTTTAAGAGAAAATTCAGACTTATTTTTAAAAAGCATGGTTTGGCTACCTTGTTTCTTGAGACTGATTATCTTACTAGACAACTGATTCCATTTTTGGAGCTCTTTAAATGTTCTAAAACAGTATTTCTCAATCTTATTTTGAAACTATGACCTCACCTAGAATGATTTCTCACTCAATCCTCCCTTTATTCTAATTAACCCAAGTCTTACTGAGCTTTACTTTTGGTAGTCTATTTTTTTTTTTTTTTTTTTTAAGACACAGTTGGGGCATCTGGGTGGCACTGTCAGTTAAGCCTCTGACTCTTGATTTTGGCTCAGGTCATGATCTCAGGGTCCTGAGATGGAGCCCTGCATCCATCAGGCTCTGCGCTTAGCAGGGAATCTGCCTGAGATTTTCTCCCTCTGCTGCCCCCCCCCCACCTGCTACGTGTGCTCTCCCTTTTAAAATAAATAAATCTTAAAAAAAAAAAGAAAAAGACATTGAATTTGCTATTCTTAACTACATTTGTCCTGCATCCCCTTCCCCTATACCTTCCTCATGGCAAAACCTTTAAATATTTTTATTTAACAAGATTTACTTTGTTCCCACTAAATCTTTTCTTCTAAGAGTAGTATCCTCAACTTATTTAACTCTGGAATCCCATTTGTCCAAATTCCTTATCACTGTGGTCATCTGTTTCTTAAATATTCCTTTTAAAATATGGTACCCAGATCTAAATGCATTATTTCATAAATGCAGAGAATTATGGGACTATTTTAATTTTTATTCTGTACACTGTGTTTTGGGCTGGTGTTTGACAACACAGAATGCCCTCAATAAATATTAGCTGTATATATGATTCTTGATTTTGTCATATACTTAGCTTCTCAATCAGGCAGGATTCTAAGTAAAAAACAGGTTTTTCTATTCTTACCACACAACTCTTTCCTTTCTACATGAAGGGATCCCTCCCTCATAGTGGTTTAAGTGGTTGGCCTGAAAGGAGGCATAGTTTATTTGGCTAAGGTGCTCATTCTTTCTAAAAAGCACCCTAAGGGGGAAATTCTTGGCAAATATCCTCTGAGAATAGAAACCCCTTGGCAGTGTGCAGAAGGACTTGCAGTGACCAGGGATAGAGGACAACTGACCACATCAGAAATTTATCAGAAACTTAATGCAAGTGATAGAATTTCACAAATTTTTAGAGTTCACAAAAAAGTTATCCAGGGCTCATGAGCTAATGCAGACTAACTGGTGCCTTCTGTTTCTGCTCTGCCATTATCTATCAGTAATAAATGGTTTAATCCTAAAAATATATTGTGTGGTTTTCATTCTTGGCTCTAGATTGCTTGTGGAGAAGATAAAATATAACCTTTAATTTGGTTTGTCAAGACATCCTACATAATAAATAAATGAATTGCTACTAGTAAAATTGTACTCAAAGAATGCATTTTTGGCTCCCAAACAATCACATTCCAATTTCACTTTTAAAAAATCTGCTTAAGGGGCGCCTGGGTGGCTCAGTCAGTTTAGCACCGGACTCTTGGTTTCCGCTCAAGTCATGATCTTAGGGTCCTGATCGGCCCCCACGCTCCACACTCAGCGTGGGAGTCTGCTTGTCCCTCTCCCTCCCCCCAGCCCCTCCCCTGGCTCTGCAAGTGCTCTCTCTCTCAAATAAATAAATACACAAATAAATAAAATCTTTAAAAAAATTTGCTTAAGCCAAGAAGAAATACGGATCAATTATTTCATACCTGAATATACAACTTAAGTTTTATTTTACCATGTGCTTTGTACTGAACACACACATATACAGACACACACATCCTTTTTTCATGCTGATGAACATGTCACAGAGATCAAGAGATTAGCCAACAATAAAAGAAAATCTATTAGGTAACTGATTTACAAAATGTAGTACAGGCATTTTTGTTATTGTTGTTGTTTGTTTTGTTTTTGTCTTTTCCCTCTCTTATCTTCCTCCAGCCTGTTTTCAGACCAAATCCGTGCTCTCACTTCTTTTGGCAAGTTAATCTACATTCTAAAATCATTCCATTGGATGGTCTGTTCTCCTTTGCTTTCATCCTCTGATTTCAACTTTTCTCAAGACTACTGTAGAATCACATGGAATACTGATTTGAACAGCTGGGAATGGAGATTCTAGGTAAATAATGTGATGCTTCACTTTCTCTACATCAATTCTAGAGACATCTTTCTTGGCTATTCCAATAATTCAGAGAAGTTAGAAAACAATGTCCATGAGAAATTCTTTTCAAAAGGCACTAAAGGCAAGTGACATAATGGTTGTACAAATGTCTGAATCCTCTGGAAGAAAGGCATTCTTGATATATTCATTATTGTGTTTATCATTTCTGAGGGACATAGAATAGTATCATCCCTCATATTCTTAGAGTGGGTACAAAGCACAGCTAATGGGAGGATACTTCAAAACAGTCTGTGCTACACAGTATCATACAGCATTGTATATGATACTTTGAAGTAAAAAACATGCTTAACACAGATGCCTTCAACTACAAGCCCACAATACATGGATTTATTTATTTTTTATTGTTGTATAAATTACCATTTCATAGAGTTGGGCTGTTCAATTGTCATCACAAATTTTATAAGCACATTTTTGAAAAATGAGGAAGGATCATTCTATGAAATGCTACATATGGCATTAACAAGAGTCATGCAAATGAACAGTGCTCTGGTTGCTTCCATGATTGAACATTTTGATGATTCAAAAATAGTTTTAAAAATTACCTGAATGAAATTTTGCACTCACTGATAAACACACAGCCTCAGATCAAATTGGTGGATTTGAAATGTATAATAAGCATGACTGGCGTAAGAAAGACATCACTGTACAGCAAATAAATGGAAAAATGTGCACTTGCATATGATTTTAAAGAACATATACTACAGTACATTATCAAAATACTTCTATGAAGTTCTACCCCAAATTTCTACATGTCTTCATAGGAATAGAATCTTTCCAATTATACAACAAGTATTACCAAGTAATACTAAAATAAAACATGGAGAATTATTTGCTCTGAATTCTGATTAAGTATGAAGCATCCTAGACTCTAGAATGATTAAAATGTCCATAGAACAAAAGGTCTTAATCAACTATGATGCACTTTAGTGCAGGATACTATATGTTCCAATATGAAATATATTTCATATATTCTCAGCCAAATTCTTTAGTTTCTATGTAATAACTTCCTAATAATAGTAGGTTCAGAAACATACAGGAATAGCCAGGGCCAATGAGTTGTCTTTTCAGTGAAAATGGAAGATATCTGCAGCTCTAAATAACTGTCCAGTTCACTAAAAAGTAAAAAACGTATTAGCTCATATAGATTTACTAAGTAAGGGGATGACAAAGTCTCAATTAACTAGCCAGAAAATTGTATTCAGAACTCTTCTGTAACATATTCATTCATCTGACAAATTTCTATTGAATGCGTGTGTGCTGGGCATTGCTCTAAGTCTTCATGTATCTCTTCATGTATATGATGAACAACATGTACAAGAGACAAAACAGATAAGTCAATGAACAAAAAAGATAAAATCCCCAACTCTATGGAGCTGATATTCTAGTGGGAGAAACAGACAATAAATCATACAATAAGCAATTAAATGATACTACAGATTAGAAGGTGGTAAGTGTTGTAGGAAAAAAAAAGGAAGAGCAGTCTGAGAGAGGACTGGAAGAGTGGGGGTGGGCTGGTCAGGTGGGATTCACTGAAAATATCAGCCCTGAGCAAAGCTAGGAGTCTAGAATATTAGCTGAGTGGCTCTGGGGGACAGAATTTTAGGCAGAGTGTGAACAATTGGTCCAGAGCCCTGAAAGTTTCCCCATGTCTGAGTTTTTTTAAGTTAAGAAGATTACACTAAAATGTATATTGAAGGTAAAAATCTCCTTCTATTATTATTATTTTTTTTTAGAAATACCATCACATCCCACTTATATAAATTGCAAACACAGGTCTAGAATGCATGAGAAATACCTAGAATGAAGCTCATTAACATCTTATTGGAGGTTATTTCTGTGTAGTGGATCTTGGGTGATTTTTACCAACTTCTTTTCATCTCTCCATATTGTTTTAGTGTTTTAAGCCAATGATCATTATTAGGTTTATAGAAACAATAAGACTATTTAACAACCATTAAAAAAATGTCAACTTTATTTATACTTATTTATAAATGACTGAAAGAGCATATTGTATTTGTCAGAAAAATATAATACAAAAATCACTATGCTTGGACCTTCACTAGTATTTATTCCCTGTGCATGTGTAAATAAACACCTACACAAACTTCTTCCTTTAGAAGGAAGAGGAGAAAATAACATGGACTTTGGAATCAGGTAGATCTGGTTTAACTCCCAATTCCAACTAAACTGCACAGTGTTGAACATGCTATTGAAGCACTCTGAATTTTCCACTTGTAAAATGGGGATTCGTATATTCATTAAATCTGTATTAAATGCCAACTGTGTACCATTATGAGTGCTGAGAATAATATTGAGAATGAGTAGGGAGACAGAATATACAGATAGATGAGGAGCTATAGCAACCTGCTGATGCTGTGACAGACTGACAGATACCAGTGCCAAAGAAGCCTGAAGGAAGGAGGGTTTGACTCTTCCTAATTAATTTAAGGAAGGCTTAACTGAAGAGGTAAAATTCAACTTAGTCCTGAGGATTAAGTTGGAGTTTGCCAGGAGGCTACAGCTGTGGCAGTGGAGGCAGCATGATTAAATGTAAGGAGGTGTGAAAGAACTAGGGCCAGGTGTCAAAAAGCTATAAGCGCCATACATCAGCACAGAGTTCTTGTGAGGCTCATCAGTGCAATGCATGGGGCAATGTTTTGACAGTTTGGGGTGTATGTACCCACACAAATGGAGGAGGTCATTTGTTCTTGAATTCTTGGGATCATCTTTGCCTCCTCTCTAACCCCTATATCTCATTAACAAGCCCATTAACTCTTCCTTCTCAGTATTCTACCAATATTCATTATACTTCATTTGGCTGGAAGGATACATAGTACTTAGCCAGTATTGAATGCTTTCTACTACCGGAGAGTACTCTAGCATGGCATAAGAAAGAAGCACTGGCCTGGGTGGTTCCTATCCTGGTATACTGCTGAATTGCTAGAGACCTTGGACATGCCACTTACTGTCTCATGTCATTTGCACCCAATAATGCAAAAAGATTAACAATGGATACTTACGAAGTGCCAGGATTGGTGCATATACTGTCATGTTTGCTTCTCACAACCATCTTACAATTATGTTACTACTATAGGCCCGCAAATCCCTTACGTACAATTCCGAAATCTACTGAAAAAGTAGTGAAATCCAGTAGTTTTAAAAATAAGCTTGTAACAAATTCATTTGTATAAAACCTGAACTAAATGCATATAAGAATATTTATCATTTTGGGGTGGCTGGGTGGCTCAGTCGTTAAGTGTCTGCCTTTGGCTCAGGATGTGATCCCAGGGTCCTGGGATCAAGCCCCACATCGGGCTCCCTGCTTTGCTGGGAGCCTGCTTCTTCCTCTCTCACTCCCCCTGCTTGTGTTCCCTCTCTCGTTGGCTGTTTCTCTCTGTCAAATAAATAAATAAAATCTTTAAAACAAAAACAAACAAAAAAAGAACACTTATCATTTTTACTTCACTTATAAATTCTCATATCACCTGCCGTGGAAAAACAAATGTGTTGTTTATGAGGCACTGCCTCAAACCGTGTTGGGGAGGTTATCTAACTCATCTAATTACTGCACAAATGATCTTTCTAAAAGTTGAAAAATTCTGAATTTCAAAAAACCTAATGTAAGAGTTTCAGATATCATGGATGAGCAAGCTGAGATAGAGAGGTTAAATAATTTGTTCAAAGGCACACAGTTAAAATTTAGTAGCACCAGGTCTCAAAACCCGGCAATTTGGCTCTAGCTCCTAGACTCTTAACCATTTAGCTAAACTTGCTCCGAGTGTCCAATAAATGCCAAAGACCTCCAAAGCTCTAGGGTACTGTAAATCTCACTTAACTACCCATACTCCTTCAACTGAAGTAGGCTTCTCATTATTTCTTTTTTTTTTTTTTTTTAAAGATTTTATTTATTTATTCGACAGAGAGAGACAGCCAGCGAGAGAGGGAACACAGCAGGGGGAGTGGGAGAGGAAGAAGCAGGCTCCCAGCGCAGGAGCCTGATGTGGGACTCGATCCCGGATCGCCAGGATCACGCCCTGAGCCGAAGGCAGACGCTTTAACGACTGCGCTACCCAGGCGCCCCTTCTCATTATTTCTAAGACATATCCTCTACTTTCCAACTTCTAAGTAATCTTTGCTCAGAATTCCCTATCCTACAATGCTGTTTTAACAATTCCTACCCATTCTTTAAGACTCAACTAAATGCCGTTATCCTCAGGATAATGTTCTAGATTCTCTTAATCACAAATGAGTTTTCTACCTCACTCTTTATAGTACTTTATATCTCTTTTTGGGGGAGGGGCACTAGACAAATTCAACCTCTTAGTATAGTTATTTGTGAACTTATCTTGTCTCCCAACTGAACTGTGCCCTCTTTCAGGGCTGGGAAGGACCACATCCCATTCATCTTTATATCTCCACAGCACTAGACCAGTGCTATGAATATTGTCATTGTTCCATAAATGTTGGTTGCAAGAATAAAAAGCTAACAGTATTTAAATGACTTTTGTAGTGATGTGTATAGATGATATGTAACTCCCCAAAAATGACAGGTTTAATCTTTCCCTTTTTAAAATACTGCCATTTTCAGAGGAATTTTCATAAAGAAAGGATTTTCTCTTATTTTTCATGAGATTGAGTTAAAAAAAAAAACAACAGGGAAAGAAAAACACACCATTTCTATTTATGAATGACTAGACTCTAAGGCTGGCTCATCACCTTGAACTTTAGTTCCCACACAGAAATTATTCAATTAGAAAAGTGAACATGATATAATATCTTTAGAATCTTTCCACTCTGATAAATTTGATTAGCATCTTTTAACTTTGAGCCATATATCAAGAGCCTTTTTAGTGTTGCCTCAAAAGATGGTCATAAAGAGAGAACACAGTGGAATTTGGGGTCATTCTTATTTTTTTCTCATCTTAAATAGTTTCTAGGAAATGGTAAGATTTGAGAATTTTTATTTTGTTTCCACAAGGGAATTACTGAAGATGCCATTTTATATTGATGTACTATTCTGAGTATACAAATTCTAAATACTTTACTATTAAGAATTTATTTCTAATATTTTCCAGAGGTAGGTTTAAAAATGTGTTTTCTTTTTAAATGTCCATTTCTTATTTTATGTAATGAATGACTTTAGGTGGAATTATGAGGGACTTCAAAATGAAATATTAATCTTAAAGAGGACCAGCTGACATAATAATTTGCACATGGAAAGCTTGGCCTCTATTTTTGTTGCAGTTTTTTTTTTCTTTTAGGTTAATGATGTATATATGCATATAATGTGCTTTGAACTGGCTTTCTAGTAATAATTTCCTCCTTATTCCACCCACATTTATAAAATGACTGGCTAGGATTAGGCCATCAAACAAAATATGCTAACTGGTCCATAAAGAAACCCACCTAACGGTCCTGATCTCAGCTGCGTCATGCTCCATTCAAAAGCTTCCACTCTATTATTTTTCTGATAAAATGTAGAAGTTAAATAGCTTGGTTAACATATTTTATTATTTTTGCTATACATTTTAGGATCTCTAAGTTAAAATCAACAATTTTTTTTCGTTGTTGAAGTGTATTCCATGGGGACACCAAAGAATTTTATTCCTTTCAAAGGCCCATGAAAACAAATCATTTAGGCATATTTACGATCTTTCTTCACCTCTTATATTCAATCCATCCAACTTCTTTCTGACTCCACTTGCACGGCCTATAAGCCTTCCTCATATCATACTGAAGCACTGCAACATACCTTTAATTTGTTCCCCTGCCTCAGATCTCTCTAATTTACTCTCCACTCAGCCGCTGGAAGGACCTTTCAAAAATGTGAAGCCATTCATGTTATGTTATTTCCTGATCCAAATCTCTTCTCTGGTTTTCCATTGTCTCTGGGATGGTCAGTCGCAGTGTGTGACAGACTTTCTTTCCATGCTATGTTGCCCACCTGCTCCTTTGGCCCTATGGTCCTTACAACAGAACGGGGTACAGTTCATGCCAGGTTGCTTCATCCTTCCATGCCAGTGCCCATGCTGTTCTATCAAGAAGACAAGAAAGAGCAGAAAATCTCCACATTTGACCATCTCTCTTCACATTTGTTGGCTGGAGTAAAAGGTGTGGAGCCTCTGGTAAACATTTACTCTCAACTCAGGAGATTCAGTTTCTGGCTCTCCTGGACTCAGGTCATTACAGTAACTTACACTGGTCTCCACTTCATCTGCAAACTCATCAGGACCACTTTCATTAGCACTCTCAAACCAAACAATTAGAAAATGACTTTTGGAGAAGTTCACCAGAAGTAGTAGATCCTATGTATACTGCTCTTATCTCAAACTGACACAGGTTTTAATATTTAACACTAGTAATTCTGAAATGCTCTATAGTAACAAATCACACTATCATGAAAATGTTCACATTTTTCATTCATTTAACAAGGTTGCACAATGTGGTTAGGTTTCTCTATCATTATGTGGAAAAAAATTCAGCAAAATTTTCCTATAGAAAAATAATAGCCAACAAAAAGGCAAAAAATTGTCAAATTATGAATAAAGGGAATTTTCTTAAGTATGTGTAGAGAATATCTTCAATTTATGCTGTATATACTAAATAATGAAGGCCAGTCTTTGAAAGAAATATGATTTTTCTAAGTATATATTTATGTTTAATATTACCACCTAGGGGGTGCCTGGCTGGCTCGGTCAGTGGAGCATGGGTCTTTTGATCTCAGGGTTGCAAGTCTGAGCCCCATGCTGGGTGTAGAGATTACTTAAAAATAAAATCTTAAAAAAAAAATACTACCATCTAATCCTTAAGAACTGCAAGCTCATAGATCTAGTCTTTTAAGACGGGAAAATTTCAAGTGTGTGTGTAAGATTTTATGTATGTATGTATGTATGTATGTATGTATGTATGTATGTATGTATTTGGAGAGAGTGTGAGCATGGGGAGGGGCAGAGGAAGAGAGAGAGAATCCCAAGCAGACTCTCTGCTGAGCATGGAGCCCAATGTGGGGCTCTCAACCTCACCACCCTTAGATCATGACCTGAGCCGAAATCAGGAGTTGAAAGCTTAACTGACTGAGACATCCAGGCACCCTTCAAATATGTTTTCTGCAAAATATGGCTTTCTAGGAAAGTGTCCATTTTTGACTGCTTTGAAATGTTTTACATCTAGGTAGACTACCAGGTGACTTTCAGAATGGAGATACCTGGGACTACGGAAAGAATGTATGACAGCATTAGATGCAATGTGGCTTTTCTCTCCTTTCCATTCTTCCATGTTCAGCAAAAATAAAACCAATAGGCATACCTCAAAAGTAATTTTAAAGTCCTTTTAAGTTCCAGTTACTAAGGGTTTGACTTAATATGATTCTCAATGACCTGACTGTTCTAAAATGCTGCTTTAACTTAAAAAAATAAAAGTCACTTTGCTTAATTTCTTCACCCTAGAAATATTAACTTTTCATTTAAAAACGCCCAAGCCCCAAACAATAACTATTAAAATTAAATACTATTCTTTAGGGGCTTTTCTTTCAAAGCAAAAATTTTGACTGTCACTTAAGCACACACAACACTTCAACTGGGAGCGTCAAGACCTGTGACCTGGGCAGAGAATGCCTACAAGCAGGGGGCCAGGTCTTAAGCTACTTAATCTCCCAGTCCATGCCACCCAGTGCCTCTGGCACCTAGGGAATGTTCAGTGAGAATCTGTTCAATGAAGAATAAATGAAAATGTCCACAGTAGCAAGTGGAGACAGTAGGATAAGACTGTTGGTATACACAATATCATAAATTCACTCAGAAAAGAAAATAGGAACAGACCCAAACCAAGCTGTTTTCCACAATTATGCTACAGTCGTTTGGCCTTTACTTTCTGACCCTTAAAGTACTTTTAAAAGTAGTTAACTTATTAAGTATCATCGTACCCCGAAGCGTAACTGACACATTTATCACTTAAAGAAATGGAAGTATAGCTAGAGAAAAGAAGAGAGACTGAGGGACAGAGACAGGGGTGGGGTGAGAGAAAGGAAGAGAAAGAGAGAGACATATATCGTATAGGAGAAAGAAAGAAAAATTCACAGTGAAATCAGACTTCCACTTTAACATTCTACCAGTACAGTTCACGGTGAGAAACCCACACTCTGGAACCAGACTGCCTAGGTTTGACTCCTGGGTGTGTTGTTTATTAACTGTGTGCTCTCATATATACCACGTGCCTGTTTCCCTTATGTGATCAGTGGGGATGATAACAGTACCTACTTCATAGGGTTGGTATAAAGATTAAATTAAATAACATATATGTAAAATTCTTAGAAAAGTATGTGAATTGTTGTAAGTTCTGTTTAAGTGTTTGCCATTATTATTATTATTCTTTCTAACAAGCCAGTGAAAATTAAATTTATTTTGGGGGCTAGGGTGAGGGCATGTGTATTTTGGCAGTGGAATTCTTTCTTGAAAACCAAACATTATGCAGAACCTGTTTATTTAAACAGATAAAGGCAGTTTTCACTTTTATAAAAATTAAAGTTTTTTTAAAAAGCCAATCTAATTAATTGAAAGGCTTGAAACAGATATAGTAAGACTTTTTTTGCCTCAACGTAGAATTATTATAAATATTTAAAAACTGCTTACATTTATATGTATATCAAGAAAAGAACAATATGTGCTCGTACTGTAATGTCATGGTGTAGCATATTAGCCACTCACTTGTTACTGCATAAGTAACAAGTGTGTGTGTGAAGGTAGGTGTTATTGATACTGTCTGACATTTAATTGACTGTTGTGTATTTGCGCTTACCAATAGTGACCTTTGCTTTTGCAATTTTACATGTGTGGATACACATGGGGCTGCTTTTGGGTATGCAGAGACACACCCTTCCTATTCAAGTTTATGCTGGTATTCAAGTTAATGTGAACTGGTGGCAGACTTTATGAAGTCTTAAAAAACCCCAACAAAACAAATTAACAGAACAACATAGTTATTTAAGTTGGTAGTTCTCCAATATGATGACTTCAGTATATAAGACATTTTAATGATTTATTAAAATTTCTAGACAGGTAAAATATTTGTAAAATAAAATTTGAACCACATGTTTATAGAATTCCTGAAGCACATCAATAGAACAGTTTAATTAATTAGTTAATTAAAAAGATTTATTTGAGAGAGAGAATGTGAGTGGGGTAAGGGACAGAGGGAGAGAGAGAAAATCTCACGCAGACTCTCTGCTGAGTGCTGAGCCTAATGTGGGGCTTGATCTCATGACCCTGAGATCATGATCTGAGCCGAAATCAAGAGTCGGATGCTCAACCAACTGAGCCACCCAGGCACCCCTCAATAGAAGAGTTTAAAAATCACCGGACTAGAACTCTGATTCCACCTAGCATATAGAAAGTTGGAAAGAATGCCACACCCTAAAAAGAAGAAAAAGCCGAATAAAATATAAAATGTAACATTCCTTGAGCCTGGAGAGCTGAGTTCATAGGGTAAACAGCCTGAAGTCTAAGGATCTTCCAAAGAAATTTGGAACCTGTGGACTGGCTCACGACCTGTGGCAGAACACAGAGCAACAGACACCAGCTACTATAAGCAGCTAAGAATTCTGCTAAATATTTAAGATATTGCTAAAGGACAATTATAGGTTAGAGTGAGAATACAGGATTCTTAGAAGCTACAATCATAAGGGTGTTCAAACCCACTTCCAGACTCTCCTCCTGGGACTTCCACCAAGTTCTGATGAGAAAGATGGGGGCAGGGTGGGAAACCAAAAAAAAAAAAAAACCCTACGAACAGAAGAGAACAAGACAGAAGAAATGTTTGAAGGAACAATGTCAAAATTTTTCTAAAAAACAATGAAAGACATCAGCCAGAAGTCCAAGAAACCCAGAGAACCCTGAGTAGGATAAACAACAACAAAATAATACATTCAAACTACTGAAAACTAAAAATAATGAGGAAATCTGAAGGCAGTCAGAAAAAGAAAGAAAAAGAAAAGACACATTATGTAAGGAGGAACAAAGATAAGAATTGTAGCAACTTTTTGCCATAAACTATGCAAGCCAGAAGACAATGAAGTGACTTCTTTATTTTTATTTATTTATTATGTTATGTTAGTCACCATACAGTACTTCATTAGTTTTTGATGTAGTGTTCCATGATTCATTGTTTGCCTATAACACCCAGTGTTCCTTGCAATACGTGCCTTCTTTAAAGCGCTAAAAGAAAACCACTGGGCTGAGACTGTTAGTTTTTGGAGAAAAGCCTAGACCCAGCAATCTAGTAATCTAGCTGCAGTTCCCTTGTGGAGTTACTGTTCCCAAGTTCATGCTGTCAATATATTTGTTTTTGACATGGCTTAATAATTTACCCATATCATCTAATGACATCATATCACCATACGCTTCTATCTTTATGTATGATTTCTGTATGATTGTTGTTTAGTTATAAGCAGGAATGTGTACTATATGTAAAGGTCACAGGTCCTTTTTACTCTCTTCAAATAGCAGCACATATTTATATAGCCTCACTATGCTCTACTTTCTAAGAGCTTTATACCTATATAAGACACTGTATTACCGTTTGCTTGCTAGCCCAAAGAAAATATGCAATAATGTATGTTGTTGATTTTTTAAAATTTTCTTCCTACAACTCACTGTATATTTGACTTCCACATCTGAGTAAGAATGTTACTTTTGGTATGACGTGACATGAATATACTCAGAAATGCTGAAATGTCTCTTTCCCTAGACTAATCTATCTAAAATAGAACTTGCTTTTTCTCTGTGTCTCCTGGTACTGGGGTCACCTTCTATCTGCTTATTCTAGCTTATTTATTTTTTCCATAGCACTCATTACTACATGAAATATTATATTTTTAAAATTCATTTGCCTGTCCATTGTCAGTCTCCTGAACTAGAATGTACAACAGCAGAGACTGTCTCTTTTGGTCACTCACTGCTGTATCTCCAGCACTTAGAATAGTTTCTGGAACTAAAAGGAATTCATTATGCATTTGTTGGATAGATGCACAAATGAATGGGTGAAGTAATACATGGACAAGTAAGAGATATCACTTTCACTTAAGGCATCTGGCAAACTTGGGATGGGGAAGAGGAGAAGCAGGTGCAAGTTGAAAGCCTGCTAAGTAAAAAGTCCTTCACTGGCTTAACTGAGATCATCTAAGATATTCAGCACAGTTCCTGGGACATTAGCAGACATTCAATATTATTGATTGTTACTACTGATGTTCTTATTTCATAGGCTTGTCTTAACAAACCTGTAAGGATGCTACTATTTTCTGGTTTTACACATTTGAAAAGGTTGAAGAACATGCTCACGTTTACAGAGTTAGGAAGTGGTGGAGCTGAATCCACCCAGGTGTGCCAGACACCTGAGCCGATGCCCAGAGGTGGAAAAGAGAACACAGCAATGTCCATTGTCTATCTCCTTGAAGCTTGCTTCATGCACTCATTATTAGTTCATCTCGCCTCCTGAGGGGTAAGATATAATCTTCAGCTGAATATAATTGAATGAATTTTAATTATATGTCAGAAAATGATAGGCTCTTTCCTCCTAATTTGGGTTTTTATTCTTGCTTTCTAACTTGTTTGACCTGACAGTGTTAGCCTTAAAGTCAACAAGGCAAAACAAACAAAAAAACTTTACTGAAGTTACAAAGAAATATCCAGCTTTACGAAGCCCACTAAAAACTGCAGGTCCACACCATAATAAATCAACCTGTGCATGAAAGCACAAACTGTATATATTGGCACCCAATTCAGCTAAGATAAAAATGACAAATCTTTCAATGATAAATTGTCCTCTCCATATCATCCAATGGAAATATTCTTATTGTCCAATATCTACAAGCAATTAGAAGGACTGAGTTTAACTTTCAAATTAAAAGACCATTAAAATGGAGCACAGTTCCCCAATCTGTGTCTGAAAAATATTCAGAGAACCTTCTTGGTCCTAAGCTTGGAAGGAATATGGTCCATAGTTTCAGATTTCCTTCTATCACAGAACTATTCAGCCTGCTATTTGGAACTGCAGACCACAAGAAACTGGGATAAAATACAATTGTAAACTATGTAGGATGCTTTACAAGTTATCAATTATACATTATTAATCAAGGACAGCTAAACTTTAGAGCAAATCTGTGCACACACACACCCCCACCCCTGCCAGACCCCAAACACCAGGCTTAGGAAAAGAGGTACTAAACATCTGACAGGATGCCTGCATCCAAAATTTCTGCCTTGCTCACTACTACCCAAACTGGGGAAGGATGTACACGTAAACAGGGTTAGTTTAAGTGCAAAGGCATTTCTGTCTCAAGTGAGTAGTGTGTCCATTATTCTCCTAACCATGATGGGGGGGGGTGTTGATTTCAGTCTATTACTTAGCTGCAGGATGTGAGTGAGTATGAATTCTCTAAGACTGAAGGCAGAGATGTTGGTAAGTACCATATAATTAAGCAGACATTAAATGTCTACCAATAAGATCTGGCAGTAGGATTTTAAATGTCAAAATAACACCTGAAACTAATGTAACATTGTGACTCAACTATACTCAAATTAAAAACAAAACTAAACTAAAAAATAAATAAATAAAATAGGGACACCTAGGTGGCTCAGTCAGTTAAACGCCTGACTCTTGATTTCAGCTCAGGTCATGATCTCAGGGTGGTGAGATGGAGCCCCACCTTGGGCTCTGCACTCTGCGTGGAGTCAGCTTGTTCCTCTCCCTCTGCTCCTTCCCCCACTCATGTTCTTGCTCCTGCGCTCCTCCTCCTCCTCAAATGAATAACAAATAATTAAAATCTTAAAAAATGTCAAAATAAACAAAATTTGCATATGTATTTAGACCTGTGTATTTTATATTTCTGTTTTATATGAATGTATATATAGTTCAATATTTGGAAAGACTGAATTAACACTCATATTGAAATGGGATTTACAGAATTCAGGTATTAAAATAAACCTGTTTTTCAAATATGTTTCTCTGCATTTACAAAAAAATCATTGTTTACTTACTGACCTCTTTTTAAAAATGATTTCTCAAACCAGTATTTAGAAGTTTTTAACACATCCACTAATTCCTTATAGAGATCACAGGAAGAGAGAGAAACATTTTTATTCATTTTCTTTATGCTGTGTTTACATAATGTCTCTAATTTCTCACAGAATTCACTGGGTTCTAAACAAATCTTGAAATCCAAACTTCAGCTTTTTTAAAAAAAGATTTCATTTATTTATTTGAAAGAGAATGAGAGTCAAAAAGCACAAGCAAGAGAAGCAGTAGAGGGAGAGGCAGAAGCAGCCTCCCGGCTGAGCAGAGTCTGATACAACGTGGGTTCAATCCCAGGACCCTGGGATCATGATCTGAGGTGAAGGCAGATGCTTAACTGATTCAGCCACCCAGGCGCCCCAAACTTCAGCTTTTTTTATAGGTAGCCTCATTTTGCCCTTCATCTTTCTTAAAAATTGTCATTCCATCCAGTACTATTATAGTTCTGCACCTAATTTTGTGACTAGATAAAAGGGAAGCATTTAGTGGTTTCTGCTCCAAATTCTCTGGCCTGTTTCTGGCTCTTGGCTTTTATTGCCATAGGTGTGAAGATCAAAAGATGCTCTTTGCTGAAGTGTTTACTGCCTGTAACATACCCTCTCACAACAAAGGAGTTCATTATTTACATCTAACATGAAAGAAAAAGTTCTAAAGTAAAAAGCCTGCGTGGACAGATGAAAGTGATAGAATTTTCTTGCCCCACACTCATGGAAATTCACATCATTAACACCCGGTCAATCTAAATGTCTTGAAGAGCAAAAAAACATATCTTAGGGAGGGGGTGCAACTCTGGCTTTCTTATGCAGTTCCCTGGCTTCACTGGTACCTTCAATCTTCTCCAAAAGGGTGGTGACATGGGCTTATTTCACAAGCATAGAAAGATCTCGCGACAGCCTGTGGAAACATGAACTGTTATTTACACTGGAAAGAATGACTGGGAGCAGCTGTGCCCAGCAGTAGACAGCACTAGAGGCAGAAAATGGGACTGTGTCGCCAATCTGTTATTATTGTAATAACTAATGGAAAGGAATAAAATGGATTACTAGTGCTAAATCAAACTGGGAGGTTTCTGATGCTGCTGCAGGACACTGGCTTCTCACGGTTTATGATATCATCAGACTTCTTGATGAATTTACAGTCTGGTAATCCTGCCATGGCATTAGTTTTCCACATGCAAATCCCTGGAATCTAAGTAAGTTCAGCAAATGAAGAGGACTAGAGTACTCCCATTGGGTCAAGTTTATTTCAACCTAAGGGAAAGCAAAGACTGGATTTCTTCCTATTCCTTATCAAATTAATAAACCCATGAAAATATTTGATATTTTTGAATTTTTTGATATTTGATATTTTTGAAAATATTTCCCATACTTTGCATATTTGTCTGTACCTTTTTGTCTCTGCACTATTATTATCCTTTTCCTGTCAGAACCAGGTCCCTCTCATTAATAATATTTATACTGATTCATGTACTGTTTAGCCAGACTATATTACTGATATTTAACCACTTTACCCATTTGTTGCATATACTCCCTGTCAGTGTGCTAATTATATGCCTAACACACATTTTTTATCTAGGCTACATATACTTAGGCTAGGAACTAGGTCTATATGATTCTACTTGTACAAGACCCACCAAAGATTGTACAGGTGGCTTTTTAGGATGACCTAAATCCAGAGGGCCCAAAGTGATCAATCATTCATTCAAGCTAGGAAGCTACTCTGCTCCCCAAGACTCTACCCCAGGCCTTCACATAACTCCACAGAGTAAGGCCCTGATGAAGGAAACGGCTCAAAGCTATAGCCCACCTAGGACACAGTTCCCACACTCTTGTAGTAACTTAGATTAGGAGTGGCTACAGGACAGATACTAATGGGGAAGTAGCAACTGTAGAAGTGAGGTTCAGATAGATCCAGCGATGCCAACATATTTTCATCTGCATCCGTTGTGAGACCTGGTTCCTGAATCCAAGACTTATATTCTTACCTGGGTTCTACAGACATCTCAGACTCAATATACAGAAAAAAGGACTTTTCATCTTTCCTTCCAAGTCAGCTTTTTCTTGTGTGGTGATCTCAGTTATCGGTTCCAGTAACCCACACTCTCTTAGACACCAAAACCTGCCAATTCCCTCTTCTTCAGTCACGTGGCTAGGACCACTGCTAAGCATATACTCCTTCACATGGATGACTGCAACAGCTTCCTAGCTCATCTTTCTTCCTCTAATCTTTTCCCCCTTTAACTGCATCCTCGCTGACATTTATCTATAATTTGTTCATGGTCTTTTGCTGCTTAAAATCTTTCAGTGCCTGGGTACAGCATAGAGGATAATGTTTAAGTTCTTTACAGCACAGAGGATAATGTTTAAGTTCTTTAAAGTGGTAAAAAGTCCTTCAAGACTCACTCACCCCAGCTTCTTACTTTACTTCTGTCACTCTCTCTTACAAACTCTACTTCTTTTACCATTCTGATCCATATCCCACATACAGAATGTCTTGTTTTCTGAATGAACTGTGTTCCTTGCTCTTTTCCAGAATCTTGTAACCTTGTAGTGTGTAATGTCTAGAATTCCCTCCCCTGCTTGTCCATTAGTAAACTCCTAAAAGGAAACCATGAACATACTAGGTTTCAGTTAGGCAAGGAGGTGGAGAAAGTATTCTGCCATTAGGAGATTTGGGAGTGAAGGGAAAAACACAGAGAAAGAGGTAGGGAAACACAAAGCATATAGGTATGAGACTTCAGGAATAACTAGGAAACCATGTTCATTTCTTTTACGGAATTTATCTCAATTTATTATTATAAGCAAGAGGAGTTCGGTCTCACACACCTCGCACACTGCAAGGCTTAAAGGGCAGTGGGGGTAAGGTAGGTATTCCCTACTCAGAGAGAGAGAGAGACTGCAGTCTCTGGAGTGAGACCACCAAGGTCTGAAACTGGGCTCTACTACTTATCAGAGGACCTCGGGCAAGTTAGTTATTATTTCTATGTTTCTGCTTCGTTAGCTGCTAAGTGGTAACGTACTTCAGAAGGTCGTTGTGAGAAAGAATGAGTTAATACGTGCGAAGTATGAGGTTACAATATGAAACTGCCATTTTTATGCTCAAATATCAGCAAATGCTCAAAATGCTCAAATATCAGCAAATTCTTATGGTTCAACCAAACATTTAAAACAATGCCAACAAATAGCAGACACTCAAAAAGTGTTATTTCTTCTCCTAGATGTAGAACCTAGATGTTTCTAAACCATTACCTCCTAATGCCTCTGGTGTAACAGCCCCTATTTGTTGAGGTTTATATCACACTGATGTCCCCTTACCAATCTCCTGGTCCCTTTGCAACATTTATTCAAGACTAGGGCACTTGGCTATTATCTTTAACATCTCCGTTCTTCACTCACCATATTGGGTGACATTACCATCCATCTAGACAATCCATCCAATTTCTCACCTTCTTCACATCCAGGGTCAACCACATCCAAGGTCATGTCCTGGAACTGATTATCAAGTGGAACTGCTTCCCATGTAATATCTGAAGATGACCACAATCTCTGATTTTTCCAGTCCTCTCATGCCTTTGTTCTCACCACCTCTGCTCTTCAATCCCAGGAAAACCATAGTTTCTTGACCCCTCTCTTGGCCTCACTGCTAAACACAACTGGGAGAGAAAGGCTCACGACCCATACCACTTTTTCACTAATATCTTCAAATGCATTGGACCTCTGACTTTGTTTCCCTTGTTCCAAAACCTCATTACAAGATTAATTGGATCAATTAAAAAATATACTTTCTATATTTCTATGACACAGCTACTGAACATAGTTGGAGAAAATCAGCTTTCACAATGGTGTCACTATAAATTTGCATCCTCAGTCTCAAGTAGGCCATCAATTCTGTTCAATCTCTTACTCATCCTTGCTTAGCTTGCTCTTATTTCACTCAGCAATGTTTCTAAACTGTCATCACGCTCAAGACTCCAACTGATGCCACATCCTTCTCCGCAGATGACATCGTCTTCTACTTCATTGAGACAATTACACATACTTTATTTCCACATCCTTCCCCCCTCCCCTGATATCTCTGAACCCATCCTTGCACACACTCTTCCAGTCCAGAGGATAAGGTAACCTTCCTCTGGTTCAAGTCCCTGCTCTCTACACATGGTCTCAATATTCTTTCATCTCTTCTAGAACCTTGTTATGTCAATTATCCTCTATATCCTCAATCTTCAACCGCTCTCTATTTGCTCTTTTCCCTAAGTCCAGAAGCCTATTTAAATTTTTCATCATATTAAAAAAAAATTTTTTTTTTTTTTGCTTCTTGAACCTGGGTTGCCCTTTAGTGACCACACCCTTCCTTCTCTTCTAAGCCAAGTGACTTGAAAGAGAGATTTATGCTCACTCTCTAAACTTTTTCACCCTTTCTATTTACCCAAAAAGAAGTCAAAATCTGGCTTTTGCCTTACCATTGCACTGAAAACTCTCATGAGAACACCGATAAATCTGAAATGCCTTACCTGATGAACATGTATCAAGTCTCTCTTTCACTTTTCTAATTTCTTGGACTTTTCCATTCTAGACTCCCTCATGGGTTTCTCTACTTTTGTTTGCCCCTTGAATATTTGTATTCCTCAAGGTTTCACCTTTGGTACTTTGCTCTGCTCATTCCATATACTCTACTTATACAGTCTCATCTGTTCTTGATTTTAAATACCACTGATACCACTTCCTAATCTGTATTCCCAGCCCAGATTCTCACCCAATGCCTGCCGTATTTATTTACTTGGATGGCCCACAGTGACTTAAACCCAACATATCATTCATTCAGTTTTTTTTTTTCTAAACAGTATTTATTAATGACCTACACTTCATACTAGTATTCATCAGTAAACAAGACAGCAGGACAAGTCCTTATCTTAAGACTTATTTCTCACTACTACCCCCAATTAAACTTTAGGTTATAATAATACCAAACTTTCTATAGTTTGCCATTTTCTGTTGAAAGAAGACTAAACACTGATGACCTCTGGACATGCTAATTGTCTAGCCTGTAATTACCTTCCCATGTTCATTTCAATTTTTAAGGCTTTAAGAGAAGTCTTGCCTTCCAAGAAGCCTTTCTAAATTCCCATGCAGGGCTAAGGACCTTTGATTACAGTATTGACTAGGATGAGCTAAAACCACCTATTTGTACTTGTCTTCCCCACCAGATCTCCAGAGCAGGGATTAGGGTCTCTCCAATGAACAGCAGACTACTTGGTACACAGGTAATAAATGTTTGTGATTACTCAGATAGATATAATCTTTCCCCTCTTTAAAAACCTAAAATACTGTGATACTTTTCTAACTTTCCCTCGTAATACTGCATACAACTACTTGTAATTATCATTCCCCTTGCTTTGCTAATGCCAGTTTAAATTTCTGCACATGCTATGTCTCTTTCATCACATCCCTCAAAATCATGTATATAATAGGCAATCAAGAAATATTGGTTGAATTGAGCTGAAATTAACAGAAAAAACATTCCCATATTTACATCTTCCAACTCTGGAATCCTTTATTGGGGTTCTGTAGTTCAGGGCTAAGATTTCCCAGGTGTCTTTATGCTACAACCAGGATCCAAAAAAATGTTATCAAAGATGTTCTTACTGTTCTTTAAGCTCTGGATATGTCACGAGAGACCACCACTCTAATCATAAAGGTAGGATCTCCCATCCATGTACATGGACTCACTGTATTTCCTCAATTCATAAAACAATGAGGAAAGTTGGGACTTTTAGAAAAAAAATTCATTTGACCCAGTAGATCACTATGGAAAACACGCCCTCCTATAATGTGTTAAACCCAGCCTCTTATGACCTAAATTCATTTCCCCAAAATTAAATACTTATATTCATTTCTCATAAGAAGCTTCAATCTCAATGTGTATAAAATGCTTTGAGCCCTCTGAAAGGAATGATGTAAACACAAGACATTATTACTAATATTATCCTCTAGATAACCTCATGGGGTAAGTATTTATGTCAGAGGGAATATTATTTTACAGGCAGAGAAGTCGGTTGATTTGCTCAAAGTCAGAGGTAATGGTAAAAGCCAAGAATATACTTCAAGAGTCCTGTGCTTGTATTCACTGCCAGATCTAAGCCAAGCTTTTCAGTGTCTTTCTGAGGGTGTGAAGAGAGTCTAAGAATTTTATCCTTCCGTTTTTGGTCTGTTCTTGTCCCAACATTCTTTCCCCCATCAATTTTTCCTTTGCAAAAGGGAACCAAAAGAGAACACGATGGTCACCTCGCAGCCATTTAATCCTCCACCCGTGCAGCATCTGGGGTAGTACTGAAGTTCAGTCAGGCATAGTCCATGTAACTTCTATTCAGGGGTCTCCATCAAGGCAGGCCAGAGCTCTGCCTGCTTGAGTTAATTCAGTTCAAGTAAACTGCTGTATTGTCCAAGTATAGCATGCTCCACTGAATTCACTCTGCAGTTACATCGAGCACAGGTGATCCATATAACTTAACAGAGATCCCACTCTCCAAATAGTTTCTCAAATATAACACAGTACATTTATTAGGGCAATTCTAAGTCTCCAAATTATTTTGATGGGCCCTGCACAACAGCAATCATTTACAAAGAAACAGAAATCTGCTAGACTGAATTATATCTAGTTTTGTGCCCTAAAACTTTATATAAGAACAACAAAATCACAATTTTGTTGTGATTTTTTGTTGTGGGAAAAGAGAGTAAGAAAGTGAAGAAGATAAAGAAGAGAAGGAAAATGAGGGGGAGCAAAACTTTTCTTTGCCAAAAAACCCAGTAACTTGTTTCCTATATTTAAGGAGAGGTGCAAGTTTGTGAAAGTGCTACAGCTGGTATGTTTAGATCCTATGGAAGGGCATACCACATCATTTATTAATAACTGATAAAGGACTGACTGTATATTCTACACAGGATTCAGAGATGGACAGAAATGTAATCTATCACAATTTGCTGAGATACTAGCTTTAATGGCTAGCAGGCAAAGATGCAGTGGAAACAGAGGGGAAGGAACCTGGAAATTCATGAGGCCTTTGTTTTGAATTAACCTCAGTCTAGGAAGGCAGCAAAGAGTAGGATGAAGATTTATAACCTAGAGACAACAGACTGAGTTCTACTAAGATTAAAAACCACATTTGTACTTCCCACTGGTTGGCACATAATCATAACTTCCAGTGGTGTGCTGGTAAATAGTTAACAACTGGCTCTCTGGAAAAAAAAAATCCTGATCAACATCTGATTTCCATGGTGCAAGTATTCCCATGATGGCTAATTTCAAGCTACCAAAATGACATCACTGAACATGGAGCTGGGAAGAGAACAGACATAAATAACCTCAAGAGCACAATGTAGTAAAATAATTAGGAAGTGATGAATTTTGAGCACTTGTTATCTTTGTTTTGAAGAACTCATTTAACTGCAATTATAATAATTTAATTTTCAATAATGACTGCTTTTAATAAACAGTTCATTAAGTTCTTGAAAATTTACCAGTCATGAGCCAGTAAGGCCCGACTCAAATGTACCACTGTACTCATGCCCTAGTCGTGGGAAGGGGAAGGAGTAGTAATCCATTTCCATGTTTATTTTAAAAACTGCATCTCATTTTACACTGAGCTGTGCTCCTCCTGTCCTGTCCTAGACTTGAGATCAAAAACAACTATTCCGGGTTCATTGAGCTCCTCTCTTTGCCCTCTTCTCTGCCTCCAATGACCCTCAGTAACTGATCCACCCTTCTACCAGGAAGAGTGACCATGCAGCCTAGTGCTGAAATCTGACGGACTAGGCTTGCTGATCACTATTAACTTTATAAACATTTAATAAATGGCGCTACCATTATTACTGTTACTCAGTGCCCTGCCCTCCATATCTACAGTTTGATTCAAGATGTCATCACGTTCAAATGGCATTTTAAAGCTTCAGAGTAGTATCTGTATCAGCAGACTTTCTGGCTAGGTGGGATGGGAGGTGCAGAAAGGAAGGGCTAGTGGTGGTGGAGCCTATTTTACCCTAGGAGATCTGCCCAGAGTCTACCATTTAAACTCCCAGTTCTTCCTTTCAAGCTCCCAAGCCCAGTCTATGCAGACTGCTTAGTTGTCTTCCCAATCTATTCGCTAGTGAAGAAACAATTTCTCTAAGGACTTATTTACCTATGAATTGTGATTTTTTAAATTTATCTGTTTTAAGAGATATTGTGTGAGATATCCCTGTAAATACCAATTTCTCTGTTAAAATATAAACAAATTCAGACAAATATCTGGGAGAAATGCAGAGCTACAACTTTATTATTTATCTTGACTTTAAAGGTCTGGAAAATCAATCACGACCTTGAGAGAACATGTGCTATTTCCACAGAAAACACAATGCTGGAAGGAGCACATGCCATAGCACCCGAGTGAGCAATACAGATAAATGCGACAGCCTGCACGGATAAAAACTTATTCCAACCTTTCATCACTGATAAAAAATTATAAAACTCCCACATATATGAAGAACACAAGAAAGAAGGTCATGAACTACTTAGCTTCAAAAGAAAAATACCTGACTAATATATTTGTTGTTTCACAATTTAATAAGTTCATATCCTTCCTCTCACAGTGGGGACTAGTTTGACATGTTTGATTAGTAGAATTTATATTTCCTCAGAAAACATATTCTCCTGGACCAGAGTAATCTTCCAAGGTAATTTCTAGAAAATACATTCATTTATAAATATATTTTGTAAATTTATAATTTATCATAATTTATTTACAGATACAGATTTTTGTAAACATATTAGGTACTCCAATAAATAAATAAAGAGAGTCATGTTTCTTTTTTGTTTGAAGAACAATGCTCATACACGAAATTTTAAGCCAGGGAAGTTATTGTACCTGTGCACTATGGAACTGGTATCCCAGTGATATAACGTTAACTTAGGGAAGTGTTTTCCAATAGTTGCTAGAAATGGAGTGGATGAGTGGTGTATGAAGATATGTTCCCCCTGGGCAGCCTGGCAGTACCTGGGCCACTGTTCTTAGGGACTCTGCTTCAGTTGCACTCTAAAAGCATCCTCTGTTTACCCTAATGTCCTAAATAAACATCACCATTTTCTCTGTGAGTCATAATAGGAAACATAGGTTGGGGAGCACTAGCTTAGGGAACACTTACTTTTGGTTCCCGACACACACACAGATCACTGCAAGAACCTGATTCAGTGAGCTGCATGGACATGATATGGTACAAAAAGCAGAGATGGGAATTTGGGTGGGGCTCAGGTCTCCTCACTAAGCCTGCCCCAAATCTTCAGCAGATCAGGCCCTTGATTGCCTCACCTGTAACAGAAATAGATTGGTCTTGATCTTCTTTAAGTGCTGATCCAACTAGAGATCCCTATGTCTGTGAGCCCCACATACCTCATACAGAGCTAGGTAATGAAAGGGAAACTTAGAGACAGACACAGACATTACCCCTATTCCCAAGGAATTTGTAATCCAGCTAGAGATAGGATTATTAATGAAGATAAACAGTAATGAGTAAATACAGAATCTAACTGAATTGTAATGAGTCAGAGGATTGAGAATTATCGTTGTGTATAACTCCTTGTGGCACCTCCCACTGGGCATGTAAATCTACAATGTAAATTTGCATCACAGAACTAGTCTATGACCTCTGCTTTTATGTAATCATGCAACAGAAAAATCACCATGTTCAAATATTCAAACATGGGTTCAAAGATTATTAAAAAATCATGTGTAATCAAGATATCAGCTTCACCTTGGTTTTACCTAACAGCTGTGTCCTGGCCTATTTTACATTTTCGGTTATGATACATTTCAGTTAAGTCCTTAACACACTGATGTATATTCAGAGAACACTGATCAAGGAGAGGAGGATTGCTAAGCGTATTCTTTGAAAAAAAATTCAAATACCCTACTCACTCAACATTCTTTGCTACCTTTCCAATGCTTCTTTTTTGCTCCTACCTCACTTCTTTCTGGACCCATAGGGACCCTAAACTCTTTTTTCCTCTGCTGGATCCTTATGGACCAACCCATTCCTACTTTCACTTTTTTTCCTATCTCGCAGCATAGGTTCATCACTCCATGGATCGTTACTTCAACCTCTCTCAGTTATCTTTATCCCTTCTGTCCCCAGGAAGCACTTGCCTGCACACACCTAAAACAGAAATCAATCAACCTTAGAGAAAAATCACACATGCTTGAAAGCTGGGGCAACTGTATATTCATGGTTGCCAGCATTAACTGGCCTGACCTGGCAACACTGCTAGGAAATTCTGTCTCCCTAGAAGTAAGGGTATTTCAAATCTTACCTGATTCACTGTTACTCTAATTTTCCTATCGTCTTTAGGCAGGCTAAACTCTTCTTTGACAGTGGCAGGAGGCAGGGAAATCAACTGGAGCTGCAGGCAGCCACAACTGCTAGTAAAACGCAGGCCAACTCCTGAAAGCCATCCGGAGTGTGATCTCCTCTAAACAGCAATGCCTTTGGGTAAGGCATGTACTGTGGATTGGTGAATACTTGCTTTTACACTGATCACGACCACACCAGTAAGTATGTGGTTGTGACCATCAACACCAGGCAGGAGCCATAATTTTGCAGGCTCAGTAAATGTCCTTTATCTATAACCTAAATCTTCCCCCACATGTTCTTAAGATCTAAATCAAATACTGAGCTTTCTAACTTATGGCAAGTTATTTAAACTCTCTGCATCTGGGGACAACATTTACCTCATGTGGGTATTAAATTTGTTAGTATAACAGGGCCAGGTCCATTGTGCTCTATAACTGTTTACTATTACTGTTACCGATGTTGTTCTATGTATGGAAGTCACCCAAATATTCTCACAGTAATAAAAATGTTAAAACTGTATTATCTCTTTCTTCCTCTTATTTCTCCAAATATATTGTTGGGGAGATGGTCTTGCTACTGAATGAGCCATGTCTGTCTAATCCTAATTAAGGATTGAATACATTGTTTCTCTAACAACAAAGCATAATATGCAAAATATTTCCAAACCTATATGACCTCATCTTAGAACCTATGTTTCCCATAGTTATTGTGTAACCAAGAGAACAATAAATACCTTTTCTAATCAGCACTATCATTCTCTATTTTCTTGTAATGTCTGACCTCATCTCCCCACCCCACCACCTGTCAGTCCTGCTTTCTGCTCTAGCACTTCTGCATCTTTATCCCCACTCACTGCCTCCCCAGACAGTATCTCACCCAGACTGAACCACTCTCACTTCCCTCAACTTCCTACATACTCTCTTACCTTCAGCCTTTCCAAAAGCTTGTCCTTCTACCTAGAATACCTTCCTCTCTCATTTATCCTGCTCCCTTGGGGGACTCGCAGTATTCTTCTGAACTTTGATTATATGATGCATCCTCCAGAAAGATACCCTCAATCCCCAATCCCCAAGGCTGACTTGGTGCCCCTCTCTAGCCCTTAACATTCTGTTATTAATTACACCAGAAGTTCCCCAAATGCAGGAATGACAGCCTATTTTGTTCTCAATGCTTCCCTAGTTTCTAGCTGTGTCTAACATAAAGTTTGTACCCTACAAACAGACAAATGAGTTAGGACATAAGAAAATAGTTTGACAGATCTAGAGATATTTGACAACTAAATAGGGGACAAGACAAGATCACTGTCACTGTTTTCAAAACACCTTCAAATATCATGGAAGGAGAATATTTATTCCATGTAGCTTTAAAAAGAGGTACCAGGACCAAAGGTGTTGGCTCTGGGGAACCACATTTCAAAACAATGTGATGAAGAACTTTCTAAAACCCAGAGCATGAGATACCTTGGTCAGTATTTAGCTGCATATAATTGGAGGGGTTCACACAGGGCCCAGCAAAAATGAATTGAGTGATGCCCAGTCTCCTTGCAAAGTTAAGACTCTGTGACTAATAAAATTCTACTTCTGAGCACCTGAGTATACATACGTAGGGTTAAGAGTTGCCCCAGATATATAAAAGAGATCAAAGGTCATATATTAATGCTACCACGGGCCTAACACGCCATGCAGTACTGCGGCAAAAGAATAGTCAGTGGTTTTAAATAAAACAAAGTAATCCAACCCCAAACCCAGCATTCCAACACAGGGGACAAGACCAGTAAGAGGCAAATCCAGGTCCCCTGGGGCATTCTCCACACTACCTCCTTCATCCTGAAGGAGGCAATTTAACTTTACAACTTTCAAGCAACTTCCCATTAAAGTGGTTTCAACTTTAGATTTATTGCATTTTCCAAGGTTACCTCATTCGGGCTGTGCATAATCCAGAGGGACTCAAGGGGCCACACTGTAAACTGTTACAATAAATATTAACGAATATCGTGCCTGATAAAACCTGCAATCTGCACACACGCACACATGCACCCACACAAAAGGGGACTTTTCACCTTATATGGTTACTTAAAAAAACCAACTCTTTTTACGTTCCACTTTGTTGGTCTGCCAAACACGCAGAGTACATCTACTTTAAAAACACCAATTAAAAATATTAACAACACAAAAATATATAAACGGTGGTTCAGAGCCAAGGGCACATAAATTGACATGGATTCAGACAGTAAGCAAACATAAAATGAGAAACAGAAACTACTACATCATTCAAAAGGAAGCATGAACAATAGCCCTTAAATGTGAAAGTGGTCCTCCCCTCCCCCATCCCAGTTTCCCAACTCCTCCACCCCAGAGCGTAAGCTAATGATTAGGAGGGAGGCAAAATGACTGAAAGACAGAGGGATAGAGGAAGAGACCCAAGAATAATTTGGGCAAGACCTGCAGGAGTTAGGGAGGAGGGGGAGGCAATCTCATTTCACACTGTAACTTGGGACAGCCGCAGGGCTTTTATATTACTCACCAGAAATGCTGCATCTACAAGTGTCCAAATATTTCAAATACCTGGGCTGCATAACTGAGGAGCAGCTGTGGAAAGAGGGCTGGACTGGGAGTTACAGTTTTTGGATTGACACTTTTCTGAGCCTTAGTTTCCTCAGCGGTAAAATGGGGATCCTAAAACCTATCTCCTAGCATTCATGAGAGGAATAACTAAAACCATGTGTGCAAAGGCAACTAATCTAGCTAGAAAAACACACGGACAATCTCAACGATTTTGTTTGGAGAGAAAATAACTGCTTGCCTCTGGTACCCAGCAGGGTGGGTTACCAATATTTTTCCGATGTTGAATTTAACCCAGGTCATGGTGGAGTCCATCACCGTAATAACGAGTGGCATGACACTGTGCACACTGTGGACAATTAACGTATGAAGGAAGGAGGGAGGCACGAAAAAGTGAAAGATGAAAAAACTAGGCATAATCCCAACATTCTTTCTGCAAGAGGCACAGACATGCATGCACAATGCCATTCCTCCGCACCTCCTAAGGGTGGTCCGAAACTTATTCCTACTGCAGTAAATGAGCTTGGGGTCTCAGCCAGGGAACCATGCTCATGGTCTTATTGTTGCGTAATTCTAAAAAAATTATATTAGTACAATCCTTTCCTGTCATTGTTCTCTACATGATTATCCCATACCCTCTGGAAGCTGACTTGATAATTCACTGGAGACTCACTATTGCTCTATCTTTGGAGCCTATTAAAAATAAAGTGTTTTTATTACAACTAATTTCGTTCCTAACTTCTCTAAACCCTCTTTATGGGCTATAGCCTTTTGGTCAATGGATTACTAAATCAACTTGTCAGTCTGCACGAGAAAATTAACACCTGGAATTGATGCAACCCATAGAATGAATTAAAATCAGACAAAAATTAAGTAAACTAATTCTTCTTGTTTTTTTTTTTATATTTATACAAAAACTTGAATATTTAAAGTTTGGGGAAAACTCTCCTGTGGTACATAAAGCATGGCACAATTCTTCTAGGTTTACAAATATCTCCTTTCTCTGTAAGTTCTGTGAAAGGTAGGATCAAGTCCTATGTAAGCACTTTTCCTGCGGGGCCTCAGTTACACACGACTTCTTCATGGTCAGTGTAACAAGCCATAGTTCTTATCTTCATGGCTCTGACCAAGTGGGGGCAAGTAAAACAGACACTGGGAAGCTGATTACTTTTCTTTCTCTTACTATTTCTTAAATTCAAATTAAACCTCCTTCATTCTATTTAAAAAAAAAAAAAGAGCCAAACTCACACAGTATAAGGGTAAACCAGATCAAGGGGGCAGACGGCTCCGTTTTGTAAAAGAACAAGGACAGTGATGGGCAGTTTGACTATAACAGCTTAACTTCCAATGTGAGGGTGGAACCACACTGCAGAGGTTCACAGGAGGCCCAGAGGGGGAAAATTCCAATTACATGACCGTACTGACGAAGTGATTAAAAGCACTGCTTTTTTCCTTTAGAGGCTTCTGATATTACCACACAGAAACATAAAGAGGATCCTATATATATATGTAAATACATAATACATAAATTTTGTGTTAACATTTAAAAACATGTCATAACTATTTGTGAAAAACCAGAACATTCTGGCTCCAAGTCTTGATTGGTTTGGCCTAGATACTTTCTGTAAGTGCTTAGAATGTGTGGAAATCAGAATTTTTAAGAATAGGCTGCTGTGCATACACTACATACATGCGGTTCATTCACTACTTTCATTGCTTTCCATACTTTCTCACTGTCTTGGCCTTTTGCTTGTACCAACATCACACTGCCAAATCAGAACGCCCTGGTGAATGTTTTAGAATCGCTCTGCTGCTTTATGCAGCAGCTTTTGTTGTATAGCATGTGAAAAATAAACTTACAAATATAAACACAAGTACTTTTATTCTTACGGAGGGGAATATATTAAGAAGAGAGGGGGAGTGTTCCCTGCTCAGCGGGAAGCCTGCTTCTCCAGCTCTCCCACTCCCCCTGCTTGTGTTCCCTCTCTCGCTGTGTCTCTCTCTGTCAAATAAATAAAAAATCTTAAAAAAAATAAAAATTAAAAAAATCCATCCTATTACTAAAAAAGAAAAAAGAAAAAGAAAGGGGGAGTGGAAAATGGCCTGGAGATTTCTAGCCTGGATAGCTGGGAGAAAGATAGCATTATTAAATCCAGCTAGACTCCTGGGCAGGAGCATGAAAACTAAGAAGAATTTCCTAGATTTGGAAATTAGGAAACTACTAGTGAGGGCAGAATCTGGACTATAGGTAGGGGATGGGAAGTTAAGACACTAACAGCGTGAGTTCAGGCAATGAACTCATTGAGTTCATTGAGAAACAGGCAGTTAGAGAGGAGAGTAATGAAAGCAAAGATTTTATTAGAAAATGGGATCTTTGGACATGTTATGAAGTTATAGAAGAGAAAGAAACTGCAGGTACACAAGGGGAAGGAGGTATCTGATAGGGAAAGATTCCAGAGACGATGCCTATGATCCAAAGCTCAGATAAAGGGACAGACTGGGAAACCAAGAGGAACATCCTTTTAAGGCACAAAGAGAAGAAAATGTATGAAGAAGGGGAGAGGTTAGGAGGGGTTGGAGGGAGGGGGAGAAACAAAGGATGATAATTTATGAAGGTCAAGACTGGCTGGGGGAATGGGAACAGTGGAAAAGGTTTGGAATCATGGTTTAGGAAGCAGAGCCAACAAAGAAATGAATGAAACTATTATTGATAGTAAAGGCCCATTTGAAACGGGAAGCTTAAAGATAAGTTCTTTAGATTGGTCAATCAGTTAGTCATTGAACATTTACTGAGCAACTCCAAAGTTCCAGGCACCATGCAGGCCTAGCCAAGGACTCCAGGGTCTAGTCAGGAAGTCAGGCAAGTAAACAAACCATAAGGCAATGTAGCAAGCTCTACGATAGAGGTATACATAGGATACAAAGGAGGAGAAAGATGTATTTAGTCCCAGGGAAGGGGGGAGCAGTTTCCTGGTGAGGGAGTTGCTTAAGGTATTAACAGTCCTATCTGTAAAGTGAGAACGGGGAACTGGCCATCGGGAACTCCATGTCATTGCCCTCCAGGATATACTAATGAGGAAGGTATATACCCATGCCCCATATGAAATGAAGTGATTCCACATATTGGTACTGAGATATCTTGACCATCAATGCTTGAGGATGTAATTTTTATGATCACCAGTGAGTTAGGCAGGCCAAAACTAACAGAGCTCCAGGGAAATATGACAGAAACAAAACTTTCATAGGCTTTCACAAGCAACACATCTTCTGACTGTGGCTGTATATCTTGTTAGAGTCCTCAAGCATTTCTGGGAACTATTCTGGTGAACTGGTTTCTTGATTCAAATTGGGCCACTAAATTCCGGTTTAATAATTACTTGTATTCTATTATCCCCAAGCACAAAACAAATATTTTCTTAAATGCCTTTGCTAAAAAAAAAAAAAAAAAAAAATCAATTATCTGGGCTTTGTTTTCCATCTTAAAAATGCTGTAGGTATCTTATCTTTCCTGAGAAACAAATATTCCAAAGGCCTCACTGTTTATACTCCTTGTCATTTACAACTCTGACATCAAAGTCTGTACTCAGCTTTGTTAATGGGATCTGTTCTGTCCTCTGTGTGAACATACCACTTCATTACTGTAGAGAGTATCTGAGTTCTAACTTAAGATTTCTTAATAGAAAAAACAGCTCTCCATCACTAGAATGGTACAGTTACAGAATTGGAAGGGACCTTGAAACTACTTGTGTAATAGAGCTTAGGTGATGAAGGACAAATTACCCAGCACTTGAGCTAACTTTTGTTTTAAGTGAGAGAAGACACCCTTTCATTTACTATTAATATAACAGAACCTTTGTAAGAATCAAATAAAATAGTGGAATGGCAGGATTTTTCTATTCAAAGTGATTTTGCTTTTGCTGTCCTGAACTAACTACAGCTAACATTTATTGAGGGGTTATTATGTGCTAGGCACTATGCTAAGCACTTTATAAGGATTATTTCATTTTGACATTATTTCATTTATTTACAATAATCCTAATACATTGGAGCCATTTTTATTCTTATTTTACAATGAGGAAATTGAGGTTGAGAGAAGCTGACAGCCAAGTAGAGTGTGAGTTCCTATACTGATTTTGCCATTAACTGATGTGTAACTATCATCAGTAGGTTCTTTAATCTCACATAATCACACATCTATGTGTATACTGGGAACAATTACATACCTACCTCACAGGGTAGATGGGAGGATTACGTGAGATATTGGCTCAAAGCACATCTGCCATGAAATCTGTTTTTCCTTCTTGGGGTTACTGTAAGCTACTAGAAAGAACCTGAGCTGTGGAATCAGATGATATGGGCAAAAAGCCCTGTTCTGCTACTTGTTAGTTATGTGACATCAGGCTGTATGTCACTTCTCAATTTCTTCCCCTATAAAATACGAAGAAAAAAAGTATCTATACCTCCCAGAGATACTGAAGGAATAAGTGAGCTGATTCCTCATAAAGAGCTTACTTAGCCTAAGGCTGCTATAAACCAAGATGCCATCTCCTATTCCTCTTTGAGGGTCACATGATAATTTTCTTAAGAGTACAACAAAAATATGGAATGTGACTTCTAGGAAGACTGCAGGGGAGGTTTAAGAGGTCTACTATGTGGGAAAGGAGGTCCTGGTTAGCCACAGAGCAGGTCAGTGTGGGAGGTGTGCCTTGTTGCCTTCTTATTCCATGGCATCAAAGAGAAGACAAGTCCCCATAAAAAGGTATAACCGAACAAGGTGGCCAATTGCTCATGTGGATGCTTAAGGTAGTTCTCGATCAGTATCAACTGAATTCCTAGGAAGGCTACCACTGTAGTTTCATATCTATGAAAAAAGCCTTCCTGTAGAAATGATGAGTAAGAAGTGTTTCAAAGATATTTATAGCATCTTCCTATGAGCAGGACAATGGGGAGGGCCCTTACAAACATGCTAATAAAGTCCTCTTAGAAGAGACGGGCTGGATTTATTCTTTTGAATGTAGAGATTTAGGACCCCAGTCAAAGGTAATGTGTGTCATGAAATAGAGACAGATAAACTGCTACCTTTCTGGGACAATTTTTATACAACTTCAATACAGACAAAAAGACGTAAAAGCATCTATACCTCAAATGGGTCTCTCAAAACCTCCACACCAACAATACTACTCACACGTTAGAACCTCATTCATAACCTGATTTTTTAGTGCATGATAGATCTAGAAAAAAAAAACAGAAATAGTGTGGGTAAGAGGAGCAAATAAATGTCTGGTTATAATTTGACATAGAGGAGGTAGAGAAGAAAATACAAAAAGATATTATTTAATACCCTCAAGTGTGTTCATAAACACCACACTGAACTTCAAGCAGGAAGTATGGATTACCTTTAAAAATATCCATCAAAATGTTACTAAAAAAAGAAAGCTCTGACACAGGAAAAACAGCAGTTGTTGGAAAATTTACCTTCATATACCACCCAGTTCAATACCCAAAAAAAAATCAACAAAATGTCATTCTGTATTCTTTCCAAATCTATGTATAATTCTCTTGCCCATTTTGGGGATACACTTTTATAGTGTTCTCTTTGTCACTATGCAGAAGAAAAACAATTCAAAATGTAAAAATTAACATTCTCAACTACCTCAACTTCTTCAAATTAAATACATGAGAAAGTTTTTTATGTTTCCTCTCAGGAAGATTAATGAGAAATTTAGTAAAAGACCTAGGTGTTTCTTTCTTCTTCACTCAAAATTGGTAAATAGAAAAAAAAAACACAAAAAACTAGTAAGCATAGACATTATAAGGAAATTTGGGGTGGGAAGAGGAAATTTGTACTTCCTCCATAGTTCTATGTGTTTGTATATGTTTGAAAGCTGTGTATCTATTTCTATAAGAACTGTTATTCCAGTCTTTTCTAGCACTGGAAGCTTAATAAACTGAGAATATAAATGATCCATTCCAAGTGGCTTCTGTTCCTGAATGACCAAGCCAACCAGGATCCACACAGATACTGAATTCTTTCTTCCCCTTCCCACCCCCCAGATCCTGAGTTCTTTCAACAAGTTCTAAGAGCTGGAAATTTCTGGGTTTGGGGGTAAAATCAGCAGGAAAATTCTTCTGTTTCCTGGATTGAACAAAATGACTGCTGAAGAACAGTTGAGGAAACTATTCAAATTCCTCAATGTAATACCGTAATTTGCTCATTATAAAAATAATTTAGACATCTAGCTAAAGCCAAAAAAAATTCCACTGAAATTGTCCTAGTTTGATTTAGGGCACAAATTTTGTAATCAGAGACAACACCAGATCTCAAATAGGAATTGCTTCTTATTCTCCTTATTAAATCAATGAAGAAATCACATCTACAGGAGACTGTGGTCTATGTAATATCACAGCTCTCACAGCTTCTGGTGGTGTCTGTGCCACATCTCTCTCTTCTATTTAATTTCTATGTAACAGCTTCAGAGTTGACCCTACATCTTATGCACAATTATACATATCCCTCTGGGATAAGTAATGACTTTGTAAACAAATTTCATACAAAGGGGTGGGGAATTACTCTTCCTTTTTTTTTTTTTTTTAAGATTTTATTTATTTATTTGACAGAGAAAGAGAGAGAGACAGCCAGCGAGAGAGGGAACACAGGCAGGGGGGTGGGAGTGGAAGAAGCAGGCTCTCAGCGGAGGAGCCCAGTGCGGGGCTTGATCCCAGAACACTGGGATCACACCCTGAGCTGAAGGCAGACGCTTAACGACTGCGCCACCCAGGCGCCCCTGGGGAATTACTCTTTCTGATCAACTTATTCATAGAATCCCTCATAAATGTTTCATAACAACATCTAATGCACGGGTCAGCAAAATATGGCTATTTTGGTTAATAAAGTTTCATTGGAACACAGTCACGGCCACTCATTTGTGCATTGCTCTATGGCTGCTTTCTGGTGGGACAGACTGAGTAGTTCTGACAGAAACTGAATGGCCCACAAAGCCTAAAAAATGTCCTGTCTGGCCCTTTCCAGAAAATGTTTGCTGGCTTCTGACCTAAGGGCACCTTTTGGACAATCAGTCACTGAATGTCATTATATCCAACATTAATTATATCCATTGCTTGTCTACTATCCAACAGCTTTGTAAATATATGAACTCTGCTAGGTTAAGTCCATGTGAATTTTGGCATGGAGACTAGGTTAAAATAAAATCTGGCCATTTGATGATGAGACAAAATCAATGATTGATTGATTGATTCATTCATTCATTCAAAAGAATAATTATGCACTATGTGCAAAGTACCAGAAATATAAGGGTGAGCAAAGACAGTATGTACTGCATTCATGGAATTAACAGTCCAGTAGAGGAGGCTGAAATTATTTAGATAACACAGATGTATGTAAAATTGCCGCTCTTAAGTGGCGCAAGAAAGAAGTCATGGTGCCACTAGAGTGTATAATGGAATTATGGCTTAGTCAAAAAGGTCAGGGAAGTCTTCTCAAGCAAGTGTTTCTAGAGCTGAGGGTTGAGGGCTGAGCAGGAGGAGTTAGCCAAATAAATAGCAGAGGAAAGAGGTGCAGGCAAACACAACATGGGCAAAGGTCCAGGGGTAGGAGGGATAACGGCAGGTATAAGCTACTAAAAGCAGGCCAGCATATTTGGAGCAGAAAGAGTGAAGAAGGGAAGAGTCTGAGGTGAAATTGTGAGCCAGACCAAGCAGGGCCTTGAAAATCCTATTAATGAGTTTTTAATTATTCTAAGGGCAAAGTTAAACCTTGTAATCCCTGGGTGATAGTCTCCCCCTAGGGCCACTATTATCTTCATGGATAGTTTTTTCTTTCTTTCCTTTTAAAATCCTGAGCCAAAACAAGGCTTTATTCTGAGTATCACCTAAGTCTTCATCATTCTATTCAATAAGAGAAAAAATAGAAAAGAAAAGAAAGGAAAACAATAAAGAATTTACTTGTACATTTTAAACTAATAAGTCAATTACATCTCAAAAAAAAAAAAAACCTGGGGAAAATAATAAAATAAATTAAAAAGCAACAAACAAAAAGAATTTACTAAGTAGCCAAGTATTAAACATGTATAAAGAGAATTATGTGGGCTGCTTCCAACCCTCTTTCCGTCTGGAGAGGTGGATATCAGGAATTGTGTTGGATAGGGATAGTCACACAGCCATGATCTGTTTCCTGCTGGGAACAGTACATTTTTCAGCTTTAATTATACTATTTGATGAATAGCATTTTGTAGCTGAAAGGCAAGGGAAGGCACCAGGGGAAACTCGTGAAAACAGAAGGTAATAAAGAGAAGTGCAAAAGTCCCAAGAACAAGACAGGTAAACCATGGCTCAGCCACTTAACTGTGTGACCTTGGACAAGTTACTTAACTTTTTTTGAGTTCTAGTTTTCCCATTTGTAAAAATGAGAATAATCAGATGTCTATCAAAGAGTTGTCATGAAAATTCAGTAAGATGATGTTAAAGCTTCTAAAGTTTAGCAGGAACTCTGATACTGTTTTCCTCCTTTCCAATAATATAGTCTATTTCTGATGTACATTATGAAACAGGGAAACCAGGGTAATCAGCAATAGAAGATATAGATAAGGAAGTAAAGGTAGAAAAAGTCTTATCTGCAACTATAGTAGGTGCCTCCTTGTTGACTTACAGTGCTTTGTAAACTTCACCGACTTTTGTTCTCTAACCTAATGACTCAATGACTAATACCTTAAAATGACCTTAACCCCAATCTTCTAAAGCAGGTAACAAAAATACATAAGTCAAAAGTAGAGACTTACTTTTGATTATAAAATAAAAAGTTATTCCAGATAATATTTCATGACATAGTCAAGAACATTTGTAAATTAAAAGAACAATGACAACAACAGAAATCAGCTGATACCCCCCTCTTCCCAAGATGTGGGTGTATGGGGCATACCCAGCTGCTAAGTATGTCACTGGTAATCACTGTGACTGGTTTGGAGGGTGAGATTAGCAATACCAAAGGAAGCAATTATTTCTACAGACAAAATTAGTCTCACTCTGATCCCCAGAACTCAGAAGACTTAAAAATTATAGTTTAGCTATAGAATTGCTTAAAGAACCACTATGAATGTATTGTGTAACTCTAATCAACTTTAAAGTGTGTTATTATACCTTTTTGATTAGGAAATACTAACTTAAGCACCTTGTATTCCTCTGTACCTTTTAGTAAAACAAATAACTATGTTAGTGCTCCCAGAAAGAGCCCAAGGTTGCTATTGTTTATTTTTCCTTCTTTCAACTGATGAAAGGCACTGAGAGTGAAGTGGCCTATTTAAGATAGTATTATGGGTAAAAATTTAGTCATGGATTCCTGGCTTCCCCAAATGAAGAACCAAACCGTGCTATACAACTAAGCATTCAGAAAAAATTGAAGGATAAAAATCTAAAGGATATTTAAATAATTAAGCAAGAAGCCAATAACCAATTATGAAAGGTCTTATTTAAAGTTATCTTATTAAAAACAAACAGAATACTACTAATACATCAAAACAGAGTTTGGGGAAACAGCTTAAGGTTTCTTTGTAGGCCTAGCCTCAGCAGTTGTAGAACCAGGAGCTTACAATAGGAAACTTTTGTTTAGTTGTACACTTAAAAAAAAAAAATTTATTTATTTATTTGCCAGCGAGAAAGAGAGAGAGCAAGCAGGGGGAGTGGCAAGCAGAAGGAGAAGTAGGCTCCCCGCCACGCAGGGAGCCCAATGTGGAACTCGATCCCAGGACTCTGGACTCATGACCTGAGACAAAGGCAGCTGCTTAACCGACTGAGCCACCCAGGCGTCCCTGTTTAGTTGTACCCTTAATGATAAATCACTCTGGTCATTTACTCAGTTTGGTGGAGGGGTTGGGGGGGGGGGTAGTTTCCTTGCTTCATATTTAGGAAACGTTCCTCCCAAGTCTTTGAAATTTACTCACCATAATTTATATTATCAGATGGCATTCACCTAATAACAGCATCCTGGGAAATAAAATGGCAAAAGAATTCGGGACACATGAAAGAATTGGCCAAGTTAAGACCATATAATTATGAAAAATGAACAATCATAGAGCAGATGTCTGCTTGTCAGGGAGGCTGTACAGAGAAGGTGCCCCTCCCCAGTGCCTGCTGGGAAGAGCCAGGTAAACCCATCTCCATGCTCTTCCAACTCTGAAGATGTTTTATGATTCTGAGACAGTTTTCTAAGCCAATTTGGTCCTTCTCTGCACATCCTAAGCCATGTAACAATTTAACTTTTCGTACATTGCTTGGTAACCATGTTTTACACACAAAGTACTGTCTCTTGATAACAAAGGAATATTAACATGATGACATAGTCACTTTAGAGATCAGAAACAGAATGCTGTTGCCTTAAAAGGAAAAAATATTTCTTATCTTACCATCACCAATGTCTACACAGCTTTGCTTTTATTTTTGTCAGAAATATATTCCCCAAGCCTGATTCTCATCTTTTGAATTAAAGTCTATGCAATGAAGTAATCTGTAAACGTAATAGCAGTCTCTTCCACGAAGAGAAAAACACTTGTGAAAATAAATGTCTTTTCACTGTTAAAGATGAATTACTTGGATACCTATTCCAATTTCAATTTCATTTCCAAATTCTCAACTTTCAGGGCTTGAAGAGGTAATACAGTGGTCTACTCTAATAGTCTCTTATGATTTCTTTCTTTTTCAAAGATTTCTTTCTTTCTTTCAGAGAGAGAGGTGGGGGAGGGGCAGAGAGAGGGTGAGGGAGAAAATCTCAAGCAGACTCCTGGCCGAGCATGAAGCCCAACTCCGGGCTTGATCTCACGAACCTGAGAGCATCATCTGAGCCAAAATCAAGAGTTGGATGCTTAACTGACTGAGCCACCCCTCTTAGGATTTTTGTATTTATATTTTTTTTACTTTCTTTTTTTCCCAGTGTTATTCAGAAATAATTAACATACATGACTATGTAAATTTAAGGCATACAGCATGATGGTTTGATTTACATATATTGTGAAAATTTTTACCTTGTATTAAAAAGCGTTCAAACAATTTCATATTTTTAATTTGGTAAAGGGGAAAGAATTCAGAGAGGAGATAGAATAGCAATTATGAACTGTGATTAAATCCTGCAGAGTCCAAAATCATGAATTTAAAACAACCAACAGATATTATTCTGAGCCAAGGACAGTTCTAATGGATTCCGGCCAGTTAAAGTCGAGGTAAGTGGTCAAGGTTCCTTGTTACCTCTGGATTCCTTCTAGATCCATAGGGCTCCAAGATGAAAGTGGGGGGAGAAGAGAAGGAAGGACCTAGAAGATGATGATTAAACATTCAGTAAGAGGAGAATGATTACATGAATAATAGCACCGTCATACAATGAAGTACTACGCAGCTATTAGAAATTGTGGCATGGAAGAATAATGACAATGGCTACTGTTCCCAAAACAACAAGCACATTATAAAAGACACAGAAAAGAAGAAAGCCTACAAGAAGCAATAGAAAAAGATGAAGAGTAGGAATCTCAGCATGGTTGGATTAAGGATAAATTTTTTTATTCTTTATGCCTGCTTCCTCATTTTCAGTGCTTCACATATGTGACATATTACTTAAATTTTTTTATTTAAAAAAGGGAAATGCTGACAGAAAAGGGAGAAGAAAACAACAATAATAAAGCACTCATAGCAGAAGGAAGGCAAGTGTTAGCACCTGTGCAATGAATGTGCTGCATTCCTCTGATGGAGAAAGTGCCTGCACTTGGCAATTTGGTGCTTTATATTATAGAGCCAGCAAACTTCTATTTAAAAACTATAGCCAATGTGCTGGAAGCAGCAGTCTCTACTGAAGGTTAAAAAAAAGAACACTCTGGATGCAGGCCTCAGCATGTAGCCACCACTAAGGCAAACTGAAATCGTTTCTCACCTGAAAGTAATTATGGTATGTACTGTAACTCGTATCAAAGAGAGTAGGGTGGATACAAGAAGTCTCTAATGACACTAAAAAAAAAAAAAAAAAAAAAAAAAAAACCCTTTAATTTTTAAGATCAACAGTCTGTGGGGCGAAATGCCTTCAGCCCACTCCTCAGCTGCAAGTGCAACTAACAGGGAATTCTGATCCAGACATGAAACCATGTGGATCAGGGAAATCATAGCACTGAAAGGTTCAATAACAAAAAAACAGGAGCCTCACATTTAGCTGCTAAAACAAAGACCTTTGAACACTGTTTATCCATCCTTTCCAGGATGAGAATTCCTTTTTCATAACAAAAAGTTTCCTAATTCCCCATTCACAGTACTTGTAGCTTTTCCTACTGACAGACTGAAAAAAGATATAACCAAGAAGGTCTACAACAAATTCAGAAAATATTTAAATGACTTGTATGCCATCAATCACAATAGTATCCATAGCTATTCTGGGAACACATCAATATGAATGTTTTTGGAATACAGATTGGAAGAACCCTTTGACAATTTTGAAAGCTCCCAGGGGTTAAAGGTTTACATGTTGAGAACCACTGCTGCAAAGCATATAATATATAATGAACGAAGACCATAATCTCGAGAACTTTATCTTTCCCAAGGTTATCACTTGAAATACAACTATCACACACTTATAAAAGAAATACACAATTTCATGGTGAGGTGCTAAGCAGAAGAAATGAAAACAGCTATGAATGAGTCACACGCTTGTGGGCACGGAAGTGCGTGTGGCACTTCTGAGCCCACGGGTTTCTTCTGTTGGCTCTGTGACAGAGGTTTAGCATAGAAGTAGGGACATGAGAACCCTGATATGGAGGGGAGGGGGTTCTTGTCTAAAAAGTATGGGATAAAGGTGCCTTCTCTTTCCTTATAAAGCCTTCCTGTGTCATTAGGCTGCCCGCCCCCAACCCCAAAGAAACAGGGGTGGCCCATAAGTGCCAAAAGAATAATTGTCTGGGCTTTGCATGCTGAAATTGACTTGGCAAGCTCTCCACCTCACAAAGAACACAAAGAGCTTAGTTTAGTCTGTGTGTAAATGCTTCACAATCATTACCAAAACATCCAAAGCAACATGCTCAAGGGAGGGTAATGAAGCTTTGTCTCTCCCCCTTAGTTGTAAGCTTCTGATATCCATTTATTTACTTATAACTCCTAGCAGCAGCCAACCTCCTCGATCAACATGCACTCTTGGCTGCCTTGGGCACTTCCCAACAAAGGGCTATATGGAAGCACACATGGTGGGTAAAAACCCCAAGCTCAATCTATCCCAACCCCATGGACTCTGGAGCATCTGAAGTCTAGATCTATTCAACAGAGCTGGAATGGGGGCTCTGTACTAAACAAAGAGCACTGAAAAGCACTCCTTCATACAGATAATGGGCCTAGAAGCTTCAGAAACGGCTTGGTTGACCCATATAGCAGAGGACATGAGGAGAGCCCAGATGTCAATTTGAAGAATCCTGAAAGCAGTTTGATCCAAACTTACAGGGTCTAGTCAAAGCCACACTACGCAGGGCAAGTGTGGCTGCATGTGGTTTTCCTGATGCTTTCTGATGCTCCTTCATGCAGACCTCCAGCCTTATTAACAACTTCTTTCCTACCACCTAGAATAAGTTGAATAATGGAGAGGAGCAAAGGAGCATGACCTTAATTCACACTGTGCCCTCATTTCAGACCAAGTCCAGACATTTTTTTTCTCTCTTGCTGGTGCTATGTTCTCCTGTCCTATCACCTTGTCATGATGCAGGTCCTTTGAGCTGACTGACCTTTTCAATTTTGCTGACGTAGTCAAAATTGTACCATGAATGCTGAGAAGGTGTGTCTCCCATGTTTAAACAGAGCATTATTCCAAATGAGAAAGAATTCAGGCAATAGAATGTAGGCTTGCAAAGACTGGGTGGGCTCTGAAGCCAATTGGAATTCCTGCTGTGTCACTTACCAGTTCTGTGGTCTGAAGCGGATAGACTTAACCTCTTGAAACTCTCCCATAAAGCACAGACTACAAGTACCTGCCTGATAGTGCATGCAAAAAAGGGAATAATGAGTATAAAGTGCCTTAGCACAGTGCCCAGCCACAAGATAGTAAGTTTTGTGTTGCTGCTGTGTAATGCTGTGTTAGAAATGATTTTAAAAGTCATGTTGGTAGAAGAGACATGCTAATGAGAACATGGGTAAGCATACCTTTTTGAATCAGTGCTCTTCATCACCTTGTGAGGAATAGTTATGGCCAGTTGGGACCAAGAAGCCAGTCACTTTATGTTAAGCCCCTCCAAACTGCCAGGATCATAATTCCCTATTGCCTCTCTGCTAAATAACAGGCACCAGTTCCTGGCCAAACCCAATTTCTTCAGTTTGCCACTCTCCAGCTTGGCAAGGCACGAAATTACTCACTCTCTGAAAATACCAGTTTAGCATTGACTAAAAGAACTACCCCTGTTCAGCAAGTAAGGCTGAGTAATATACTCTCCTCATGATGCTAAAATCCATTAGTTATTTCTTATCTCATCATAAGAGGGAAGGCATATGCGATGAACCAACAGATAAAATTGTATAATTGTATCTCCACCAGGATGTTTTACATTCCTGTCAGATGCCAGGCACTGGGCATAGTACTTCACACACATGATCTCACATCTTCCCAATAACCCTGCAAGACAGAGTCCTAAAGAAATGAAGTAAATTGGGTCAAACTGCACAGCATGCAGTGATGGAGGCAGTGCTGTGATTCAGCCTGGCTGGCCCCAAAGACTGTGCTCCTCGTCCTCCCGTACACCATGCTATTTCCTACTATTTTGCTTATATTGGGATTCTAAAGAACAACCAGAAGCTCTAGGACACCAAAGATTTGATACGTAACTAGAGTAGATGGAATACTAAAAACAAAACAAAAGCCCTAATTTATAAATTCAAACATGTCGTTTTGTCAAAGATTTTCCTTTATAAAGCTTATTCTGAAAGAGTGCCACGGCTGACATACACTGGAAATGTCTTCAAAACCCTTTCAAAGGCCACGTACAAAAGCTAACCCCATTATTTTAAGGTCACATTTGGTTCCTTGACCAAAAACAGTATTAATTGACCCAAACTCTGACTTGATTCACTAGATTTGGTTTCAAAAACTTTTCCCCATTATCAGAAGTCAAATTCAGTTTTCAATGGACCAGAATTTGCCATAGCTGAGGGATATTCCAAAATAAAAAACTAAAAAGTGGAGTTCCAAAACTGTTCTGACCAGTGCCAACGCTGTTAAAATGAGGTCACAGCAACTTTCTCCTCTTTGAAATAATTTTTGCTTTGCTCCTGGGATATAGCCCACTTTTCGGCTTCCCTGTCTGCCTGACACACAATCCTTGATGCCTCCTTTCTTTTTTTTTTTTTTTTCCACATTGCACTCTTTTTTTTTCTTTCTAAAAAGAATCATTTCTTAAAATGTTTATGCATCCAATACTTTGTTGTCCCTGATGCTTTCTTTTTAAATCTTTTATTATGAACATTCCCAAATATACAAAAAGTACGAAGAATATAGTAAAGCCCATGTACCCATCCCCATCTTCAACAATCCTCAAAACCTTGTCATATTTACTTTACTTTACACCATGCTTTTATTTTTCCTGGAGTACTTAAAAGTAAAGCCCAGGATATTATGTCATTTCACACTTAGATACTTCATTAGGTATCTGGAGAAATAAAAAAAAGACATTCTCCCATATAAATACAATGCCATCAATACATATAACAAAATTAACAATAACTTCTTAACATCATCTCTTAACATCATCTAATACATAGTCCACATTCAAATTTCCTTGGTCTTCTTTTTTTATACCCCAGGGATAATCACATCAACTACTACTAAGGTAACCTTTTATTGCTTTGTTAATGACTTTCAAGGCTTCGTCTCATTCATCCTTTTTTCTCTTCTGAAAAAAGCCTCTAAAATGTGAAAGCAGTGTGACTGAATAAATTAGTCTCTTCTTCCAAAAAAAATATTTTTAAACATATCATTATACTTTGAAAATATTTTCCTATGTTATTAAATATTCTTTGAAAATTTGACTTTTGCTGGTGGCCTAAATGGCCAGTACTGTATATTCCATGGATTTATTTAATTATTCTCTACTATTTGTTGGATACTTTGTTGTTTCATCTTCATTACTATGAACAGCCCTGTGGTGAACAGCCTTACACGTGCCCAAGGTTCACCTTTCTATCCTCACCTTTCACCAATGGACACCTCCTTGGCTTCAGCCATAAGGATAATTTGATACTCACTACATGCTGTGTTTTTCATCTATCTTCAATCTGTACATATGACTTGGACACCTATCCTCCAAGGCCCAACTTCCCTCTGAGGTGCTTTCACTGAGTCCCTTTGGTGGAGTAGTCATTTCCTCTCAAATGCTCCCAAAACACTTTGTACAGTGGACATGATTTATAGTATTTATTGGTATTTTGTATTTAATCATGAACCTATATTTTTACCACACTAAGCTGTGTACTTCTCAACACTTCAGTTCTTTTGTTTTTCTGTAAAACAAGCAGAATAATACTAACTCCATGTATCTGAATTTTTAAAAAGAGGTAAAGAATAGAAAGTATGAATCATATCATTTGGCAGAGAACTGGAGTTTTACAAAAGTCAGTTTCCTTCTTTTCCTCTAATAAGAGAAATTATAAATGTGTCAGACTACACTTCTATGCCTGGGAGGCAAGGAGTTAAACTTCCCCAAAATTACAGGAAGATATACTGAGCACAGGGAAATGTTGGGAAAGGGGAAGTAAAATCACTACAAGGTTGAGCACAGCTCAGGGACTTTACCAGTTGCAACATTTTCTCTATAACAATCTCTCTACTCTAGTCACTATTCTAGTCACAGGTCCTTAGATAAAAGAATAGAAAAGAAAAAAGTCATGTTAAAATCTACAGATGTGAACTTTCGATCTCTGAACCTCTTGTTCACCTCTGAGCTCTTTATTATGCTGGGTTGGTCTAGCCAAGAGAAGCCCTTAAAGGCATTCTCAGGCCTATAGTCACCTAGTGGGTAAAGAAGAGGTTGAGAAAAATAAAATTTGTGGGAGACTTTGGGTACTCTCAAAGATGCATTTGTATCTTTTAGGATTCATATCTTCCCAGAGCTGGAAGAAATAGGAGTCGGTTTCCGAAAATGTACTGTTGCTGTGGAAACATCAACAGAGCTGTAGGCAAGATCTGGATTCTGGGGCTGGCTCTAGGCATGACCATGGGCACATCAGTTAACCTCCCTGGGCCTCAGCTGCAGAATAAGGGATCTGACAAAACTCGTTCCAAGAGCCAAAGGGACAAAAATTCAAAGAGAATAGGAAGGTTAAATGACTGGCTCAATATCACTGTACTTCTAAGAAAAACCAGAGAACAGAGTTGGAAAAAATATGAAAAGTGATGTAGTTTGAAAACTGTTAAAAGAATCATATGATTTTCAAGAGCTCTGACCTAGTGCTGTGAGTGTGGCATTTAGAAATGTATTTAAAGCTAATTTGGACTATATTTAAATAATTTTCTTTTTCTGTTCTATTCCACAAAGATCTGGAAAACATTCCCAACCCTGTGTCAACCTTAAATGAGAAAAGAATCTTTAAAGAGCCACTGATTTGTAATGGAAAATTTGGATAAATCAACTATTTATACTCTGAGATTTTTATATTTCTTTTTGTCCTTTCTTCAGAACACACAGCTAAGAAAAGCCATGATGTAAGTCTGCTCTATTAGACCTCATTGGCAGACTGTTTATTCTGTATCTACAGTGTAGCAGCTTTTCTGTCTACAGCACTTAGTGGACAAGCAACCAAAGAACAAGCTTTTTTTTTTTTTTTTAAAGATTTTATTTATTTATTCGACAGAGATAGAGATAGCCAGCAAGAGAGGGAACACAAGCAGGGGGAGTGGGAGAGGAAGAAGGAGGCTCATAGCGGAGGAGCCTGATGTGGGGCTCGATCCCAGAACGCCGGGATCACACCCTGAGCCGAAGGCAGATGCTCAACTGCTGTGCCACCCAGGCGCCCCAACCAAAGAACAAGCTTAAAACAACAACAACAACAACAACAACAACAACAACAAAAAGTGTGAGCTTTGATTAATTTAGCATGAGCCTGGAGAGAAAGAGGTGTCAGAAGGCCTAAGTTTTCATCATCTTTGATCCAAATTTATTAGCCAAAGTTATTTAAGTTTTCTGAATCTCATACTCCTTATACTGCAAAACAGGATAATCACCTATCTACTCATGTATCAAGCAATGTACACATGAAAGTATTATTATAAGCACTCACCTGATAAGCTAAACTGGAATAAGTCTTCAATAAATGTCTACTATCAAATTTCTAGATCTACACTTAAAATTCAAATTGAAATCCAACATCAGAAGAACTACTGAGATCTTCCCTAAATATATACACTCACCAATTCACTGCTTTCATTGTGTTTAATATATGGGAAATTACGCCCGACTATTTCATGCATTTCTTTAAGAAACAACCTGGCCTAATGAAGAGTAGGTAGGTCTAATGGGGTATAATCAAAATGTGTGTGTGAGACCATATGCTGGGTGACAGACTAGGCAACTTGGTATGAGAAGTCATTGAAGAAGCTGAGAATGTTTCATTTGGAAAAAAGAATAGAGCCCTTCCCATTGAACGAAGAATGGTGTGACACAAGGAATAGCCTTGTTTGATTTAGCTCTGGAGGCAAAAGCAGGATAAATGCATGAAGTTCCTGGGAGTTGGATTTCAGCTCACAAGGAAGTACTTTCTGACACTTAGAGCTGCATAACAACTGAGCAGGTGGTAAGAGAAAACACTGATTGCTGGCTACTGTGGTGGGGATGGATGAGATGACTACTACACTGCCTTCTAAACCTTATATTTGATTCTTCTCTTTCTGTGACTTTGACTTTCTATGAGGACACAGAATTGTTGGGAATATGGGCCTGAATCCCCCCACCCCGACCTCCAACTTCCATTCCTGTCTCTGAAGCCTTGTCCATGCTCTCCCTACAAGGAAAAATACCATTAAGGAAATGTTTCAATGACTTTTACTGAAAATAGAAGGAAAAAAAAAAAAAAAGGGGCCAATGCTAAATTAGGTTATCTGGTTTTCAATGTGTCTTTTTTTAGCCATCAGATAGCTTTACTGCAGTTGGCTGAATTTAGTGTCTTCAAATGTGGGTGGCTAGGGCAATAAAAGGAAAGAAATTTTTATTTTTTATTTTAAGAGAAACCAAATAAAATACTCAACAAGATTTTTTTCCCTAATGTGGCCATGCTAGCACAACCTGGCTGTTTTGCAACTGGGCACTATTAACATCTATTTATAGCCAGTATTTTCATAGATGAATCACATTTACCATGAGACAGTTAATATTAAGGGCTCAACCAGCTCTGCTGGGAACCCCATAATCTTACTACATCTCTTTCCATTCCCCTTTGAGGGAACTAAGTTATAGCTGAATAGTTCCATGCAGAAAGATGGGAAATCCAAGTGGAAATGTAAAGCTAGCAGACAGCATGTTCCCTAAATTAAGCAAAGTACGGGATGTTAAATACATTCAAATTTTAGGCCCTGGATCACTGCCAGCTCTGTCCCTTGGAGATGAGCATCCTACAGTTAGCACAGGCTCACTCTGCATTATGTAGCCATCTTGTCATCAGAATAATTCACCTCAAATTTCCTACTGAACCGAATTTAAATGACACTGCTACATACAAGATGTCACATACATAAAATCAGAACTAATGATTGTTAAATACGCTGTCAAATAAACAGATGGCATACAGTGTATCTTCAGTTCATTTTATGTGTGTATGTGGGAAGGTGGGGGTAAGGGAGGCCTAAGGTCAGGGTATATATGATCAAACATTTTTAAAATTCAGTGACATTAACTGGAGATTTCTGGTAAGTCCTGGGGATCTAGAGTCACTTCTTCACACAGTGTGTGCACATACACCCACACTCTGTACTTTGTATAGGCACCGGCACTACCTTGATACTGATAGTCATTTGTCTTTGATATCTCCTGTAAGAGTCTCCACCCTTAATTTACCTTTACCAAGCCTTTTCTTAACAGCATTTACTTCAGGCTAAAACTCTAAGATTAAATAAGGTAAAACAAAGCACTTAAAACAACTGCACTTGGCCTGTGGTAAGAGGTCTATACATATGAGCTACTTACTAGTTTCTCAGTACAGGCATACATCAGAGATTCAGGTTCAGTTCCAGATCACCCTAACAAAGGGAATATTGCAATAAAGTGAGTCAAGTAAATTTTCTGGTGTTCCAGTTTACATTATACTGTAATCTATTAAGTGTGTAGTAGCCTTATGTCTAAAAAAAATAATGTATACACCTTAATTAAAAAATACTTTACTTATTGCTAAAAAAGGCTAACCATCATCTGAGCTTTCAGCGAGTTGTAATCTTTTTGCTGGTGGAAGGTCTTGCCTCAATGTTGATGGCTGCTGACTGACCAGGACGGTAGTTTCTGAAGGCTGGGATTGCTGTGGTAATTTCTTAAAATAAGACAACAATGCACTCTTCCTTTTATGAAGGATTTCTCTCTAGCAGGTGATGTTGTTTGACAGCATTTTACCCACATTAGAATTTCTTTCAAAATTAGAGTTAATCCTTTCAAATCTGCTGCTTTATCAACTAAGTTTATGAAATATTCTAAATCCTTTGTTGTCATTACAACAATCTTCACAGCATCTTCACTAGGAGTAGATTTTATCTCCAGAAACCACTTTCTTTGCTCATCCGTAAGAAGCAACTCATCAGCAGTGAAAGTTTTATCATGAGCTTGCAGCAATTCAGTCACTTCTTCAGATGCCACTTCTAATTCTACTTGCTGTTTCCACCACATCTGCAGTTGCTTCCTCTACTAAAGTCTTGAACTTCTCAAAGTCATCCATGAGGGTTGTAATCGACTTCTTCCAAATTCTTGTTAATGTTGATACCCTCTTCTCATCAATGATGAATGTTCTTGATGGTGTTCAGAAGGTTTTCAATGTACTTTGCCCATATTCATCAGGGGAATCACTAAATAGGGCAGCTATAGTCTTACAAAATCTCTCTCTTAAATAATAAGACTTGAAAGTCAAAATTACTGCTTGATCAGGGGTACCTGGGTGGCTCGGTTAAGTGTCTGGCTCTTGATTTTGGCTCAGGCTATCAACTCAGGGTCCTGGGATAGAGCCCCACATTGGGCTCCCCACTCAGCAGGGAGTCTGCTTCTCTCCCTCTCCCTCTGCCCCTCCCCTGCTCACACTTTCTCTAAAAGTAAATAAATCTTTAAAAAAAAATTACTCCTTGATTCATGGGCTGCAGAATGGATGCTGTGTTAGCAGGTATGAAAACAACAATCATCTCATTGCACATCTCCATCAGAGCTCTTGGGTGACCAGATGCAGTGTCAATGAACAGTCATATGTTTTCCCCCCCCTTCATTTCTTTTTTTAAGGTTTCATTTATTTGACAGAGAGAGAGACACAGCGAGAGAGGGAACACAAGCAGGGTGAGTGGGAGAGGGAGATGCAGGCTTCCTGCCGAGTGGGGAGCCCCGGTGAGGGATTCCATGCCAGGACCCCAGGATCATGACCCAAGCTGAAGTCAGACGCTTAACAACTGAGCCACCTAGTCATGCCAAGAGCATGACTCTTGATCTCGGGGTGGTGAGTTCGAGCCCCATGTTGGGTGCAGAGATTACTTAAAAAATAAAATCTGAAAAAAAAAATGCCATTCCAGTCAAAGCCTTGGTAATAGAACCAAACTTTCCAATGGTGTCTTGTTACAAGGAAAACAAGATTCCCACTGAACTTATGCAAATAATTTATAATTGCCATAAAAGAAATAAAAATATTTTATGATTGCCCTAAAAGAATCCTGGAGGGTTACAGGTATGGAGAAAAGGTAAGTATTTGAATTTGTTTACAAAAGAACATTTTTATCAAATTTCTGTAAGTTGTAGATATCTTTTTTTTAAAGATTTTATTTATTTATTTATTTATTTATTTATTTATTTATTTATTTATTTCAGAGACCAACAGACAGATAGTGAGAGAGAGCATGAGCAGGAAGGAGAGGGAGAAGCAGGCTCCCCACTGAGCAGGGAGCCCAACAACGTGGGGCTCCATCCCAGGACCCTGGGATCGGGACCAGAGCCGAAGGCAGAAACTCAACTGACTGAGCCACCCAGGCGCCCCTGCAGATATCTTAATAGAAAAAATTTCCTTAAATGTGGAAAAGCAAACTTGGGGGGGGGGGGAACAACAGTGTTTTGAACAGGAGTCATTAAAAACGCTCACCTTTTTTCTTAAAAACAAACAAACAAAAACCCAATCATCATTTTCCTGAATTCATTCAGTTCCACGTTATTACTTTTTGTTCTGTTTAAATGCAGCTTTTTCATAAGTTCTGGAAATTCATAGTTTAGTTTTATGATCTTAAGGTTACCAGAAACCTGTATTTGTCAAAGGTCCTTTTTGTGAATCTTCCTGAAGCTGAACTATATTTTGCAAGAGCATCAGAACAGTAACTGTAAAGGACACAAGAGTCAAAAATGGACATGGATATTGTATGAAACCAGAAAAGACCCCGAATAGCCAAAGGAATGTTGAAAAAGAAAACCAAAACCGGTGGCATCACAATTCTGGACTTCAAGATCAATGACAAAGCTGTAATCATCAAGACAGTGTGGTACTGGTACAAAAACAGACACACAGATCAACTGAACAGTCATATTTTGAAAGGAATCTCTTTTTATGAGCAGTAGGTCTCAACAGTGGGCTTAAAACATTAAGTAAACCATGTTGTCAACAGACGTGCTACCATCCAGGCTTTTTTATTCCATTTATAGCATAATTCTTAAGGGCCCTAGGAATTTTTGGAATGGTAAATAAGCACTGGTTTCAACTTAAAGTCACCAGCTGTAGTAGCCCTTAAAAGAGTCGGCTTGTCCTTTGAAGTTTTTAAAGCCAGGCATTGATTTCTCCTTCCTAGCTATGAAGGTCCTAGATGGCATCTTCTTCCAATAGAAGGCTGTTTCATCTCCACTGAAAATCTGATGTTCAGTGCAGCCACCTTCATTAGTGATCTTAGCTAGATCTTCTGGACAATTTGCTGCGTCACCTGGCACTTTTATGTTATGGAGATGGTTTCTTTCCTTAAACCTCATGAACCATCTACTAGCCTCCAACTTTTCTTCTGCAGCTTCCTCACCTCTCTCAGTCTTTAGAGAATTCAAACAAGTTAGTGCCTTGTTCTCGACAAGGTTTTGACTCACCAAAAGGTTGTGGGCTGGCGTAATCTTCTAACTAGACCACTAAAACTTTCTCCATATCAGCAATATGGCTGTTTTGCTTCCTTATCAATTCATGTGTTCACTAGAGTAAGCACTTTAAATTTTCTTCACGAACTTTTCTTTTGCATTCACAACTTGACTAACTGTTTGGCACAGGGGCCTAGGTTTCAGCCTTTCCGTTTGCAACATGCCTTCCTCACTAAGCTTAGTCATTCTATAGAGATACATGCAATACTTCCTTTCACTTGAATACTTAGAGGCCATTATAGTGTTACTACTGGATAAATTTCAATACTGTGCCTCAGAGAATAGGGAGACCTCAGGACAGGGAGACAGAGAAATGGCTGATTGGTGGAGCAGTCAGGACACACACAACATACACTGATTGAGTTCATCATGGGTGTGGGTTAGAGCTGCCCCCAAATAATTACAATACTAACATCAAAGATCACTGACCACAGATCACCATAATAATATAATTGTTATGAAAAGGCCTGAAATATTGCAAGAATTACCAAAATGTGACCATGAGACATAAAGTAACTGCTATTAGAAAAATAGTGCCAATAGACTTTCTCAACAGAGGTGCCACAAACCTTCAACTTGTAAAAAGTGCAGTATCTGCAAAGCACAATAAATGAAGTGCAACAAAAAGAGGTACACCTGATACTGTTTTTCTAACTTTCTAGCCAGATGAATCATCTTTACAATGAAGCAGTTCCTACTCAGAGCCAACCAGCTCTGCTGAGGATTGCATGATTCAATCATTCAGTGAATTCCTGCTGATGTACAAATCTGTTGGGAACTAGGAATACAGACATAAACAGGGACTTTGCTCACAAAGCATGAATAATAAATCTATTATACCAGGTACCCTTACTTCCATTTTGTATTTGAAGGCTCAGGGAGGTTTAGTAACCACGTGTGGTCTAGACAGAGCTAACTTATTGAAGCTATGATTTAAGCCCAGACCTTTGTAATTCCACAATCTCATACTCCTTCTATTATGCTCTGCCTATGCCATACCCAGGTATAAAAATAAACTAGAACAAATACCTAGCACAATACCTGTACAGTAGGTACTTCGTAAATGTTTGTGAATAACTTAATGCTGAACTAGGATTTTTTCCTTTACTATGTATGTCTTCTTATAAGATCCTAAATAGACAGAGCATAGTAATTTGCTGGACACTTTGGGTCCAGTCTGCCCAAGTTAGGATGTGCTACTTTCTAGCTGTATGAGCTCAGCAAATTACCTAACAGCTACAAGCCTCAGTCTTCTCCTCTGCAAAATGAGGATGAATAACAGTTTTGTGAAGACTAACTGAGTTAATCAAAGGAAAGCATTTAGAACAGGCCTATATTTGGTAAATACGGAATAAGCTATCGCTATTACTATTATTTTCTTCCCTAAGTTGGAGTTTTGATCAGCTAACTCAGTATCATAGTAAGTGATCAAGACCAAAAATAATTTCATTTATTGAGGCTTTTCCTTTATACAAGTAAAATGTCCTCTTTTCCAACATTCAAAGAGGAAAATAAACAGGTACATGGAGACAAAATTATGTCTAAACAGCACCGGGTGATTATGTATAGTAAGCATTTTTTGATATCTAAAATTAGTAAAGAATGATTAAGAAAAATCAACATTTATTTATTTATTTTTGTGCTTGTATTGGGTTTATTTATTTTTTTAATAATATTTTTTATTATATTATGTTAGTCACCATACAGTACGTCCCTAGTTTTTGATGTAAAGTTCCATGATTCATTACTTGCGTATAACACCCAGTGCACCATGCAATACGTGCCCTCCTTACTACCCGTCACCAGCCTATCCCATTCCCCCCACCCCCTCCTCTCTGAAGCCCTTAGTTTGTTTCCCAGAGTCCACAGTCTCTCATGGTTCATTCCCCCTTCTATTTAACCCCCCCTTTCTTCTCCCCTTTATTCTCCTACCGATCGGTAGGAGAAGAAAGAAAATTTAATTTTTATAGTAAGGAGTTGGCTAGAAGTTTGTGTGTATTGGAAGCTGAATAAGCCACTATTTACATTTGGCTATTTCCTTAACTAAATTAAGTAAATAGCTGCAAATTCTTTACTTGTCCTTCTCCTGCATAGACACATCCTTACCAAAGATCCACCATGATTTCAACCAGCTTAAACCCAAGAAAAACTGACCGAGGTCACCACATAGGAAAACAAAACAGAATCTGCTTCTCAGGGCCAAATGAACTGTATTTGTATCCATAGATACAACACAACAGAGAATCACAGAGTTCCAAAGTGGGAAGCCCCAGGACCTCGGAGATCATCTAGTCTCAAGCCCCAATCCTACTGTCAGGGGATCTGTTAGGGCGTGAGGAACAGGATAGAGGTCAAGGGAAAGAACCCCTGGTCCTTGTTCCAGCCTAAATGATCTCTTAGGGCCAACCTAGCCCAACATCATCATTTTATAAGTGACAACCCAGAGTCTGGCTAATTAAAAGCAGAGCTGAGATCAGAAGCCAGGTTTCCTGAATCCCAGTCTATCACTCTCTTACACTCCTGAGGGCTGCCATTCTATGGCTATGATAGTCACAGATAATGTGTTGCACTGTGTTAAACTGACAACTAAGCAGGATTTCTCTTTCCAAAACCATTAGACATTATGTTACTGCTAGCACTTTATGAAAAGAGCAAGGCATCATTATTTCGTATAAACAAAAGCAACTTTCCATTCCTTTTTTTTGGGGGGGGGGAGGGTAACCTGAAAATCCCAAACCACTGTTGCTATTACAAAATATGTCTTTTCCTCAGTACACACCCCTGGGCAAAGCACAGATGCATTAAAATTTTGCCAAGACAAACAATGAAGTCACTGATAATATAAAGCATGAAGTATCATGAAATTCATGTCTTTGTTTTCTTCCTCTCCATACTTAATTACTTCTCATTACTGATCATTTTGTGGTTGTTGGCACAAGGGCAAGGAAACTCCACCACTGTAAACATGTGGAGACATATAACACCTCAGTAGACCAGAAGTCTGCACACGACGACCTGTTCACAAATCCAATGTGCATGCCGTCAAGAATGTTGATGCCACCAACCCCAGCCCCCAAAGAGGATTATCAGTCTTCGAAAAACTCTAATCACTTTAAAAAAGAATAAGCAAAGTATCAAAATATTTTAGGTCATTCCTTTTTATCATTTATAAATATCGTCATTACCAAAGCACTTGTGGTTTCCTGAAAGATTTCACCTAACCCACCTCAAAAGTGAGTCAAAGGAAGCTGGGATATATATACAGAGTTTCATTCAAGTTTTCTGTAGCAGCTCGGCTTGCCTTTAACTCAAAGGGTACTTATGAGAAATGCTTATTAAACTACTTTTCTTAATAGAAGCTTACACTATCTTGTAATTCTGGAAGGCACACCTTGGGTAAAATTAATCCAGAGGAATCCTTATTGATTAGCAGAAGAATACAAGTTGATTCTTATCAATAGACTACTGTTGGGGCACCTGGGAGGCTCAGTAGGTTAAGTGTCTGACTTTGGCTCAGGTCATGATCTCAGGGTCCTGGGATTAAGCCCTGGGCTCCTTGCTCTTCGGGGAGTCTGCTTGTCTCTCTTCCTCTGCCCCTCCCCTGCTCATGCTCAAGCGTTCTCCCTTTCTCTCAAATAAATAATTTTTTTTAAAAAAAGGGCTATTGCTCCCCATACGAATATGTGGGTAAGAGAAAGCACAGGAATACACAATAGAAATCATTAACGCCCCCCCCTCACAAAACCTTATGCTTCCAAGAAACTGAAAGAAGTAAAGCATATTTTACCCCTTTTAACTAGACATTTAGGGGCGCCTGGGTGGCTCAGTTGGTTAAGCATTTGACTCTTGATCTCAGGTCTTGATCTCAGGGTTGTGAGCTCAAGCCCTGGGTTGCGCTCCATGCTGGGTGTGGAGCCTACTTAAAAACGACAACAACAACAAAAGAAAAACTAGACATTTATTCAATTTTCATGAAAATCTGAATCTGTAAGTGTTGTACACCTACAGTTTTTAAAAAATGGCTGTAGTTAACTTCCCAACTCTTTCTATTCTTCTGCAATGTGACCTTGCAGCTCCAACAATCAAGAGGTGAAATCTCTGACTCCACTTCTTGAATTGGGGTTGGCCTTGTGACGTTCTCTTGACAATAAGAACATGGCCTTAAAATTTCAGCTGTCATACTCTTGAAATGCTGCCCTGAGACCACCATGTGGGGAACCCTTGTCTAGCCTATCAGAGGTTGAGAGCCCATGTGGAGCAGAGATAAGATGATCCAGCTGAGGTCTACTAGTCCAAATAGCTGACAGACAGAAATGTGAATAAGCCCATCTTAGACCATCAAGGCCTAGGTGAGCTTCAAGATGACGTAAGCTGCAGAATGAACCACAAAATTTTTAACTATTGGTATTTAGCCACCACCTAAATTTTGATGTAGGCCACAAAGTAGAAGAAGAAACCAGTCGCCTTGTGGAATACCCATGATGTATGAAACATCAGGTCAAATACCCTATGGGAGACCTAAATAAATGGAGATTAATAACAGAAGAAATGGGTGGCCCTGTCCTTCATGGGTGAATATATCTATAAATGAAGTGGCACTTAATATTTACCTGTTTTACCAATTTTTTAGTATATGTGTTGTTGAAGCTAGCACAATATCTGTTTTAAATATATCTAGTCTATGTTAAGAACCTGCCATTATTCCTACAGGCCAGAACAAGGGTCTTCCTGGAATGTTCAAGACAACCCAGTGGGGTAGGAAAAAATAATTAGATATGTTTATTTTTTAATTACTATTTTTCATTTTCATTTTTGGATGTTTTCATATCATACACTATATGCATGTTTTCATAAGGTACATAGCATAATATATAAACATTATTTATATATACATAAATATATATATAATGGGGTTTTCCACAGACGTATCTCCCACAGATCCTCAACCTTCCATCCCTATACAAAAAATATACTTTTCTATGCTTTGCTTTTCTCAAATAAATGAATTCTTCCTTGGCTATCTAGGGAAGAATCTGTGATAACTACTATCACAGATCATTGTTCATCTGTACTGTAATTACTTAGCAAGACTATAAGCATGTTTCAGATAGGGTGTCTATATTCATTCCAGGCAATGTGTCTGTAACTGTTTGTCTTTGGCAGTACAGGATAATGCATTATGGCATGATTTTTAGAGTACAGGTTCTGGAGCCAGGTTGCCTGGATTCAGATCCCAGTTCTGCCAGTTATTAGCTGTGCAAACTTAGAAAAACAATTCTCAGCTGAAAATTAACACTGGGATTATTTCCTTAAGAATTGTCTTTTAACTATAACCTTTTTTTTTTTATTTTAATGTTTTTTTAATTATATTATGTTAGTTACCATACAGTACATCCCTGGTTTCTGATGTAAAGTTTGATGATTCATTAGTTGCATATAACACCCAGTGCACCATGCAATAAGTGCCCTCCTTACTACCCATCACCAGTCTATCCCATTCTCCCACATCCCTTCCCCTCTGAAGCCCTCAGTTTGTTTCTCAGAGTCCATAGTCTCTCATGTTTCATTCCCCCTTCTGATTATCCCCCTTTCTTTATCCCTTTCTTCCCCTAGCGATCTTCCTAGTTGTTATGTTCCATAGATGAGAGAAATCATATGATAATTGTCTTTCTCTGCTTGACTTATTTCACTTAGCATTATCTCCTCCAGTGCCATCCATGTTGCAGCAAATGTTGAGAACTCGTTCTTTCTGATAGCTGAGTAATATTCCATTGTATATATGGACCACAACTTCTTAATCCAGTCATCTGTTGAAGGGCATCTCGACTCCTTCCACGATTTAGCTATTGTGGACAATGCTGCTATGAACAATGCTGCTATGAGCATATGGCCCTTCTCTTCACTACGTCTGTATCTTTGGGGTAAATACCCAGTAGTGCAATGGCTGGGTCATAGGGTAGCTCAATTTTTAACTTTTTAAGGGACCTCCACACTGTTTTCCAGAGTGGCTGTACCAACTTGCATTCCCACCAACAATGTAGGAGGGATCCCCTTTCTCCACATCCTCTCCAACAATTGTTGTTTCTTGCCTTGTCAATTTTTGCCATTCTAACTGGCGTAAGGTGGTGTGGTTTTGATTTGAATTTTCCTGGTGGCTAATGATTTTGAACATTTTTTCATGTGTCTGTTAGCCATTTGTATGTCTTCATTGGAAAAGTTTCTATTCATATCTTCTGCCCATTTTATGATTTGTTTATTTGTTTCTCGTGTATTGAGTTTGAGAAGTTCTTTGTAGATCTTGGATACCAGTCTTTTATCTGTAGTGTCATTTGCAAATATCTTCTCCCATTCCGTGGGCTGCCTCTTAGTTTTTTTGACTGTTTCCTTGGCTGTGCAGAAACTTTTTATCTTGATGAAGTCCCATAAGTTCATTTTATCTTTTGTTTCTCTTGCCATTGGAGATGTGTCATGAAAAAGGTTGCTTTGGCCGATGTCGTAGAGATTGCTGCCTATGTTCTCCTCTAGGATTTTGATGGATTCCTGTCTCACATCAAGGTCTTTCATCCATTTGGAGTTTATCTTTGTGTATGGTGTGAGAGCGAGGTCACGTTTCATTCTTTTGCATGTAGCTGTCCAATTTTGCCAGCACCATTTATTGAAGAGACTGTCTTTTTTCCACTGGATGTGTTTTCCTGCTTTATCAAATATTAATTGCCCAGTACAGCTCGAAATCCGGCATTGTGATGCCCCCAGCTTTGTTTTTCCTTTTCAACAGTTCCTTGGCGATTTGGGGCCTTTTCTGGTTCCATACAAATTTAAGGACTATTTGTTCCAGTTCTTTGAAAAATGTCCTCGGTATTTTGATCGGGATAGCATTGAAAGTGTAGATTGCTCTGGGTAGCATGGACATTTTAACTATGTTAATTCTTCCGATCCATGAGCATGGAATATTTTTCCATCTTTTTATGTCTTCCTCAATGTCTTTCAAGAGTGATTTATAGTTTCTAGAATATAGGTCCTTTACGTCTCTGGTTAAGTTAATTCCAAGGTAACGTATGGTGTTTGGTGCTATTGTAAATGGGATGGATTCCCTAATTTCTCTTTCTTCAGTCTCATTATTCGTGTAGAGAAATGCAACTGATTTCTGAGCATTGATTTGGTATCCTGCCACATTACTGAATTGCTCTATAACTTCTAATAGTTTGGGCGTGGATTCTTTTGGGTTTTCCATATAGAGTATCATGTCATCTGTGAAGAGAGACAGTTTGACTTCTTCCTTGCCGATTTGGATACCTTTTATCCCTTTTTGTTGTCTGATTGCTGTTGCAAGGACTTCTAGTACTTTGTTGAATAATAGTGGCGAGAGTGGGCATCCTTGTAGTGTTCCTGATCTTAAGGGAAAGGCTTCCAGCTTTTCCCCATTGAGAATATTTGCTGTAGGCTTTTCATAGATGGCTTTTATGAGATTGAGAAATGTACCCTCTATTCCTACACTCTGAAGGGTTTTAATCAGGAAAGGATGCTGTATTTTGTCAAATGCTTTTTCTGGATCAATTGAGAGGATCATATGGTTCCTGAGTCTTGTTGATATGATGTATCATGCTGATCGATTTGCGAATGTTGAACCACGCTTGCATCCCAGGTATGAATCCCACTTGGTCATGATGGATAATCCTTTTAATGTAGTATTGGATTCTATTAGCCAGGATCTTGTTTAACTATAACCTCTTTCTTGGTGGAAATCATCAGACCTCGTTTACTGCACATCCACATGAAGCATTTAGATTTCTGTGGATTTCTATAAGATGAAGATCCACAAATCCATCTCTTCTAAATACGCTATTCATAGCCTATGCTAGAACAAAGGCATATGGGCAAGAATTATTATATCTCAAAGGGAAAAGGGGTTATTGACATCACCTCCCTATGTCCCTCACGTCACAACTAGGGATACTGGGCTCACAAAGGGTCAATGTTTTAACTAAGTTCCACAGCTGATTTGTGACTGAGTTCTTTTCATTTGACTTCTGTCTAGTTCAGTGCACTTCTCATTAACCCAGTTTTAGGAATTTTTTCTATAAACCTTTTGAGTAAAAGTGTATCATTTGTATTAAGGGAAGTAAGGAAGCCATACCACAAATAACCAATTTAGTACATGACACACAGTGGACTTTCAATAAATGCTTGGTGCAGTATGAGTGGAGGGATGAACAAAGCCTAGCTGGCTGGCTCAGAAGTCCTCACGGTTTCTAAACTATTCTGACACTCAGGGCTCTCAAGTGGTGCCAGCAATCTGGGGCTGTTGAGAATCACTTCCCTCTCTCTCTTTTTTAAGATTTATTTATTTATTTATCTGAGAGAGAAAGTGACTGTGTGCACTTGAAGTGGGGGAGGGGCAGTGGGAGAAGGAGAGAGAGAATTCTCAAGCAGACTCCCCACTAAGCATGGACGTGGAGCCTGACATGGGGCTTGATCCCACTACCCTGGGATCATGGCCTGAGTCGAAATCAAGAGTCAGATGCCTAACTGACTGAGCCACCCAGGTGCCCCTGGTAAGAATCACTTATTAAACAGAGTACCCAGCAAAAACACAAAGCTATTCTTTCAATCTTTTTCTTTTTCCTTCTGTATTCATACTTCACATCTCATTAGATGAAAGAGATAATTGAATATACTTGCTTTTCTTCTTGAATTTTCCCCCTAACTATAAATGTAATATAGATTCACTTTACAATTTTGGTAATAAAAATAAAGTTAATAATAATGTTAATAAAAGATAATATTTATTTAGAGTGCTAATTTTATACCAGTCATGTTGCAGACACTTGACATGTGTTGACATGTAATCCTCACAGCAACTTTAGGTTACAAACATTCTACTACTCTTATCCCCATTGTATAGATGAGAAAAGTGAAGCATAGAGGTAGTAAGTAACTTGCCCAAAGTTTTACAGCTAATAAATAATGGAGTAGGGATTTAAACTCAGGGAGTATGGTCCTAGAGTCCGTGGTCTTCACACTCTTTTATACTGCCACTGATCAAGTTTTGGTTTCTAATGCAAATTATGAGAAAAGAAAAACGAATTTAAAATTTGATAAATTTGACTAAATTAAAATCTAAAATTTCCATACCATAAAATACAATAAATAAAGTGAAAATGTAAGCTACAGACCAGAAAAGGTAATAGTAAAACATATAATCAACAAAATGGTAATTGTATATAATATGTAAAGAAATTCTACAAATCTGTAAGAGAGAGAGACAACCAACACAAAAGAAAAATGAGCAAAGATCATGAACAAGCAATTTATGAAGAAACCTAAATGGCCTTTCAACACAAAAAAGGATGCCCATCTCACTAAAAATTATAGGATGCAAATTAAATATATACAATGGAATATTAAAAAGTCAGATACCATTTCATTTATCAAGATGGGAAAAACTATAAATTCAATAATAGGAAGTGTTGATGAAGATATGAAACAATACTCTGCTGTCAATTGGTATTCCGCTTAGAGGAGCAATAATCCCTAGTAATGTTGAGAGAACACATACTTCACAGTCCTAAAATCCCACTCCTATGTCCTAAAGAATATTCCCAGAGAAATGCATGTACATAGGAAAAAAATGTAATATTCATTGAAGCATTTTTTCTAATACTGAAAAATAAACTCTTTAAACATTCATTGAGAGTAAAATGTATAAGTAAATGGTGGACTAGTCACATAATGAAATACTATATAGCAATCAAAATATACAAACTAAAGTAAAATGGAACAAGGAAGAATCTAGAAAATACAGAATGAAAAAGCATGTTTCAGCAATATATATTCAATATGCTATTTAGATGAGGCTTGAAAATATGCAAATCTCCATACTACATATTGTTCAGCAATATATATATACACATGTTTAAAAAAAGTATAAAACATGTATGGGAATACATACCAAATTCAAGATAGTTACTTTTGGGGTGGGAAGCATAGAGAATAGGTTAAGGAAGAGATAAATAGGGAGCTTCAACTGTATCTATAATACTTCACATTAAAAAATTGTTTTCTAACATATACAGTAAATTAAGATTTTATGAATTTGTGTGGTAGCATGTAGTGGTTCATTATACTTCCCACACTTTACTGTATGCTTTAGTTTTACAGATCTTTGAAGAAATACTATTTTTTTAATATATATATTTTTATTTTTAAGTAATCTCTATACCCAATGTGAAGCTTGAACTCACAACCCCAAGATCAAGAGTCACACATTCCACTGACTGAGCCAGCCAAGTGTCCCAGCAATATTATCTTTTTAAAGAAATATTATTATAGACTGTATGGGGAAAAAAAGAAATATTATAACCTAAAAGCAAGGCACTAAGATTATAAAAGTTTCAAGATTTTAGGAGTAAAATTAATACTCTGTACACCATTAAAGTAGACTATAAGCTCAATTGATATTTGTCTTTTCATTAAAACTCAAAGGTGGAACAATTTTTCTTGCTCTTATAAATTAATTTGGATAATTATATAATCAGATGTGAGCTAATGTGTCCCTCAAATATGAATTTATTTTGTTTCCATATTGGCCAACTACTATAGGCAGGATTACTCCTATTTTGAAGATGGGTGTCCTAGCTATAAATCCTTGATGTATCCAAGGACAGATCTGTAATTTTAGCAGAATGTCAGGGATATAGCCAGGGACCAAGCCTTCATTCCTTTAATACTAGACTTTATTGTCAAAACAAAGTAACCCAACAGATTTTCTAGCAGTAATTCTGATGCTTCTGTTTTAAAGCACCAAAGACTAAGAAATTTCAAAAAAAAATTTTAAAACTTCCAAAGGAAATACTATAATGTGAATCTGCAGAAAGTTAGAACAATTAGCAAATTTACCATTTTACAATTATGTTAAGTACATCTTAACTCAAGTAAACACTTAGGCTGTGGTCAGAAGTATGACCTGGATGCCTGACTTGAAATACTTGGTGGATGAAGTTCAAATATAGTCTGTTTACCCATGGACATAGTGGCCTTAATCAAAGCATAACACCTTTTTTAAAATGTTGATTTTAAAAACAGAAGTGTAAATAAAACTGTGATTTATGAATCTACTAATGCTGTTCTCTGCTGTAGACCTCAGAAAGATCGAGTCTTTGGCTGTAGTAAATACAGAAAGAGTGCAGACCTGTTAAAGCAGTAATAGGTCCCCATATTAAAACTCTACTTCCATTAAGAGGTACAAATTGTTTTCCTTCTTTCCAGGCTTTAAAGAATGCGTTCCAGAAGCAGTGACACAGAGGGCTCAGCCCAAAAGCAATTTCCAAGACATAGTAAAGACCATGGTTTCCAAGGGCCTGAGGACATGAAGCAGAAACAGCAAGACGAAGACCCCACCAGTGAGTCAGATGCAATTCTTCCCTGTCCTAAGTCACACGGTGGTATCGGTCATGACGGAGAAGACCTCTCAAGAGATGACCTATTATTTCTTCTGAGCATTCTGGAAGGAGAGCTGCAGGTCAGCTGGGTTAGAATTATCTCCAAGTTCAAAGAGAAGGCTGCTTGTGAGTTTGGTGTGTATGCTGCCATGGAAATAGATTAGCTGTGGTTCATACCTGTATGTAGATGAAAGAAAGTACACATATACAGAATTCTCTTCTGCCAACTGAAAGGGCAATTAATCATATCTGAAAGGGCTGTCATTATGACATGCAACTGGCATGCATCATGTGAAAGATCACATCCTCTGCCCATGCTGCTCATGAGCTTCAGTACACAGGCATGTATGAGTAACAGTGACTTCCAGATTGGCTTAAATAACAAGAGGCACATTTATACCCCATGTAAATTGGCTCCTAGACCTGCCCAAACATTATTAACCTACATAAAAAACTAAAAACAGCTACCACACATATAGGAAAGTCTTATTTCCTACCCCTTAAAATGCAAATGTCAGTCCAATTAAGGGTATCATGTTAACTACTTCAAACAATAAAAAATGTTGGGTCCCCCCAGTGTTGTATACTGCTCATGTTGAAAACAGTATTAACGTGTAATTAGATTATAAGAAGGATGAAGGGACATAATTTTACTGCCTTTTGTAAAAGGTGCTATAAACAAATATGATTTGTTTATATTTGAAATATAAGGAAAAAAACCACTCAACTCTCAGAAGAAATCCCTTTCAGAAACTGCTGGTAGATAAAGCAAGCTTTCTGAAATGGCTTTTGTTCCTACAGGCTCGAGATGAAGTCATAGGCATTTTGAAGGCTGAAAAAATGGACTTGGCTTTGCTGGAAGCTCAGTATGGTTTTGTCACTCCAAAAAAGGTGTTAGAGGCTCTCCAGCGAGATGCTTTTCAAGCAAAATCTGCCCCTTGGCAGGAGGACATCTATGAAAAACCAATGAATGAGGTATGTATCACATCAGGGCTGTGCACCTGGAAGGTGGAAAAGTTCACTAGCCAGCCAAGCACTAGGCCTGGAAGGTGAACGTGACGTATAATTCTTTTTTGATTATTTACAGTTTTATGTTCTCACACATTTAAAATCTACCCAAGGCAGATAAATACTGCATGTTCTACAGGAAAGAAAAGGAGAACAAATCATAGATAGGATGTTTCCACTAGGTTTGTTTCTTAACATCAGGCTGAAAGCTGACAAATACAAGAGATTTTCTCTCTCTCTCTCACATACACACAGAGACACAGACACTCAGACACACACATGTGCACACATACACATGCACACAAGAGACAACACATATGGGGACTTGAAGGCTATACAGGTTATAATAAAAACAGATAAACTTCAAGCATAGAGGTTAATTTCTTTAAAAACACTGAGGTATTATGTCACAGAAATTTTGAGCATGAATGGAAATCACCTGAAGCATTGTCCAAGATATGGAGTTTTAGAAAGCATATGTTTTAGATGAGTGCTATCCTCTTTTTTCTTCAAAAGCTTAATGACAGCAAAGATCTCTCCTTCATCAAGTGTGCCCAGCAATGACAACAGCAAAGATGAAAAGTCTCAACATGGCCACCACTGGACAAAGATGCGGCACTGCTTGCTCTTTTACTTGCTGACATTTCTAAAACTCTTTGGCATCCTTATTTTATTCTCCTTTTTTCCTCTGAGACCTCAGTGGAAAATTTCATAATTTTTCATTTTTATAAAAAGGAAACAACTAGGAGCATGAGTTAAGGCTGGAGAGACTGAAACCAAGTTTTGGACAAATTTCCCCCACATAAGTTCTGGCAACCTATCTCAGGACTGACCTCTAATGTCCTTGCTATTCTCGTCTTGGGTGTCTCATGAGAGATGACTACTGTCTTGCCAAATTGTGAAGGAGTTTGGTCATATGGATCTGCTTCTCTGAGGGGTAAGGATGAGACCACCCAAAGTCTGTTGACTTGCACTTTAATCCAAATTTTAGAAAGAGGAGCTGAAGCTGCATTCAAGTCAAGAGTGTTAAAAATGTGTCCTGGCTCCCAACATAGTGACTGTGAAACAGCATTAGGCACAAATTCCCCAACTCATATAAGTGCAAATGCAAATTGATGATAACTGAGTATATCCTGACAAAACTTCACAAATGGCACAAACCCTCAACACCTCAGTGTGAAATGAACAGAATGATTCCTAATTTATGCTAAAATCACTAGGAAAGTTTCAGTTTCACAATAATCCTATTGCACACATGCAAAATTGGAAATACCCTGACTCTCTACAAATGCTTGTCCCTGAAAGTTACCCACAATTTAGCCCCTTATAAATCCAATCTTATTTGATTACTCTCACAACACATACACATAAATACTCCCTTACAAATACAGACTTCTCACATTCCCACTTCCATGATGTGTCCCCTTTTCTTCTTTTGCCTTTTACTTCTGCCTTATAGATTGCTCTCCTCAGCTACGAGTCTACCCATTCCTTGAAGCCCACATAACTCTACCTACCCTACAATCCAGTTGTCTACCCTCTTCTTCTATCTAGGAATAATAGGAGAATGGGAAGTACCCAGAGAATAAACAATAAGGGAGAATTTTAAATAGGATTCCCTAGACAGTTTTCCTACTGAGACCATCCATGGCCGTACCCAAGTTATAGCAGAATAAGGATCTGCATGCTAAATAATTATTCTTTTGCTTTTTCCCATCCTGAGGTATTAATATCCCCTGAATTTTTATTTTCTTCACAATATTCTTTTTGAAAAATGTATAAATCTCAACCATTTCTACAGTAAACCAAAGGGGACTTATCTATTCTTAAGGCAAAATAGCTTAGAAGACCTAACTGCTCTGAGTTATATCACATGGTAGGAATACCGACTTAAGATGAAAAAACTGGTAGAGGCCTGTGAGCTAGAACAAAGAACAGGAATGGGGAGAGGGGGCAGCTGGGTTGTCAAGAGAAAGGGAAGATGTAAAAACGCAGAGTCTACAACAGTTTCAACCTCCTATTCATTTCCAACCTAGGGTTCTATACTAGAAGTTACCTTAAGAAAGACAGAGTTAATTGCCTAAGATATTCTTAGTTCTTCCAAAAAAGATAGCAAGGAAAAATATAACATTTTGGATTTATCAAGGTACTATAATAAAAGAATCTGCATACCCTATTATCATCACCTAAGGGCAATTCTTAAAGTACTTATTTTAAGTAACTGTAAAATTTAGCTTTCAGAGTTCATTTTATTCTTTTACTTAATTTTTGTTGAAGAGCTAATCTAATGAATAAAAATAATTGTGCCTAATGTCCTTGGTGTATTTAATGTCTAACAGAGTGACAGACAACAAATGATCACACAAACAAGTATACAATTACACATAATACTGATTTATATGGTGAAAACCACAAAGCACTATGAGAGAGTATAATGGAATATCAAATTTAGATAGAAGAATCAGGAAACCCAAGACCCAGAGGATGCGTACAGGTTAGGCAGGTAGAACATAAAGGAATTCCATTTCAGTAACATTGTGGACTACATATCCGGTGACATTATATCACTAAAAAGTACATAAAAATGTTAAATATCTAACATACTCTTTAATACATGGATGAGCTTACATGGAAGTAATGAGCTTACATAGAAGTAGAAATTCTGAAGCCAGGAACTAAAAAGGAAATTTTCACTGACTATCTTCTGGCTCCATATATTTTGAAACTTTCTTCTGTCAATCCACAAACTTCCAGTGCTGGGAACCAAAGGACATATTCATTTTGGAAAATAATCTCTGGCCTTTCACCCTTATTTAACAATAGCTGGGTAAGCTGGCATTTCCTACACTAAGATGGCTAACAATAGCTAGACTATACATAAAAGTGACTGTGAAGCCAATGAATTTCCTATTATCAAGACCCTCAAAATATCCATAGCATCTCCAAAATTACCTGAAATGAAAGGAAGACGGAGGGTAAGTAAAAATGAAAAAAAGACAAAGGTCTTTAAAACAATTATTTTTTATTTGAGTATAGTTGACACACAATACTATGTTAGTTTCAGGTGTACAACAGAGTGATTCAACATCTCCATATGTTATACTATGCTCACCGCAAGTGTAGCTACCATCTGTCACCATACAGCACTATTACAATATCATTGACTATATTCCCTATGCTGTGCCTTTTATTCCCATGACTTACTCATTCCTTAACTGGAAGCCTGTATCTCACATTCCTCCTGGCCCATTTTGCCCATCCCCCTACCGTCCTTCCCTCTAGCTGCCATCAGTTTATTCTCTGTATTTATATACGGTTTGATTCTGCTTTTTGTTTACTCATTTGCTTTGTTTTTTAGATTTCACATATGAATGAAATCATATGGTATTTGTCTCAGTCTGACTTATTTCCCTTAGCAAAATATCCTCTAGGTCTGTCCATAGTTTGCAAATGACAAAAAAACAAAACAAAACAAAACAAAACAAACAAACAAACAAAAAAAACCCCTCATCCCTTTTTATGGCTGCATAATATTCCATTGTGGCTTTTTTTAAAAAATAATATATATGGTGATATCTTTTTTATCCATTAATCTACCAATGGACACTTAGGCTGCTTTCATATCTTTGCTATAAATAATAGTAAGTAATGCTGCAATAAACATAGGGGTGCATATATACTTTGGAACTTGTGTTTTTGTTTTCCCAGTAGTGGAATTATTGGATCATATGCTATTTCTATTTATGACTTCTTGAGGAACCTCCATGCTGCTTTCCACAGTATCTGTACCAATTTACATTCCCACCAGCAGTGCATTAGGGTTCCTTTTTCTCTATATCCTCAACAACAATTGTTATTCTTGTCTTTTTTATTTTAGTCATTCTGACAGGTATAAGGTGATATCTCATTGTCATTTTGATATGCATTTCCCTCTCAATTAGTGATGTTGAGCATCTTTTCATGTGTCTGTGATCATTTTAATGGCTTTTTGGAAAAATTTCTATTCAGGTCCTCTGTCTGTTTTTCAATGGGATTGCCCCTACCTTTTTTTTCAGGGGGGGGGGGGAGTTGTATAAGTTCTTCATATATTTTGAATATTCACCCCTTATCAAATATCTTTGATATTTGATATCAAGATATTTAAATATCTTCTCCCATTGAGTAGGTTGCCTTTTTGTTTTGTTCATGGTTTCCTTCACTGTGCAAAAGCTTTTTATTTTGATGTAGTCTCAATAGTTTATTTTTGCTTTTGTTTCCCTTGCCTTAAAACACATATCTAGAAAAATGTTGCTACAGCTGATGTCAAAGAAACTACTGCCTGTGTTCTCTTCTGGGGGTTTTATGGTTTCAGGTCTCACCCTTAGGTGTTCAACGCATTTTGAGGTTGTGCGTGTGTGTGTGTTTGTGTGTAGTGTTAGAAAGTGGTTTAGTTTCATTCTTTTGCATATAGTTCTTCAGCTTTCTCAGCACCAATTGTTGAAGAGACTGTCTTTTCCCCATTGTATGTTCTTGCCTCATTTATCATAGATTAATTGACCCTGTAAGCATGGATTTATTTCTGTGCTCATCAAGACAAGTGAACACCTAATCCCCTTCACCTATTTCACCATTCCCCACCCTCCAACTTCCCCTCCGGTAACCCTTTGTTCTCTATCGTTAAGAGTCTGTTTTTTGGTTTGTCCCCTCCCTCCTTTGTTTTGTTTCTTAAATTCCACATACAAATGAAATCATATGGTATTTGCCTTTCTCTGACTGGCTTATGTTGCTTAGCATTATACTCTCTACAACCATCCATGTTGTTGCAAATGGCAAGATTCCATTGTTTTTTATGTATATGCTAAGAATTTTTAAAAATTCAATGTAGGCCCTGCCTTCAGGGAGTTCACAGCCTAGTAGGGAAGACAAACACATGAAGTCAGCCAAAGCGTGATCATTTTAGAACAGTGATGTAAGTAGGCCACAGAAAGCAGAAAGGACTTGGTGTTGACATCTGTTCACGTTAATACTACATAACCAACAGATAATTGATTAATAAGAATTTTTAAAATATGCAAACACCTTGATGCATAATATGATGAAAAACAGGCCTACTATAGGGAGGGCAGGGGCAGAAGACCAGTTAGGTTGTCTCAGAATCAAACATTATGCAAGGATTCCTTTTCTTTATGTCATTCCTCTGACAAGGTTTTTCTGGAAAGAGGAGGAAGTGTCAGAAAAGGGCTATGGAGAAATTATTCTGATATCTACAGAGGCACCAATTATTCTCTCTGGGGGAAAAAAACCAATGACAATAAAAAGATTATATTTGTGTTGAAATGCATCAAAAAGTATCAATAAACGAGAGTAATGATAAAAAAACAAACAAAAAGATCAGAAATCCATTGCCAAATTACTTAGTCGAACTTAGACATTTCTTTTTTTAATAATAATTTTTTATTATGTTAGTCATCATACAGTACATCCTTAGTTTTTGATGTAGTGTTCCATGATTCATTATTTGCATATAACACCCAGTGCATCATGCAATACGTGCCCTCCTTAATACCCATCACTAGCCTATCCCAATCCCCCACCCCTCTCTCCTCTGAAGCCCTCAGTTTGTTTCCCAGAGTCCATAGTCTCTCGTGGTTCATTTCTCCTTCTAAAACTTAGACATTTCTAAAACACTGAATGAAAGATGGTGGTATTTTGAAGGGTTTGCAGTTAACATACTATACATGTATTTTCTTTTATAGTTGGACAAAGTCATGGAAAAACATAAAGAATCTCATAGACGAATCCTGGAACAGCTTTTAATGGCAGAAAAATCTCATAGGCAAACCATACTGGAGTTGGAGGAAGAAAAGAGAAAACATAAAGAATACATGGAGAAGAGTGATGAATTCATAGGCTTACTAGAACAGGAATGTGAAAGGTAAGGCTACTTTGGACAAGACAATGATCCATTCTGCAAACTCTTACTAACCTTTCACTATGGGCTCAACATTATACCAGGGATACAAGGATGAATATGCCAGAGCTTCTGCTCTTAAAGATCTCATGGTCCAGAGGGAGGAAGATGATATGTTTAAAGATAATATGAATATAATGCAAGAATAACCAGGTATGATAAAAACTATGGGAACATAAATGCTGGGCACCTAATTCTGCAAGGGAGTGCCCTGTGAAAACTGCACAGGTGAGGTAACAGGGGTCTAGTCCCTATGCAAACAAGAATGGAAACTATATACAAGGCAGGGGTAGAAATAAGTGTCACAGCATAGAGGTAAGAAAATAGTATGGGTAGTGAGGGAACTCAAGATGAATATAGACAGGGTGTAATTGCAGGATGAGAAAAGGAAAGGCTAGCCATAAGCAGATGGATTTTATACTGTTGGCAAGAAGGGGCAAATGACAAACTGTGAGAAGAGAAATGAGTTGAACAGGTATGCTTTCTTGAAGAACCATTAAGGCAACAAGGAGCAAAGACAGGAGCTTTAGAATGGGGGAAGGTATATGTTCCAATAGCTATGGGGTTAGAGAGAAGAAGGTGTGAACAAGTAAATATTTATGATGTACAGTCAATACTAATGAGTGACTAATGAGACTGAAGAGCAGAGGAAGAAATCAGGGAGTTTTGAGAAGCACTCCCAGCTATTCGCCAAGGTACAAAATATAGAAATGGTGCACAGCTTTTTGTTGGTGAAGGAGATGGTTCAAAAGTGGGCGCAGGTCTTGTTTTAGACACGTCCGGTACGAGGTACCTGGTGGTATTCTGATGTCCGGTGGGGAGAATGATGTATCTAAATAAACAACATACAATTGGAAATACAGGTCTGGAAAATGTTGGGCTGGTGGTGTGGATTTGCAGCTGGTGATAGCTGAAGCTATGAGTGCTGATATGGTGAGGAGAGAGAATTCTGAGAAGGAACTCTAGAAAAACCAATGGCTGGCTGTTTTCTGGAGGAAAAGGCGTCAAGAAAGAAAGATGAGAAAGAATGGTAGAGTGTTAGAAGAATCAGAAGAGAAAGAAAGCAAAGAAACCAAATAAGGAAAGACTTTCAAGTAATACGGAAGAGGAGAAGAAAATATCTCAGGATTTAGAAACAAGGAAGAGACTGGGAAACTTAATGAGCCCCTTCAATAAAATAGTGAGGGCAGTAACCAAATCACAATGCTTTGAAGAATAAATAAGAAATGAGAACAAAGAAGCTTAAAATGTGAACTATTATTTTGAGAAGTTTGGCTGCAAAAAAGGAGAGATTGGTTGGTAAACATTTTATAACCATATGAAGGGCAGATTATTTTGCTCCATTTTCCCCTCTGTTCTGAATCACCTTAGAAAGTATGAGTATCCATTTGAAATAGAAAGGACAATTAAGGCTCTATAATACAAAGATAGGAAATAACCAATCTTTGTAATGTCAAATTTCACTGAACTGTCATTTCACTTTTGTTATTCCATGTGTACTTCTTTTATGAGTTACAGAGCTGATGGTGTTGCACTCTAATAGTCACAGAAAGATGCAGAAAAAAATAATTACTTGTGACCTCCCTTTTCTAAAATATTAGTAGCCTTAGTGCTTTTTCTAAAGACTTCTAATTCATATTTTAGCTAGGTAACTAAAGTTACACAATAGCTAGGTTAATGGCAAACTTTCATTTCTTTTCAGTGCACTTCATGGTAGACACTTGGTCAGATTCCCAGAGAATCCATGGCCCTCACATCCAGTTACGTTTTTTCCACATTCATCAGGAGGTTTGTTTTCTACTCACTACATGGTCGGGGGTAGGGGGTGTCTTGTTACCTTGAGCCTCATGAACTTGAAATATCTTGAGGGGAAGATTAAAGGAGTATGAGAAGTCTGGCACCAAGGGAAGATTTGACTCAGACATTACAATGTAAGATTTGTTATTCAATGAGACAATGTTATATTAAATATTATTTTGAACCCCTGTGGTTTGGCACCCGTAGCCTCATTTGGCCTCCATACTTATTTGGCACTAACTTGCTGAACACAGATACTTCCTTTCATCTTTCATTATTATGAACATTTATTGATCATGGTTAGAGTGCTGCCTGCCATAGAACAAAGAGGTACTGGTTGTCCCTGCCCAGGGGGTTACCACATTAACAAAGAAGGCAAGACAATACAGATTTAGGGTAGGAATGTAGAGGGCTGTCTGAGGTACAGTTTTAATACTTACTGTTGTACCTCAACTATCTTCTGGTAGAAGGCTTAGAAGGACTATCCAGAAAGTAATGCTGGGAGGTGATGATTACTTAAACCAAGAGAGAGCAAAGAGAACAACGCTGAGAAATGGGGAGAAAAATTCAGTGGGAATAAAGGCCATGTGCTAAAGGAAAAGGAAAACAGTGAGATGAATGTAAATTGTATCCCATGGAATCAATATATTAAGAATGGCATTTCTACATCTATCAAAGGGGCTTAAGAGGAAGAATTTAAAAGATCATGTTTTTTACCCTTTGGACACAAAGTTTCTTTATCTTAAAGAATAATGAAAGTGAACATGCTATTACCAAAAATAGGAAAAAGTGACTGGAGTAACTCTCATTCCTGTGTAGCAGCCATTCCAGAAGATATGAGAATACTCACCTATTTCTGTTTGCCAAGGAACAGCTTCCAGATGGAACTCTTTGGATATGAGAATGTTAAACCTATTCTCAATTCACATGACACACAGACAATTCTTGCCCTACTCTGCCCATACAACATCACAACTCCCATTATCTTGGCACTCTTGTTATACTGGTCCTTCCTGCTCCCCCACCTTCAACAGGGAGACTGTGGGCCTCAGGATTTCAACCTGCTTTAGGGCCATTTGCATCAAAATATCACATGAACCCACCTAACAAAACAGAAAAGTGGGGGAAAACTCTAATAATTTCAAGCAAATACATGCAGAGTAGGTGCTTACATAAGAGTGAAATACCACTCATTTGTTTCATTCTCTGACAAGTGACAAAACATGTGCACCATCACGGAGTCCTTCTAACTTTAGTGAGAGTACTTCCTCTTCAGCACACGGCCACTTTTCACAAAAGCAAGATGAACTTGTCCGAAGGGGTCAAAGAATAATGTTTACTTCCTTCCTCAAACAAAGTGATGGAAACCACTCCCAAATCAGTGACCCGCAGTACAGAGAAACAAAGACAGACATCATACCCCCCATAAAAAGGGAGTTGGGTGAGGATAACTAGAAAGGACTATCTGACTGAAACTCTGAAAAGACACTGTGAATATTTTGCAGTTGTTAAGTGTTGGATAATATCTACTTGGAAATAAAATAAAAATTAAGAAATACATAATTGAGATAAGTTAAAGAGACCTTAAAGGGTGTAATAATGGATTTCAAATTTAGGCTCAATTTCTGTGTTTTCTTTGGAGAATTTGTTTTATGTGGAAAACCCTAAAGGAGACTGATGTCACAGATTGAGTTTAGGCCAAAATGTTTGCCAAATGATGTCGTTGTGGTAATCAGTAAACAATTGGTTTTCCCACTGAGGGAGGATGGGGGAGGGATCAGCTCAGGAAACCGTTCCCAAGCATGTTAATGCAAAGTTTCCTTTGCTGTAATCTGTGCAGTTTGGTCTGTCCATAAAGTAATATTATCCACATTTCATGACCACTTTCTGTTCACTGACCAGCTCCAATGTGTGGATATGTGTGTCACCGATGACCTGAATTATGTACTTGGCTGAATTACAAGTGGAGTCTATGTGAAATGTTTTATACAAAAGCAATGCCAGTAATTTTTGACCTTTCTGGATGGCTTCACAGGAAAGCCAAAACAAAAATCACTTTTAGTCAGTACAATTTTGCAAAATTTTCCCATAAGTGAAATGCCAAATTTGTCTGTACTTTCAAAAAAGCTTGCATAATTTCTTTTTCCTTTTTCAGTTTCAGTGGGGGAAAAGGCTGTGAAGAAAAAAAAAAAGTTTCCTTTTTTTTTTTTTTTTAAACCATGCATTCTTTTTTAGAATACAAAAACAAACCATGTATATTAACCATACATGTTACTGCATTTCGGGCCTTGAAGTAACCACTAAAGTGGAAACAAATACTACGGCAACTCTGTATAAAAATGTGGCTTCAACAGTGAATTTTTTTTTAAAGCCTTAAATTACTTTTCATAATATCTTGGCCAAATAGGTTAGCACTGATTCTTAGACTTTATAAAGCAGGAGTTCAAATGCTGGCTTCTCCAAAGCCACATAGTGAAGAAGCAGTCACAGGTAGAATTAATTTCTTATTCCTGTCCTGCCTAAATGTTACTAGGTAAAACAGTGGCTCAGGAGGCAGAATGGTCTTTCAAGGAAAGTCACCAGGAACCCAGCTTCAAGGGTTGCTGCCTTGACCACTCCTTGGGCTAAGTCTTTTCTGGTTCAGGTTTTAGCAAAGAACAAAGCACTTCTACCTCTCCTTTGGCTGAGGGAACTTTATAAAGAAAGATTTCCATCATCATCCCTTCTCTATTATGACAGGCCTATTCTGCAGATTGCATCAGACAAGGTAACTGAAAAATTGAGCCATATTGACCTTCCTGTTAACTGAGAGTATCTGAGTACTTTTTTTTTTTAAGTTTATTTATTTAAGTAATTTCTACACCCAACGTGGGGCTCGAACTCGTGACCCCAGGATCAAGAGTCACATGCTCCTCCAACTGAGTCAGCCAGGCATCCCTATATGTGAGTACTTTTAAAGGCTTTTGTCAAAAACATCAAATCTTCTTTTTTAGAGGCTTTGGATACCTCCCTCATATATATGTAAATGAATGAGTTTATTTATCTAATTTTTTAGTTAGTTTAATTAGTTAGCTAGTTTGTACTGCATGCCATTCATTCATATAATCACTCAAACAAACAAACAAACAAACAAACCCAAAACCAAAAAACAAACAACCCCCCCCCCAGCAACAACAATTAAATGCCTGCTACATGCCAAGTCCTGTGGGCGGCACTATGTGAAGGAGGTAGATATATATAAAACCTTGACTAATTTGTGCATATGGAAAACAGAGACACCACTGCAGACCTTAAGGCTTGTTACTGATGCTTCTAAGGTACTATGAAATCATGATGGATGGGGAAAAAAGGCACCTTTACAGTAAAATGACATAATAACATGAAATGCTCATGAAAATAGAACATTCAGGAGAAATCAACAAACACATTAAACTAGAGTACTTTACTGGAGAATTCAATATCTTGCAACCATTGCCATTAGAATTTTTACCTTCTTTGGTCTTAAATCTCAGCGTTTAAGATTATCCCATAAAGTATGACATAACGGGTATAATGTTTTAAAAAATAAATAAGCTAAATCTACTTTTAAAAAATCATATTTAGAAAACCAGCAGTTTTAAATTTCATGCACACTAAACTATTGTTATAGAATACATTGTACTCAAATGCAATCATTTCCTTCCAGTTTTCTGGCAAGGAATTATATTACATATTCTTGAGACTATGTCTTGCAAGTAGTGAAATAGATGCCAGATCTCCATTTGACCTTTGTCATGGATATCCAGTTCTTTATCAGAACAAAATGGAGACCCACCACAAACATTTACTTCAGTATCATAACTCTATAGATTATCACAACTGTTCATACACTCCAGACCTAACAGAGGATCTGGGCAGGGATGCAGAGAAATTAATTACCTCATAAAGGTACTGAACACAATTTAGGATGATACACCATAACTTAGCTTTCAACAGATGTCACAAAATCGTACCTTATAAGTACACAATTCAGTGCTTTTCATATAATACCATTTAATTACAGAGGTCAAAATTCAGATATAGTAATGATACTGTGTTTTGACTGCTGTTCTCTCCCAGAAAGCTGAGCCAAATTTTACAAATAATTTTGGGTCTGTATTTGGATGAACAATTAGTGAATTTATTACTCACAAAAGAATATTATACATGTTACAAAGCAGTCAAAGAGGAAACCTAACAAACAGTGAGGGATGAAGCAGAGGCTTGGAGATAGGGGACTCTGGTCTACAGACTAGATCTGTAGCTAGTGTGTAACTTTGGGAAAATTCCATTTCTCCAATCTTGTGTATAAAACAAATGGGATAGGCCATATGATGTGTATTTCTCTTTCAGATCTAAAAACCTATGGTTATGTGATTGATTTAAATAAGTACCTTTTACTTTAACCCTATGATTCTAACTCTTACTATCAAAAGAGGGAGAATGACAGTTCCTCTTCCAACTTCAAATCCAAGTCTGTATTTCCATTCTTAAACAATATCTAGATTTAGGTACACCATACCCTTCTCGAATGTCACATATTCAAAACTGAACCTAGTATCATCTTTGCAAATCCAGGTCAATTTACGACGTTTCTATTCCTGTTAATGTCACTACAAAGAATCGATCAATCAAATAACTACAAAAAAATACAGAAGTCTCTGAATCCCGAATTTAAACTAGAAAAGACCTAATAATTTAGACCAACCTTCTGACTTTTGAATTGAGAAAAGTGAGGCTCATCAAGTCCTCATAAGAAAGGACAAAATCTTGCTGTTAAATAGTAGTAAAGCCAGACTAGAAGCTAGCTCTCCTGATAACATATTTGGTGCTATTCTCCCTAGAATCATTACTATATACTGGAGTTTTGTGCTTGGTGTTGTGGAGGGTCCAGAAGAATTTTAAGACATAATAATAATAATACAGTTGAAAAGGCAAGACACTCACAAATAATATGTAGATGATTCAAAGAAGATTCAAGCATTCACTCTGTGGTACTGACACTACTGTTGCAATATTATGGAAAATCAGGCAAAAAGGATAGTAAGGACTGTAATTATTCAACAGCCAGCTTAACCCTAGTAGAATGGAGGACATACAGTAAGCACTGGATAAACACATCCAACCAGTTCACAGCTACTAGTTCAACAGCCCTACAGAACAGGAAGCCAAAGATTGAATGGGGAAAGGCAACCTCAAACTTCTGTTCACCTGACTATAAAATACAAAGAGAAAGAAGTCATTACACCATGTCAAAATGGAAATTTTTGCCTCATAAATGGAAATTAAGGTGGAACATTAGAATGAAACTGTACCCTGCATTTGCAACTTGCAGATAAATTTTCCTGGCAAGTATATTATTCCCTTATGAGAAGATAAAGCCAAACAGCCAGCTATGAGGATGGAGATGCCTGGCATAAATGATGAGTAAATGAGGAGTAAACATCACTTGCACAAAAAAGCATTATCTTGGAAGGGTGTAGGCTATTGGAATTAAAAAGTATAGACTTTGGAGTTAGAATAACAAAAGTCTAAGCGCCATGGTCCCATCCTCTCACTAGCTATTTGACCTTGAACAAAGTTCTTAACCTATTTAATCTCAGTTTCACTATCTGTTAAAAAAATGATATGGATCTCATAGTTTTTGGAATTACTAAATTACAAAATGCATAGGAAGTGCTAAGTATGGTGTCTAACACACAGGAAGCACTCAGTAAGCACTAGCATCTTTCTTCAAATTTGCCGTTCTTTAAGGTAGTTTATTTACATACTCAGTGCCACACTGGGCATTTTTTTGATTTTCAGGAAGGCATTTAATTAGACCCTATACTGAGTGGATGGTAAGGACGTGATGATGAATAGGAGCTTTCAAGGGGGCATACCCTTCAGTATAGAAGAGACAGACATAAAAACAGTGTAATGTTGTGTTACAGGTGTGATGACAACAGAGAACACTGAGGCTGCACAAAGGAGGGATCATTCTCTAAAGCTGCTTATACCTTCTTTCCTTCAGAGTAGAGGTATTACTAAACGGCCTAATGATCTAACACTGAGCGAGCAATACACTACTCAAGGAAATTTTTTTTTCTTTTAAACTATGGAGACCTAGTTCTCCCTTTTAGAAATCATTTTACCTAGAAAAAGCAGAAATGTTAATGCAATGGAATTATGAAGAGCACAGGCTAGCACGTATGTGAAATTAAGACTCATGCAATAGGGCAGTCTCTAAGTGCACCAGAAGATTCCACTGTTCTTCAGGCCTGCCAATGTCACAACATTCCCACACAATCAAACCTTCTGGCCTAAAATGATTGTGGAGAATCAAATATTCCCACTACCAGGTAAGGGGACCTATATTTGATTTGTGTTGTTCACAGTTTCTCCTGCAGTTCACAGTCTCCTGCAAGGTCCAAAGTATTGAGAAGTACAATAAATATTTGTTGAATAAGTGACTGAAATGTAAGAAAAGTTGTTAAACTTTAACCATAATTTTACATTAATATCTTACCATAAATTAGCTTCTGGATTAATTCTCTTCACTTAGTCTAGCTGTGGAGAATAATCTGTGTGTGTGTTTGTATATATGTGTGTATATATATATATATACATATGCGCCAATTTTGATAGGTGAAGAAGAACAAGCCTGAGAGCTTTGGGATTATCCCAGAGAAAGCAGATATAAAAGAAGGCAGATCCTTTATCAAGGCACTGGAGGAAAGAAAGATCCCAAAAGGGGATTTTAAAGTTGAAAAACAGTAGAAACATTAACCAAAACAACTCTCTCAATTCATATTTTTCACAGTTTTCGTACCCTGTTTCTATTCACTAACAAAAACATCATGAACATCCTCCTAAATTACCAACTACTTCTCTATACCATAATTTTCAAGAGCATGACTTCTGCTGTATCATACAGATGTAATTTATTTAATAAATTCCCTATTGTTGGCATTTAGATACCTTCCACTTTTTCACTTTTATAAGGAACACTATGACTAATAGCCTCATACTTCAATTAATTTTTATATCTTCTTAATTGTTGCCTTAGAATAAATCCTTAGATGTGGGTCAAAAGTTATGAACCTTTTAAGGATTTTGAAAACTGTAGCTAATTTGTCCTATAAATAGATTGTTTACATTATTACTAGCAATGAAGGAGTGTACCCATTTCTTACTTTATAACTTTGCCTGGAACTAATCTTGAATCTGACCTCATTTTAAACATGACTTGATGTCAAAAAATATGTAAAGTGGATGTTAGTAACATGAATCAGATTTTCCCACTGACTTGGGCTTTGATTTTAGAGATGTGTTACTTCTGAAGAAAAAAATTCTAATCTATCATCAAAAATACAAACCTAACATTTTCTTGAAAGAGTATTTTGCTGTTGTCAATATCATTTCAGTATATTTCTTCTTCCCTACCAAATTCAGGTTTGGATGGCCTAGCATCACTGATCTTCCAAAGACTGTTTCTGTTTGCTTCTTTTTAAGGTCTGAACCCTCCTCTCTCCATACAATCCCATGCCATGCTTTATAGAGTCCAAATCCAGAATCCTGGCTCACCTTTCCCACCACATGACAGATTCAACAATAGTTTGTAACACTTACAGTACTGGCCTTCCATGGTCCTGACAAGTTTGATTTGTTTAACATTGTGGAATCCAAAAGTCACTTTGTCAAATTCTGCCTCTAAAAATTCAGTTGATTCTAAGTGTGTGAAAATTTCATACCAATTTCTCCTATTTAACTCAATTTCTACTTGCAAATTCTCGCTTTCTCACATTTCCTATTTATCATGCACATATATTTATGCCCACAGCATTTTCCCATTTATTTTAACAATTTCCCAGTAACAGCTTGAAATATTTGAGATGCCTGGAGTACAGGTAATTCATATTTCTTCAGAGGATGTTTTAGAACATCCTGAATGTCATATTTACTCAATAACAACAACAAAAATGCATGATATAAGGGCTTCTGGATGGCTCAGTCAGTTAAGTATCCAACTCTTGATTTCGGCTCAGGTCATGATCTCAGGGTCATAGAACTGAGCCCTGCATCTGGCCCCTCACTGGGCTCCATGCTCAGTGCTGAGTCTGCTTGGAATTCTCCCTCTCCCTCTGCCCCTCCCCAGGTTTGCACACTCGCTCTCTCTTTCAATATATAAAATCTTAAAAAAAAAAAAAAAGGAAAAAAGATGTTTCAGAAGAAACATGTTAGCAGAATTAATGAGGATGAGTTTGAGTTTTCTTAAAGATAAGTGATTTCTAGTTTATAGTTTTGTCACTTTATATCATGCATTTAAAAGGGGAGGGGCAGAGGGAGAGGGAGAGAGAGACAGGTTCCAAGCCCAGCATGGAGCCTGAAGCAGGGTTTGATCTCACAACCCTGAGATCATGACCTGAGCTGAAATCAAGAGACAGACACTTAGCCAACTGAGTCACCCAGGCATCCCTATATAATGCATTTTTGTTGTTGTTGTTGTTGAGAAAATAATGACACTCAAGGCTTGTCAGGCCATAACAAACACTGGAATATATGCAGTAAAGAAACAATACAGAAAAAAGAGAATCACATGTGGCTGCCACAACACTGTTTAGTGAACATATCCTTCAAAGATATCAGAGATCTCAAAATCAAATATTTACCAGTAGTGTCAATAGTGAGGACCCAATATAAATGACAATTAAAAAGAAAAAGCATTTCCCTGTGGAGCACATCTGTCATTTGCTTTATGTCAAATTACTTCTTTTCTAAACAGATTTGCTAACTAATCAAAACTCCAGCTAATAATCTATTCAAGAACATGCCAGTTGTTCTATAGCCATACTTTCAAACATGATAGTCTAAGCTGTTAGGACAGCATTTCGATTAAATGAATGGTCTTTTTGTGTGTTTATTTGTGGAGACCCAGATGGAGAACTCCTGTGGCTTCTTCATGCAGAAGAATTCAGTGGCTTATTCTCACCATTCCTTTGAGGCCTAAGATTTTTATCAATAAACAAAGTAAGAGGCACAGAATAACAAAAATGTTGGAAGGAAAAAAAAATAACTCCTTAATTTTCATCTGTGTTGAATTCTAAGTGAGTCATGCCTCAATAATAACAAAACAGAGCAAATCAGATAAAACTTCATCACAAAAATCTCTGGATGGCAGGAACTGAATTCTAAACTGGAAGAGTTTAATCTTGAAACATGCTTCCCTGTCTCCTCTAAATAGGCCTGTATTTTTTGAGACTGATTTTATTTTGTTTGTTAGGGAGACATGATGGGCAGTCACTTAGTTTCCACTTTCAGTTCCAGAGAGAAATCTCAGGAACCCAAGGAGATTTGTGGTTTCAGAACAAACTTTTCTTGCACGATGGCTGAGCACTCATAACCCACCAAATCGTGCAAAGGACCCGCAAAAAGTTGGTTAGTTTCTTTGTACTTCAGATACATATCAAAGAAGGGGACGGAGGGGGGATAGTATAAACATACAAATATAGATGATTCAGATGAATCCATCTTCTAAAATGTTTCAGAAACAATGTTCAAATTCTGCTTTTATTAAATTGAAGATAGCCCATTCAAACTTCCTCACAGATGCTATATTCATTAGTAATTACTTTCATTTAAAATATATCTGAAACATAAAAGGTTAAGGGGGGGGGGTACAGTCCTCAACCTCAAATGCCCTCAGGGGCCAACAGGGTAAGATAAATGAGAGGAACAGGCTGGATGTATGCAATAGGGAATGGTGGAGACCTTGAAAACCTGCAAAGCTCAAGTCCATCTAGTCAGTTTTCTGAATAATCACCTCAATATCACCAAGAAATAAGAAACAGGCCCTAGAACATGGTTGATCCAGAAATGGAGAAGACAGATTGAGAAATCCAGCTTTGGAGAATAGGATATATATGATGAGGAAAGAGGACACATGTTCTTTGGACCCTATAACAGCAGATATATACTGAATCAGAATGATAAGCACTGGACACAATACAGACGAGATGAAGAAGCCTGTTTATCATGGCTTCTTGTCTGTCTCCTCCCCACTTACACACTTGTGTCTAAGCTCCAGGACAGCAAAGACTTCTTGTTTTGTTTATCTCTGTAGCCTTAGCCCCTCACAGAGAGTGCCCAATTGGTATTCACAGAATAAATAAATGTATTACTCTCTCCAAACATACTCACTAACACGAACACTGTAATTGGTAGCAGCAGCTATAGGGACTTCAAAGGAGCTGTTGTTTTTAGTGTAGACCTCTCCCAAAGATCCCCTGCTCTTTGGTGCAAGAGAAATGTGTTATTCTGCTTCATGCTTCTAAATGTTTTTATATTGATCCATAGATAGGAACTTCCTTCCATCTTTTCTACATCGCTGAACGAATACAGAAACATTAAATTTCTTCAAAATCAAATATATATGTAAATATATATTTTTTTAAACCAAAGCAATAAAATGACAACATAGGGGTACAACTAGCAAAATCAATATTGTGAGAATTCTGTGTAACAAACAGCCTGGTTCCATTAACAAATGATGTAAATAATATGCAAGGGGAAAATATCAAGGGGAAGTTTATAAGTTAAAAGAAATTTAAACATTTCCAGAAAATGTAATGGATGATCTTATTTGAATCTTGATTTGAAGACACTATAGAAGGGGGGTGGAGGGAATCAGAAAATTTGAACCCTGGAATATTTCAGAATATGAAAGAATTATTTCTAATGTTAGGTGTGTTAATGGTGTTGTGATGTATATTTTAAAAAATCATTCTTTCAGATATATAGTCTGAAGATATTTTAAAATGAAATGACAGAATGAGATTTGCTTCAAAATAATTTAGAGTAGGGAGCATATTGTAGGGGAAGAAAAATAATTTCCTCTCTATCCTTCTGAGTTCTTGGCTGAGACCCCCACCTCCCCTGTAATAAAAGACAGGTTAACATGAGAAAAAACAAACTGAAGTTTATTAACATGTATACCTCAAGTATATACATGGGAAATAACCAGGGAAAATGAGTAACTCTACAAGATGACTTAAGCCGGAACCTTAAATACCATCTTCAGCTAAAAGCAAAAAGCAAAAAGCAGCTTGTTAAGGGAAGTTACCACAAAAAGCAAGGGTAAGGTGCCTTCTCCACTGGTAAGACTGTCTTGTGATTTAGTCATCCTTCTCTTCCTGGTACTGAGAGAGAGATACCTTACAAATAGAGAGTTCCTCCATAAGTGTAAATTTCTCTTACAAAAGGTTAACTCTACTCTTGTTTTCAGAACTTCTGCATCTGCTATTTCTCAAAATAATCAATTCAAAGTCATCTTTATGCCAAAGAGGCATATTTTAGAATGGTATATTCTGTTACCGTTCAGTAGGGTGGTACAGAAGAAACAAGACTGGCCAGGAGTTGATAGAAACTGAACCTGCATGAGGAACACATGGGGGTTCATTATACCATTACCTCTAATTTTATATGTGTTTGAAATAACTAAAAAACAAATAAGTGAACAAATAACATATGAAAATAGAAAATTTAAATGAACAGAAAAGTATAAAATGAAAATTAAGACCTTCCTTTCATTTCACTTCCTACTCCCCAAAGTAATCCATAGTTAACAGTTTCCTGTGCATTTTCTAAAAAAATCTTATAAGCCTATATCAGCAATTCATGAAGGAGATCATACTATATTCTTCCTACCTTTTTTTTTTAAGTGGCTGCATATTATTTCATTTTATAGATGCAGTTCATTTAGCCAGGCCCCATATATGGGCTTTAGATTATATTCCCTTTTTTGGGTCTATTAAACATTGTTCAACGAATTGATTCTCAATGACTTCAGATGCCTCTTAATTCCAATAATCTTTCAGAAATAAGTCAGTCATTGGTAACTTTGAGTTTTTGCTTTTTGAATAATAAGGAACTAAAACCCACAAGAAAAAAAGTCTTTATGCAGGACCCTGAAGACATCACAGAAGACTGTAGTTGCAGTGGGAAGAGGAGGGCAGCACTGAGACACTTCTAGAGTCAGGTTTACAGATCCCACCCAAGTACTTGTTAGCACCTTCCCCAGGCCTTCAGATTTCCTAGCAGAGCAAGGCTGTAAAAGCAACAGAAGCAGGGATTTGATCCAAGAGCAGCAGCTCCTGCAGTTCAAATGAAATTTATACTTATCTGCAGCAGTCGCCTGATGAAGTGAACAAAATGACCCCTGAAGAATCAAAGCAGCAAAAGATGATATACACTTTCTTTATGCTTTCCCAAATACAAGGGAGGATGCTTATTTGGACAGGGTACTGTCATTGAGGTGAAGGACATGAACATGAAGTTCATGATCCATGAACTCCAAATTGTCCTTAGATATTTTCTGGAGAATCAGAAATAAAGCAAAATAAAAGGTAAAACTATATGACTATGCGAATCACTGTCCATCTATGGCCACCTTCTTCTTTCAGAGAAAATCATATAGATAACTTTTTTCTTTTCTAAACTACTCCAAATCTTACAGTAAAACTATATCTTAACAGATAAGTTTTAATATGCTAACACAGTTGATAGATGAAATAAAGTTTGTCTTCAAAATATCGAATTAAGATAGAAGATACAAACATATAAAGTAGCACATAAAATCATCATAAAAAGGGTGCCTGGCTGGCTCAGTCAGTACAGCGTGTGACTCTTGATCTCGGGGTTGTAACTTTGAATCCCATGTTGGGTGTAGAGATAACTTAAAAATAAAATATTTTTAAAAATCATCATAAAAACTTAGATCTAGGTGTGGATAAAATAGCTAACATACAATCCTACAAAATAAAACGGGTGTTTTGCCTTTTAGGAAAGATGAAAAATCTCTGAACATCTTTTGCTTTGGATATTAAACTAATACAATGATATACTAATGATAATAATTAGATCCTAAGAAATCCACTAAGAAATCTCCTAGAACTAATAAATGAGCTCAGCAAAGTTGCAGTATACAAGATCAATATACGAAAATCATTTGTATTTCTGTACAGTAGCAACAAGCAAACTAAAATTAAATTAAGAAACAATTCCATCTACAATAGCAGCAAAAGAAAAAAACACTTGGGGAATAAATTAAACAAAAGAAGCTTAGGACTTGAACTCTTAAACTACAAAACAATGTTAACAGAAATGAAAGAAGACCTAATAAATGGAAAGACATCCCATATTTATGGATCAAAACACTTCATACTGTAATATGGGTAATAGCCCCCAGATTGATCTAGAGATTCAACACAATCCCTATCAGTCAAGTTATATCCTTTCAGTTTTGTTCAGCCATAAAAAGGATAAAACTGTTAATGATAAAGGTTATTTCTCATGAGATACAGGTTAGCTGTTTTCTAAAACTTTACAAAGGAAGGCCCTTTAATGACAAATCATACTCAGGAACCAAAGGTTAGAGACTTGGAAATAGGCTACTGGGGATATCCCAAAGGGAAATGATCAAAGGCAAATGATTATTTTGGGGGAAAAAAAGGAGAAAGAGCATTTTATTCTATATGAGAAAGGGAAAAAGGGGGTATCTGTTATCCATTTATTCACTCATTGACATTCATTTAACCTAACACTATGCATGAAACTAAGAACTGGGGACAAAAATAAAGAGTAAGATATAGATCCTGTCTTTGAGGCCCGAGTAGAAAACATAAGTAGTATGAGGTAGTTAAAGGTGGGCTGCAACTGAAGCGTATACAGAGTACTCACGGATCCCATCTGAGGCATGGATTAATTCCTCCTGGAGGGAACGGGAAGGCATCTAACCTATCAGGGAGCAATTAACTTGATGTCCGAGCAGACTCTCATCAAGCAGAGAAGAGGGGAAAGGATATTTCAGGCAGAAAACTGCACCCGCAAATACAAAGGAATGAAAAAGACAAGTTAGTGGAATTGTCTCTGTTGAGGATGAGTAGGGGAGGGCTAGGTTGTGCAGACCTTGTGCCATTACCCCATGTTTCCTCTTTATCCTGAAACCAAGAGAAATGCGTTGTGCAGAAAAATCTCAACCACCATCGGGAATTTGTCAGAGCACCCACAGCATACACAAAGCATTATGTTAGGTGTGTCCAGAGTCAAGTTTGGAAAGAGCATAACAATAATAATATTAACGACAACCAGAAAACAACAACTATAAGCAAAATACGAAGGGGGATAGGGCCTTCAGAAATGGATTCCATGTTTTCTATTACTGTACAACTACCTGATAAAGACTTACTTTATAGCAAAATGGGATTGGAGAAGTATGTGTCCATTTGGCTAAAGTAAATGGAAAAACTCATTCCATCCTAAATCTCAGAAAAAGAGGTGTGGGTGTACACCGTGCTACGTAATCTCTTTTGCCCAGCCTAAAATTGGTTAATTACAGCAACAGCTGAACAAATGGCAATGAGATATAACTACCTGGAAAAGAGAAAGGAACAGGAACGTCTATTTATTTTGACTGTACCCTGAACTCTGCCAAGAAGACATTCCAATCTCCATCCCTTCACCCTTGAAAAGAGCTACTCAGCAAACCTTACATAGAGAGTATCACTGTCTTAGAGAATATCACTGTCTTTGGCTATCTTTGGAGTTGCCCCCAAATTTGTTGAGCAAACTTGATAAAAAAAATAAAAAAACTTGAGTTCTGTACAGATGTTTTAATCTTCAAAATGGGCAGAAATATTCTTGCTAGCTACCTTCCTTGCACAAGGGGTAATTGAAAAGAATGTGAATAACTATTTAGGCAAAGAATTTGTGATCTAATGATTAAAAGTGAAATACAAACCCAGTAAAATGTTTATTTACATATGGGGATAATATCTAGAATTCCAGAGCATTGCTTTTATTAATTGAAGGGCAGACTACTAATATTTCCCAGATTACCTTTAAAAATTATTTCCTTCAAGAGTGGGAAGGGGTGTCATTTGTGACAACATGGACGAACCTTGAGGGTATTATGCTAAGTGAAATAAATCAGACAGAGAAAGACAAATACCACAAGAGTTCACTTACACGTGTAATCTAAAACACAAAACAAACAAAACCAAACCAAACCGAGTCAGAGATACAGAGAACAGATTGGTGGTTGGGGGTTGGGGGACAAAATGGGTGAAGGGGATCAAGAAGTATAAACTTCCAGTTATAAAATAAGTAAGTCATGGAGATGTAATATACAGCATGAAGGAAGACAGTCAATAATAGCGTATTAACTTTGTATAGTGATGGGTGGTAACTAGACTTATTAAAGTTATCATTTTACAATACATAAAAAAGTTAAATCACTATATTGTACACCTGAAACTAATATAACATTGCATGTTAATTATACTTCAATTAAAAAAAGTAAGTAGACAAATTAGGGAAGAAGACCAAAGTTCAAAGTAAAATAACAGTGGCACAGGGTATTGGATACAGTAGTATGCCTCTGCCACCTCACCCAGCACCTAACAACTGTGAAGACATGTGTTTGTTTCTTTTGAAAGCTCTTAGTGATAGGAAGATTTATTAGAGAAATGAAACACTTCACCTCTAAAAGCTCACAGAACTCTGTTTTTGTTGCATTAGTCTCGCCAGAAGAATTCTGAATGTGTTTGCATTCTATCAGTCGACAGTGTGAGTCAGCCTGTCCCAAACCGGTTCTCTAACCAGAAAACTGAGAAGTTTGATGACACATTTAGGTAAACATGCTCACTGGATGAAGTTATTTAAAATTTTATAGCTTTTTAATCCTCTCTAAGCCTCCGAAATCCATACAGGTTTTTAGAGAAGATTTAAACTCATATGAGTGAAAGAGTAGAAATTATATGTAAACCAACTCTATTAAGAATTCCATGAGTTCTAAATAACTAAGAATGTCTAATACTTGAAAAAGCAATGAGGGTAATCTGACCCCAAAATGAGGCCCTTAACTGTTAACTAATCAACCTCATTTCTAATTGAAATTTCAGTTCTAAATACTCTTGTTGTCCCAACAACTGAAATTTCTCATCCATTCCGGTCAGATGACGACAGCTCTTCGTTGACAATGATAAATGAACACTCACTGTGAATAGTTCACTGAAGTGTGAGACTTGTAGACCACGACTCTCATCACCTACTCTCCAGGTTATTTGAGAATTCAATAGACAGTGGAATGCAAACATAATAAAAAAAAAATAAGTCAAAGTTACTTAAATTAACTAGAACTGATAGCAGCTATAAGAGTTAACCAAAATTTGCAGAATTAAGGACTTTTTCATCCATGCAGATGAAAGGCATACAACACATGGACCCAAAGATTATTTATTCCTTTTTTGACACCCTATTCTTAGCAACACTAATACTTCTTTATGTAAAGAAGGCTCTTCAGGTGAATCCACCCATTCTCTTGCCCTGGTGAGTTTCTGCTTTACTTAAAGAGATCTTGTCCCTGCCATGAAAGAGTATTTCTGCTCCAAAGTTTAACTTTTCATTATTTACTGTTACCTTTGGGAGTAAATTCATAACAAATAACTAAGTGCAAGGGAGTGGCTCTAAAACCTTTGGATACCATGACTCTCCCCACTCCCAGTTCCTCCCTTCTGCCCCAAGGATTCCACATCACACTTCCTTGAATATATGAAACACAACACACATCAAAACTCAGTTTATTTTGTAGGTAGCATCACCAAACCCTAGCTCAGATTAGCTCTGTTCTGTTTTCTGATGTTGAAGCAGATAGAGAATTTTATAAGGAGAGACCAGAACTTAAAAGGTGGCCCTCTGCATTTGATTTAACCACAGTCTCAATTCCAGCCCCTAAATTATGACATGTTAACTATCTAATTGAGAAATGCTGCACTAGAACATTCAGTTCTTAAATTTTCCAAGTAAGCATCTTTTGGTAATATACACCACACACACACACACACACACACACACGTGTGCATGGGTGTGCATGTACAAACACAACAGTAATAGTCCCTCAATAATAATAATAATAATAATAATAATAAAAGCACAGAATGGCTACTTGGTGAATTATTGAGGAGGAGGAACTGGGGTCAGAGTAAGCCCATACAGAACTTTAAATACCTAATACTGAGAACTCATTAAGAGAAAGACCACACACCCACACACATAATCCTTTCTTTGTAGAGATAGTAGATTCTATTTTGTACACTCTATACAAAAACAATACAAAGAAAGATCCCTTATTTTTTGTTAAATATTTATTTATTTATTTGGGGGGGTGAGGGGCAAAGGGAGAGAGAGAATCTCAAGGAGACTCAATGCTGAGTGTGGATCCATGACCCATGAGATCATGACCACAGCTGAAACCAAGAGTTGGACACCCAACCGAGTCACCCAGGTGTCCCAAGAAAGATCCCTTATAAAGAACTTGATAATTAGTGACAATAATATTAGTAATGGTTAGTTACATTTTACTGAATATTAACTGTCAAACACTGTGCTAAGCATATTAGATGGATTATCTACTTTAATCCTCATAACATTGTTTGAAAGTAGGTCCTGTTATTGTCCACATAATATTCAGATAATCAAACTGAACCTTAAAGACACTACAAAATTTTCCCAAAGTGACACTGCTGGTAAGTATAGAGAAGAATCAGGATTCTTTCTGACTTTTGAATCTGAGCTCTTAGCCCTTCTCCTCCACTGGTTCCCAAAATTAAGTAAGTTATCATTAGAGTTGCCAGGGGAACTATTTAAAAGTGTGTATTTCTGGGCCCAACCTCAAACATACTGAATCAGAATCTCTAACTGTTGTATTTGAAGGTAGGAACACAACAGCATCTCAAATACGGTTCAAATGTTCTTTAAAAGTGCCAAGAGAATCCAAGTAAAGCCAGTTGTCACGTAGTTGTCTAAGTCAAATCATTTGCTTCAAATAGAAAATAGCATCTCTTTTTCCATGTGAGCCTTTTCTCACTGTATAGCAATCAGAAAGGGCCTGTGTGCTAAAAGGCCAAATGAGGTCATGGTCATACTATGCCAGTAAATAGTACCAACATATCCAGGTGCATACGCTATGTTACAGAAGATGAAAGTGATACAGCACAGCCAATCTGCTGATTAAGAACTCCTGAGTCAGAACCTCATTGCAGCAAAGGCACAGAACCAATGTGGAGAGAGAACTTCTCAGGCTACACTCACTGCATGACCAGATCAATATTTCTTAATTTTAAATATATAGTTTTAGCTTCTGAAAAATTCACTTATCATCTAGTTTATTTATTCATTTATTTCAAAATGCTTACCAAATGCTTACCACTTGCAAAGCAGTAGACCAAACAAATATTCCCTGTCCTCAGGAGCAGAAAAACATTCAGGCGAGGGGTGGGGGGAGATGAATACTAATTAGAGGAGCAGGAATGGCTTGAAGGAAAAGGTAGCATCTGAGCTACTTATATTATTAAAATAATTTTTAAATATTTTTTAATAAACTTAAATGAGTTCTGTTCCATGGGATCATTCAGAGTATTGTCTTCATCTATATGATCAGAACTGAAATTCTATTATGTCTATGTTACAGTACATGGTGGGGGTGAAGAGGGTGGAGGGAAAGGTAAAACACATGAAAGATACCTTGTTTTCAAGTTGGAGATGACGATCTCTTCTATTTATATTCTATTGATCTAATCCAAACTCACATAGCCACTTCCCAAAACAGGGCAAGCTAGAAATGACTGGATGGACAGCCATATATGGCCAAGAAGAAAGAGCCAATTGATGTTTTAAAGACAACTAACAGCCTGCCACAATCTTAGCACAAACCACTTAACCTCTCTGAGCCTCAGTTTATTTTCACAATTTTGAAGAAGGTAAAGATTTCTTGAAAAGGACAGAAAAAGCAACAATCATAAAAGATTAATAAACTGTACCTTATTAAAATTAATAACTCCCGTTAATCAAAATGCAACAATAATCAGATGAAAGGGCAAGCCACAGATTGGGAGAAGATATGGACATATGTATAACAAACAAAGACCAACATTCAGAATATATAAAGAACTCTGAATCAATTAAAAAAAAAAAAAGACTGACAACCCAATATAAAAAAGAAAAAGACCTAAAAGACATTTCATGATTGGGCCACCTGAGTGGCTCAGTTGGTTAAGCATCTGCCTCTGGCTCAGGTCATGATCCCAGGGTCCTGGGATCGAGCCCCACATCGGGCTCCCTCTTCCGTGGAGCAGGAAGCCTGCTTCTCCCTCTCCTCCCCACTTGCTCGTGATCTCTGTCACTGTCTCTGTCTCTATCTCCCAAATAAATAAAATCTTAAAAAAAGAGAGAGATTTCATGATAGAGGATATCCAAATAAGCATCTGAAAAGTTCAATGTTATTAATCATCACACAAATGCAAATTAAAACTATAATGAGATAGCACTATACCCCTACCAGAAACGCTAAAACTAAAAGGACAACATCAAGTGGTGATGAGGAAGTGCAGCAAGTGGAATTTGCATGTCTTTCTGGTGGCAATATAAAATTCCATTTATATGAAGTTGAATTTCCACTAATATGAGAATCCATTTACATTAAGTTCAAAACTGACAAAATTAATCTATGGTAACAGAGGTCAAAATGGTGGTTGCCTCCTGGGATATCAATAGGAAGGTGGCACCAAGGAGGCCTGCTAGGACCCTGGACATATTCTATATTTTGATCTGGATAGAGTTTACAGGTATTTATATATGTAAAAACTTACCAATCTGTAGACTTAATGTTTGTGCACATTACTAAATACAAATTATACCTCAAAGAGAAAAATGGAAAAATAATGCTTCTAATTTGTAACATGAAGTATGTTACACAATCTGAAGATGTAAGAGGTAGAAATGACCAGACTCAGTAACTCTTACAAGCCTTGGTGACAAGAAGATTGGTCCTAATAACAGCAATTGAAAGGCTGGGATAGGCAGTTTTGGAATGCTGTGCTTGAGAAACTGGTGGGACTTCTAGGAGTAACTGCAAGATGGGGCTAGAAAGGAGTCAGGCAAGCAGTGGCTAATCTTAAAGATGTGGCGGTTTTAGTGTAGAGAAGAAAGCTGAAACAGTAGGAACAGATTAGAATACCAAGGAGTAAGTAGTTTAGAAAGCAAAGGTCTGGCTTTTCCTAGCAAGTGCCAACATTTAGAGTATAAGAAAAGGAGGATAAGCCACCAAGGAAGTTGGAAAAGAAGCAGTCTGTGATACAGAAAAAGAATTTGGGAGAGCCCAGTGTCTTGGAAGCCAAAGGGAGCATTTCAAGGAGTGGGTAAGCAGTTAACTGTGTTAACTGGCATTGGGAAGTAGGAGAGGATGATGTCAGAGGATGAAGTAGGAGAGGATACAGACTGCTGTGTCTGATGATGAAGTCACCAATGACCTCTGAGAGAACAATTCCATCAGAATGGCAGGTGCTGAAACCAGATTTCAAGTATCCAAAGAGGGTGGTGAGCGCTGTGTGTGGTAATATTCTTTCAAGAAGCTTGTCAGGAACTGTAAGGGAAGAGGTAGGCTGGTCACTTGTAGAAACAATGAAATTGAGGGAAAAGAGCCAAATGAGACTAAGGATGCTGGAATAACAGAGGACAAGTACTGCCAAGTTCTAAAGAAGACAAGTGGGCATGGGAGGCAAGGAGGAGGTATTCACTACAGGCAATGATGGGAGTTAAAATAAGCCTGAATTTCAGGTTGACTGAGAAGCAATGAGCAGCCATTAAAAAAAAAAAAAAAAGAAGAAGAAAGAAATAAGGGAAAATTGCAAAAGAAAACCTTTAGACTTCCAAGGTTTGGAACAGAAAGATGTCAAATGAACAAAAATTAATGTTTGGAAGACTCTTTGACATCATTTTAATGGAATATCCTATTTTAAAGGAGCATGTTAAACCTATTTTTAAAGGTCCTATTTTAATCTGGTCATTAAAAAACAGTGCCCAAAAAACTGCCCTGATAGAAACTGAATAAATTTTTATCAGGCAGGTTCTACTACTTAAAGTAGTTATAAATAAATACTTGACTGGAAAGCAGTTTTTCTCTCTCCCTACTGAAAGATATACTCCAAGATTAGGAACAAAATACTAGCAAATGATGGAAATAACAAAATAGGCACATTGTAATGGTGAAACAATCTGGTCTATGGTCCTCACAGACCTTTGTTTATAGTGAGAATAAAAACCACACACTTATCATTAAGCGTAACAATAACAAAAACATTCGTTGCTGCCAGAAATGTAGAGTGGTTGTCTGAAAACTGGGCAACTCAAACCAGGTAAATGAATTAAGGCCTACTCAGATTCTGAAGTAGGAGCATTTGTTTGGAAAAACAAGATGCATATCTCAATAGTTACTTTTCCTGGCCAAAGATCTTGCTTAACTCAATTAGCTTGGGCTTGTTTCTATTACTTGAAGCCATACTTTTCTATTACCAAATGAAGAGTTTTTCATTTAGGACAAATTAGTACAAGTAAATGAAGCAGCAGGGGACTATAGTTTTATCCTTATTTCATTATTTCAGCCTGGGAAATAAGAAAGAAGCATTGCATAGTTTTCTGTGTGAAGCATCTTAGTAAAAACAAATACTTTTTTGGGTCAGGTCACTGATGCAACTAAACCAGGGTCCCTGTCCCTGAGGGTGGCAGCCAAGGAAGCCATGTAAGGGGCCTGTGAAGATGCAACCTTAAAAGACAAATTACTCTTAATAGACAATTCTGGATTTCTTCCATAAGTCTGTCAAATTCTTCTAAACCTATTTCTTTTATAGCCCACCCAAACAATATGGCAAATGCTTTAAAACAAGCACATGTACACACACACACACACACACACACACACACACACACACACACCAGGCTTACTATATGCCAGCCACTGTTTTAAGTGCTTTTCACCCAATCCTTAACCCTCAGAACACCGCTACAAAAATAGGTACTCTTATTAGCAGTATTTAACAGATGAAGGAACTGAGGCTAGGGAAGAGAAATAGGGTGCTTAAGGACGCATAGGCAGAAACGGGCAAGGAGGTGAACAGAACAGAGCAGTCTGAAATTTGTCTCTATGTATTCTTAACTTTGAAGTGATACAGCCTCTAGTGCACTGTTCATTGAGTACAAGCACTTCCTTCAAGACTCTGATTCTAACAATTCTAAGTTTAGGTGAACAAGAATGTGTTTGCCCTGCCACACTAATTATGACTTTAATATAGCCTTTCTTCCACTTTAATCTTTGTAATTTACAATCTAAATTTTTGACTGCCTTCCAATGGAAGTCATCTCATTACCATTTTGTTTGCACTGTGTGAAAACTTCGACTCTGGTTATTAAACCTTTATCAAGACAGGTAAGTAGAATGGCAGAAAGCATAAGATGTGGATATACTACATTTTTAATCAAAAATAAGATCATGCTATTAACTTAGTTTGAATCCCTAACTGGCATTTTGCTGATTTATTAACCCTTCTGGCAGTCAGTGTCTACTGGTAACAACTAATGGTAATCTAAGGTTTCTTCCCTGGATTGAAACTATAGTTTTCAAATGCAACTTGCTGATAACTAGATACACATCAGGATAACTTCCCTAGGGAAGATATCTATCACCATGCTATAGAATCACCTGAAGTCATTTAATTTTCATTACCTTTTCCATGTCCTTTTACGAAACTGCATGTGAAGAAATAGATTCTTTTTTTCTTTTGGGGGGAGACAGAGAGGGCATAAGCGAGTCGGGGAGAGATGAGGGGCAGAGGAAGAGAGAGAGAAAGAATCTTAAGGTTTCACGCCCAGCATGGAGCCTGACATGTGGCTTGATCTCAACGACCCTGCGATCATGACCTGAGCAGAAATCTAGAGTCAGATGCTTAACCTACTGAGTCACCCAGGTGCCCCATAAAGAAACTGATTCTTGGGGCGCCTGGGTAGCGCAGTCGTTAAGCGTCTGCCTTCGGCTCAGGGCGTGATCCTGGCGTTCCGGGATCGAGTCCCACATCGGGCTCCTCGGCTGGGAGCCTGCTTCTTCCTCTCCCTCTCCCCTGCTGTGTTCCCTCTCTCGCTGGCTGTCTCTCTGTCACATAAATAAATAAAATCTTAAAAAAAAAAAAAAAGAAACTGATTCTTACAGCATAAGAGATGAGTATGAGTAGACCATCTGTTCAATTCAGCAAATATCTATTGAGCACCTACTCTTTCCTAGGTGTGCTGAATGTGATATAAATGGTCATGAGTGGTCCCATACATTTGGTTGTCAGGAGACCATGTCCCCAACTGCCTCTCAAAAAGTGCCACATGGTACTATGAATATCTTGGTTACTAATATTAAGAGTTGATTATATGGATAGAAGTTTTGCTGTTATTATTTATTTATTTATTTATTATTTTTTTTTTTAAACAGTGTAGGGCTTGAACTCATGACCCTGAGATTGAGACCTGAGCCGAGATCAAGAGTTGGGACACTTAACTGGCTGAGCCACCCAGGCACCCCAATAAAAGTGTTTCTTTATCCAATCTAAAAAAAATATCTAATCTAACATTGTAGATATCCTCATTACTTAGGAGGTCAGTGAAAGCAAGCCAGTCATTTAAATATTTTGCTCCTGAAAAATAAAATGTAGTTAGCTTAACACTGACTTTTAAAAAGCCTCATGTAGTACTGGCAGACAGACCATAGGAAATTAAAAACCACTCTTTATGTTTTGTTTATTGGTATCATTATTATCAACAACATATATTTTGTGTATCTGCTACATGCAAAACACTATGCTGAGCTCTACTAGAGACAAGATATATGGTACTATTTACAAGGAAACAAATATATAAATCTTAAAATACATATATATAATAACTATTCTTTAGCCTGTTGGAATCTCTGCTATTTGTCAACAAGATAATCCAGACAAAAATATCTTATCCATTAGGTATATCCCATCCAAAGTTTACAAAGAAAAAAATCACTTGGCAGAGAGTAGAGTTAACACAAATTCTTTACCACAAAGACTGAGCTTTGTTTGACTATTTAACTTTAGAATACACACCACTGGTACTGAAGCAGCATAAACTATGTAGTATCATTGTCAGCACAAATCACAGCTCTTGATGTGCAGTGAGTTTTCCCAAAGAACTCTGGCTAATAGCCAAGCAAAAGCACATAATTTAAAACCTCAATCAGTTTCATTCTGAGGCATTTTGTTTAGTGTTTAATAGCTTCCCCAGAGACAGGCAAATTACAAAAGCGCATTGTTTTGACATGAGCTCAAATGAGTCATCGCTCGTCACTACATTTTTGAGGATTTGGCATTAATCTTCTGAGATGATAAGCCATAAACATTTGAAATAAATATCAATTTTCCTAAACAGTTTAGTAAAGCTAGTCTACTCTTCTCATTGGAGCAATAAGCTCATAACCCTAAAAGAAAGCACTATCCTAGTCCCACTTGTAGCCATTTTGTTTTTCCAAATAAGTTTCCTTAGAATTTTCAATGGCCATTTAAGGCCCAAAACTAAACCAATGCTAACACTTGATATTTTTTTTTTAACAAATTAAAAGAATAGTATACACAACTTATTCCCTGGGTAAATTCTGAATCCACTATCACCTGGTATTTCCAACCAGTATTCCTTGTGTGCAAAGGAAACAACTCTCAACAAGAAACAATGCAAACTGGCTTGAGTTTCAACTCCTGGATGCTCAAGGGTCCAGATCCTACTACCTTTATGTCCTGACTCCTCAGGCATGCTCTAGGGCCCACACCAATTTAATTTCCCTTTAGACCAGTGGACTAAAACCGTGCTAAATATTAGAATTACCAGGAGGGCTTTTAAAAATTCTGATACCCAGTGTGCATCTTTGAAGTCAGAATCTCTAAGACCTAGGCATCAAAAGCACTGAAAACCCCCAGGTAACTCCAGTCTGCAGCACAGTTTGAATATCAGTGCTTTTTTTTTTTTTTTTAAGATTTTATTTATTTATTTGACAGAGAGAGAGGCAGCGAGAGAGGGAACACAAGCAGGGGGAGTGGGAGAGGGAGAAGCAGGCTTCCCACTGAGCAGGGAGCCTGATGTGGGCTCAATCCCAGAACGCTGGGATCATGACCTGAGCCAAAGGCAGACACTTAACGACTGAGCCACCCAGGCGCCCCTGAGTATCAGTGCTTTTGACTTGTGTGGGAGAGCAGAAAGAGGCAGGACTAGGCAAGGACTAGTACTTTTGGTATTATATGGTTGTTCTGATAAGCAGTAAGTAGGGAAAAAAAGATTGGACTAAATAACTATTATGAAATTATAGCTTATTTATAACAAAGACTTAAGAGCATGGATTCTGGAGCCAAACTTTCTAGGTTTGAAGCCTAGTTATTTATAACCTCTCAGACTCAGTTTCTTCATCTATTCAATAGGGATAATAGCAATATCTACCTTATAGATTGCTGCCAAGATTAAATGAATTAATTTATGTACATATAAAGTGTTTAGTATTTTACTCAGAGTAAATGCCAGGTATATATTATTATTAATATCCTCATCATCACCATCTTTGTTATTCACACCTCATTAACATAGATGAGAGTTAAATGATCTCTCCTAAATTTAAGAACTGAATGGCTTTGATTTAGAATTTAGTCATGAATTTTAAGAATGACATCACCATTATATATGTACAGTATTTTTAATTTTTTAATTCATTAATTCTCTAAATATTTACTGAGTGCCTACTATGTGCCAGTCCTGTTGTAGATGGGTGTTAGATTCTAAATTTTCATAAAGCTTTCATGTACATTTACATTTAGTTCATCCTAAAATACTGCCAATTTGGTTCTGACTATAGAATTAAGAGGGTTTGGAAGATCCAGTACAACCAGGACACCACAGATGGTATCTTAGGAATGTATAATGAGAGCTAAGTAGTTGAATTCTTAATATGTATAGGTGCTTCTTTAAGTACTTATAGGCCATAACTCTAATATTCACAACAACTGAATGAGGAAGGTACTCCCATTATCCTCGTTTTATAGATGAGGAAAGAGAGGCACAGAGAGGTTACATAACTGGTAAATGAAGAACTAAAGACCAAATGCAGGGAGTCTGACTGTAGAGCCTTGCTTATCATCCCTGGGATGTTAATGTGCATTAATGAAAGATGCGCTGAAGGTGGACCATAGTGGAGTCACATTAGAGATGGAGATGGGAGTCCAAAATGTCCATCATAACAATTTCAGGAACAATTTCAGGAATTTCAGGTGCAGGAATAGTGCACCTTTAGTGTTATTCCTCACACTTTATCTTAGAAATATTTTGTTGAGGAATGCAATAGAGGCTAGGAAACTGCTAGGAAAAAAGCAACAGCAGTTATCACAACAGCTACCACACAGATTTCACAAATACCTAAAACCTTTATATACAGTAACTTCTAATTATTTTAATTATACAGTCAATATAATTCATGGACAACTTCTTTGTATAAAGAATTAGGTGGAATATTTCCTATATGGTCTTAAAATATGTGATTTCCATTTTTAACTCCAGTGCATGAGTAATGCTCAATAAGGCTAAAAGGATGTATCACAGCAAAAATGTCCTTAACATCTGCAAAGTATAATAATTTTGGTACTGGAAGCCAGCAATCTGTTTTTGAAAACTATAAAGTTTTCAAATGTTACGTTCAAAATAAAATTGAACAGGGGCACTTGGGTGGCTCAGTTGGTTAAGTGTCCAACTCTTGGTTTCAGCTCAGATCACGATCTCAGACTGAGCCTGGTGTTGAACTCCCTGTGCAGCGGGGAGTGTTTTTGAGAGTCTCTCTTCCTCCCTCTCCCTCTGACCCTCCCTCCACTTGTGTGCCTGCGAGCTCTCTTTCTAAAATAAATAAATAAAATTTTTAAGCAAAATATGATTGAACAGACTTTTTATATATAATGCTGCAAAATAAAGATCAATGAACACCAGAAACTACCTTCTCTTAAAATACTATTTTTAGATGGAAAAAAATGAGTTCCTCTAAATAAATTCACACATAAAATCTCCATCTAATAGAACCAAAACACATCCATTGTAGCTGTCTCTCAGGCCTTAAATAAAAGGAGTAATTACATTTTAACTCTGTGTGTGTTTAGCCCTTCCCAGGTGATCTGAAATACCAACAGAAATTGGATTCATTTTAATATTAATACCCATCTTACAACAGAGCAGCTTGAAATATACCTAAACTTCTATGAGAGTTTCAGACTCAAAGACTCAGATGAAGTGTTCATGAAATATTTCTCATTTAATTACACCTTTTTCTGATATTCTTGTGTGATAGACCAAGACACATTAAAATAAACAAAAACTACTACGTTGATGTGAAAAATGTATACACATTTTTATGTATAAGTATATGCATGTCAAAAGTCCATCTGTTATAAATTTATCACTACAAAAGAAAAATTTTGCCAGCTGACCTTTCTAGGTTTCTATTTTTAAAAGAGGAGATTTTGGAAAATATGAGATTAGACATAAAGAATCAGAGCAAACATAGCCCCTGGGCATTGTGTAATTCCATGTGGAACAATTTATTTGAAATATTTTTCATTCCATATACTCACAACACACCTCTAAAAATAATGCTATCTACAATAAAGAAATACAGCTACTTTTTCTTGACAATCTTTTTTAAACTGTCCAAATATGCAACAAAAATAATAATGTATCACATCTAAATTCTCAAATAAGCAACATTTAAACCAAGCCTTCTGTCTGTTTTGAGAGTCTGATAAATTAGACTAAGTCTATTTAAAATATATTTCGATGGCTAATTCAAGAAATTAAAAAAAAAACCAAACCCAGAATATTAAACCTACTATTAGTATGAGGAATCCATATTGGAGGTAGGATATCTTTTCTTAATACAGTCAGTCCTCAATTATTCAAGGTGATTAGAGACAAGGAAAACTTCATTTAGTCATGAACGCTGGATATTTTCATGGTGGTGTGTTTTGCCACATGCACTTAATCAGAATGCTTTGACATGCAATGGGGGGGGGGGCTCTTATGGAATCCTCCTGTGATCCTCACCACCCGTCCCTGATATCCTCCTTCTGGGCAAGGTAGAATAAGAGAAAGTGGTATGATAGGAAAATAGAAAACTAGATATAATCAGTTTAGAACCTCACTGCTTCCCATTAGTCTCAGAAACTAAATTTTGTTTTCCTATTTTCACTATTCTAGATTTTCCCTCAAATATAGCATATCACTTCAGTACTCCACCAAAACTCATCCATTATCTTGGCAATAATATTAATCTTCAGATAATATAAATTATTCAAGATGTAAAAAAAAAACCAGTACAGAAAAGTCAAAATTTGGTTCAGACAAATTAACACACATTAGTTGAGATATATAAAAATGTAAACTTGTGGTTGCCTTTTGCCTGCTTTGTTTTAAACTTTATTACTAAACATATAGAATAGTGGTCAGAAAACTTTTTTTTTTTTTTTTAAGATTTTTATTTATTTGACAGAGAGAGAGACAGCCAGCGAGAGAGGGAACACAAGCAGGGGGAGTGGGAGAGGAAGGAACAGGCTTCCAGTGGAGAAGCCCAATGTGGGGCTCGACCCCAGAACACCAGGATTATGCCCTGAGCCAAAGGCAGACGCTTAACGACTGAGCCACCCAGGCACCCCAGCAAACGTTTTCAATAAAGGGCCAGGTGGTAAATATTTAAGGCTTTGCAGGCCAGACGGTCTTGTTACAACTACTCAATTCTGCTGTTGGAAGAGGAAAGAAGCCATACATAATATGTAAACAAATAGGTGTGGCTGTGTTCCAATAAAATCTTATGGACACTTAAAATTTAAATTTCATGTCATTTTCACATATCATGGAATATTATCCTTATTTTGACATTTTCAACTATTTAAAAATGTAAAAAGAATTCTTAGCTTTTAAGTGGTACAAAAATTGGTAGTGGGCAGGCTATAAAACTTAGTCATGTATTCTCTCTGCCATGTTCTGTTTTATATTACATGTAAATATATAGTTGACCCTTGAAAAACTTGTGTTTAAACTGTGCAGGTCCACTTACACATAGACTTCTTTCCCCAATAAATACAGTTTGATACTGCAAATATGTTTTCTATTCTTTATGATTTTCTTAATACTTTTTTCTAGCTTACTTTACTTTGAGAATACAGTATCTGATACATATAACATTAAAAAAATATGTGTTTATCACTGTTTATGTTATCAGTAAGGCTTCCTGTCAACAACAGGCTGTTAGCAATTAAATTTGGGGGGGAGTTAAAAGTTATGTGTGGATTTTTGACTGTGCAGGGGGTTAGTGCCTCTAATCCTTGCCTTGTTCAAGGGTCAATTGTATATAGAAATTTGTAACTACAAATAAAACATTTTGTTTAGATTACTTTCTTAGGTATCCCCATTTTTAAAGCATGAGACCAGATGTAAAAAATCATACCAATTATACCAGTCATAGTAAAGTAGGATATTGTGAGAGAAGGTATGAAACAGTTGGGTTTTGCAGAATTGTCATGTTTAAATCATATTTACAGATACATACATGTTAATAAGTCCTTTGTTCATGATAACATCATTCATTGTCAAGTCCCAAATCAATAATAACACCATTTGATTTTTTCCCCACAATCTGAACAAAATTTTTTTTTTAAGATTTTATTTATTTGACAGAGAGAGAGAGAGCACAAGTAGGGGGAGCCACAGGAAGAAGGAGAGGGAGAAGGAGGCTCCCTGCTGAGCAGAGAGCCAGACCTGGGGCTCAATCCCAGGACCCAAGGATCATGTCCTGAGCCCAAGGCAGACACAACCGACTGAGCCACTCAGGTGCCCTGAACAGAAGTCTTATTAAGCAGTTAACTAAATCTTAGAAACACAAAGTCTAATGATACTGTCATAATCATTTCTGAGCAAATAAAAGAAAAAAAAATTTGTTCTGAAAAATTATGTTTCTTTCTAACACTTTTCTCTAATAAAACAATAGACTATAATTAAATTTTAAAGACTGGAAACACATTTCCTAACTAATAGCCTTGTATAACATACAAGTGGAAATGGACTTCAGTGCCTTTAGTGTACATTAATATTTTTCTGTTAAGAAAATTATTTTTTCAAAGTAAATCATTGTGCTGGGGTGCCTGGGTGGCTTAGTTGGTTAAGCGTTTGACTTCAGCTCAGGTCATGATCTCAGGGTTCTAGGACTGAGCTCCACCTCAGGCTCCCAACTCAGGGGGGGAGTCTGCTTTTCCCTCTCCCTCTGCCCCTCCCTCTGCTGGTGCTCTGTCTCTCTCTCTTTCTTTCAAATAAATATAATCTTAAAAAAGAAAAGTAAATCACTGTGCTTTCACAATGTGTAACAAACTTGTGTCCTTTAAGGTAACTTTTGGAATCTCAACCCATTGACCAAAGATTTAGTTGCTATGGAAACAAATGAATTATAAACATTGTCATTGTAGAATTATTTAAAAGAAGAGAATGCTTGAAGACAGAATTTGGGACCCATTCCTCTGTTCTTAGCCCTTCAAAGTGATTGTTCTTAAGTGCTTCCCCACTTTTTCCCCCCTACTTTAATAAAGGGTCCTATTTCCTGACTAGATTCGATCTTTCCCCTTTGGGAACATTTCTCTCAAGAACTCTGTATGGAGCTTCAATAGCTCAATGTGACAGCCACTTATGAAAAAAACAAAACAAAACAAACCTAGAAAATATATACATTCCACATACAGAAATGCTGTACTAATGGGGCATGCAGACTTTTAAAGTAAAACAGCCCTTCTATGGAAGACCATACCAATTATGTGGCTAACATTAGGGCAACAAATTTTCCCTTGCCTTCCTATTGCCATATGCCTGTCATTTTCTCCCTATAGTTTCCATTCACTGTTTCAAACATATGTTGCCACTTACTTGCCAGGAAAGAATCTCTGAACTACCCTTTATGTATGATGAAATGGCAGACGGAATGGAGCCAGAGAGAGCACCATTAGCAGTTATTCACACTTCTGTTTTCTCTTAACTTCCTTTTCTCTAAAGTGTATTTCTCATATGCTGGGAGGAATGTGTAATCATAAAGACATCTGTGACTCATGCCTTAGAATACAGAATAACAATTACCTATAGAAGCAAATGGTTCTCTCTTCTACTGAGCCGCATGTCTCCTCTACAAAAAGCCTATCTTTACAGCTTAGAGATTGGTCAAACATAGGCGAGGGGCTTCTTTGTCAAACCCTCAGCAAATAATAACATTCTTTTCTTTTCCAACAATCACTGCTAGAGTTTACCCAACATTTAACCACCATCTTTTAACAAGGCACCTGCACCTGTTCCATGGGCTCGGGTTGCTTGGGGATTGATTGCCCTGCATCAAGAGAAGAAAACACCATGGAGATTAGTTAAGAGGAAGGGGTTTTCTACCAAAGATGAAGGAGATTTAGGAAGATAAAATGTGGAAGTCTGGTGTTATATGTAACACTAAGAAGAAACAAACGCCTATTTCAGTCTGCACTGATTATCCTCTTTTGGCTTACTAAAATCCATCTATAGGTCAAGAAATATTGCTCTGAATTAATAGTAAATAGTAAATAGTAAAACATTAATAGTAATGTTATTGTTGAACTAAATTCCTTACACTGTATCTGGCACACAATACCAGGATCTTTGCTTCTTGTGGAAAAGGAGACAGGCCAAAAAATAAGCTCTTGTCCATGAGCAGAAAGGAAAAGAATACTTTGAAGAACCCACAAATATTACCAATCATGTTTTAGGATATGTTTAAAAAAACAAAACAAGTCACTAACTCTATGAAGCCAACTGCAAACCTAGTTGAATTATGATTCATCCTTTATTTAAAGGGGGATGTTTTCAGCTTTTCCAGTAGTGAACATGGGTAACTGCAAGTTGCCCAAAAGAACATGCTATCATGCTTGAACCTGGGAGAGTTAAGAATAAAATACATTAAGTGTAACCATTCTGGCCACATAAAATGCATACAGGCATTCTCTGGGTTATGAACACCTGACTTGTGAATGTTCCCTCTCTATAAAAAGCCAGCCCGCATTCTGCTCAAAAGGATGACACCTGCAGGGCAAGAGTATTTCCAGAGCTACTTAATTTTCTTCAGGCTGGCTGGCCAAGGGCTGCCATGGATATGGCAGGGAGGTATTCACCTGGAATCCAAAGTGGGAACCTGGAACACATTTGCTAACAAATATCATGTTTTATGTAAAACATAGGTTCCGAGCTAGTCCACAAAAAGTTAGCTGACCCGAAATACAGTTTAAACTCTACACATTTGCATGAATACTGTTCCCCGCCACATGCTGTAATAATCACATTATGAATAAATCTTGTGAGCTGTGATATTACTGTATTACAATATCACCAAACCATTGCAACAACCTAAATATAGGTTTTCGGCTTTATTATGGGTTTAGTAAGCCTCCTTGTACTAGTCTAGGAATCAACTCTCTACTTGGTAACATTGTTTCTATGAGGAAATATCTTACAAATGAAACTTTGAAAGTCTTTTTTCAAAATGGGGAAACTTCTGCATTTTGAAGATTAAAGTATTCACTTTTTGCTGGAAGAACACAAAATTTGCCCTAAGATCTATCTAAATTCAAAATTATCACAAATTTCTTCCATGAGCAAAAGAACCCATAAGCAACACAGGCTTTAAAAGCATAAAAAACAAATAAGAAGAAATGGTTATTCATGGAATGATGAGAACAGCACACGAGAGTAATGTAGCCAGTGGAAACCACCCTACCCCACTGCCCCCACCTTCCTGCCCTGTTCAGACCTGACACCAGACCAGTTGCTCCTTAGTGACTGTACATCTTTAGCATCCGCAACAGGGGAGCAAATGGGATGGGACTTTACCTGAACTCTTTAAGTGCCACCTTCTCTCACACCTTTCCAGATGTAGAATTTCTTCCTCTGCACAGAAAGGGCACTTTATTTATGCACCTTGTGTAATTCGCTTAGTTTTTAACGTCTATCTCCCCTTCCATATTAACACCTCTCCAATTAACCCCAGCTATAAATTCCTCGAAGCAGGTGATTTGTTTTATTTTCCACCATATAGCACAAAACTTGGGATATAATAGCAGAGAGGAAAGGAACTAAGTTTACTGAAGATTATATATGCTGCTTCTATGTTAAATGGCTTTCCTCCCATCAAATACGTTTCATTTAACGTAGTAGGTACTTAATAAATGAATGCTGAATGTATAGTCAATAAAAAGAGAGCTGTAAAGAAGTTAATAGAAACATCTGTGGATTCAGCAAAGAGGGAGTAGATTTTTTACCTTCAAAATGCCTTTGGGGTTGGTGGTAAAATCTAATTTTATTTTAAAATACCTACGTATTCTATAAAGGGATGTTGGTCAACAAAACTCATTTTCAATTAGCACAGAACTCTACTTCTATTTAAATATAAATCAGTTATCTACAAAGCATAAAGGATTCCATGTGCAGATTAAAGCAGTTAGAGGTTACTTTACAAAGACAGCCAACTCTGATAACTTACACTAAAACAAGTAGCTATCTTCTTTCATCAGGCAAACTACATAATTCTTAAATGTCTGCTATGATAGAAAACAATCCATAAAACCTCATACCTTAGCTATGATCTAATCTTTGGAGAGAAGACTTGAAATTCTACAAAATGGACAACATATTTTTTAACTTAGCATTCAAAAAATACCTAGATTCTAAAAATTTTGTTACTGGGGTGCCTGGGTGGCTCAGTCAGTTGAGCATCCGACTCTTGGTTTCACTCAGGTCGTGATCTCAGGGTCCTGGGATGGAGCCCCACTGGGCTCCCTGCAGGGTGGAGAGTCTGCTTGTCTCCTCTCTCTGCCCCTCTCCCCGCTCACACTCTCTATCTCTCAAATAAGTAAATCTTTAAAAAAAATTAAAATGTTGTTAGAAATGGAGACAACTGAAAGCAAAAGGATGTGTCTTGATAGACCCCAGATATGCTCATCGAAACACCTTGAAAGAACAGATACACAGGGCATCCTGCATTCATCTAAGTAAGGCATTGTCAGTCCTAAGCCACAGTCATCATTGTAGCCCTCCACCTCTTCTTTGGGAACAGCCTGTAGGTTTTATTGTATGAAAGCTAACCAAGGTCACAAAACATGAAAATCTGACTTGGGATGAGGGCTGCAGACTTATTCACCCAATTGTTAAAAACTTCCAAGTCATTTCCTCCTGAAAATCATCTTCAGGATCTCATTCCTCCAACTCCTCGCTGAGGATAAAGCAACTGCAATACAGTAATAAGGCAAATGCACACACATGTAACAAATACTTGTACGTACATGCATGCCCTCACATTTATCTAACTACTGAACAAAGATGAATAAAAATACATGAACAGAAATATGGTTTCTGTGATATTTACAACAAATTTGGTCACCTAATCATATCAAAAAAGCAATGATCTGACAATAAAATATGGTAACATCCCAATAAATAGCATTAGGCAGGTGACCTTTTTATTCTAATCAGGAAGTTTAGGCTTTAGCAAAATCAGAAAACATTGCCAGCAGAACCCTTAATAACATTTCTATCCATTGAATCTCTTCAATTTTGTTACTACTATTTTGTCTCCATTCTAAAACTAATTTCTATTTTTTAAGGCTAAAAGAATGATAGTGAATTAAGAGCAGGGAACAATCTAGGAAGAAAGCAAGTAAGTAGGCTTACTACATGAACGTCTACATCACAACTATACATATAGAAACATGAGCTAATGACGAATTTCATTATTACTTAAAGCTGAGATTCTTAAGAAGCACGAACACCATATCCTCAAAGTTCATGAAACATTACATTGACCCTAAAATTAGAGATATAATGCTCTTCACGTGAGCTAAACAATTTTCCACATATAGCTTCAACGGAGTCAGTGGAGTTAAAGAGGCCTAATTTCATTTTGTCAAACAGATTTAATATTCTATAAGAACAGAATATAAATTTAGCCCATAGAAAAATGCTAGCGTATGTCTAAAGAAAAAGATCAACAAGTGACACAATATTAATATTCACTTTCTACAGGAAACAATAAATTTCTGACTTTACAAATAAAGCACTACATCTAATGGTTCTTAGCTACTAAAGGCTAAGGATAAAGAGTCTATAAAATAATGGCAAGGATTAGAAAATCAGTGGGGATTTTTCCTCCCCAAAACTATAGTAACGTTTTAGTTTTGAAGATGGATAGGTTTAAATGCCATAAAGCTTTAATCCTAATCACCTCTAATTTTTTGGCCAGAAAAAAAAGAAGTCATACATCATCAGGACAAAATAGAATTTCAAATATGAGAGTTTCCTAACGTTTTATTTTGGCCTTAAAGTTCACTTTAATAGAACAATGGGCTACTCACTCACAACTATGTACGGTATAGGTCATGGATCAATTTAAAGAGAGCAATACGAAGGTCCAGACCTGCTGAATGAGTTTATTCGTGCAATTCACCCAGTCTGTCAGTATTTCTGAAAAGTGCTGAGCACAGCATCTCTGCAGCTCTTTCTGGGGTTAGCATCAATGGGGGTCTCCATACTCTTTATAGAGATAATTATAGGTCAATAGCATACTCAGAATTTATACAAAAGAGAACTTGTAATAATAATCCATTGAACCCACATGACTTACATGAGTGTTGACACTATGTCCAGGTTAGGAGTAAAATCTAATTGGTCTATGTTACTCTCCTTTCTTCTGACAGTTCTAGACAATAAGATAAAAGGACAAGACTTTGGAGATGGGGCGGTGGAGACAGTTATGGGAAGGGCTGCCAGCTCCTTAGGAGAACCCAGAAAAGATGGTTCCTATTCTACCTCTGGGTGATGCATGTGATCCTCCTCTGGATGTGATGCCTGGAACTGCTGAGGCCATTTTGCTACAAGCGTGATGATGAAACCACCTAGGGGAAAAGGCCAGAGCCAAAGAAACCAGATGGCAGAGGCAACATCTCATGTCTGAAGCCTGTCCCAAGTTTGGATTTTTTGTTATAAGATGATATATTTTGCCATTGTTTGAGGCAAAGGGAGTCCAGGTTTTCTGTGATTGCGGCTGGAAGCACCCTAGCTAATGTATCATTTCCTTTTGGTTACTCACATTCTAGACTACTTGGAGGACCTGGAGCGCTATTTTCAGGACAGTTCTCAATGGAGGCAAACAAATTAAAGTCACTATATCATGGGAGTTCTTCCAAGATGCAAAGCTATCTTACATTACATGTTATTCTATACAAAATTAGAGACTTGCCTAGTGCTCTGTGAAAAGCTCCTGAGTGTAAGATGGGGCTACCTTCCTGAAAGTGGTATCATTCCCATAAGAATAATTTCTCTCTGAAGCACTTGGAATGAGACTTCAGTAATACCCAATTTCCCACAGTGGTTCAGTAAAAGTATAGAGGAAGCTTCCTTTAACTCTCTTAGACTATCTCTCTTTACACTCGGCTCCGACTAATATGTGTTTGCCTAAACTAAGTGTGAAAAATCAGGAAAATAATTAATTTGATATAAATGTAACTAGTAAGTGCAAGTGGATCATAGCTACTCTAGACAGCAGACCTATGTTCCTATTAATGTATGGACCTAACAAAGACTAAAAGTTAAAATGTTTTGCTAAAAATTGAGCTTATATTTGAGACAATGTTTATATTATTTGGCATCTGAAAAATCACTGGTAGCCAACTAGTATACTGAATAGTGAATAGAAATGCAGAGGTAAGCTAAAACTCCATTTCTTAGCATAAAGGAACAAACAAGTGGCTCTAACATATTAATCTGAAATATTTCCTACATAGTTTTCAGGTTGATTTTCACTATTAGATTATATTGTGCTAATGTCCAATTCCAATGTTGAAACTGATTAGCTACTCTAAGCTCGTCTTACTAAAAAAAAACTCCTAAACAATATCATCACCACCAAAACACCCGAAGTGCTAAATAAAATGAATAAAATATTTAAAAATATGCATCCTTGAGACAACAAGTTATTAAGGAATATTCGAAGGTTAAAGACTGAATAAAAGTGAAAACTCAGCAAGGTAAATAAAGTACCAGCTATTGCTTTGAGAGCATTTTCTGAATTCTGTGAACTTATATTTTAGTTTTTATGGCATCAGAGGGCACAGAGGAGAAAGCCCAGGGTCCTCTCAACCCTACATAAAGCTGGGATTGCAAAAAGCTAAACCATGAATGTAAAGGTGACCTAGAAACAAAACCAACCTCTGGCACTCTTAGGAAAACTGCTTTCCTTGAACTATAGCATTTGGAATAGAGGGAGAAATAAACTCCACTGAGAATTTATAGTAACAAGTTGGCCCACAGGAGAACTGGCAGCCCAAATTCATACTAACTGGGTGGTCCAAAAACAAAAAACAAAAAACCCTGGGTCTAGAGATTCTAGGCTGAAAATACCCCCTGGCATCTGGCAAAAACAAATGTAAATCCTCCCTAGAGAAAGCCACCTTCAACCCAGGGTTCAAAGAATTCCCACAAATAGAGTTCTGATATATGAGTTCATATTTAAAAATCTGAACACACTAAAAAATAATGCACAATGATTGAAAGCCAGAGAAAAGACAACAGAATCAGAGCCGCTGATAAATAAAGGATTTCAGATATCTAAATTATCAGACAGCATGTAAACCATACTTAATATGTTGAAGATAAAAAAGGGATTGAAATTTCTAGTTAGAAATTTCTAGTTAGAAAAGTAACAGACTATAAAAGACTAAACAAATTAGAAAAAAAAAGTGAAACTTTTATAAATGAAAAATGTAATTGCATATCAGCAATGAGAATTACTGAACTAGAAGAAAAATCTGAAGAAATTACAAAATGCAGCCAGGAGAACTAAAGAGATAAAACAACTGAAAAAGTAGTTAAAGGGATATGAGGAACAGAGTAAGACAGTCTAATACGTGTCTCAGTTTTACAAGGTAAAGAAAGAAAAAAATTATTCAGAAGCTATATTTGTCAAGTTAACATTGGCTGACAATTTTCTAGAACTTAAGAAAGACACCAATTCACAGATTCAGGAATCTCAATGAAACCCAGAAAGGACACAGGAAATCTGTACTGGAGTACATCATAATGAAATTGCAGAATATCAAAGATGAGGGCAAAATCAAAAAAAGCAGCCAGAGAGAATAGGAATGACACGTAGATCAATGACTGACTTTTCAACATTAACATGGAAAGCCAGAAGTAAGTAGAATAATAACTTCAATGTGCTGACAGAAAACAGTATCAACCTAGAAGTGTCCACTCAGTAAAAATCTTCCTAAGAACAAGGGTAAAATAAAGACATTCAAATAAATAAAAAGAGAGAGTGTGCAAAGAGCAGACTTCCACTAAAGGAACTTCAAAAGTATACATTCAGATTGAAGGAAAGTGATCCCAGATGGAAGTCTGGAAAAAAAGAAGGAATGATGAGGAAAGAAAGTGGTAAATAGGTTGGTGCATCTAAACCAACATTGATTAAAATAACAATAAAAGATGGTAATAAAATCTTGTGGAATTAAAAAAGAAACTAAAATATAAGACAACATAAGACAAGTAGATTATAAATTGGAGGCTATCCTCAGAATTAAAGTATTCCGAAATGATTTAAGTTTTTGGAGAAGGATTAAAATGCTGATTCAGCTTTAGCCTGATAACTTTAACTTGTGAGGTAGAATTTACAGGCCAATTAATTCCTAATAGAAGAGGAATAGTGTCTAACTTCCAAAGTAAAGAAAGAGAAAATAAGTAAAAATAAAATTCAAAAGAAGCTAAGAAATAAAATAACGACAGTAAAAAAGGTGGTGAAAAATAGAACCATCAGGTAAGATGGCAAAAGTAAATCCAAATAAATCAATAATCACTGTAATACAAACTAAATGGTCATGTTAAAAGACAAAGATTGTCAGACTGGATTAAAACAATTCTAAGAATAATAATTCCCAACTGCATGCTGTTTATAAGTGACTCACTGGAACATAAGAATATAGTAAAGCTGAAAAGAGGTTGGAAAAAAGATATCATCAGGCAACTACTAACCAAAAAGAAAGGTTACACAGCTATGTTAATATGAGACAAAAGGGACTTTAAGGTGGAAAGATCTATAGTCATTATTTTTATGCAAAGAAATTCCATTTCTGAGAAATAGTTTGAACTTACATGCATCTAAAAATATGGTCTCAAATATGTAAAGCAAGAATTGACAGAAACACAAGGACAGACTAATCCATCATCATAGTGGAAGATTCTAACACACCTCTCATAGCTGTTAATAAATCAAGCAGCCAAAAATCAGTCAGGTTGTAGAAGATTCTAACAACACAATAAGCAAGTTTACTACATAGAGAATACTGTTCTTAATTCCTACAGAATACACACTACACTCTCTTCAAGCAGATAGTGAACTTGTATGAAAACCAACCACCCAATGAGACCATAAAGCAAATCTTAAAAAACGTCAAAAGGTAGATAACACACTGACTGTATTTTCTGACCATAATGTAATGAGTGATGAAAAGATCTCTCCCTCTACCCAAAAATACATGTTTAAAAATTAAGAAGCAGTTCTAAATAACTCATGAACCCAACAGAAAGATGAAAGCCCAATGAAATCATGAGGTAGCAGGAACGAACTATAGTTCTTAGCACAGCTATTCTAAGTAATAAAATTCATGAAATACTGAAACTGACCCAAAGAAAACAATCAGAATTTCTATCCTTAGAAGATGAAAAAGTGTCTGTTTCAACAAAAAAGCATTCTGAGAAGATTCTTTTCTTAACTTTATCATTCACAATCAGCAAATAAAATTACTGATAGCTAAATAGTTAAGAAGGTGTACCTAAAACATAAAGACCCTCCCACCGTTTTCAATAATGGATCATACAGGCTCCTCTGCCTCATTAAAATGAATGGACAAACAAGCAAACAAATCAATTCATTCATTCATTCATTCATTCATTCGGTGATTCATATTCAGAGTTGTGTGTGTGTGTGTGTGTGTGTGTGTGTGTGTGAGAGAGAGAGAGACAGACAGAGAGAGAGAGATAAGCAGCCTTGGAAGATCTTTATCCAACTACTGACTTTTTCTCTGGGAAGTATCTTTGATAAATTATAATTACTAGTCAAGTAAATAGCTCAAGAGAGCCATTATTTGAACAGCCATGCTAATATTCAATAAGACTAAAATAAATTATCTTATTTAATTAAACCATCATACATCTATTTTATTTTGATTTTCAGAGAAGACCTTTAAAATGTTTTCAAAATAGAGGCTGCTCCATACCCTCACTTCTCCAAAGATTATACCTAAAAGACGCATTACTATATGACAAAGTTGCAGCACTCTTGATTCTATTACATATTTATATATTACACTTCAATATACAATTGAAAAACAACACTGTCATGATTCATTTAAAATTGCTTTCAATATATTACTCAACTGCTCAAAAACTGCCAATGGCACCATGTTGTCTATAACATTAAATTGAAATCCAAATCACAGTGCTTGAATTAGAAGACCCACTTATAGTCTGGCCCCATCCTACGTGATCACCTTCTCCTCTAGGGCTGCAATATCTACCACTTGCACAACTCCCTGTAGAGGGTCAGCAGTGAGCAACAAGAGCCAGTCAGTGACACCATTCAATCCAGGGTTCCTTTGCTCTACCATTCTCCTTCCTGAAATTCTTTAATTACCCTTGAAGGTCCAGATGAACTTTAACTTCTGATATGAAGAACTTCCAGATATTTCTAGACCTAACTGATACTTTTACAAAAATTCTTCCTTCACCAAACTTAGCATCCCAACTTAATGTTAATTGTTTTTTGGCTTTTGTTCATTTGTTTATCTACCCCATCAAAATCTGGGTAGGGCCATGCTTTATACTCTCTGCCTCTCTTGCCATGAACTCGGCATAGTGATAAATAGACACAGAAGATGCTTAAAAAATAGTTGCTGAGTGCCTCTTGAAAGAATATAGTAGATGCAGTCTAGGCCTAACTCTTATGTAACTATAAATTACACGCCCCCCACACAGTATTCCCTTTAAATATTTCACCTTCTTCAATTAAGAGGGGGAAATATTGTGTCTTTTTTACCTACTTAATTATATTGCAATAAGCAAATATTATGAACAAAGGTGTTCTTCCTCCTCCAGGAATTTTAATAATATTTTCTCATTGGCACTACCTAATTGAAGAATACAAGCCTTTTTATCTTCTCGAGAGCATAAATGTTTTTAAATGTTGTACATGTAGAAGCCATGCATCAATGCCAATCACCTTCCCGCCCATCCTACTACTAACATATTGGCATAAATGACTGCTGATAATCCTTGTGCACAAAAAGTGGTATTAGTTATTAAAGGTCACCATGACTAGATGAAAAGATATTCCACTTAGCCTTTGGGAAATAGATTCCCATTCCTGATCTAAACAGTTGAGTTCCACTGTTTTCCATTTCCTCTTGTAATTGTTGGTGAGTGTACAGGAAAGCCTGCATGTGTACATGTGTTGTGTGTGTGTGTGTGTGTGTTGAGCAGGGAGACATCTGTTCCATAGGTTTTTAGTAAATGGTAGCTATAGATAGAGGACAAATGGATGGATGGATAGAGGGATGCATACATGCATGCCTGGATGGAGACTGTTTTTAACCAAAAGTTAGCACCTCTCAGAGGTGAACTGAGACCTAAGCCACTTTCCTATTTTGAGTCCGTTATATATTTAGAAAAAGAAAGAAATGCCAATTGTAAGTTTATGAACTCCTGTTCAAGTTTAAACCCTTGCATTTAACAAAGAACTCTTAATTTCTAAGAAACAAAGGTAAGATGATGAAATGTAACTGGGTTATTTATAAGATAATTATAAGATATACTTAAAAATTAATTTACAGCACACTCTAAATGGCATAGTATAGTAATGACACAAATTAACAATCAATCATACGATAAACCTGTACTTATGTCAATCTTATCAGAATACATCAACACTTGAATACAAATCTCAGAGTCTAAATTTGAGGTCACTGAGAGTCAACATCAGTGATCCTCCAGTTTCCAGTGCTAATAACTGGGTTGGGACTTAGACATTTTGGCATCACTAGGGCAGTAACCATTTGGAGTAACTGAAAGTTGATTCTGCATGTTTTAAAACTCAATAGTATTCATTAGAATTATGTTTAAAAAGCAATCAGCACTATTTTAAGTTATGATTGCCAAGAAGCCACTGTTTGGCCGTAGCTGATTGCTTGAGAAGGGACTCTGCTCTTGAAGTTTTTATTCTTCAACTCTGTGGACTGTCAGAGCAGTATCATGACAAAGTTTTTCCCATTTGCATAGTTAAATATACCCCAAGGGGAAATTTCCTTAGCAAATATTGTCAAGGGAATTAAAGAAATTTGATTAAATGAAAGAAAGAATAGTTTCTAGATCAAGACTTAATTAGTATTCACTTGATATAAAAGCACAAGGACATAATCTATCACTGTAAATTGTATCCCATAGCATCTTGCACATGCATTTGTCTCAATGGAGCTGTTAAATAAATGGCACATAAAATGAGTCAAAAGCTAACAGTCAATGAATGGAAGTAATCGGGAATGAATGATCATTACCTCCTTCTCCTGCTGGATTCAAAACAATCTCTTCTATTCATCCTCATTCATAAGGTTTATGGAATATCTACTCTGTATGGCGTATTATTGTTCCAGCCCTCATACAAAATCTCAAAAAGCAGGAAGGAGATCTGAGATATCAAGGCAGAGGGCAAGGCAGTGATTGGCACATAGTAGGCTCTCAATAAATGGTAGTAATTCCTTTCCCCTCCCTTCCCATTCCCTGGATCTTCTTTATAGAAGTGGCATATTTGAGCCGTGAAACTTAAATCAGAGGATTGAGAATATAGTTGATAAAAGTTTTAAATTTATGTCATAATCTAAAAAGATAAAGAACTTATAGATTCAGAAGTTGGCAATAAATGAAAAAAGTTTAAAACATGGTATTATAGGATTTTAAGCGATCATTTTAATGTGGTTTCTATTAATATTATTGTTGTGTTAATGCTTACAGTGCCACAAACAATTAGAGAGGGAGAGAAGAAGGAAGGGAGGGAGGGAGGGAGGGAGGGAGGGAGGAAGGAAGGAAGGAAGGAAGGAAGGAAGGAAGGAAGGAAGGAAGGAAGGGAGGGAGGAAAGGAGAGAGGGAGGAAGGAAGGAAAGGAGGGAGAAGGGAGGGAGGGAGGATGGATGGATGGGAAGAAGGGAAGAGGAGGCAAGGAGAGAGAAAATTGTACAAAGCAGAAATCCCTTAGAGTTCTTTAGTAGAAAAGACACCATATTCGGGCCTGAGCTCTGCCCTATCTGGGTATTTCTGAACAGAATACTGCACAGTGTGACTTTCATTTATATGAACTATAAGATGAGGTGGTTGACCAGATTTTCTCCAAGATCTATTCTCACTCTACCATCCCATAGTGCAAGCACAGTGAACTAGGTGGCAGATAAGAGAGATACAAAGTTCTACGCCTCTCTGTTATAGTCTTTATCCCCTAAGTTCAAATCCTACTACAAGACACTGAATATGACTTCTACCAGAGTTTGCTGAAGTCAGTCTACAACTGAAACCCTGGTGCCTCTATTTACTAGCTCTGTGATGTTGGACAGGTTACTTCATCTCTCTGTTCCTCAGTTCTCTATCCTGCAGGGTCATTATGTGGATCAAAGGCGATATTACATGTAAAACATATATTGCATGGCATCTATTAAACATTAAATGTGTCATCTACTGTTGTTATTATAACAAAGATGTAATACAAACAAAACCAGCAGAGGATAGAAGGGATTAATTTGTATCATAAAAGCAGCAGATGATGAAAATACTTAGGTAGGTAGTTGGTCATTAGGAGGCTGGTGATCAGCAAGCTCAATGACACAGTAGTCTGATGTAGTTACCAGAAAATGCTAAGAAAATGCAAAAGACTTCACACACAGTCTGTAAAAGGGAAGATAATCCTGATATTCTGAAGTAATTTGTTCACTCTGAGCACCAAACTTTTAGAGACAGAGTATGAAAAGACTCAAATTATAAAGATAGGAACAGTTTAAGATTCAGGACAAATTGTCTTCAAATATCTTAAACACTGTCATGTCAAAGCCATGTATTCAATATGACTCCCTGGAAAGACCAGGAATAGTCAGTAGAAGTTAGAGGAAGCCAGTTTTCAGTTTGGAATGGAACGGACTTGTTGAGGAAGTAAAAAATCCCTGGAGCTATTCAGTGCTGACTAATGATGGACGACTGGACGTGCAAGCACCAACTCCTGGAAAGAAAGTTGAAGTTCTCACTCATGAGAGAATTCAATCTAAGGGTGAACACAAGACTTTCGACATCCCTTCCAACCTGTATTTTATGATGTAAATGTCTAGTGACATAAATTGTAATAGCATTTCTCATGTACAGAATGACCATTTGGCATGCATGCGAGACAACGGTGTTAAACGAGAGCACAGAATTAATATTAAAAGCTCGGATCTCTCCATTAAATTTTTGGCTGGAGTTGTCAACCCATGGCCAATCTTAGTGGTCTGAGTTGATTACCAGCCATACACAGATCTTCAATTTAAAAGAAATGCAACAAAAATACTATATTTTTCACCCATAAAGTGGATAACTAGCTCATTAATGTTCCAAATTATTTCTGTAGTTAGTATAAATCTGGGTAAATTATTCTAATATTAATTATAATTTCAGACATATTCTTTCTGACACTTCTAATGACATTGTTTAATTAAGCCATTTTTTATTTTTCTTGTTTCCCAAAAGAGATATGCAGACCTGTAAAACATAGTTGGCTGGGTCACCAATTTATTTTTGACCTCAGGACAAGTCCTTTAACCTCTCTGAGGTCCAATTATCTCATCTGTTTAAAAAGGGGGTGGGGGGGCACCTGGGTGGCTCAGTCCTTAAGCATCTGCCTTCTGCTCAGGTCATGATCCCAGGGTCCTGGGACTAAGCCCTGCATCGGGCTCCCCACTTGGCGGGAAACCTGCTTCTCCCTCTCCCACTCCCCTTGCTTGTGTTCCCTCTCTCGCTGTCTCTCTCCCTGTCAAATAAATAAATAAAATCTTTAAAAAATAAAAATAAAAAAATAAAAAGGGGGGACAAGGGATGGCAATAAGTAAAGTAAGTATTTTCTAAGGCCTTTTACACCCTAACATGAGCTTTTAGGAAACGATCATCCTTCGAAATAAAACTCAAAGCACATTTCTTATTTTTCTGTTCATCATTTTTCCCAATGAAGAGATCTTTAGCCATAATACAGGGAATTGAAGCATTTAGTCTATAACACCATCAGTAACTGCTCTATGAGACAGTTTTATTCTGTCCTTCTGGGGTTTGGAAGAAATTACTTGATTGAGGGGATTTTACAGCTAGAAGCCATCTTCATATCAAGCAATAATTACCTGTAAATAATGGACAAACCAGCATTGGGGACAGGAAGGGAGCGTATAAAATGTCTCTTTCATAAATATAATCTTGGAATGTACCATTTACTCTAACTTTACTTTCTAAATGCTTTATTTCCTCGGGCCTTCTAGACCCATTTCAGTGAGTTTATATTAAAAGTTTAGCCTCATGTGTTGCTATATTTGAGCATCCAGGGATAAACAAAAACACATAAAGTCAACTTACCATCTGTTTTTCACCCTTAATCAACTATTCCAATGACATCCTAAACTATACCAGTAACTTCCAACAAATAAAATCTGTTCAACTGTACTTTGAGCCCATAGGTCTTTCTCTATAAATATTTAGCCTGAAATCAAGCTCCACAATTAGAGTCTGTTGGACTATTTTCTTTAAAAATGAACTACTTAAAAAAAACATGGGGTACAAACTATTAGACAAGGTCCCTTTAAAGAGGGACTGGACAAAGCACTGAGAACAATCTGTACTGGCAAGGGACAAAAAAGATGACCTAATAGGTCTTTTCTGTCTCTAATTTCTGTGATTCGAGGATTTTTTTACTTCTGCAGTAATACTTGTGAGTTTAACAGTTTCTCAAAACTATTATTAGTTACCAAGGAAACGCAAAATGTTTGCAGAAATAAATAAGCAAATGGACTAGACCTAAAGAGCAGGCTTTTCCAGCTTCCCATTTAATAATCTTATGGTGCGTCATATTATCAATTCTTTATTCTCTCCAAGTCATTCTGCTCACCTACTGGCACGCTCACTGGAGTCCCATAGCCAAGTCATAGCATCTCGTGTAACCCAAGAACAGGAGGTTCCTGGAATAACAGGAGAGTCTCTATTAAATGTAGACTGTGCTGCTTCACTTGTTGAGGAAAAAAACTATAGCAGGCAGTGGTTGGCTTTGTGACCACCTTTTCTAGGGACAATATGCAAATATACGCTTTCAAATCACCCACTGTCTACAGAAAAGCAATGAATATGATTAAAATATACAAAGATAAAAAGACACAATACACACATATGGCCCATAGTGGGAAAACAAAGATGTTTTATAAATGTTTATAAAAAGATTAAAAGGGAACATAGTGTAGTTGACCCTTAAATAATGTGGGGATTAGGGGCACTGAATCCTGTGCAGTCAAAAATCTGCATATAAATTTGCCTCCCCCAAACTTAACTACTAATAACCTACCATCGAACAGAAGCCTTACTAATAACATAATTAACACATATTTTGTATACATATTATATATTGCATTCTTGTGATAAAGTATGCTAAAGAAAAATATATTATTAATAAAATCATAAGGAAAATACATTTACAGTACTGCACTGTAAAAAGTCTGCATATAAGTGGACCCATGCAGTTCAAGCCTGTTTAGGGGTCAATTGTACATCTAATTGTTAATAGTTGGCAGTATTCATGAGGTAGGACTAGATGTAAAATGTCTTTTCTACTTTTCTGCATTTTCCAAATTATCATGGGCGCTGAACTGTTCTAAAATTGATTTTCAAAGCCACAAAAAATCATGTTAGTAACAGGTTTCCCATTCTCTATTACTACTGTATTACCACTGACACTGTTGCTGTAATCAGCCTGACTTCGCTCTCAAGGGTATTAGTTCCTGTTGTAAAATCAAAGTCAGCCGAAGTATGAATAGGAATAGTTGAAGGGCTTCTGTAAACTTCAAGGACTACAGGGGACTGGAGATTTGGGCTGCAGATAACAGCAACTGGGTCTCTATGCAAATCCGGGTTCAGTGTAACCCATTAATTGTTGGTGAAAGGCTCTAGATGCACAGTGCAAGTGCTGTGCTGCCTGGAGATGTGGTAGATTTTGTGTGGGCACTTATATGTACAAAACTAGGCAGAAGACACCCGGGCAACAGAAAGAAGAGTGAAAGGAACAGGTTAGAAAACTGATTGTTAGGGTGCCTGCCTAGCTCAATGGGTAGTGTGTGTGACTCTTAATCTCAGGGTTGTGATTTCAAGCCCTAGGTTGGCCATGAAGCCTACTTAAAAAATAAAATAAAATGCTATTTAAAAAAAAGAAAAAAGGAAGCTGATTGTTCTTGGCATGGAGAGAAGGTGCTTTTGCCCTCAGACTTCCCTTTTGGCTCTACATTCTACCTCTGCCCACCAGTGGTGCTCAGTCCCTTCCTCTTAAGTTGTGTAGCAGCAGAGGAGAGATCAGCACTGGACACAGGGCAGGCTAGCCCAATGCTCACAGACAAAGCTGCTTTGCAAGAAGCCTGCCAGTGAGGTATCAGAATGTTCCCTGAGGTGGAATACTTTAATGCCAAAGGCTCACACTCTGACCAATCCAACTGCAGCCTAATGAAATGCAAGACCACAGAACTCTGCCTTTCCCCATGCCATCCTGGATCTGTCCCTACTATGCTCAGTTTCTTATATAGGACTATGCCCGTGAGAAGAACTGTTTTCCTCTGTGTGTTATAGTGTTTTCACATACATTATTTTATAGAAGCAAAGGACTAAACATATCACATTCAAAATTAGTGTTACTATCCCATAAATTCCAACAGAGCTTCCAGGGAACAGTGCACATCACCCCTGAACTGATGAAAGAAGCAGTAGTAAAAATTGTGCGCAGCTGGAAGAAAGGTGCAGTTAATTATGAACACTCTTGTACTTATTTGGATGACGAAAAGACTTCATCAGTCACAAGAAGAAAGAAAGGCAGGGAGACAGGACATGAAAGAAAGTACGAGTGGTCACTTCACAAAGAGAAACTGGCTTTAACATGCTTAGTAACATGTTAATGGTATTTTTAAACAGTTAAATGACAATATTGTGTACATTGCTAATAACATCGGTTGCTGTGGTCATTGTATTGAACTCCTGGCATTAACTTGAACCATGAGAAATTGCTGACATTCAACTGTTTCTGACTAATCTAACAAGAGTGATTCGTATAGTTCAATTAAATCAATACATTCTAGTTTCCACCCTTGTTGCCTACAACCCTTCTTCCTCATTAGAAAGCAATTAGATTGGAAGAAAAATTCCTTTGAATCATTTCCGAAAAACAACTTAAAGCTATACTGATTTAGATCATAAATTTAAATTACTCATTATAGAAAGGACTTTAATTTGTAATTATACTTATTTGTAGGAAATTTTGGATTATAAAATGAGAAGATTCAGGGGCCCCTGGATGGCTCAGTCATTAAGTGTCTGCCTTTGGCTCAGGTCATGATCCCAGGGTCATGGGATTGAGCCCTGCATCGGGCTCCCTACTCCACTGGGAGCCTGCTTCTTCCTCTCCCACTCCCCTCTGCTTGTGTTCCCTCTCTCACTGGCTGTCTCTCTCTGTCAAATAAATAAGTAAAATTTAAAAAAAAAATGAGAAGATTCATATAGCAATTGGACAATAAAATTTTCAGTAAAAAAGGAAGTAAAATTTTCTCAGCCAAGACTGAGGCACAGTGGTCATAACCCTATTCTTTTGATAAATATATGTCAGAAGCCAAGAAAATAAAAATTACGTCTCAAAGAGAATGTTCATAGGAAGGGAGAGGAAATAAAAGTCTACTTGTGGACTCATGTGGCCAGTAGAACATAATACCAATGGCTGGTTGGAGTTTCCAATACAAGACTTGGGGTGCTCCTGTGTCAGATAAAGATCCCCCCTGCTCAAGACCCTTGACTTTCATCTGTTGGAAATTTGTCATAATATTCTAATTTTATTAGACCAAAACTTGTTGCCAACATCCTCAAAAAAGTTGTCTTAGTCAATATACAAATCCATGATGACTCCAACGTGAATGACCTCCTTAGGGTTATTCAGTGCATAATTAGGGTGGCTCTGGTGGGTGGCCTACAAAGGTCAGTCTTGGTTTTCCTAGTTCAACATTCAGTCTGGACAATAAAGTTTTCTAGAAACTTCTCAACTAATCCGAGCATTTCATTACTGACACTTCCGAGAGATTCTGAGCAAATCATTAAGAGAAGACTAAGGCTATATATATAAACATGGGTTCAAATCACTACATTTGTTACTTTATTAACAGTATGACCTTGGTCGAGCCATTTTACCCTTCCAAATGTGTTTCTTCATCTGAAGAGTATGACTAATACTACCTTACAATGACGGAGTACTTGTAGAACACTAAGCACAGTGACTAGCATGAACTAAAAGCTCAACAAATGTTATTATTGGTTCCTGAAGAGTGGTATACACCATGATCTCAGTCGGAATGCTGAGTCATAGTTGGGTCAGAGATAACGGCTTCCACGAGTAACACAGCACCAGGCAAGGCACACAAGGAGCAGGAGTTCTAGTTCTTTTTTCTCTCGCTTCATAACCCTAGAAAAATGTTGTATCCACTTAACTTCTCTGTTCTTCAGCTACTGCAGTTAAAGAAAAGGAGGAAATTATGCTGACATATTTTACAGGGGAAGTTGGAAATCAAAAATATGGAAATAAATGCAAAGCACGAGTGCAAAAACATGGGAAAGAAGAGTCCAATGTTAGGAAACCTCTGTACCTATCAGAGGGGAAAGGAGGCAAAACCAGTTACAAAAATGCTGGCTTTGGATAGATACTTTGTTACCAGTTTGAAGCTGAGATGCGGTGTTTATGCAACTTGCACAACAATCATTTTATCTCATTTGTAATAAATCAATCTAGTATAAAAGTCTCAAAAACATATTTAATAAGTACAGGGAAAATGAGATAAAAAGATTCAAATACACTTCAACACTATTAGGTAGAATAACAAAACTAACAAACCAATATCTAAAATGTTAATATGAAAGTGCAAATCAAATTTAAAATTTTAAGCTCATTGACTTCTCAAAATAGTATATATAAAAAGCAGAAGTTTAACAGGCTTCTCAGTAGAGAGTAATCTAGAAGAACTACCTAAGTGAGCCCACAGTTAAGCAAAGATGACACACGTTTTTGTGCGTTGTATTTTTTTCACCATTTGCACTAACTATATGTTCTCTACAACCAGCCTTTCTCTACTCCAAACTAAGGAAAAGTAACAAACTATTTTCATTATTGTTTGACAAAATGAAAACAGTAACTCTATAACCTATGTACATCATAATAAGAAGCAATCCTATTTTAATGTTTATTTAAAAAGAGTTAAATAGACTCAAGTCATTAAACTACTCAATTCATTTGAAGCTTGTAAATAAGGCACCCACGTCCCTAATTTACTTAGCAGATTCATCTAGTTGGCTGCAACTTCAGAGATTACGTCTCTTGTTAATGTGCAAAATAATTAGGAGGCTAATTCTCATTTCCCAGAAAAAGAATTTATAAAAGTAAATCTGCCCCATACTAGAGGCTTAATTCAGTCATATTTGATCGGTTTCTTTTTTTGTTCTCATGCCTTTGTTTGCTGGTAGAAGAGAACAAATGGATTAGAACTGGTCCTCAAGTTCTATTTTTATACTCTGCCTTGAAAGTACAGCACAAAACATTTATTTTTTTTTAATAAATACTTTCCCTGACAAATAAACATTAGTTTGAACTACTTCGTTAAAACACAGGCACGCAGAAATGAGGAACTAGGAGGTTCTTTCAGGAAAAACACTGAAAAAATAAGATTTCATCTGGCCTTCCCATCATCACTTGAAGAATTGTTTGGTAGTTACATCATCAGGAAATAAAATACTATCCTCTGAGGACCCCTACTCTTTACAGAAAGGAAAGAGAAGGTTTAAAGTCTAAATCACCCCCGGGTTGTCTCCAAGAAAAACAAAAAAACAAAACAAACAAACAAAAAACAAACCCAAAACCAAAAAAAAAAAAAAAAAAAAAAAGCCTCTGGCTCCCTCCCCCTCCTCCCCCCAGCAACCAGGAAAACAAATGTAACAAAAATGTATTTACAAAAGTTTAAATAAGAATAACAGGATGTGCATTTAAGAATCTGAAGCAATAACAGGAGCTTTAAAGCCCCAGGGAGAAAAGTTACTAACTGATCGACCATGACTCCCAATGACTTGGTTAGCCAGGCAGGGGGGCGCCGGCGTCCCGGGCCCGCCGCCCATTCCCCACCGCGGGGAACCGGGGACCGACTGTCCGTTCACACGGTCCGAGCGTCGGCGGAGCTGGGGCGCAATACCGCTGCTGCGCCGTCGCCGCCGCTGCGGATCTGGCTGTCACCGGCGCCTCCGCCGCCCGCGCCGCACACGCGGAGCGCCTTATAAGGCAGCGCAGTGACGTAACGCCCTTAGGCCGGGCGCGCTCGGCGCCCCGCTCGCATTGTTCGGGCGACTCCCGGAGCGCGCACAGCCCGCTCGCAGCGCCGCGAGACTGCGGCCCCCTCCGGCCCCCGCCCGGCCCCGGCGCAGGCAGCTCAGGTAAGCCCGGGAGAGCCGCTCAGCTCCAGCAAGGGGCACTGCTGTCAGAGAGCCAGGAGGACTGTAGGTGGCTTTTAAAGTTAACAGCATCACGAACTGCAGACAGGTTTCGAAAAGCGCGTCCAATGAACTCTAGGTTCAAACCTTCTCCAACTCACACAAAACCTAGAAAGTTTACTCCAAAGGAGAAAGCAGATTTGGGATTTGATTTTAAATGATGAGTGCTGCGGTAGTTACTATATATTACATACTTTTCTCCAAGTGAGCCACAACTGAATCCTGCCTGTGTTGAGAAATCTCTGGGAAAGGGCGGGGGGGGGGGG
>NW_024426552.1:45664822-45696114 GCF_017311325.1 Ursus maritimus | reverse complement strand
AAAAAAAAAAAAAAAAAAAAAAGCCTCTGGCTCCCTCCCCCTCCTCCCCCCAGCAACCAGGAAAACAAATGTAACAAAAATGTATTTACAAAAGTTTAAATAAGAATAACAGGATGTGCATTTAAGAATCTGAAGCAATAACAGGAGCTTTAAAGCCCCAGGGAGAAAAGTTACTAACTGATCGACCATGACTCCCAATGACTTGGTTAGCCAGGCAGGGGGGCGCCGGCGTCCCGGGCCCGCCGCCCATTCCCCACCGCGGGGAACCGGGGACCGACTGTCCGTTCACACGGTCCGAGCGTCGGCGGAGCTGGGGCGCAATACCGCTGCTGCGCCGTCGCCGCCGCTGCGGATCTGGCTGTCACCGGCGCCTCCGCCGCCCGCGCCGCACACGCGGAGCGCCTTATAAGGCAGCGCAGTGACGTAACGCCCTTAGGCCGGGCGCGCTCGGCGCCCCGCTCGCATTGTTCGGGCGACTCCCGGAGCGCGCACAGCCCGCTCGCAGCGCCGCGAGACTGCGGCCCCCTCCGGCCCCCGCCCGGCCCCGGCGCAGGCAGCTCAGGTAAGCCCGGGAGAGCCGCTCAGCTCCAGCAAGGGGCACTGCTGTCAGAGAGCCAGGAGGACTGTAGGTGGCTTTTAAAGTTAACAGCATCACGAACTGCAGACAGGTTTCGAAAAGCGCGTCCAATGAACTCTAGGTTCAAACCTTCTCCAACTCACACAAAACCTAGAAAGTTTACTCCAAAGGAGAAAGCAGATTTGGGATTTGATTTTAAATGATGAGTGCTGCGGTAGTTACTATATATTACATACTTTTCTCCAAGTGAGCCACAACTGAATCCTGCCTGTGTTGAGAAATCTCTGGGAAAGGGCGGGGGGGGGGGGATATATTGTAATACCACAACTCGATCTCCTGATCTTATCTCTCTTCGGACTTGAATTCCCTTATGTCTTAGAAGAGCAGAGTGCGAAACACTGCCACATGGTAGTGGATTTATTAGTGCCGATTCTCACCCCTTCCCCTTTGTGAATCTTCAAGACTAGAAAATCCCTGTTAGACATACATCTTGTAATTGGGATGAATCTAACTTAAAAAGTTACACACTTTTTAGGCTTCAAAAAAATCTTACAAACTCTAATCTGTCTTAAAAGCCATTTGTCAATTTGTACATGTACATAACTCATAATTTTGAGGCCCAACTCTTTACTTCAACTCCAATCAATGGATAAATGACAAACTGCACTGAAAATTAAAGATAATGCTAGTTTCTCTAGAGTAATATTTTGGACAATAGTTTGTTATGTAGAAATGCTAATTTAAAAGGTAAAGCCTGTAGAAGAATTTTGTTAATCAGTGGCATTTTTAACTTTAAGTTACATCTAAACCCTGAACAAGCTATTGCTATAAATGAACCGTTACCATATGATAATTGAACACCTGGATGAACATCTGCATATTTTACTTTGCTTTTCAGAATAAAAATTAGAAGAGTTCAAAAAGAAAATATGCTATGTCATGTTTGAAACATTGGAATAGATGAAAAAATCATTTATCACTCAAACTTCATTTGTTCTGAACATATACTGTAAAATAAAACTTAAGAAATGTATGACAATTATTTCCCTTTTTAAATAGCCTCTGTATTTTATTTATAATTTGAAACAGCATTTTTTATATGCCCCAAATTCAGGATTTATCTGTTTCTAGTAATTCCTGTGGTTAAGTATTTTAAAGCATATAATATTGGTGCCTACTACTTTTGCTTCATAGAAGTTTTGTTTTGTTTTGTTTGCTAATTTTGTTTGGAGCAATGCAAGATTTTGGTTTCAGGATTCTAAAAGAAAAATTATATGTTATTTGGTCTGAAGATAGGCTATATAAACTGTAGGTTAGTACAGAAAAGTAGGATTTCCCTAAAACTATTATTTCAAATCTAGGGAAGCCTACCATAATGAGAAGAAAGAGGGGCCAACACCCAGGTCACTGTGAAGTATGAAATATGCAATAGAAAAGCTGTTTATTTGATATAGGCTATAATTGGAAACGGAAAAATTCTTGCTTTGGTAAAAAGGTATTCCACTCTTTTGGAACTGATAGAAGAGCAGGGAAACAGAAACCATCAATTATTGTTTCAGCTATACCCAGAGTGCCATCTGCACCATAAACTATAGCTCAACTGTTGAAAATCATAACCTCTATTAAAGCTCTAACAGCTGTGTTTCCCAGGGTCTGCATTTTTTTTAAATAGGCAAGCATCATTTTTTAAAAATCTTTAAATGACACACTTCAATATTCCACACTTTTTTCCATTTATTAACTATAAAGCATGGTTCAAAGAACAAATCACCCATTAAGACCCTTTTAAAACTGAAAGTTAAACAAGATTTATCGTGGATATGTTATCACACATTGGGCTCTCTGAATGAGCATTAGTCCTTGAGACAATCTATACGATAGAAAAAATGTTTTCGATAGAATGAATGTAAATTTTTACATTTCCAAATAAAGCACATATTAATTTTACACTTAATAAATTCATTTGTCCCTTTATGGCAATTAAACTTAAATGTGAAGCACTGGTATTTTTGTGATATTTTCCTAATGTTGTGATGGAGTCTATAGAAAAGCGCCAATATGAAAACACAAATCAAGCTTTGAACTTCTTAATTTTCAAGTCCAGTTGCAATTCCCATAAATTTACCTTCTCAAAAAGCTATGAATTTTATTTTAGGGTTCTTTGCTGCCCCTTGCCCCCCCCCAAAAAAAAGTGACTTTGGTAATAAATGGATTTTGAGGTAAAAGAGTGAAAATGGAGAACCAAGAATAAAATTCCATTTTCTTCTTAGGTCATGTTCTGTCTATATCTAATGTTTCAGGGCAAAGTGAATGCTTTTACAAGGTGAATAGAGAAAAAAATACAGCCTCCTCTTTAAGGGGAAAAGGAAGGGAGGCAGGAGGACAACGACTTGTAAAAAAAACAACAACCGGATATTGTGGCATAATAACCAGAAGATGTAAGGCAATATTGGTCTCTACCTGCTTCATGTTCTGAAATCTGATGTTCACATAGCCGGTCATTATATTTGAAAAATCTGACACATCTTACCTTATTCTCTTGGGTATGTCATTAATTTTAAATGATTTTTAAAGTTTACTTAGTATGTCTTTGACTATGAATGTAGCTTCAATTTAATCTGGTCAGTTTCTGTAAATCATGTTTTAAATAAGGATTTAAAGATGAAGAGACACTGCATAAGCAGCCAGCATCACACACTTTAAAGAAATATTTCTATGGCTCTTTCTGCCATCACTACAGTATTTAGAGGCCCGCCAACTCAATCACTTATGTTTAATATGTGCTGGTCAGTTTCTACTTCGAATGTTAGGTGCACTAATTCCTAGCGGATCATTCCAACACTGTTGTAAGCCCTCCTACATCCCTCTTTTTCTTAAAAAGCAGAGTTGAGATGCTCTCTCCCTGGCTGTCTTCTGTACTAACATTACCTCTGATGGGGAAAGCTGAGCAAAACAAAAGTGGAAAGATTCTCCAAGGAAAGTCCCTTGGTTCTTTTTCAGATATGGGAGAAGCATTCCCTTTTCATGCTTCTTCTCTCACATGCTTTAGCAGATTAAGATAGGACAGGAGCAGTGTTAATTCTGAGCCCCAAAACAGAGAATAACACATTAGCAGTGTTCTTCCAGTCTGACCATCCTCACATTCCTATTCCCTATTCGCTCCAAAATCAGATTAACTCTTAAAGATACAACTACTATTTTTTAATGACAAACTTGAGGAATGGTGTATGTGTGTGTGTGGGGGGGGGCGGATAAGGAAGTATGTAAAGAATTAGGTATGTAAGTGTACCATTAGGGCAGGTAAAGGTGTAGCCTAACCCAACTTGTTTTTGTTTATAACTTCTGATTCTAGCCTAAAGGACAGTTTTAGCAGTAGAAGAGAACATAAACATCAACTCCACAGATGTGAGTTTGAGAAGAAGCTTGTAAGTTTTTCTATACGGACAATGGGATGCTCTAGGCCCCCAAGAATGTACACATACTCTCTCTGGCAAGGAATGTCCACAGAGCTTTATAGCTGTAAGAACCCTTGGAGGCCATCTGATCCAAATGCCTCACCTTACAAAAGAAAGTGATGTTCACAGTGTGACTTGGCACAGAGACAGTTACTCAGAGGCAGAGCCAGGGCCCCCTGCATTCTTGGACTACAGCCTTTGCTTTCTCCTTAAATTAGTGCTAGGAAAAGATGAGGGCAGAAGCCCCAGAAGAAGCCCTGGCACTAGAGGTGTTAATTTGGATATAAAACCCATTAAAAAAAGAAAGCAGAAAGGTTCAAAGTTCTTGTTCATAAGTATAAGCAGTAAGAAGGCAAGGGGAAAGGAGGGAGTTAAAAACTGTAGAGTTCAACCAGGCTATTACAATGGAAGGGAGGTGATAAAGGGAAGACAAAGAAAACAACTGTACTTAAAGGTCCTCCGGTGGCAGAGCTCACTTTGCTTAGAAGCTGAGCGGCTCCCCTGAAAGAATTTATGCTCTGTGTCAAAGACATTTAGGTCTGAACCACAACTTGACAACTGACCTCTTCTCAGCATCTTCCAACTAAGCATTCTGCACTCTCCATACCTCCCCAGCTCGCAGGTTCCCTTTCAAAACCCAAAGTGACTCAATGCCTTTAAAACAACCTCCTCAAAAACTGCAGAGGAAGTAACTAATGAAGGCTGTAAGCTCCTTGTGATACTTACCTTGCTTTACTTTCCTTCACACAATGCATTGCTACATGACTTTAAATTACATATTAACTGCTTATTTGTCTATTATCTGTCTCTGGGACTCCTTGAGGGTCAATTTTGCAACCAACTTTATTCCTAGCACCTGGCAAAGTACCTCCCTATAGTTAGTAGGTGTGTCACTGGGACAAGAAAGGTGTTGGATAAATGTACGAACAAATAAATTACAACCTAGAAGCTCCTTACTTAGTAAGAAAAGAGTATTTCTTGACACTGGGCTACGAAGGGCCTCTTTGTCGAGATTCGGTTTAGTAGCCTAAAACAAATCTCTGCCACTATCTGAAGTAATCACATAGAACTGACTACAAACACAAAAACCAGGAAACAAATCAGGCTCAGATTAAGTCAAAGCAGTGAAATCTAGGCAGACTAAGTCAAATGCTTCTCTGTTTTCTGCCTATTTCTGCCTGCCTCACTTTAACTTCCTCCCCCAAATAATGACAATAAAGGTGGTGAAAGAGTACCGTGAATAGCTGTGGGGCATGGAATGGATGGCAAGCAAAATATGGATGAGGAGAGTGTAGTGGTTTTTGTCCTTAAGGGAGGGTAGGTTCCTGTTTTCCCTAATCTCTGTGCCTCAGCCGAAGGCCTACAAGATGCAGTCATTGGGCCCAAACAGCTTGTCCTTGCCATAACTAGAAACCAGATTACCTTTTCTGAAGCATACACTTTGATTCTGAAGTTTCTGTGGGTAGTTCAGTGAATCTGCCAGGTTTTACAGAAAAGGAGTGATTTTTCTCTAGTATCAGTTAGCTAATTCCAGTGTCAACTTTTGAAGACAGCCTAGGGCTTATAACTCTTCCCCAGCAGCAAACATTTACTGAGTATCTTTCAGGCACTGTGCTAAGCACAAGGCAGGACAACAGGCCCAGCAACTAAGTTCTCCACACACCACACCATGTCACTAACCCAGGTACACCTACTAACACTCATGGGCCCCATGTTGCTGACAGTGACTAAGATCACCAGCAGTTCTTGCACAATGGTCCTGTCCCTGTTCTTTTTTTAATGGACTGATAAAGCAACACAGGTAAGACAGGTCAGCTGTACATAAAAATTAGGTAAAGGTGAACAATGTGGGACTGCTGAAGAAAAAACAAAACCAACCAGAACAGAGTCAATCTTCAAGCTTGCTTGCATACTTACTAATGATATTAAATTGGCATGGACAAAGAGTGTTATCTCAATGGTAAGACTAAAGAGTAATAGTTCATAAATCCAAGTTCCACTCTTCTTGTCTCTATTATCTATCTTGTCTTCTTATCTCTTCCGTGGGTAAACCTCCTATAGCTTCGGCTTCCACAAACCTACAAAAAGGAAACACTCATCTACCATAAGCATCTCTCAATACTGGGGAAGGATAGAATAATAAGCAGTAACACTAAGGGTACTCTGATTAACTGGAACCAAAGGCTATATAAAAATATAAACTACTGGTCATATCATTATAGAAAAATTAGCTAAAGAAAATGGGAAGAATGTGAGGGGAAAAGTCCACTCTTAAGCACAGAGAAAAGATTAACAGAACTGTGGTATTTGAGTCTGTGAGAGCTCCAAACCATTGCACCACGAACAGCCTCAAAGATGAGGTCAGCCCTTCAAGATGGGCGGCTCAGACAGAAGCAAATCTGCCAGATTTACTGTATCTCATGGCCTGTCAGTCTTGGAACAAAAGTTTAAAGGTGAACTAAGTTTTTCTCCCTTTTTAAAATTCTTTTTTTAAAAAATTCTTTTTTAAGCGAACCAAAACAAAAAACAAATCTCTGAGCAGAAATCATAAAAGGAATGTGAAACATTCATCACATTTGGGCTGACAAGACTCAAGCGACTGCTGCTGTTACATGTGAAGAAAAGGAAGGTGCTGCTTGGCCTAGAAGCTTGAGAAGAGCAGAGAAAGTTCCTTCTTGCTAAAGACAAAGGGCCATATAGAGATGCTATCCAAGTCCCTTAGCCTTGGTTTGTTAGTCTGTTAGTTGGAAATGGCAGAGGAGGTAAATCACTCTGGAGTTTTGTGAGAAGTAATCCTTTGCAGCTAAAGGGAAGATCATTCTTTAAAAATAATATTGATTCATTTATTATCAAGATAGTTAAACATTCATGTTATTAAAAGAAATACATTATGTTTGAGGTTGCATATTATCCTTTAGGCTTTCATGGAACTAGATAAATAGGGCAAGACAGATCTTTCAGATAAAGGTGAGAACAATTCTGTCAAGTGATTTGGGGTTCTACTCATTTCCCCTAAAATTATGCCTCACAAAATTCTTCTTACAATCCCATAAAATTCATTGGGCTGGGTAGATGCAAAGAATCACAGGCAAAGTTAAGATTCTTTGGCTGGACTTCCCCCATCTGGACTTTATTTAAATTTGTCTTCAAGTGAATTCCTCATTTCACTAAATGGTTGTCCCTCCTCAAAAGTGACAGGAACAAGAGGAACAAAACTTTACTTCTTCTGCTCTAATAATAAGCAAATTCTGAGAACTTTAGGTATCATTCAGCCCAAGAGAGAGTTATGCTCCCCTAAGAAATGGTTCTTCTCACCTCTCAATCATTTGGTCATCAAGTACATACTGAATTCAAACCCACAAGGGGGATACAGAGGTACCAAATCCTTCATGGAGCTTAGACTTAGTTCAAGAGAAAAACCAATATCCAAAAACAAATTAGGAAGTGGTATAAAACAATATAAAGTATTTGTGTCACAAAACTGTAAGGGCTTTGGGGACTTAGAAAGGGGGCGTCAGCCAGACAAGTTAGGGAACATTCACAGAAAAAGAGGGAACTGAAATATAAATGGAAGCTACTGAATGGAGCATTCCAAAAAGGATGGCAGATTTATTTCTTGGAAGTCTACTATGGAAAGAGAATCTGAGGTTTTTTGTGTTTTTAAAAAAAAAAAAAAAAAAAAGGCTTGATCCAGGATCCCAACATCCAAACTATGATTTTTAAATCCAGTATATGGCCTTCAGAACAACCTGGACTTATGTAGAGAGTAAGTCATCTCCTTAAAGTGAAGATTAAATGTGACAATAAAGCAGTTGGCACAATGCAGGACCCATAGTAGACACTCAGTAAATGGTACCTATAATTCTTCTACTTATGCCAGTCTGCCCACAAGGATGGTGCTCTATCATCATCTGGACTATAAATAGGGTTCCACAGGCTGAGGCACAAGAGGTTGCCTCAGCACCAAAGAGGGGATGCTTTGTAGGATGCAGTCTGGAAGAGCTCATGTTCTCTTATACCCAGCCGTAAAGTGAAGTAAAGGATTAAGTCTTTTGGAGAAAATCCATGTGTCTCAGCTACTCTGAAAAGTAAGGTTATCTTTTATTCTGATTTCCCTGCTAGAAGGGAATCCCTGTTATGAGACACCCCCATGAGCTTTCCAAAGGGTGTTTAGTCACCTGAAATAAGAAACAAGATGCTGAGTACAGGCCTAAAGAGCAAAAGGCTTATTAAAAGCTAGCCTGGAATCTCCCTGTTTTACTTTGGAAGTCCTACCACGCTTGGGAGGCACACAAATAAAAAAAAGTGGGTAAGACAAATCTTATAATATGAGCTGAACAGCCACAGACAATAAAGAATCCTAAGAGTATAAGTACTTCTTCTTAGGTGTTAATTTTTTAGTTTTAGTGTACTTTCAAATTTAGCATAACATTTTAAGTGTCAGACACTGCAAAGATTTATTTCTTTATTTTTACAGCATACTTATATAACCTTGAATGATAGTACTTGACATATAAAGAACCAAAAATAAATCTGAATCCCATGAAATTCTAATTAAGGTCCCATGTAGTTATGAACCATTGGGACCTTGATAAGTCATAAATCTCTTCTGATGAAACAAAATATACATTTTTAACATATGAATTTGTACACAATGCTATACAAAAAAGAAGGGAGGAGAGGAGCTTAAAGGTTTGTGGGATTTTTATTCTGTGGAACTGAGATTTGAGCATCATCAAAGACTTTGTAAACCTTAGAGATCAAATTGTATAGCTTTCCCTATGTTGCAGCTGAGGTGATAGGCAGATAAGGCAAAGTCATAGAGCTAACTCAGTAGCACATTCTGGTCCAGCATTCCCTGTCCATTACATACACAGCTCTTCTGAGAGTGGCTTTTCTGTTGTTTGGAAATTGGGGTTGGCTTTTTTCTTTGTTTTTGGCTGTGAATGAGTGAACTTTAAAAGTGAAGAATAGTGAAATCAGTATTTTCAAAAACACTTTTTCAACTACTGCAAATCTGAAATAATTTGACCTTTCTTAAAATTCAAATCACTAAGTCAGATATGGTCAGGGCAGAAATGGATGGGTATTCATATAGCCCATATACAAGGTATACAACAACAGCCTTTTCTTTAATTCTGCCACAAACAGATTTCTCACAGGGATAAACAGAACTAAATGGATGAAACTTGCTGAGGAACAAAATCAGTAGCAGACCCAAAGCCAAGGGAAGCAGAGTGTAAAGTCACTGCTTTCACCTCTAGCAGCTCTGCTGTTAACCACTATAACACCTTGATTGAATTGCCCCTTACTACATAAGGTTAATATTCTCTAGGACACATTCATCTGAAAAGAACCCAACATAGAGAAGAGAAAATAGGGTCAAACTCTGTGTTCATGCATTCTGTCTTCTCAATACTCGGGAATGGCAGAAAAGGAAAATCTAACCCAAACGCTTGTAACTGTCAGTCAGGGAAAATTAAACAAGGCTTAGATGACCAAAATAATTTTAATTTTTACAGTGCACACAAGGGGATGCAAAACACAGACCACAAGAAAAATGGTCATTTACATTCCAAGGGATTCTAGATTAAAATGTTCCCACCTATCTGTAATTAAACTTGCTAGAGCGTATGGCCCATGCTCTAGCTCTCTAAAACATCATGGAGAAGACAGAAATCAGTCATCCTCATGAGCTAGGGAAAGTGGGTAAGGGTAGATGGAGGATGTTCGCTGTGGTTCATGATCTGACTGTTTGCTCAGCAGGAAGGCAAGCCAAGCATCAACCTTCATCCTCCAATTGCCCTGACCTGTGACTACTATTCAGTGCTATTAAATGTTTGTAGCTCCTTGGTCCCTTATTTACTGATTTACTATAACTAAAATGGAAGGGGTGGGGGTAGAATTTTCTAGGGATCAAAATGTTTTCACTTTTTACTCTTGTGGCTCCTATTTAGCCTATTTCTCATGGCAAACCGTGTGACTGAGTAGTCACAATAAAATATAAGCCTCTATTGTTGTGGCTTCTAAATTTTTGAAGTTTTAATTTCCCACTAACAAGTTAGGAAACGTTTGGTTTCCCAAGCATACCACGTTAGCCACTGCCTCTGTAAAGGCAGCCAGACTACAAGGAGGTGAAAACCAGTGAACTCATCCATTCTGGCACATGACTGCTCTCTGCTTTGGCCTTTTATGTTAAATCTGACAAACTGAACACCAGTGAATTAATGTATGAAAGCCAAATAAAAGAGGAAAGCCTTTTCTTTTTTTTTTTTTCTTAAAGACTTACAGGAACTAGGGGCTTAAAAAAAAATTTTTTTTTTTTTTTTTTTTTTTGGCTCAGAATAAGATTTGGAAAAGGATATGCTCTTTGTAACTTTTTAAAGGAGAGAAAATACAAGAAAGAAAAGCAACCCACCAAAGAATAAATGTTTAGGGAAAGGAATATACTAATCCTCCAAAATACCTATTTGCAATATCTGAGTGAAAATAACCTGTGATCTGGGAAGAGAAAAAAAGGGACTAATGGAGATTAAAAACAAAGAAAATTCTGCAGCTGCATCAGAATGCTCTTCTAAACAATCCATGTCTGTTTACTTCAATCCACTAAGACACAAAAGAAACATTCAAATACAAATGAATTTTGAATAATAAGAGAAATACATATAAATATTCTTAATAAGATAAAGCACATGCACTCACACTTTTAAGGGTATATAGTATTATGCCCTTGAAGTCTGCCTGAGAAAAGGCTGTCTGTTAAAAATATTTTCCGAGAACTTTAAGTTCCTTGAAATGTTCAACGGAAATGGTATTTATGACAAACCCACCTCCTCTGGGGAACATGAGATGTTTTTACTGGCAAAGTCACATTTTTTAAACCATCCAAAAATATTTATGAATTTATGCCAAATGACTAAACTTGCTTTATTATTACAGTGATTAAGAGAATATTTGTTAATGTCTCATCATCAAGGCTCAAAGTAATCATGAACCTACACAGAAATACTGTAACAAAACAGAGGATTTTAAGTGGCAGTGATTTTTTGTGCCTTTGACAGACAGAATATTACAACACAATTACTGAGTGGAGAGGCTGGTACATAAGATATATGAGATCGGAGCTCTGGATGTATGTCATGGTGGTGAGAAACAGGATTTGGAGTAAAAACTATATTGGCATTCTGGTTCTGCCAATTAACCAGCAGAACCTTTGGCAAATTATCTAACTTTTGAGCCTTAATTGCTTTTGTTGTGAAATGAGGACAATAATACTTGCCTCCTATGACTGTTGCCAGGACTAGCATGGTACATGGCATATAATAATTGCTCAATAAATGGTACTTATTCATTGACTGTGGAGGGAAAGAAGTCCTTACTATGTGTCCACTGCTTACAGTTACAACCTTAATCCTTAACATAGTACTCAGTTCAAAAGTAGAATAGGTATTTGTTCAAATATTTATTGAATACCAATTAAGTACCAAGTACTGCTCCTGAACTAAAAATATAGCATTGAATAAAACTGACAAAAACTGGCCAGTTATTGAATAAAACACACACATATACACACCTACCCACTTACATTAAGTTTATATTCCAGTAGGAGAGACAGCCAATGATCAAATAAGTAAAATACAGTATACCAGACGGTACTAGATGAGATGAGGGAGATGAGTGGCTCCCTGGGGAGGTAACCAGTACAAAAAACACAGGCCCTGTTGTGTTCAGGGAACAAGGAAGGTGGTGTGCCTGGAGCAGAGTGAGCAAAGATAGGAGGAGTCAAGGAGCCAAGGTGGGTTGGGGTGGAGAGTACAGGAATGAACAAATGAACACTAAAACCATGGGATGCATGTTTCAAAGCAGTACTCGGCTTTCTAGCATGTAGCCTGGCTTAAGTGAAAAGAACACGTGCTTTGCAGTCAGTGCTCTTTGGTAATTATTTAACTTGACTATATTCTAGTTTTTTGGTTTGTACCCTCATCTATAAAATGGAAATAATACTTCATAACATTGTTATAAGGATTAAGTAAGATCAAGTGGCAAAGAGTGGACCTTCAATATGCTTGTCTGTTTCTAATAAGCTAAATCCTGCACTGGATAGTAGTTGGGAATTGGAGTCTTCCAGTTCCAGGGTTACCATTAACAATGGCCTTGCATGTTATGCAGTCTGCCTGGGCCTCAGTTTCTCAACTAAGAAAATACAGATGCTACACACAGATGTTTTAAAGACAGATATACAATAGTCAAAGTGCTGTTATAAGAATTATAATAAAATGATATTACTATTAAAATTTATCTTTAAATTATTTTTTATTTTAAATTTTTATTTTAAAAGTTTTAAAACAGCAAAAGTATACGACTCCCTCTATATTATTCGATTAAAAAAAAAGCCTACAGATTTTAATTTCTTTAGCATGAGTTGTAAAGATTTTATTTAGCAGTCATGCTGGTTTTTATTCCTTTTTCCTACCCCTGCTTAAGAATCCTGATGTAATGGAAAGATCTCCAAGAAAATGTTTAACTGCAAAAATCAAGGTGACAGACGAACAGTTACAGAATGCTATTTCTTGTATAAAGAAGAATAAGAACCTTTATTTGTATTTGCTTCTTTACTCATATAAAGACATTCTAGATGTGCCTATAAGAGAAAATATGTACAGTGGTTATAGGTTGGGAAAAGGGTATGGGTAGATGAAGGATGAGGTGGGAGAAAGACACAGTTTACCTTTTAATAAACATATTTTTAAATATGTATTATATACTTAAGAATGCTAATCTACAATCCAAAACTGAAGTTCAGATTTGCTTAGAGTGAAAACTGAGAAAATAATTACAAAGTTAATTATATAACAATATGAAAACCTCAAACAACTTGTTTCTCAGACAGATTTGGGTGTTCTTCAACCTGTTACTTTATATTTTTTTCTGAATTGCTCAACAAAAAACATTATAAAACATCCTCAGCAGTCTTCTCCACATTTTTCACTAGGGAAAACATACCTGGCAGGAAGCAGCATATACAGAAAAAAACTGTTCCCTCCAGGTCTGCACCAAATCAGTCAGCCCACACTGCCTCTGAGTACCCAAAGTAGACAAGTCTAAGAGTATCTGATCCCAGCAAAGAAAGTGGATGTTCAAACTCAAGGAACGAAAAACAAGGGTAAGATGAGCAGAACATTAGAGAAGCTTTGGGAAGGTGAACTACTAGCATCCATTGTGATATGCTGGCATTTCACTGAATAATGCACATTCGCAACATTATTCTTTTCCATGAAGGGAGAAGAGGAGCAGATCTGTAAACCAAAGAGAAATGGAAAATATTGGCTAATCCCAAATACATTTGAGCAGAAGATAATGAAAAGGAGTATGAATACCAGAGAAGCTAACAAAGAGATCTAATAGAAGTTTTCCAAAAATTACCTATGCCCTAAAATGGTCGTTCTCCACTAAAGATGATTTTTGTCCCCGGGTTTTTTGCAACGTTGGGAGATCTCTATTGGTTGTGACAACTGAGTTGGCGGTTACTGGCTTATTCCAGCATTCAGTAGGTAGAGGCCAGGGATGTTGCTAAACATCCTACAATGCACAGGACAGCCCCCATAACAAAGAATTATTCAGCCCAAAATGTCGATGGTGTCAAGGCTGAGAAATCCTGGCCTAAAATGGCAGTCAATGTGGCTAACTATGTGTGTAGCTGAAAAGATCCATTAAAGGCCTGAAAGTAGATCATGGTAAACAGATTAGGTAATCATATATTTCATTCTAGTATGCATTCTGACTCTTTCTCCTAGGTGACTCCTACTTTAGGCCAGTCCATTGTGGCTGAGGTGCTCTTCTATTTTGCCTCACCATCACAGATTCCTACTTCTAATAGTAACCGATACATATTGTGACAGGTAGTATGCTAGGAGCTTTTATATGGATTGTTTTACTTAATCCTCAGAACAACACTATTATGAGGGAGTCTCCAGTATTATCCCCATTCTACAGATGAAGAAAGTGAGACTCGTAGAAGTTAAATTGCTTGCTCAGTCATACTAGATAGAAGCAGGAAAGCCAAGATTCAACTCTGGCTTGAAAATTGAACCCCAGAATCTGAATTTCTCCCCCAGCACTACCCTACCTCCCTTCTATTGCCTCTTTTCCATTGGTGCTGCATTGTTGGCAAGTACACTTGCTCCCTGTCAGGTATTCTGCCTGTCCCTTGCCACTCACCTACCTGCAGTGTTTACTGCCATCTACTGCTGGGGCAGTAAGGAGGACATCAGCGCTATTCTAAAGAAGGCTACCTTAGCGCAAAAGGATAAGATACAGAAGAACACAAATCAGAAAGAGTACAAAATCAACCACAGAAAGAGGGAGGAAGGATTGGAAAGAATGATAAACAATTAAAGTGTTAGGAACCTGAGAACAAGCCCAATATTATCACCACCATCGCCAGCTTAAACTTAAAGGCAGCTCTGTATGCTGTGTCCCAGACAAAGCAGTCTCAGGAATAAAGGCATCACATGCTGGATAGTTTTTTGAATGCTTCTCTCTAGAGAGAGAGACAAGGCAGCAAGGGGAAGGCATCATGGCTATGGTTGGCCCAGGTGGGCCTAAAAAGATCAGGGAGATGCCCACCTAAAACTCAGTCAGCCAAGGACCTGAAGTCTCAATCTGATGAAAGACAGGCTAAGTTTGTGTGTGTGTATTTGTTTTGTTTTGTTTTTGGCACAGTAGCAATCAAAATAAAAAGTCTGAAAAAGAGAAAGTGTTAAAATACTGATCTGAGGGATCTTTTTCAATAATTAAGAACCTCATTCAGAGTATGTGAGGGGGTAAGAACACAAAAAGAATAGGCTCTTTAGTGTAGCAGTGTATTCACAGTAATTGGTTTTTTAAAAGCTCCTTTCTAGCTATAATATATGCAAAGCAAAGGGAAAAATCCATTTGAGTAGATATTTTTTAATATGAATAATTAAAATGGGGGATGGAGAGGCAGAAGACTAGTGGTATTAAGTGAACATCCATTATCCAATGGTTCTTTCTAGAAAGCTCCTTAACTTCCAATATAGCACTGAAGAGACAACACATAACTCAGGTTCTAAGTAATTATCCTAGTACAGATTTACATGTGCTGTCCTTACCATCACCTCCATGTTCCTATTTCCTCTCCCAGGCCTAAACTGAGCACCTTACCAAGTCTCCACCTGGCCCTTTGACTGGGTGTGGAGTCTTTTCTAGCCCAGATTCTATGGTCTCAAAATGAAAATATTCTCCTTGTTCCCTTACTCCCCAAGCTCTGTGCCTGTGAGCTCTCAAAGTGGCCTTTTTCTGGTTCTGAAACCACACCTTTCAGCAATTTTTCTTTCTAGGAGACACTCAGTCTCACTCAATTTTTTTGGTTTTTTCCTGTTTTTAAGAAAGAGTGAGATTTGCTCCAACCCCTGTACCTCTGTCCAATTTGAGGGTTTCACTGGCTTCTGTAAGGATCCTGATTTTCTGCTAAAAGCTCACAAGCTCCTTATAATAGGTCATTTGACTATTTGCATCTTATTATTTCACTTCCTCTAATCCCTGGGGATCCAAAAAAAAGTTGTTCAGATAATGCAAAGTCCTGAATCACGGTGCACCATTTTTACAATATATTCCTCTGACACCAGCTAAAACCTCCTCTGTCACTTCATGCCCCAATTCTTGTTTCACAATGAAGGAAAGTAGTATCCAGCTTGCTGGATCTGGACCCATTTATGGTGTCTCTAAATGATCTCAATGATGATGACAGGATCTTCAATAACAAGGACATAAAGTAGACACAGATGTACACTCATATTCAGCTAGCAGATGCCAAAAAAAGTGTTACTGTTCTTCTAGATCTTGCTGACCAAGTCAAATGAATTGAGCATTACATTATAACTATGGTATGCTGTAGCTGTAATTTTTAAAAAACCTTTGACTTGTGAGAGAAATAAAAGGAAGCAGCACAAAAGACTGGTCATAGATAGTTTTATGAGTGCTCCTAAAAATCAGACTAAACAGTGAAAAGTCCCATTGAAAAAGGGAGTAGACCAAAGAAACGTAAATTATAGGCCTGATTATCAAGAACCTATCTCAACCTAAGGAAGCTTTCCAAAACTCGCATATAATTACTCTGCAAACTGCTTAGAGCTCTGGGGTTATTTAACTATGAATGTAGCTGCTATCAATGCAATGCAACAATTAAAATTATATATTAGATAAGAATTGCTAAAAGATATGGTGGAATATAATCATAACCACACTATCAAAGTCCAGCCGTTAGAGCAGATACGAAAATGAATAAAACAGTGTGATGTATGTAGTTTCTGCTTTAGTGATTAACATGTTAAGTCGGGAAGAAAACATAATGTATTAAACTAGTTCTGGGAGAATAAAAGCAAATATAGAAACTGAAGCCCATCAAAGTGAAGTTACACACTTAGGACTAGAATGAAAGGTCCAATGTTTCATATATCTTAAGAAAAGACCAAACAGAATTTGCTATCATCACACTATGTGTTTGTTGATGGGAAATTATTATAAGTTATGACCAGAGCTATGCAAGTATACAGGTTTCCAGGTTTTGACAGAAAAACGGAAACTGACAAATAACAAGCACAGTACCTTGCACATGGTAGGTGATCACTGTAACTGCTTCATAAAGATCTGAAATGAATTAAATGTCAGCTGGTCTGCACAGCACTGTGGATGATGCATTTTAAAAACCAGGCAATTCAGTGGTTTCCATGACCTTATTTCAAATTATGGTTTCAAACAAAACACAAATGTCTTATGGAGACAGTTTTGTCATTTAGGATTTTTCTAAGAACTGGGAAAGAGATATTAAAGGCAGAGATCTTTTACCAATCCAAGGTAGGGAACAAACAACTAATTTTATTAATGATGGAAACACTGGAGCAGTGATTAGGTCAGTGAATCTGGATGAAATAAAGAGCTCACTCACTGCAGAAGCTGACAGCCCAAACTAGATGCTTTTCCAGAGAAAGACATATTTGTCATTTATGCTTCAACTGTCTGTCCTCGAGAGAAATGGTCCTCAAAGTGTGGTCCCTTTCAAGAGCTCTGCAAGTTCAAAGTTATTTTTATAGTAACAGTACCTTTTTCACTCTCATTCTCTTACAAGAGTACAAGGAGTTCTCTAGAGGCTACATGACGTGTTGTGAGGTCACTGTTCTGACAGCTTATAGAATATGTGAAAAAGAATTGAGACCAGCTGTCCTCAGTTAAGCCAGAGACTGGAATTTGCAGAAACAGGAAACAATGCAACTCTTCCCACTAGTTTTTTGGTTTGAAAAAGTTATTTTTCATAAAACATGTTGGTATACAATGGCTTATTATTTTTAATGAATAAATACACAAACATTAACAAAATCTTAGACTGGGTTTCTAATACAATTAATATTGATAGATATAAATCATATAATCAAAAGCTCTTTAGAGTCATCAATAATTTTTAAAAGTATAAATGAGTCATGAGACCAAAAAGTTTGAGAACTATTGCCCTGGAATCTTTACTGAATTGCACTGGAACTACCTGCTCATTCTTTCCCAACAGCCTACAAATGTTTTGAGAACAGGAAAGAACCCTCCCCTGTTCATCTCAATATAGCCCCAGTATGAACTATAGTCCTTTGTTGTTTGCAAATTAAACGAAAAAGTCTTATCATATACATAACATCAAAAATTTAAATTCAAGATCCAAATAATAAATACAGTGACTCGAGTACGTGTCTCCTAAAAATGACAGATGAGAAGGTAAGCAGACTCTGAAGTTGTTCCCTACTTTACATATTGATTTCTACAGCTAAGAGAAACAACACAATGCCATTAATGGCTTGTGGAATTGGTTTTATTGCTTGATAATGACCCTACATTTATTTATATGGGCCAGGTGTCAGAAAAACTGGAGAAGAATCTGGAAAAGTAGAAATATAATTGATGTATTAGGGTGGCCAGATTATAGATGAATATTTCCTTTCTAATTTCATTTGCTGTTGCTGATTAACATTGCTTGTGTAATAAACATATTTTGTCTGGTAGAGCTCTGGACTGTAAGGAAAAAATAAAAGAACTCCTCCTTTGTTTGCAGAGATGAAATAACCAAAGGAGAGTGAGGGGCTAGGGTGGACATTTACCACCAATTTCTCTTCTCAAACAAGCAAGCACATATAGTTCTAATGTAGGAATCTGAAGGAGGCTCAATTCTTTCTAAAGTCCAATAATGTACTTGGAAAACACCAATGGGAAAACCATTTACACCTCATTTTCTTAAAAAGTTAAAACCATGCACATAATAAACACTAGAGCATCTTCTTTTAAAGAAAGAATAAAAATTATTCAGGACAATGCTACAGTATTTTCCACAGGAAAGTATATTTGTTCATTCCTTCCTTCATTCAAAAACCACTCATTTTGGTAAACAAATAAAACATTTGATACCCTCCACATGTAAAGGCTTTGTGGTAGACATATTTGTAGAAGAAACAAATGAATCAGATATGTGCCCGATTATTAAGAAGCTTATATTTTAGTAGGGTTCACTGTAATGCACATAAATAAGACAAAATCAAAAAGTGGTGAAAATTACGAATTATTATGGGTATGACTGGCATTAGAACATTTAGACAAACCATCTGTTTCATATGTGTTATATGATCAATATTCCTAACACTCAATGCCTCACACAGGGGAGATAAAATATAGTCACACATGTATGCTGACATATGTGTATGTAAATAAAAACTAAAAAGACCCTCTGAATGTATAATTTGTAATAAAGAACCAGCCTTATGGTTAGTACCAAAGAACATTCAAGATGACAGATGTGATATTTTTGAAAAAACAAGGAACTGGTACTGCACATAATAATAGTGATAAACCACAGTAAGTTATAACAGTTCTAAGCCATAATAGAAAAGCTGTAATAAGACATTGCTTTAAGCTAGTTTGGATTTAACTACCTCAATTTGTGTCCATAAAACCAGCTTCCACAACCTGTTTTTATTGGACAGGATTCAGTGAATATTCCTATAATCCTGTGCTATCAGTATGTGAACATGAATGTAAGTGCCCTAAGACAATAGTCTTCAGACTGGGGTACACCTACCCCGAAGGTACACAAAGACTTTCCAGCAGTATAAGCATGGAAAACTTTAAAGGAATCAACGTCTACATCCACAATTCACACAAATATACTTTCCAAAACTGATCTGCCAGAAAAAGTGCTTGTGCTCTCAGTTCTGCAACAATCCTTTCAAAACAGTCTTCCAACTTAAAATTTTACCAAATGCATCTTCCTGGGATGGAAACTTCTCTGGAGCACAGCACAGACAAAGGGACAACTATAGAAAGACTTACTCCTGAGAGAGTCCCACGAGAGCAGAGCAGCAACAGCTTCAGAACCACTGGAGGAAGCAGTGCTTGTTTCTTCATCTGGGAACAACTCAGGGCAAGCTGTTGTGCCTCATCTCTTTTAGGAGTGAAATGATTGCCAAAGAGATACGTATTTACACATTTACTTAAGTTGAAAAATGAAGTCAGACTATCCCCGAATGTCTGATTTAGGTGACTGGTTTTCCAATGGTGACTTTTAGATTATATAGCAAATATTAATATATATCTTCTGCAGTTATTTAAACCTCGATTAGAAATTTGTAGATGGCAGCTTTAAAATGTGTGAAGAGGCACTTAGTTTTTAACAATCTTTTTAGAACAAACTATCAGAAAGACGAATTAAGAAAAACAGTCCCATTTTACAATAACAGCAAAACAAATAAAATACTTAGAAATAAGTTTAACCAAGGAGGTAAAAGATCTGCACAGTGAAAACTGTGAAACACTGATTAAATAAACTGAAGAAGACATCGAAATAAATAAATGGGAATAAACAGAAAGATATTCCATGTTCACAGATTGGAAGAATGAATAATACTTTCCAAAGCAATCTACAGATTCAGTGTAATCTCTATCAAAATCCCTATGGCATTTTTCACAGAAATACAAAAAACAATCCTAAAATACATATGTAAGCACAAAAGACCCTGAATAGCCAAAGCTATCTTGAGAAAGAAAAACAAAGCTGGGGGCATCATCATCCTTGATTTCAAACTATATCACAAAGCTACAGCAATCAAAACAGTATAGTGTTTGCATAAAAAGCAGACACAGAGATCTACGGAACAGAAAAGAGAGCCCCCCCCCAAAAAATCCCAATATGGCCAATTAATTTTCAACAAAGGAGCCAAGAATATACAGTAGGGAAAGGATCTCTTCAATAAATGGTTCTGAAGAAACTCTATATTCACATATAAAAGATTAAACTGGACCACTATCTTACATTACACACAAAAATCAACTGGAAATGGATTAAAGATTTGGGCGTAAGACCTGAAACTATAAAACTCCTAGAAGAAAACATAGTGGGTAATCTCCTCCCCTGTCTTAGCAATGCTTTTTGAATTTTATGCCAAAAGCAAAGGAGATAAAAGACCTGTACTCCAAAACTATAAAAGATTAACGGGAGAAATAGAAGATGACACAAAAAAAGGAAAGAGATATTCGTGCTTATGGATTGGAAGAACCAATATTATTACAAAGTCCTTACTACTAACAACAATCTACAGATTTAATGCAATCCCTATCACAATACCAACATTTTTCACAGAACTAGAACAAATAATACCACAATTTGTATGGAGCCACATAAGACCCTGAATAGCCAAAGCAATCTTGAGAAATAACAGAGTTGGGGGTATCACAATCCCAGATTCCAAGATCTACTACAAAGCTGTAGTAATCAAAACAGTATGGCACGGGCACAAAAACAGACAGGCATATCAGTGGAACAGAATAGGCCAAGAAAAAACCCTATACTTATATGGTCAATTAATCTATGACAAAGGAGGCAAAATACACAATGGAGAAAAGGCAGTCTCTTCAATAAATGGTGCTGGGAAAACTGGACCGTTCTCTTACACCATACACAAAAATGAACTCAAAATGGATTAAAGACCTAAATGTGAGACATGAAACCATAAAACTCCTAGAAGAAAACATGGGTAGTAATTTCTCTGATATCAGCCATAAAATATTTTTCTAGATATATCTCCTCAGGCAAGGGAAGAAAAAGCAAAAATAAACAATGAAACGCCATCAAACTAAAAAGCTTCTACACAGCAAGGAAACTGTCAACAAAACAAAAAGGTAACCTATGGAATAGGAGAATATACTTGCAAATGATATATCCTATAAGGGGTTAATATCCAAAATACATAAGGAACTCCTACAACTCAATAGCACAAAACCAAATAAATTAAAAAAATGGGCAAAGAACCTGAATAGACATTTTCCCAAAGAAGACATACATATGGCTAACAGGTACCTGAAAAGGTGCTTGACATCACTAGTCATCAGGGAAATGAAAATGCAAACCACAATGAAATATCACCTCACATCTTATCTACTGTCAAAAAGACAAGAGGTAACAAATATTAGCAAGGATGTGAAGAAAAGGGAACTCCTGTACACTGTTGGTGGGAATGTAAATGGGTACAGTCACTATGGAACACAATATGGAGGTTCTTCAAGAAATCTTTAAAAACTACCATATGATCTAGCAATCCCACTTCTCGGTATATATCCAAAGGTAATGAAATCACTATCCCTGAAGAGATAGCTCAACTCTCATGTTCACTGCAGCATTATTCACAATAGGCAAAGTATGGAAGCAACTGAAATGTCTACAACAGATGAATAAAGAAAATGTGATGTGATATATATATATGATATGTATATCATATATATATGATGGAATATTATTCAGCCTTAAAAAAGAAGGAAATCCTGCTATTTGCAACAACACAGAGAACCCGGAGGGCATTATGTTAAGTGAAATAAGCCAGACAGACAAAGACAAATACTGCATGGTATCACTTATATGTGGGATCAAAGAAAAAAAAGAAAAGGCTGATCTTTATGTAAATAGAAAGCAGAGAGGTGGTTGCCGGGGTGGGGGTGGGGCAGGAAACAGGAAGAGGATGGAAAAAGGGTACAAACTTTCAGTTAAAGATGAGTAAGGTCTGTGGATCTAATATATAACATGGTGACTACAGTTGATAATCCTGTATTGTATAAGTGAAATGTGCTAAGAGAGTAGAACTTCAGCATTCTCGCACACACAAAAGGTGAATATGTGAGGTGACGGATATGTTAACTTGGTGGGAATCTTTTCACAATTCATATATATATATATATCAAATCATCATGTTGTTTAATTTATATATCTTACAGTTTTGTCAATTATATCTCAACAAGCTGAGAAAAGGTAGATAATATTTGCTAAAGGAAGTGCTATGACTACTCTTTATATGAACAAACTAGTTGTACAATTTAGTAAAATTATTTTAGGAGACTGAAGAGCAAACATTTGGAAACTGCTGCTCTATGAGATATGAACTAAAAAGAATGCAAGCACACTGATTAAGAGAATTTTTCTTTAGGTTGATAGTTTCTCCAACACAGAGAATGTTTCTTGAAAAAAACACTGTGTGTAGACCAGGTTGAGTATTGTAATAGTTTGTGTTCTTTGCTGGAGAGGCAGTGTGGCATTGGGCTTTGCACCTTCCTGACCTTTCTGAGCTTCAATTTTCATGGCTGTAAAATAGAGATTATAATCCCAAAACCTATAAGTTTACCATGTGAATTAGAGCCAACAGATGCAGACTTACTTCAGTGCTTGGCAGTACCTCATCGACACTAAAAAAGAATGGTGGTTATAGTATAGTCTCCTGCATATAAAGCTTTGGGCTGGGTCAGGAAAATCACAAACTGGAACTCAAATTATTTACTGCCCTTTTTAGGTGAAAATTCAGCTACTCATACACTACCTGTGATATGTATCTTGAGTCATTTTTTCCAGTAGTGTGGACAAGTTTTAGCTAATTTAGTCTTGGTCTCCTACCTGATGTTCTCTGTGAAAAAACTGGATGGCCCTGTAGGTCAGGAGTAGAAGCTATGTCCACAAATTGGGATATAATCAATAATGAATAACTGGCTGAATTAATATTCAGTCATAATACTGTTTTTGCAGAACATGTAAATAATAAAGCCTTGCTACCCATAGTCAGTCCTGGCATCACCAGGGAGCTTCATATAATGCAAAATTTGAGGCCCATCCCCATCTACTGAATTGGCAGCTGAAATTTAACAAGATTCCTAGGTGATTCAAATGCACCTTAAACTGAGAAGCACTGGTAAAGAACGGCCATTTGCAGGGAAGATATAATCACCAGGTATTACGTGTAACTCAGGTGGGAACTTTCAGATGTACCTGCTTAACTAAAGCTGAGTAAGGCAAAATGATGGAGAGTCTGACTCTAAAGATAGACTGAAAATATAAATGTCCATAAGCACACACACTCACTGTTCTCAACTAGGGGTGATTTCATGCCCCAGTCACTGGGCAACAAATGTCTAGAGACATTTTTGTTTGTCACAAATGGGGAGAGGAGGGCTGCAACTGGCACCTAGTGAGCTGACACCAAAGATGCTGCTCAACATCTTACAATGCACAGCACAGCCACCCACAACAAAGAATCATTTGACTCAAAACGCCAATAGTGCTGAGGTTAGAGAAACCCCTAGCACAGATTATGCAAACATCCCTATATAAAGGTGTGTTAATTGGATCTATTCATGAAAAAAGGAGCAATAATTTGACTACACAGCCCTGAGGGGATGAATTTTGTATCTGGGCATTCTGCATCTCAAGGTCTATGCAGCTTTCAAGACTATATATACCCTGGTTAAAAGCTGTCAAAATAATTTATGTGCTTTTGCTAGCAAACCCAGTCAATGACAATCTGTATTAGCCTATAAGATCAGTCAGCATCACTGCCTAAAACCTGTTACTAAGCAAAGAAAAATAATGGAGACAGAAAATTAAGGTACTATTTCATTTAAAACCCAATCCAACTGAAGAAGAAAGCAGGCATAGACCCTCAATTCCATACCCTCCTTACCAAAAGATACCAACAGTCTATACCTTCATTTTCCACATCCACAATCCCTTGTCTGCAATTTAAAAAATCTAAGAACTATGCAATATTCTTTTCCAAACTGTGGCTGAACTTCTTCTCTGAACTCATCATCTAGCAGCAAAGCCTGAACAGAGGTGAAGCTATTCATTATTTTAATTATCCCACTTAGCATAACTATTCACATGGTTCACTGCAGAAGTATTTAGAGGTTTGCTTAGGAGGTGGTGCCACAGGCCTTGCTGGAGCTGTTATATATGACATATGCTCCTTATTGCCTTTCTAAAATTTGAAAAACTGTAAGTTTGAAGACACTCAGCTTCAAAAGTTTTGGATACATGATCGTGGACCTCAAATGACTAAAATACAATTAACGGCAAATATTTGCTGAAAGCATTCATATACATTTGAAAAAAGAAAAGACACACACACACACACACACACACACACACACACACACATACACAAATCCCTGCATTAGTAATTAGCAGTATGACAATCAGTTTCCTTATTTAGGGCACTGTGTATGAGCCAGGCTTGCAGCTTCAAATCCTATAAGGACCTGCTAACTTTCCATAGAAATGCCTTTCTTCAAGTCCATAAACTAACCTCAAACTCAACCTTCTTGATACAAGGCAAGAAATAGTGAATGATTTAGGGTAAGCCCTTTGACTATACCAAAAGTGCTAATTCCAATTCAGTAGTATTAATCAGCTTCCCTCTCTCTCTCTCTCTCTCTCTCTCTCACACACACACACACACACACAAACATACACAGTGTGTAACAGCATTACAGCACCCAACTGGCTCTGAGAAGGTTCTGTCAGGGCCTTTCTCCTATCCTCAGTTCTCACTGGTTGCTGGCCCTAAGCTCCTGAGTTGATGGTTGGGAGTATGACTCTTTTCTGCATATAAACTCCTATTTTCCTCCCTGACAGGCCTTACCTGACTAGCCTGTTGACTTATGGTGTGCTTATGGGACTGGCAGGGAAATAGCAAGTTGTTAGGAAACAAGTAGCAAGGAATTGCTGAGAGCAAATGTACTCAAATTATCAGTTTTATGTGCCTCCCTTGTAGTATTGGGGCTTGGGAACAGAAGGGGATGCCAGCTGATTTCCAGAAACCATCAAAGATACATGACCTTGCAACCATGATGAAAAAGATGCATCATGCTTACTGCCAAAAACAATGAACACAATGGAAACAATTTAAACTTCTTCACAGTCTTTTTTTGCCAGTTACAGCTCTGCCACGATTCACTAATCACCATTCTATTTTTATGCTTTTTTCATTTCACTGCAAAATAATCTTCCCTTTTTTATATCCTAAGAAAATATATGTCCTTCTGAAAATGAAATAGCACATGGTATTATTTAATAAGTTGCAAACAAATCCTGAAAAGTTTTTGTGAAACTGTTCTCTAATAAAACTCTAAGAACTGTGATGTAAAAAGGGGAAAATATTTCACTGCAGTTATGCTCAGCGCATTGTTAAATATGATTCTAATGCTAAAGCGGGAGGAAGAAGCACTTTGCCAAAGTTTCTGTAACTATTTCACCACAAAGCAGTTTGCCTGTGGACATATCTACCAGTGGGTTGTGAAGTCTCATGACCATTCAGGAAGGAGACACCATCTTTCTCTTCTCAGGTGTCTCAAATAGGGAGTGGGAAAGGGCCAGAAGCCATGGGCAAGCCTCTTCCCAAGACTGTAGACGAGATCATCATCAACCTCACCCCAGCATCCAGCTCAGCTTCTTTAGAATTTCACAGGCTGCAGCCCTCAGACCAGCCTCCTGTCAGGTTCTCTAAATGAAAAAATAAAAGTGGATCCTCCCCACAAAAAAAAAAAAAAAAAAAAAGGGAAATCTTACATCATACAATTATTTTAGACATGTTCCTCTTATGTAGCATAATTAAGGAAAAGAGCAGATTAGGATCTCAAGAAAGACTTTTCCAAGAAGACTCTTCCAAATTAGTTTCCTTCTAAAATGTCCTTACAAATCCTTAAACAACTTTCAAAAATAAAGTTTAATGGCAAGAATTAAAGACATGCATTGGATAATTAATTCATAGAAAAGATATAGTAAAACATTATAAACTGTCTATGCTTGATCAGAAAACAAACTTTTCACCCATGACATGTCCTTTAGTTCAGTTCTCCAGGGATTCCATTCTATTTTAGCTTCTGTATAACAATACTGCAAAGCTGTAATTACATCCTCTATAATCAGCCCATTCCCAATGTAATTAAGAGTGCCACAAATTTAAAACTATGACCTCACTGCTGAGGAGAAAAGTGTGTGGAAGAGATCATTTATATTACATGTAAAATGACATCCTGTTATGCCAACAAATTTAAAACGTAAAAGAAAAAACTAACATTATAATAGAATCTTCATTTATAAGGGAACTATTATGTTCCTGATAGTTTTTCCTCCATCATTTCTAGCATCTGACACTAATCAATAAACTCTCTCCTATCAAATCCTGTGCTCTTGCAGTATGTTATGAAAACTCTAAACCCCTTCAGATGCCTCTCAGTTCCCCTCATTCAACTGCCAGTCACCATGGGGATAAAGATATATGTGAGGTGAGTGATTCCTGGCACAAAGTTATGCTAGTGTAAACCAAGTTTTAATTGGTAGAAAGGCCCATCAGTGAAGTGTATAACTTCCAAGCAATGTGAATAAAATTTTATCTCAATTAAGAATCAAGAAATTGAGCACCAAGCTTAATGTGCCACATATTATAATTGTTCAAGCAAAACTTTTTATAAATGTAACCACAGCCACATTCATAAGGACAACAGGAATAACCAACACTTACCAAATGCTTACTATGTGCCAGCACTATGAGAATCTTAGAAGAATTATCTCATTTAATTTTCACAAACGGCCACTGAGATAATACAATTATTGCCTACATTTTTCATATCAGGAAACTGAAGCTCAAGGACATTAAATAACTGCCTAGGTTAATTAGCTGGTAGAGTAGGGCCAGTATTGAAGCCAGGTCACCTTGAAACTCTGTTCTTACAGCTTTCAGGCTAGACTGTCTACTGGTTCTGTTACACAAGCAATTTAAACCAACTATTTTTACGTTTGCTCTTCCACTAAGGCTCCTGGTGAACTACAACTATTACCAATCAACAAGGGGTGGGGGGAGAGGGAGTAGTGAAAGCAAAAAAGCAAGATAACTATTTAACAAGATTCTCCTCTCCAATCAAATTCAGGAATTCCTTTCCATATTCTGTATAGCTGATCAATCTTTTTAAATTACACAAATGTTTAATCACAGCTGATAAGTTACTAAAGCACCAATCACAAAATAGAATGCACTCTTGTATTTTTCAGATTAAAAAAGCTGATTGACCAAGAAACCAAGTCCCAGGAGAAGAAGGAGCAAGAAAAGGAAAAGAGGGTCACCGCCCTGAAAGAGGAGCTGACCAAACTGAAGTCTTTTGCTTTGATGGTGGTGGATGAACAACAAAGGCTGACGGCACAGCTTGCCCTTCAAAGAGAGAAAATCCAAGACCTAACCACAAGTGCAAAGGAAACACATGCTAAACTAGCCCTCGCTGAAACCCGAGTTCAGGAAGAAGAGCAGAAGGCAACCAGACTAGAGAAAGAACTGCAGACACAGACCACAAAGTTTCACCAGAAGCAAGAAACAATTATGGCAAAGCTCACCAATGAAGACAGCCAAAATCGCCAGCTTCGACAAAAGCTGGCAGCACTCAGCCGGCAAATTGATGAGTTAGAAGAGACAAACAGGTCTTTACGAAAAGCAGAAGAGGAGCTGCAAGATATAAAAGAAAAAATCAACAAGGGAGAATATGGAAACTGCGGTATCATGGCTGAGGTGGAGGAGCTCAGGAAACGTGTCCTAGAAATGGAAGGGAAGGATGAAGAACTCATAAAAATGGAGGAGCAGTGCAGAGATCTCAATAAGAGGCTCGAAAAGGAAACATCACAGAGTAAAGACTTCAAACTCGAGGTTGAAAAACTCAATAAAAGGATTATGGCTCTGGACAAATTAGAAGATGCCTTCAACAAAAGCAAACAAGAATGTTACTCTCTGAAATGCAATTTAGAAAAAGAAAGGACGACCACAAAGCAGTTGTCTCAAGAACTGGAGAGTTTAAAAGTAAGGATCAAAGAGCTAGAAGCCATTGAAAGTCGTCTGGAAAAGACAGAATTCACCCTAAAAGAGGATTTAACTAAACTGAAAACGTTGACTGTGATGCTGGTAGATGAAAGGAAAACAATGAGTGAAAAATTAAAGCAAACTGAAGATAAGTTACAAGCTGCTTCTTCTCAGCTTCAAATGGAGCAAAATAAAGTGACAACAGTTACTGAGAAGTTAATTGAGGAAACAAAAAGGGCACTGAAGTCCAAAACTGATGTGGAAGAAAAAATGTACAGTGTCACCAAGGAGAGAGACGATCTAAAGAACAAACTGAAAGCAGAAGAAGAGAAAGGAAATGATCTCCTGTCCAAAGTTAATATGTTGAAAAATAGGCTTCAATCACTGGAAGCAACTGAGAAAGACTTCCTAAAAAACAAATTAAATCAAGATTCTAGTAAGTCCACAACAGCATTACACCAAGAAAACAATAAGATTAAAGAGCTCTCTCAAGAAGTGGAAAGATTGAGACTGAAGTTAAAGGATATGAAAGCCATTGAGGATGACCTTATGAAAACAGAAGATGAGTATGAGACTCTAGAACGAAGGTATGCTAATGAACGAGATAAAGCTCAATTTTTATCTGAAGAGCTGGAACATGTTAAAATGGAACTTGACAAGTATAAGTTAGCAGAAAAAACAGAGTCCAGCCATGAACAATGGCTTTTCAAAAGGCTTCAAGAAGAAGAAGCTAAATCAGGGCACCTCTCAAGAGAAGTGGACGCACTGAAAGAGAAAATTCATGAATACATGGCAACAGAGGACCTGATATGTCATCTCCAAGGAGATCATTCAGTTCTGCAAAAGAAACTCAATCAACAAGAAAACAGGAACAGAGATTTAGGAAGAGAGATTGAAAACCTCACTAAAGAGTTAGAGAGGTACCGGCATTTTAGTAAGAGCCTCCGGCCTAGTCTCAATGGAAGAATCATCTCTGACCCTCAAGTATTTTCTAAAGAAGTTCAGACAGAAGTAGCAGACAATGAGCCGCCCGATTACAAGAGTCTCATTCCTCTGGAACGAGCAGTCATCAATGGTCAGTTGTATGAGGAGAGTGAGGACCACGATGAGGACCCTAATGACGACGAATCCGTGCTGTCCTTCAAATGCAATTCATCTACTCCCTGTCCTGTTAACAGGAAACTATGGATTCCGTGGATGAAATCTAAGGAGACCCATCCTCAGAATGGAAAAAGACAAACTAAACCCAATGGCAACTTCATGCAACCTGGAGATCTAGTCCTAAGCCACACGCCTGGGCAACCACTTCATATAAAAGTTACTCCAGACCATGTCCAAAACACGGCCACTCTTGAAATCACAAGTCCGACTGCAGAGAGTCCTCACTCTTACACAAGCACTGCAGTGATACCAAACTGTGGCACCCCAAAGCAAAGGATAACCATCCTCCAAAATGCCTCCATAACACCAGTGAAATCCAAAACTTCTGCTGAAGGCCTCATGAATTTAGAGCAAAGCATGTCCCCAATTACCATGGCAACCTTTGCCAGAGCGCAGACTCCAGAGTCTTGTGGTTCTATAACTCCGGAAAGGACAATGTCACCTATTCAGGTTTTGGCTGTGACTGGTTCAGCAGGCTCTCCTGAGCAGGGACGTTCCCCAGAGCCGATAGAAATCAGTGCCAAGCATGCGATTTTCAGAGTCTCCCCTGACCGACAGTCATCATGGCAGTTTCAGCGTTCAAACAGCAACAGTTCAAGTGTGATAACTACTGAGGATAATAAAATCCACATTCACTTAGGAAGCCCTTACATGCAAGCTGTAGCCAGCCCCGTGAGACCTGCCAGCCCTTCAACACCACCACAGGATAACCGAACTCAAGGCTTAACTAATGGGGCACTAAACAAAACAACCAATAAAGTCACCAGCAGTATTACTATTACACCAACAGCCACATCTCTTCCTCGACAATCACAAATTACAGTAAGTAATATATATAACTGACGACTCTCACCCTCATCCAGTCTATAGTGATGTTATTGCAAGGAACTCAGTCCTTTTTAATTATCCCTCCACATCCCCCAAAAGACTGACTGAACTTGTACTTTGGGAAGGTTTGTGCATGAACTATCCAGGAGTATCTGAAACTAACTGTTGCCTGCAATAGTCATATTAAGTGTGCACTTACTGTATATCTTTTCATTTACATACCTGTATGGAAAATATTTAGTCTGCACTTGTATAAATACATCTTAATGTATTTCATTTTCCATAACTCACATTAATTTCACTGCAACTTGTCTTGATGAAATACTTTAACATTTTAAAGCAGTAAATAATTTGTTATTTTTACCATTGCTTGCTGAATTTTTTTTTGGTCATTTTGTGTTATATTTTTGCATGTATAATAGAATTTTACTTCCTGTTCATAAGGTCTATTAATTCTTTCTTAAAAACAAGTAGGACGTACTTCCCACTTCCAATTTATAGTCAACTTCTGATTACATGTTTTTAGAGGAAGAGGAAGTGGTTCATATAAATAAAATTTATGTCTCTTTGATTTTAAAGTGAACTGTAAGTTCTCTCAGGAGCTAACTTAACTTCCTGCTTGAGATGTACCTCAGTATCCCTGGTGCCCAGCAAAGTGCTTAGCACATATTGAGAACCTAATAAATGTTTACTGACACTAAGTTAATAAAATAATATTAAATAATTTGCTTTTAGAAGCACATATGAGCTGAAAGTAAAAGGCTTTGAAATGTGACAGGAAGCCAGAAAAAGCACATTTGAAAACACAAGTTACCTCGACAATCAAGAGTTGACTGTATTTCTACTACAGGTGAAAACCCCCATAAAACATATGTATCATCCAAACCTAAAATCAGCCACTATGATACATGCTCTTGAACACTGCTTCAAAGCAAAAATGTCATTCTTGTTTTTCTTTCCTATCTGGATCCCAAAATAGTTTGGATTATTTAAGGTAGGTGTTTCCTACCTTGCTTGTAAATCGGCTACATTCAGAAGCTTACAATGTAATTGCATTTCCCCGCCCCC
>NW_024426552.1:45395345-45664809 GCF_017311325.1 Ursus maritimus | reverse complement strand
CTAAACAAGCAAATAGAAGCCAAAGATGGTTTCAAACATAAGTTATAGAAAAGGTGTATTTTTTTCTTTAAAAATCATACATTATGTTAGTTGAGGAAAGTTTCTTCTGTGATTATTGTTATGCCATTTACAAGGTAAGTGAGAAAAACTCAAAGCATCCTAAGAATTCTGATACCTACCTTATAGGACTCTTTGAAAATGATCTATAGTTCCATAGCAGAGAACAATAGTTTTCAGAGGAACATTTTAAATTACAAATCTGGTCCCCAAGTCACACTCAAAAAAAAAAAAAAAAAAAAATCAGACAAAATAGTTCATTACCAGTTTTCCTTTTCCAACCTTATAACTGTTAATTTAGTTTGGTCAATTTTACTGCCAGCTACTAATTTTAAACACAATTCATTTAGACACCCAGACAAACTGTGAAGATCTTTAGAAGTAAAAGGAATCTTCCACAATTATCCTCCCTTTCCCTGCAAAATCAATTTCATGATAGCAAAGCGAGGATTTGTTGACAGAAACATTTCCATGGTGATGAACTGCAACACCAATGCTGTGGGCTTGCATCATCATTAAATAAATTTGGATGAAAGCTGAGGCTTGTGATGAATGAGAAAGCTTCTGTTTAAACACATTTATCTTGGGAATCGGCAGTGACCCAACTATATTACAAAATACATGATGGTCTAAATGTTTTTCAAAACTATTTTTATTTATTTGTTAAAGATTTTATTTATTTGAGAAAGACAGACAGAAAGAGGAGCGGGGGCTGGGGGGCGGTAGAGGGAGAAACAGACACTCTTCTGAGCAGGGAGCCTGACGCAGGGCTCTATCCTAGGACCCTGAGATTAGGACCTGAGCCAAAGACAAATGCTAACTTACTAAGCCACCCAGGCGTCCCAAAACTATTTTTATTTTTAAGTGACCCTGGGCTAGAACTTTAGAAGAAACTACATACTTACATCTTTCAAAGTAGACACTGATAACGCTACTGCATAAGATACGTTTCTAGATAATAATCACGAGGGGGTACAAGTAACATTTTGGAGCGTGACAGAAAGTAGAAAGAGTGAAAGAACAAAGTCTTTGCAGTGCTTCCCAACCTTTGTCACATAATGGTACAGAGAGAAAATATGCTGCCCCAACTGCTGAGGGGAGATTCATTTCTGGCACACCTGTAACTAACAGTATGAAAAGCTCTGGGCTCTTCAATAGTTCATTCCTTTTGTAAGGATTCAGTTTCTCATATGAGCCAGAACAATTCTCTACAATAAAGTTAACACCACAGGATCTATGCTCCATGATTACAATGCACAAATTCTCATTTCATCATCTGCTCTAGATATTTACTACAAATAGGCATCCCAAGTGGTTAACATTACTAGAAGTTTACTGGACTTTCAAGGAACTGAACCTCTTTTAGAGGTTCCTCTACTGGGAGGATTACTTCAGTATAATAATTCACATCACCATCAGAATTTAGGAACGCTGTCATATTAATAACATATATAGATTATTAAAAGTGTTACTAATTAAAATTTATGGTAAAAACAGCATCATTTCTGGAAAAAAAAAAGCATCTTACCCTTTCCATAAAATCACACATTAAAAATGAACATCTTCCCATTCACACATTCTAGACTTTTGGTCCTTAATTTAAAATTAAATTTTTATTTTTTTCTAAAGATTTTATTTATTTAACAGGGAGAGAGAGAGAGGGAGTGCACAAGCAGGGGGAGAGGGAAAGGAAGAAGCAGGCTCCCTGCTTAATCCCAGGACCCTGGGATCGTGACCGGAGCTGAAGGCAGATGCTTAACTGACTGAGTCACCCAGGTGCCCCTCAAAATTAAATTTTTATATCCGTGTGTATGTTTGAAAGGTTATAGAACTTTCTTTTTCATTTGTATATAATCACAGAAGAACACTGAAAGCTAGGAAGGAGGAAGGAACTGACACTGGGAAATCTTTATACGAGATAGATGAGGGTGGAAGTTTGTTTTCCTGGAAGAAGGAGGCCCATGAGAGACTCATAGAAGATGGTTTTTATATAGATCTGACAAAACATCTTCCTTTCCTTTCCTTTCCTTTCCTTTCCTTTCCTTTCCTTTCCTTTCCTTTCCTTTCCTTTCCTTTCCTTTCATCTGAAGTCGCAGCTTCAGAACCAATTTTCATTTTACTCAGTTCCCCTATCTCTTTAATTTTTTAAGCTATAGCATCCTACCATAGATTTAAATGATTTTCCATATTCTTCTGTCCTTTTAAGAACAGTGGTAAAACTTTCCCTGAGGATGCCTCTGTTCCCCGGGGGCAATGGCAAAAATAAAACCATCACCCTTACTAGGACAATGTATATTACTATAGTTGGAACTTTACATATAAAGGAAGTTCTCTATATGTTCAAGATGAAGACAGGATTACATAAATCTACTCAGAAGGTCTTCACAACTATACTTCACAATGCCAAGACATTAGGACATAGGTCTTCATGACACCCAAAGGATAAAAATTAAGTTGTACAATAAGATGCTCATAAAAGGGATATTTCATTAAAAAATTCTTAGACTTGAAGCCTAAGGATTTGATTATCTTTATTGACTGACGTAGAACTCCAGACAAAAACATGTTTTTGGTAGCTTCTTTGATTCTGAATCTTTACAGAGTGAGTCTCCTTTGAAACTTATTAGACAAAGGCAGGGAAAGATCTTTAACAACATTCTAATTTCCCTATACCTTGACTTCTGGTTATTGTTTTTCCCTCCAAAAATCATTTTGCTTTGCAATCCTAAGAGAAAACATAATCAGGCAAAAATGCATGCCCAAAACATTAAGATCTGTGTTTCTCAAAGTAAAATCCAAGATACATGTATAAGAATATCCGAGGGTAGGACGCAGGAAGCTGCACTTCTAACAAATTCCTCTGCTGATTAGTATGCACCCTAAAGTAGGAATTCCACTGTTCTAGAAATTCCTACATTGATAAACATTAGCAAATGCGTTCTGATGATAGTCCTGCTCTATCAGAATGAATTACACCTGTCCAAGGAAGTATGACTATTCTGCCCTCTAGTGGCTGGCATGACAAATAGAAAGCTCATGCCCCAGGTTTTCTTTTCATTCAGAAGAAAAGCTTAATAAAAACTACCATTTTACAAGGTAGGAAAGTTCCTAGTTTTACAACTGTAGCAAAGCATAGATGCCTGAATCTTTAGCCGAGCAGTAGCAGGCTGTCTGACACCTACAAGCTGTTTCTCCCTCAGATCCCAAGCCCTCCATAACCCTACAGCATTTCTTGGGAATGGTCCAGAACACACATTAGAGAGAGCAGCCTGGATGAACCAAAACAAAGGACTCCATTCACCTTAGGGCACAGTGGAGCAAATGCCAAGAAAGAGCAAGGAAGATAAGTGGTTCAATAAAGTCCCCAATCTTAAGCCCCCTTAAATTCATTTTCCTTTCCAACTGATGGACCCTTCCACTGGGCAGTGAAATATATCAGAGCAGGCATCCCCCAAAGGCCACACTGTGGGGTAAGGAATCCTTAGGGAGTCCAGCCAGTTAATTGGTCAACACTTCAAAGTACTTTATCATTTGATAATGAATTTTAACACTATTCATATGGTAGCACATATAAATCTGTCAACATTCCATCAGGATACCAGTTTTTACATTTAAAATGGTGCCATAAAAATGTATTCTGGGCTACAGTCAGCTATCCTAGGGAAAATCTTCTTTACTTGTAGCTTCATTTTAAAATCTCACTTTTTTTTAGAAAATTATTGATCAAGAGAAATAAAATTTGCCGATTAAGGCAGTTTTTGAACGCTTTTTTAGTTTTCTTATTTTAGTAAGTTCCTTTTCCCCCTGTAGCCAAATGGTCCTGTATGATATTTTTGTAACGTTATCTAGGATTTTTTTTTTCCTCTGAGTTCTATTTTGCGTTTGAAAACCTAGTCTTCTTTGCATAACTAACAATGTATACAGGCCCTACAGACCTCCAAAGCTGTTTCACTTTGCATTCCTTAGGCCTCTGCGAAGATGGAATGGGTTCACTAACTGACATGCCACTCATATGTCTCAGTGACATGCCTGGTGTCTTCTCTTCAAAGCACCACATGGACACAAGTGGTTAATCCACTGATACTGACGTACTGAACTGCCCACCTTCTACCCGACACTGGGGTAGGTATGGAGACAAAAGATGCACTGCCCTTAAAGCACTTATTATTCTGAGCAAGGAAAGGAGACAAGAAACAAGAGTATTAGATAACATTTAATCAAGTGAAAACTAAATTCACACAGTAAACTAGAGATTAAGCAGGACTACACTAGATTAACAAGGCTTCACAGAGCAATTGAGGCTTGAAACAGACCAAGGAAAGATTTAGAGAAGTGGAGTGATGGGGTGGGAGGGAACATTTGAGGCCAGCAAACAAAATCAGGTTCCAGTTCATGCCCTTCCCAGTCAGCTGTGGGGCCCTAGAAAAGTCATTTAATTTTTGTGAAATAAAGAGAACTGGACTTGGTGATCTCTAAGATCATATCTAGTTCTAATTTCCAGTGATTTCTGAATTCTCTCCCAAGTCTTGATACTCTTTTTAAATTGCTTAAAATTCCTTTGGGAAGTAAGGTTGGATAAATAAATAAATCAATTATCTGCATAAGTTTCCTTTCAGGAATTAAATATCTTCTTCCTCATTTTCCCACTCGTAGATGTCCTAACTACTAAATGGTCTCCAAAGATGTGTTTTCTTCTTTAAGATTCTATGAATTAGCCTTTTAATCCTCAACATATCAACTCTTTTCTTATTAGAGCAAACTTTCTCAACCTCAGGCCTATTGACAGTTTGGATCTGATGATTCTTTGTTGTGGAAGGATGTCCTGTGCCCTCCAGGATGTCTAGGAGCATTCTTGGCTTCTACCCACTAGATGCCAAGCAGCACCCCCCAACTGTGACAAACAAAAATGGCTCCTGGCATAGCCAAATGTTCTCTGGGGGGTAAAATCACCTCCATTTGAGAACCACTACATTAGGGAGATGGACTAACTCTATAAGCCAGTTCCTCTTTTACAGGACTTGCTGTGGGAAAAATTTAACAGCTCATTTGAAAAGTCTTATTCTGGTATGTAGAGATGAAAATCTTGAATCTGACTAAACATAAGCCTCAAAGGATTTTAAAAATCTGCACTGAAGACTCTAGTTGCATAAGGATTGTTTCCACTAATTTGACAGATCAGCCCAAAGCACGTGTGTATTTGACATTTATATTTGTGTTAATATATTGTACCTTTGTTTCTTTCAATGACATATTATAAACCTGAGTTTTCAGATGAGCTTTCCATTTCTCACATGCCTTCAAGAGAAGTAAAGAAAAGTCTAGAGAACCAACCACATTTGCCTTAGTGGGTGAAAAATGGGTTTCAGGAGGATTCCTAAGAACTTAAGAGATAACCCTTTACTGTTTAGACCTTTCCAAAGAGTCCTCTCTGAGAAGTTCCAATTCCCTCTGCAGTAGCTTATAACCACAGGTACAATGTCTTCTATTAGAATATAAGCTTTCTTCATTCTTCAACAAATTAGCTACAAGAATGAACCAAAAATATTTATGAAGCACCTAATATTACTCATTGCTGTGTAAGGCAGTTATGCAAGTATAAGATTTAGAATCTAGGGTGGGAGTTGAGAACTACCTTAAAAGGTAATTAAGAGTAGAACACAGAAACGGAATTCTATGGATAGTAAGTACTACAGGAATTTGGAGGAGGAACACGTTATTCTGGGGGCAAGGTTTGGGGGTTAAGTTTCATAAATAGATGAGACTCGAGCAGGGGCTGGGAGATGAGGGAGAGGAGGATAAAGAGAGGACAAAAGGTGTGCCAGGGAGGTACCCACAAGAGCAGAGGTGTGAGGGCAGATAGGAGAGGAAGAAAACAATGTTCAAGGAACAATGAGCAGTGCAGTGCAGCTGCAGCTGAGATGGTTGCAGCAGGGGTAAGTCTCGAAGGGCCTGATCCTGTTAAGACTGTGAAAAGCCTTGAATACAATGCTAGGAAGCATTCTATCTCACCTCAGAAAAGTGAGATAATGGAAGCAACTAATCCTTTATACACTTATTTCACAACAACCCTATAAAGTAGGTATCTTCACAATTTTAGAGATGAAAAATTTTAATCTGAGATGTAAGGAAAACTGCTTCAGGTTGTTCTGTTAGTATGTGACAAGAATGAGACCATTATAACACAAATCTAGTTATATTGTCCCATTCTCTTTCCATAGACACACTCTGAGAAGCTACCGCAGTATAAGTGTAATGCAATAAATTGCATTTGAACCTCTCCACTTAAGGACATAGACAGGTTGCCTAACATTACATCCCTGTACTCTTGTCTCAAAAGTCTGCCGTTTTAGCCAGAACACTTGAAATGCCCCTAAATATACACAGGACTTTCCTCTACCTCCTCCCCACTGCTCTACATGGATAATTTTCTCTTCTCTCATCAAGTGACTTACACTGAAAAGTCTGGCTCAAGCCCTACCTTTTCTGAAACCTTCCATGACCACCACAGTCCAGAGGGATCTGGCTCCCCTTCCAACTCCTCCCATCTCCCTGAGGTTTACTGTTAGGGGAATAAGAGATTATGAATGTGAGAGACCACACCTCACATAAATGGGCAGGCATGGGGAAGATGGACTTGGGGATGAGCTGTGGCTAGGGCATTGGGAGAAAACAAGGCCAAGGAGAAACATAATTCCTCCTCATCAGGAAAATGCCACGCATGCAGAATGAGCTTGGAGTATGAGGTACCTGATTGGCTCAGAGGTGGCTGGAGAGCAAAGCATCAGAAGTGAATAAAAATGATCCACAGAGGGAGCATCACGACCATGCCCATCAAAGCTTGTAAGTAAGTAGCTGCCTCGATGGTCCTAACAGTGACCCAAAACCTCCAGAAAAGGCAATCAAAGGATCAAAGTCTAGCCGCCATAAAGACAAGCACCACCAACTTAGCCCAGGGGTAGTGGGACTTCTGCCTTCACAGAAGACTGGAAAATCTTCCTGGATGGTATACCCTAATTTAGGATTTCCGTTTCTCAAGCAACACCATATTTTAAAAGGGAAGAATAATGGTCCCAAAATCACCTTAAAGAAAAAAAAAAAAGAAGAAGAAGCAGCAGCACTATTTATCTTCCCAGCTCAGGGGGAAAAGTGTTAGGGTTCAACCTTGTCAGTCCCTAAATTCAGGATTAAATAACTGTAAACCAAGGAAACATCACAAATAAAATTGCCATTTTAGAGAAAGTCTTCAAGTTGGTCTTCAATGTATCTCTCCTAAACAATTACATGCATAAAAACACTTGCTTCAATGCAGCCACTCTGCAAACAACTCACAATTCCTCAAGAACAAATTACTATCCTTCATTATTAGTGAGTTGGCTGCTTTTCTCCTTCTCATAAAAAAAAAAAAAAAAAGAAAGAAAGAAAGAAAGAAAGAAAGAAAGAAAGAAAGAAAGGGCTATCCCTTTTCTGTTCTTTGCCTTTTAATGATGTTCTTACCTGAATTCATTGATATTAGGCTTCAGAAAATTACAGTTTTATAGAAAGAGGAGTTAACTAAAAATTGCGACAGATCCCCAAAAGGTCCATAACACAAGAAACATTTAAACACCAATCAATCTCTTCAGGGTAACAAGGAGGTGGTCACTGGGTAAAGATCTCAGTGAAGAAGGATGACATCTCTCATAGTGACAGGCATAAGCAACACAATTCTTTTTACATAAAACTTTTTTCTGATTCTAAGAATAATACATATTTATTATAAAAATTTTGGAAAATATAAATGCCAGGGCCGCTGATTTTAGCTTCTAAGAAGTGTAATGAGTGGACTGGGGAGAACAATGGACAATTATTACTATTTTTTTAGGCCAATCTATCAACTATGGCCCTACTCCAAGTTTTCTCAGACTGCCAATGAGGAAGGAAACGTGCTCTAGGGGGAGCCATCCTGTAATTACTGAACTTCGCCCCTGTGCCAAGGACTGGCAGATTCCCCCCCAGAATACAAATTTACGTAATCTGTCTGCTCAGCCCAGACACAATGGCAGAGGGACCAGCCTGGTCACTGGGGGACAGGGACAGAATTTCCTTTCCCCCTGCTAGCCAATCAGTGCCTGGATAACAATTCAATCACTATGCATCGTTCAAGAACTGGGAAGAAATGCCTCCAGTACAGGGTTGCTCTCAGAACTAGTTACACTCTTAACAGTAAGATTGGTAGCCTTGTGGCAGGGCCAGGCGAAGTGGAGGGTGGGAGGGGGGAGATTTGGGGGTGGGCGTGCACGCACAGAATAGGGCCCAATAAAATTTACTTCTCAGGCTCTGGAAAGGAATGTAGAATTAGCTGTCGTAGAATAAGAGATTGGCAGGTGAAGAGGAATTACATTTTCCCCTTGGGTTCTTAGCCACTTGAATGGTATCAACAATTTCTCTCATGATGATTCTCAAAGCAAGATCTCCCAAGTTTTCAGTGCCTACCGAACAGTGGATGGAAGATCCAGCTACACTTCAAACTTGGCATGTGTCCACACCCCACTGCACTGCTGCTTTTGGGTTGCTTTTTGTCTTACTTCTGATGATGGTCCACTACCTTCCTTGTTCCAAGGTTCAACATCTGGGAGCCATTCTCCACTTTTCTGCTTACTCCCCAGATCTAGTCAGCCACTCTGCCCTGGTATTTCTTTCTCTGCCCTCCCCCTTGTGTCTGTGCTACTACTCCCCAAATCCAGACCTCAGTACAGATCGTAGTATAAGGCAGTTATCTATTGCATTTAACCCATCACATCTTTAATCCAATACTCACTCATGTTGCTAGTGATCTTTCTACAATACTTCCTAATCATGGCAATTCTCCAGTCCTCTCAACCCCACCACCACCAAAAATAGCACTCACTTCACACTTACATTACTGAGTATCCAAAGTCCAAACTTTCTAGCAGGCCTCCATCTCTTGCCTCAACTCCCTTTGAAGCTGGATAATCCCTGTATCCTCACCAGAACACGGTACTGACCATCCTTCCACATACCATTGAGCTTTCTTACCTTGTACCTTGCTCATTCTATTCCTAGGGCTAGAATAAACTTCTCTCTTTGTTCCTCCTATTGAAATCTCACTCCTATCTCAAATGCCAATTCCTCTGGAAAACCTTCCTTACTTTTCACAATCTTCCTCTGAGTTTCCAAAATACTTCTGTTTGTACCTCTATTATAGCACTTTATTTTGCCTCTTTTTTATAATTATTTGTTATCCCTCCTATACTATAATCTCTTGAGAGCAAGAATCCACTGTCATTTATTTTTGAAACTCTTATATCAATGTTTCTTAAATGCAGTCACTGATCACCTTTGTAAGAATCACTCAGGACTCCACAGATTTCCACATGCCTCGACGTATGAAAACCAATGCAGGAAATCCACATTTAAACAATCTGCCTGGTTCATTCTTGGGCTTATAAAGTTCAAAAACCACTGTACTACATTACCCAGGACTTAAACACTGCTGGTAGGTGTTCAACAAAGGCTCACATGGCTAACAACATACCTGGTGGTCATAGCTGGCTTGCATTTGTTCTTTTCATAGACTCACAGTGTCAGGGCCAAAGGACTTCATTTCCTTTTTCAATTAAAAGATAGGAAAAGAAGAAAAAGTAGAAAATAGTATGTTTTCAGATACTCTAAAAAAGAAAGATGATGACCAGACCAAGTAGGATAAAGAAGGAAAAGGTTGTGTGAAGGGATCCTTTTCTGGGTCAGAATTGCTTAGAAACATGGCCCAGTAGACACAGTACTGCTTGGTCGGCTGCCTCAACTCCTATGCTTGCTAACATGTCTCCAATAACATTAACATTAACATTACCCTTAGTAACAACAAACACTTATCTGGAACTTTGATGGGCCAGGGTCTTTCCTACTCCCCAAAGAACATGAAAGTAATACTCAAATCCCCAGATAAGTATTACAGATGAGGAAACTGAAGTCTAAATAGCTAAATGGCTTGCCTCAGGACACAGAGCTAGTTGGTACCAGAACCAGAATGCAGACCCAAGTCTATCTGGCATCACAGCCTCTGCTCTAACTGCTAACCCAAGGCTATTATAAAATGTAAGCCCATGAACAATTGAAAAAACTTAAATGGGTGCAAATGAAGAAATAAGAAAGAAGGGGTTGGAAGAGTACCAAAAAAGAAAAAAACAAAAACCTGAGATAAAAAATCTGACAGAGGAATAAAAAGAAAGGGGACAGGGCGCCTGGTTAGCTCAGTCGGTAGAGCTTGCGACTCTTGATCTCAGCTGTAAGTTTGAGCTCCACAATGGATGTAGAAATTACTTAAAAATAAAATCTTAAAAAAAAAAAAAGAAAAGAAAGGGGACAAACAAGGAAGACAACAGTTCAAGGTTAGTATATTTTACTTTAGCATACTATTTCTATATGTGATACTATGTGTCTGGGCACAAACTGGAAGCAACTAGGTTAGGAAGGATTTTTGAAAACTGTATTTCAGTGTTTATTCTTGGATTTTCCTCACTTCCCATGCTGTAATTACCACACAGAGATTGGGATGTAACTAGGTATGACCATAAACCATATTACATTATAAAATAAAGGCATCAATTTCCTCTAACCTCCTCAGAAACCAGACAACTCTTTAATAGAAATCATAGCACTACAACTCTATTTAAAACCAAATGTTTTCTCACAGGAGGTTAATAGGAATGAGCAAATCCAACTATAGACTTTCCTTTTGAAGGCCCTCTTACCATATAAAACTGTAAAATCTATAGTGATAACGTTTTATTGTATAACGAGGAAGTTCTGAGAAAATCAAGAGAAAAAAGCCAAAGAAGTTTATGAAACTCTAGGCTATCTGCCAGATTCATTATCTGTCATTTCCATTTTTTTTCTTTATACAAATTAGTCGTGATTTACCAAACAATACAAAAGACAAAAGAAATGAAGGCAATAATATTTCAAAGATTTTTTTCCAGTTCATCATTTCCTCCTTTTCATCACCACATCTATCATAGTCACTTATGCACTTTCCCATTAAAAAGAGATAAAAACAAAAATACAAAATATTGTTTTTCTGGTAACACAGCTGGGTCCCTGAGGGAGTCAGGCAGCACTGAATCTGCCCCCACCCTGTATCACCCCAATAACCACAAATAAAAATGATAGGAGGTCTTTGGGAGCCTTGAGACTTTCAACTTCTAGAGCTAAAGGTGTATTGAGGGGCTGTGCAGTCCTTGGAGTCAGGAACACTCCAGAGGGAACATATTGTCTATTCTTAGACAATATGTTGCCAATATATCTTCAGAAAGTTCTAAGTACTTACAAAATTAATTTCATTTACAGAAAAGGGAACATCCTGACTCCATCTGTCTAACTAAGATCTAATAGCTTCCCCATAAATGCTGATTTTGTTCTGGTATGCTTTCAGATGCTTATCCTCCATGATAATATGAAAGAGCACAAGCATCAAGGAGAAATTAGGCTATGTAATTAAGACTTCAAATAAAACTGAAAACATTTTCACCTTTCTGCACTTCTTTTGGTCACAAAGGCTCAATGTCATTTAATGACTTGTAACCAGGGAGTCTTGTAGATTGCTTGGGTTTCTTTTTAGAAACTATGGACCAAATAAACCAACATTTTAAGAATTTAGTGAATACATTCCACACATATACTCCTTTTCTTTCTACTGCTCCCTAGATAAAACCAATGCCTCTGCGTCACTAAATTTGGCATCTTTCAGACCCGTAATCCATTCCAAATCCCAATCTCCATGTTGAACTGAGTTAAACATTGAAAAAAAAAAAATCTTTTCTTCTATGAATGAGCTTTCCAACTAGCTTAATCTCCTCCAAGACATCTGCTTTCTGATGAAACCCAGGAGCCTCCAACTCTGAGCAGAACATTTACTGTGTGGTCTTAAACAGACATATGCATAGATTCTGCCCGCAATATGCACTCCAAATTTGGATAAAACTTTCTATTTGACATAATGTTCTATAAAAATGATCCAAGAGATGACATATTTTAAAGCTCCATACCTCATTTACTGAAATATGTCCAAATATAAAATTCATACAGGAAAAAATAAAAAACCCACAGCATCATTTTTAGAAGATTGGCGAATGACATTTAGGCGTGTTCTAATAAAATAACTAGCTTTTGCTGCCATCTAGTGGTAAAAACTATGTAGTGAAATCAGAGTTAACAAGAAAACATAAAATTGGCTTGCACCATCACTGGTCTAGAAACAATGGGAGTCCAGTAACTTTCTGGCAACTGACCCCTACCAATGACCATCATCCCAAGCCACGTTGTCTTCACCAAAGCATAACAACATAGCTTAAAACAAACAAGCCCCACCAATATTGTGTCCCATACCAATTGGTTTATCACAGGGATTTCAGTTCTGAATAACCTGCGGTGCTCATTAAAAATTCACACGCCCATATTCCACACTCCTAGACAATTAGAGTCAAAAGGTTCTAAGACGGGATGTGGACATCTGCAGTGTTTTAAAAGCCTCACAGGTTGATGAAAACCATTGAACCTCCCACACCCAGGCAGGCCAGAGTTCCAGGTGAAAGAAAATTTAAAGCTTATTTCTTCTTTCTTTTCTTTTTTTTAAAGATTTTTTAAAAAAAGATTTGCTTATTTTAGAGAGAGAGAGAGAAAAAGAAAGAAAGTGTGCAAGTGTGGGGGAGGCAAAGGGGGAGGGAGAGTGAAACCCAAGCAGACTCTATGCTGAGCCCAGAGCCCCACATGGGGCTGGATCTCATGACCCTGAGATGATGACCTGAGCAGAAACCAAGAGTCGAATGTTTAATCGATTGCACCACCCGGGCGCCCCTTTAAGATTTTATTTTTAAGTAATTTTTAAAATAAACCCAATGCAGGACTCGAACTTACAACCCCAAGATCAAGAGTCCAAGCCCCGCCCCCCCCCCAGCCGAGCCTGTCAGGCACCCCACAACTTAAAACTTACTTCTAAAGGAGGTTCAACTATGGCACTGTTTCTCAAAGTGTGGCAGGCTGACCACCTGCATCAGATGAATCACCCTGAGATTTTATTAAAAATGAGGGTGTCTGGGCACATCCATAGACAAATGAATTACAATTTCTAGGGGGAAGGCCCAGGAATCTACAATTTAAATAGGATTCCAACAGATTTTTGTACAATAGGGGAACAAATCTAAATCTTGACAAAGTAAAAGGACATTGCAGAAACGTATCTTGGAAAGGCTGTTATTAATGCTATGGTGACAAGATCAGATAACTTGAATTAGTCCATCACTGATTTCATTTGCAGCTGCTACTGCTCATGGTTGGGAAAATATGGTTGATATTCACATAAATGTTCTGATCTCTGAAGTGTTTCCTTCTTTTTTTAAATCTCTTAATATAACTTATGCTTTTTCTAATTGTATATTTGTTGTAGAAAATATAGAAAATAGAAGAAAAATAAAAAACACCTATAACTTCACTAACCAGTTATCCACTGACACCACTGGTATATTTTCTTCTAGTATTTTCTCTTCAAACATACATAGTTGAAGCACATATATAGATTTTAATCTTGCTTTTAACATTTCTGAATAAGCATTTTCCTGTATCTTCAAAAGTATCATTTCAAGACAGTATAATACTTTCATGTCATTATAGTATAATATATAGTGTAAACTTTTGTTATAAATAATGCAAAAAATGAATAGCCTTGCCTACATCTCTGATTATTTCCTAGAAAAGATTCCTAGTGATAAAACGAATGAGTCACAGAGTGTGAGTTTTAGGTATCTTGATACACTCTACCAAACTACTACTGTAATCATCACTGAGGTCGCCCATCTCACCACACCTTTACTGGGCATTGGGTTTTATTATTCTTTTTTAAAAAGGTTCTGCCTACTTGAGAGGTAAAAAAATGTTGAATGAGCATTTCAGCACTGAAGATGAGACCATGAGGACAGGTTGAAAGGTAGGAATACCATCTACATAAGGAGGAGACTGATACCAGAGTATGAACATCTCACTTGCCATGTTTAGGATTAAGTATTTTTTAAAAAGTCAATAATACGAAAGTCCAAAAACTCTTCTAGCAATCCTCATATTTTTAGCTAAGTCTACATACTGTTTATTTGAAAGTCTAAATATGGTTGCTTTAAAAGTTAAAGGGCATTTTAATTAACTAAATGTTTACATAAAGAGACTTAACTGCACTTTATCAGTACAATAAAAACATGGAAACAAGTTTCTGTAGAATGAAAAACAATATAAGAAGGGTTACCATAAAACCAATATTAGTAATCTATGATGAAAACTGCAATGCATTTTCAAAAGATTTTTATTTTTGAGCTCATAGGAAAGAAAGGATGATGAAACCAAAGAGGTAGAAAATAATCATCACCAGCAACTGTGGATTATAATGGGAGAACTACAGTCAGCTGAGAACTTTTTCCCATCTCTTTACTAACAAGTATTCTTATCCAAGAGTATTTTTCCTTAATAAATGAAAATAAGAGTGTAATTTTAAGTGAATGTGAACTCAATCACACTCTTTCACACTCCACAACCACCCTTCCAGTCCAGATCAGTCAACCTGTGACTCCTCTCTCACTCTCCATATATTAACAGGAACAAATATTAATACAATTCTACCTCCACAATATGTCTTCCCCCAGCCTTTGTCCTTCCTATTCCTCTCCATCCCCTCTAGCACGTACAGTCTATAGAATCAGGTACAATTTTCCCTCTCTAGGCCCACTCCACAGTCCCATTTCACCTGTCAAATACAACCTAATTTGAAGTCACTCCACTTCTCAACTGTGTCCGATTTCCTATCTCAAGGACACTACCAAAAATTATTCCCTCATCCTGCTGCCAAAAGTATTCCTTTACTCTAGAATGACCTCCCATTCCTGCTATTAAAAATCCTAANTCTTTAGAGGCCCAAGTCAAATGCTACTTTCTTCATGAAGCTCTCTTAGACCCCCTTGGTTGAAATTAATCTTTCTTTGACAATCTCATGACCCTTTGAGATTAATTTGGGACACTCCTCTTGCTTATTTCCCACTATACTATGATTGCCAAAAAGCAATTTATCTCTGTATTTAGTGCTATCTACTGGGTTGAGGGCCTTGCACACAGCACACACTCAACACATGTTGGCAGAATTGCTTTACTAAATTTTTTTCTTCAACTTGACGGTCTTTAATCTGATGTAGCCCCAGAACCTAGTGCTTCCAAAGAAGCCAAATACTCCAAGCTGAACAATGTCTGCTTCTCCACAAACTGTACCATTAATTACCTTTTGTTCTTCTGTTTAATTCAAGATCAAGGAGGTATGCAAGCAGAGAATCCCAACACGGATCCCTAAACCAAAATCTACAGTCAACACTAAGCTTTTCCCTAAAGCTCCCCCAGGGCCTATGGATAAGCCCAGTCACTACACTGGCTGTGGGAAGCTACACATCATAAGGACTGTCACCTCTAACACTTTTCTCCACATGGGAGGGAAGAGGTAAGTCATGCCAATGCACTATCTGGATACATCCACCTACAGAAATACCTGGAAACCTAAAAGTACCAGTATGAAGGCCAAAGAGGAAAGGTCATCTCTCTAAGAAATGGTGAAGCAGCAAAATGACAAATAGTTCATTCACAGTTTGCTGGACCTGGTGAATAGCATCCTGAAAGAGCAGCACATTCACATTTACTTTACCTATATGTGTGTATATGCATATACACACAAACAGGCCAAATCCTTCCAATACCTCATTCTACTTAAAATCCAGCCCAAAGCTGGACCATCTATCATTAGGATGGGATAGGACTGAATTCATGAGAACAGCTCAAAAGTTTTCTGGTGAACTCAGAAGGAACTCTTTCATTTCACAGAACTTTATTGAATCATATTTTGCTAAGAAGATATGCTAGCAAGAATTCCTAATCTCCTTCAAGAAAATCTGATTATTTCCATCAAAATGGCAGGACAATTAAAACCATACTTTAAGGTCTAAAACTATGATTTCTTTACACGAGGAGAAAGAAAAAAAAAGTGGTAATTCTTAGTACAAGGAAGAAAGGAACAACAAAATGAGTAATGGGTGAACACATCCTTTGTGTGACGGGCCTGATAATCACAGGTATAATATGGACACTTGACTGCTGGCACTTAGTCTTCTGTCTCACTTCTTTAGTAAGTTGACAGGCCATGGAATCATATTGCTAGGTTTATCACGAAAACCACTGTAGATGGGTATTTTTGCTTTCTAAAGCAATCAGGACTTTTAAGAGTCAAAGGTCACTAATACTGAGACCTTTTAGGGAGACAAGAATCACTGTCCTAGCTGTTTAAAAAAAACAAAGACAACAATTTATCATCTCATCAGACATTCTTTAATCACATCACTTCTCTGAATCAGTGCTACAGAAAAACACAGTTGATTCAGCAAAAGACTCAAATTCCAATCCTAGCTTTTTACTCATTTGACAATGAGCTTGGCACTCATCAGTCTGAGTCTTGAGTTTCTCATATGTAAAACAGGAGAACGGAATAATTCTTCAGGTTCCTTCCAGTTCTGATAACCCATGACTGAATTTGACCAGTCATCTACAAGATGGGACTCAGGCCTCTGACAGTATTAAACTAAAGTAATTATTTTCATCACACTTAAAACTCTCTCACAGAGTTCAGAGAAAGGTATGTCTGTAATTCAGTGTGAACAGAGCAACACAATAATGTTATTAGACAAGGCATTTCTGACACAAGACACGGTTATATTGCACAAAGCTTCAGTCGGGAAAAAAAAAAAGTTCTATGAAGAGGATGATGCAAGCTTCTCTGTGATCCTGCACCGAGAACTGGAGACATGATCCTGGAAGAAATCCTGGAAGGACAGTGCTTTAGCCAGCATCCTGGGATGGAGCCAGCAGAATAGAAGCAAAGGAACTGCCATTCTCCATACTCATCCAGCAAAGCCTGCTTCAATGTGCTCATGTCACTGTACAAATATCCCTGGACTCACTCCAATTTCAAGGAGGAGAAGGAGCTGGAAGTCTGGGTAGCACTGAGCAATGCAAGCCAAAGAGATGGATGATGTGCAGCAGTCCCAAAAGGCAAGTGGCAGAGGAAGAAACTAGGGAAGGTCACGTGAATTAAAAGCCTGAAATGGAAAAGTCTAAGTTGAAAAGGAGTAAGAGAAATAGTGGGAGGAAGCGGACTACAAAGAAAGGTGATGAAATTCTAACACAAACATACAAGAAAAACAGTTCAGAAGGAAGTGCAGGGTAGTAACAGGTGAATGGTGCAGTGGGAAAATGTGTAGGGTGCTTAGTGTTGTGTCTGCAATATGCAGGTAATGTTAAATGAACAGAGGATGAATGAATGACAGAAAGAAGGACCATTCAGTCAAGACGTAAGTGAGAAAATTGCTAAGAGATGGCAGTGGTATATGACAGGGTGAGGAAAAGCAGTTATGCCAGGTGACTGACATTCAAGACTGATAATTATGCTAATGGAAAGAAATAACACCGGATCTCCTATAGTGGAAACCAAACAGACTGAAAAGAAGCGTAAAACAGGAAAAACAAGCATGAAATACTCCCAGAAAAACAAAAGACCCTGGGAACGTTTTTACCTTGAAGGAAGAGCACAAAATATGTTGTATGTTGGATATTTTTACATTGTTTTCTCCTTGGTTAGGAGACTTATTAAATTTTCATGCCAAGCTGGCATAAATTCAGGAGAAGCAAAAAAAGAAGGACAAGATATTGTATAAAGTACTAAAAAAGAGTCGGAAAATAGTGACAGATCTATGGCAAGCATCAGAAACCCATATTTAAATGGTAACAGTTCTAATCCCAATAAGACAAAAGTCTTTAAAATAACAAAGTCTATTTTAACAAGAGGATTGCCAACCAAAAATCATACTTATTTTAAAGCAATATGTAACACAATAAAAATGCATAAGTAGCTTAGAACTGGGAATACTATTTGGAGTTCAATAAAATGGCATTTGATCTATAACACAAGTGAAACATAAAGAATCCTGTTTCCTGAGAATAATCCTATTTCTGCAGAAATGTGGCCCCTCTGAAAAACAGTAAAAATAAAAGGAGCTATCCTAATTCTGGAGGAACTTTACTAAGTTTTTTAAAGAAAGCAGATAAAAATCCAAGTGAATAAAAACAAATTCAATTTGTAACAAGACTTTTAATAACCTGATACTTTATTGCGGGAGGGTTTCCTCAGCCCTTCATTTATTTACCTTCAGTGATTTCTGAACTAATCTCCTTTTAACTACTTGGAATAAAGTATCTGATTTTTAACAGAAATGTGACTGATCTAATATATGACTGATAATGATGGACTAAGTAATGCAGTATTTGTTGTAAAACACAATTTTCTCTGGGATATGTTTCAAATTCCTGTTCTAGGGGACATGTGACATACAACTCAGGTTCTGACACTGAATCTGGGGCAGGGGTATGCAAACTGCAGGCCGCAGATCAAATTCAGCCCACTGTCTCCGTTGTCCTGCAAGTTAAGAATAGTATTTACATTTTTAAACAATAGAAAATCAATCAGACGAATATTTTACAAAATGTGAAAATTACAAGAAATGTTTTATTGGAACACAGCCATAGTCATTTGTTTACATATTTATTACGTATGCTTGCTTTTATGCTACAATGGCAGTGTCGAGTAGTTGTGACAGTGACCGGACAGCAAAGCCTAAAATACTTACTATCTGGCTTTTTACAAAGAAAGTTTCTGATCTCTGGTCTAGTGTGAATTAGACTAGCAAGGAACTCAGGAACAAGAGCTTAAGAGCTTAATCAACTAATTTAAAAAATACTAGTAATTTAAGAACTAAGAATTCTTTAAAAGCTGATGAAAACAGGGAAACTATATCTCAAGCGGTTTGTGACACATTTAGTAAAATGTATAATTCTATGAATGCACTAAAGTGTTCAACTAAAGAACATCAGATAAGAACAGGTGAAAGGATTTATGCCACAAAATAATGTTGCTGTTGAATCTGAGAGGGGAAATGGAAGTATATCTAGGCCTTCCAAATTCCTGGTATTTTTCAAGAGATTCACAGACATTTAGCCAAACTATAGCAGAACTACTACGCATGTAGTTGGAGAAAGATGCATAAATTTGTACCTTTAAACACTTACAACTGTTGTCAAGAACCACTTGTTTAATTACTTGTAAAAACCATTGAAATTGTATAAAGTAAAAGACTATGTAGGTTCTCTGTGGGTCCATTTCGTTACACAGTCTTCAAGTACAGAACACTGACTATTGATGTAGCATGTGCTCTTTCTTCTTTCCTTCCTCTCATTTTAAAAAATTTATCCTGTCCCTGTTTTTTGCCCTTGAACATCTGTCTTAAAGTAATATTACTTGCATTTTGGTTGAACCACATTGATGTATAAATTCCACAATGCAAGCATATGTTTATCCTCTAATTCCACTACGATGTCTAAAATAGAGCCAAGCATGAGAGTTCAATAAATGATTTTGAAGTTGATTCTCTGTTGTATGTTATCAAAATGTACTACAAATATTCCAAGTCTGAATTCTATATGCAGGGGCAATGTTTTATTACTACTTTACATCTACTATGCATGGCTGCCTATAGGTAAAATTAATACTGTAAAGGTCTAACGTTGGTGTGAGAAGAGGGGAAGAAATCAAACACTTGAATAATTCAGGTTTAAAAGATCCAAGGTATTCCCCTACTTCATCATTTCTAGGAGAAATTCAGCATAGATAAAGCAATGTGATTTGAAGGAGATACCATAAAATGATAATACAACAACAACAAAAAATTTAAATGCTCATTTCAGCAATCTCAAACAAAATGAACAATCACATTGACTCTAGGTAACAAAAGCTGTCACTACTAGGAATTATCAGCTCATTAGAAAGCAAAAGTCTGTTTTCCCCTTTCAAAACAAAATTTATAAAACTAAATTCAAATATGGTTAGAATAAAGGGTTAGTAGACACAGTTACACAACAAGGATTTTCAATGTATTTTCAGAAAGAGAGAAGTAGCACCTGTCAAATCTGTCAAAAGCCTGAGCAAGATTTTGACAATTCTTCCAGTGAACTAAATTTCTTTAGATGTGGAACTCCTATTCTGAGGTCTTCAAGATGTGGCTATGAAACATTAACAATCAATTACTTAATGAGCAAATTCCTAATGAGTGCCTTCCAAGGACACAGATACTACTCTAGGCACTGAGTATACAGCAAAGAACTAGATAAACAAATCCCTGCTCACATGAAGCTTATATCCTAGTATGGGGGATCATACCAAAATGTAATAATTTAACAAGGAAATGTAATCTATTAGCAAATGTAATATTTTAACAAGGCAAATAATAGTTGGTGATAAGTGCTCTGCTGAGAATTACCATAAAGTGATAATGTAACAGAGCAACTAGATTGGCTACTCTAGACTGGCTGACCCGGAAATACTTCTCTTTTGGTGATGTCTGAACTGAGGTCTTCATGTTCTAAGAAAAGGCTAGCCATTTGAAATACAGGAGAGCCCAGAAAGAAAAAGGGACACCTATTGCAAAGGGCAAAGACAGAATGAACTTGGCCTGTTGAGGTACAAAATAAAGGGTGGTGTGGGTGGAAGAGCATAAATTAGAGGGGAGTAAGTAGTAGAAGATGTGGCAGATATCAGTCCTGATAAGTAACCTGGGTTGTATTACATCTGTTAGATGGAAGCCACTGGAGGGTTTACGCAGGAATGAGATCTGATCACTCTGGCTGCTAACTGAAGCAGAGTCCAAAGAGGGACAAGACAGAAACCGGGAGCCCTGTTAGGCATTTACTGCAGTAGTTAAGGCAAGTGAGGATGATAACATGTACTCTGATGGAGTTAACAGAGGAGAGAAATGGAAAAAGAGCATTCAGGGTGTCTTAGAGCTAAAGACTAAGACTTGATAGATCGGATAGGAGGGCCTTTCTTTGTGTAAGTAGTTGGCTTTCATTTGCCTTCAACATTCCTAGTAAACAAGCAGACTTCAAGAAGACAGACAGGAGTGTGAGTCTTGAGCTCTAGGATCAAGTTTGACTTCCTGGTGAAGATTGTTCTTAAAGCCCAATGATACAAACCTGCTTATTTGTATCTCTGAGTAATCAATGCTCTTTAGAAGAGGAAGCTTTAGGAGAGTAAGAGTTAATAGACACAATTTCATAAAAATGATATATATAAACAAAAGGGTCTATAAATTATGAGCCTCTTTTAATTGATAAAGGATTGTTATTTTAGAGATGAGATTCTTACCATTGATAATCAGAACAATTATCCTCGAGAAATTTAAGTGCACAGACTGGTTTCAGATTGCCTGCCTATGAGTCACAGCCTCCCCACTTACCAACTAAATACATTGGGCAAATCACTTAACCACTTAGTGCCTCAATTTCCTCACCTATAAAATGGGGATAATAGTAAGTATGTCATGGTGTACTTGTGAAGATTAAATGAACTAGTACACATAAAGCAATCAAAATAATATCTGGCACATAACCACCACTCAACAAATGCAAGTTGGTATTATTATCTACAGTCTCCCTACACTGTACATAGAAGTGTGTTCACACTTCAGTTTTCTAGTTAGATGCTTGGTAAGAGATGAAATCAAAGATTCAGAATAAGCTAGGGAAACATTTGAAAAACCCTCCTCAAAAAAATAGAGACTGGGAATTTGGCAGATTAGGCTGTAGGGGTGCCTGGGTGGCTCAGTCGGTTGAGTGTCTGACTCTTGATTTCAGATCAGGTCATGATCTCAGGGTCTTGAGATCAAGCCTTGCCAGGATCCACACTCAGCAGGGACTCTGCTTGAGACTCTCTCTCTCTTTCTGTCCCTCCCCTGCTCACTCTCTCTCTAAATAAATAAATAAAATCTTGGGGAAAAAAAGTAAACTATACACGTGCCAGTCATTCCTAAATCTCTCATCTCTAGCCTTGACTCAACCCTGGAGCTCCAGATTCATATACCCCGCTACCTGCTGGACACTTGACCTGGTACTTAATAGGCATATTATTGGAATAAAAAGGGAAAACAATCAATATTCTCTTCAGTAAGCGAATGATCAAGTGACCAACTCCAACTGCAAAAACTCTTGGCTCTGCTCCCTAAGTAACAAAATCCCTGCTGGGAATGACATTCTAAATTTTCAAGCAACATACTGAGAAAGTACCCAGTCCGGTCAACTAAATGAAACCTCAGGCATTGTATCTGTTCACTTTGGCATTAAGGTTTTGCAATTATGATTCTAATGCATGTATTGTTTACTATAAGTCACCTCAAATAATTTCTTAAGGTATGCAGGGAATAAGGAAATAAGTAAAATGAAATGTCAGGTGCCATTAGATGACCCCTATGCTCTGTTACCTGAGCACACTGGCTGCACACTTTTCAGCAAACACAACTCTAAGTTGTCTTATCCTGGACCATGACTCCAATTACCAACAATGATGTCAATAGGGTGACATCCCAGGTAGACTAGGACAGTCCCAGAAAAATTCTAATAGCATGGCCTTTCATTCTTAAAAAATATTTAATTGGGTGAGAAATTATAAGGCTATCTACATACATGATCACCAAGAACTCTGTAGCATCTAGCACACATGCATGCATTTATTCAGCTAATATCTCCCAAACACCAGGTGCCAGGTCCCATGTTGGGCTCCAGTACAATGCAGGATTCTAGCACAAGAGTATAAGTCCTGAATAGCGAAGGATGTATGCAAAAAAGGATCATATGTAGATCAAGAGCGTTAGTAAGAGTCTCTGAGTTACTTATCACATCTAAGACATGAGACAAGCAAAAACTACATTTCCTTAGACAATAAATAGATAACCGGATATATTAGACAGATGTTATACATAGTGTGCATCAGTGTTTGGGAATCTGTACGTTTGTATAGTTTGCTTTTAGAAAACATGCATAAGAATTCATGAGCATGAATGTTGAACTTTTGTTGTAGATGTAGATTGTTGAATAAATGGCTAAGTGCTTCTTGCTACCATAAGTGTGAATAGAAAACAGATGGTAAGGAAAGATGTTTACTTTTATAAGCAAGTAGCATAGCACACAACAGAAATAAAGGCATCATTACAACTATCTTTCTTTTCTCTAACTTAAGGCACTATTTCTCCTATGACCTTCAAAACAAAATACAGTTCACACATTTTAGGCTGATCTTTTCCCCCATTAACATAAGTAGATCAGGAAATCTGAATTGGTTCAGTTTTGATTTCTTCTGAATTAGATATACTATACAGATTATTTAGGCAAATCACTGACAAATAATCAAGCATATCTTAAGGACTTTTATACACCCACTATACTTAAAAGCAGTTAACAAAGCAAATGCCCCTGATACTTTTAAAGTCAGCAAGTTTGAAATGTTAATCTTAGAGCTAGAAGGAATCTAAGGTGCAGGGTGACTCTAACATACTATCTTGATGGGAATCCTGGTAACTTACATGAAGAAGGCTACAGATCCAATGCTTAGAACTGTTGGTTGGTTAAAACCCTTAAAAAGATGATCTCTAGGGACCCCTCATTTTACAGATCATGATACTGAGGCCTGGTAAACCCACATTGTAAAAGTGGATAAAGTATGACTTTGAAACTCAGGCACACTTTGTAACCTCTTCCCAGATCTCCTTCTTTCTGTGGGTTTCTAAGAACATTACAGAACTTTTCTCAGTTTCTCATCTATAAAAATGAAAGTAATACTTATCTTGTAAACATACTATGAAGATTAAATGAATTTGTGTTTATGAAAATATCTGGCACATAATAGACACTCATACATGTTAATTTCTTTCCTTCTAAAGGGTGACTAACTTGAGAGACATACGGCTGGTAATAGGCAAGAGGCAGGGCTAGAATCAAAAAATAGGATCCCCTTTACCACTCAAAAGGAATTCAATTATTTCTTAAATAACTTCTATACTTAAATCACACCATAAAATACAGCTTTAAACACCTGAGTTGAGGGGTGGGAAGGGTTACTAAAGTAAATGTGGAACGCTACACTTCAAGAGGTATTTCCTAGAAACAAAGTAGCAACAGAGTCAGGAAGTTTAATGAAGGAAGTATTACACTGGCTACCTTTTTAAAAATGACATATACTCAGTTTGTACCTGAAGGCTACCCTTCTGGAAACAATGGTGTAGAATTTTGCAGCTTTAATGGACACTTCACAACACATATTTCAGAATTAATGTTTGCAACAAATATGTACCAAGTGTCAATCATGTACAGGGCCTGCTGGATTACATGACATGGATCAGACTTTGGTTTTGTCCTTAAAAAATCTTAGAATCTGGTAGAGAAAAGAGGTAGACTTTGAAGAATGATTAAAAAACATAACTGTATATTAAGCCTCATGGAAGCTGAAAGGTTCAAAGTCAGCCTGTGGCGAGGAGTTACTTAATGCTATCTACTTAAGGATAAAATATTCACTGCATTAGCAGTGGGTACACGTAGCATAGTAAGTTGTTTGAATTGTGTTAACTAAATTCTAGTCTTGTTTCTGACGCCAACTAGCTATGTGAAATTGTCAAGTTACTTGATATCTTTAGGTCTCATGTTCCTCTTCTGTAAAATGGTTGAGTTCAAAAGGATGATCTCTATCTAAACCTCCTTCAGGCTTTAATAGTTCAAATAACACGATAATGATGATAGCAAGAAAAACCATAGCTTATATGTACCTCGCACATATTATGTGCCAAGCACTGTGCTAAAGTGCTTCATTTGTATTATGTTTATTTATCTTCAGAACAATCTAATGAAGTTGGCATTATTATCCTTAATTTACAGGTGAGGAAAAGGAGCCGAAGCAGTATTAGAGGGGCCAGAGTCGCGATCTAAACAGAAGCGGTCTGACCTAACCCAGGAGTTACCCTTAACCGCTACACGCAAACTCCCTGAATTCACGAAAAATCTCTTATCTATTAAGAAATATGTAAAAAGAAAAGCTTGGAAAAGTGTCCTTCCTGAGAGGCGGGCAGACCTGAGTTAAAGTCACACTGTTTCACCTAGTAATAAGGCTGTCGCGCCACTTCCTCCGCAGTGGTCCCACGCTCCCACAGCTGGGCACACCACCGAGGGGCCATACGCCGTGACCGTCAGAGGCTGGCCCGAGCCGAGGCTCACCGAAGGACGCAGGGGTGAGGGTGGGGGGTCAGGGGAGGCCCCGCACCCGCGCGGGCAGAATGGGTACCTGGGCTGCCGGCTGCTCCTGCGGGCTGGTTCTCCCACCACTCGTCTCCAAGATCATCTGCCATCTCCAGGCGGGACTAGTTGTGAGCGGACCACCAAGGGAAAGCGGGCAGTCGCAGGTATTCTCGCCGCCTCCAAGCCGGGAGGTCGGCCAGCACTGGCTGCTCGCACGCGGAGCCTCTCCTCAGACACTGTCGCCTCCGCCCCGCGGCAATGACGTCACACCTCCGCCCCGCCTCCCCAGCCACTGCACCCATCTGGTCGCAGTTTCCACACAAGCGCTGATGAGCAGGCTCTGTCTGGTAACTCAAAATAAATCCTCACAAAAGCATAAAGACAAGAAAATGCAAAAAAAAAAAAAAGAAAGAAAGAAAAAACACCAAAAAGATTATCTTTTCAACTTTTTCAAAACCTTTTGTTTACTTTTCTTTTCTTTTTTGCCGAAAAGCTATTGACGAAAGTGTGAAACAGGATGCTAAGACAATTTTTCTCTGTTCGGTTTCAAAAAACTTCATCAGCGGGAGAAGAGCAGAGCACGTGGGTGTGTTTTCGTTTGTGTGTCTATGTTGGGGCGCCTTTGTGGATAGTTTGCTCTTGGGAAACGTGCGCAAGAATTCATGACCATGAATGTTGAGCCTTTGCTGTAGATTTGTGTACTGCTCTTTTTATACAGTATGGACTGAGAAAATGTTGATTGGTCCGGAAGGGCTCGCCCACGAAAAGACTCTAGTGGTCCGGAGAGTTGACAGTCTGCGGTTTCCTTTACACCCTCCTCCATTGTGTTTCCCACCGCATTTTGTGGAACGAGAGAAGCGAGTCAGTTGCTGCTTAACTACAGGTAAAAGACCTACAGTACTTCTTGTTTTACCTTCAACGTGAAGTGGCAGAGATAGGATTGATGGGTTATTGAAAAGTAAAGTTAGATAAGAAACACGAGTATGGAAGAGGAAGTGTCATGACCAATAAACATATGAAATGATGTTCTGTCTCCTACTAACCTGGGAAATAAAAAAGAGACCACAATGAGATACTGTTTTTCATGCAGTAAATTGACAAAATTAAGGAAGTCTAACATTACCAAATTCTAGAAAGTACATGCATCAATGGGCATTCCTTTACCTTACTAGTGTGAATGTAAATCGGTAATAACCACTTGGAAAAGCAATTTGGCACAATCTTGTAGAAGTAAACCTACACACCTATGATCCAGCAATTTCCACTCCTAAATATACACACTTGGGAAACTCTTGGATACTATAGAATATTCACAGCAGCATTGTTAGTAATAGCAAAAAAGTGGAAACATCCAAAATGTGTTTCTATAGGAAAATGGATAACTACATTATAGTATAGCCTACAGTTAAGCATGGGAAATGAATCAACACACGTAATTACGTGGATATACTTTGGAAACACAATGGTGAGTTTAAAAATGCCAGATGTCATTTTATAAAGTTCAAATACAGGGAAAACCAAGAATTGTTTAGATCAAAAAGTACACATGCAATTTTAAAGAAAGAGTGGTAAGCACAAAATTTACCATATGGAGTAACCAGGTGATAGGATTAAGAAGAACAAAGGTAATGTAAGTTATTGGCAAATGTCCAACTTAGGTAGAGTGAAGAGTTCATAGATGTGCATTAAATTCTTATGCTTTATAGGGCACCTGGGTGGCTCAGTTGGTTAAGTGACTGCTCAGGTCATAATCCTGGAGTAGCAGGATCCAGTCCCCCATCGGGCTCCCTGCTCAGCGGGGAGTCTGTTTCTCCCTCTGACCCTACCCCCTCTTGTGCTCTCTCTCATTCTGTCTCTCTCTCTCAAATAAATAAAATTTTAAAAAATTCTTATGCTTTCTAATTTATAGGTATGTTACATATATTTTTGTGGTATTTAATAATATTTATTTACATAAGTTAAAAGATAAGGGAAAAATCCACTTATAGGAAAAAGACATTTTCAGTAGAGTTAAATTAGGTGCTATTTAAGAACTCACTAAGAATTCCAATTAATGACCCAACATCTCAGATGACACTCAAAGCTTCCAGACAGTTCTGCTGCCTTTCCCATGGGAGTTCACTTTCCCACTGTCCCTGATCTTATGGATCAGTCTTCCTCTTGTGCCCTGGATCCCAACCCCTTTTACCTTATAACCTCTTCCACTTCAGTAAGTGGCAGCATCGTCCTCCTTGTTGCATTGTCATCTGATTCATTGCTAAGTTTGGAGGGATCTATCTCCAAAATATACCCCAAATCTAATCATTTAACCAACCTTCTCATCACTTCCACCACTACAACCTTGGTCTGAGCTAATCATCTCTCTTCCGAGCCACTGTAATAGTCTTCTAACCTGCTTTTCTCTTGGCATTTTCTCTTGTTCCACCTCAGTCTTGCTTCCACACAGAAAGTCGTCAGAATCATTATGTCACTCCTCTTAAATGCTTTATTCATCTCTTATCACCTTCTTGGGGATTAGAATTGCATCTTTCCTATTCACCACTGTGGCCCCAGGACCACAAACAGTACCTGGCACAGTAGACACTGACAATATATAGAAGATCTGACTGAATTTGAACTTCCTTTACTCTGATTGTTTTACTTCCTAAGCAACCTGATAAGTTTGTTTCCCAAGTCAGCTTTCTTTCTGGCAACAGATACAAAAAGTCAGCAAACTAAGGCCCCAAGCCAAATGCTGGAACATTTGGAGATCCAGAGCTAATGGGGAGATACAATCTGATGGAAGCAGGGCCACATCATTACAATGAGATTTGATGGCATTCCTGTCTTGAAACTTCTATTTTCTCGATGAATTCTTAGACCTAATAATGATCTGGGATGGTGGTTCCCAATTCTGGTGGAATTCCCTGCAAAGATTTATTAAAAATACAAATTCCTGGGTACTACCTCCCAGAGGTTCTGATTGAGTAACTCCAAGATGGGGCCGGAGAATTCAATTCAAGAATGCTATGGAGATCTGATGCACTGCCAGTTAGGGGAATGGCAGATATCTGGCATTAAATGACATTTTAATAGCAAAAATGACAGAGGAGAAATGAATCAGGTGGGTTACCATGATATCTTTCTGCTAGTGTGTTTTTCTTGATTTATCTAGTGAACCTTTATAGTGATTTTGTCCACAATAAACAACCACTGAAACACCCTCTCTCCCCTCCCCATCCCCACCAACTTTCACATCTATGTGAAACCAAGGGTTCCCTTGGAATTCATTTTATTAACATGAGTCCATCTAGATTTGATTTATGTATATGGTGTCAGGGTTGAATCCAATTTCACTTTTTCTCTTGGATAAACAGTAGTCCTAGCATCATTCATTTAAACAGTCTTTCCTTTCTCCAGTAATCTGCAGTGATAGCTCTATCATAAACCCAAGTTTATGGGGCAATTTTAGGACTTCATGTTCTGCTCCACTGCTCAGTGTCTATCTTTATTCTGATGTCACAGTGTCTTCAATAGCCTTTTCATTATTTTCTATCCTTTTATCTCTTCGTGTTTACCTTCAGGGTGAAACTTCCAGTTCACTAACTGTCTCTTCAGTTATAACAGTATGCAGTGCTAAACCCATTAGATTTAGAATAGATTACATATATTCTGGGAAAACTGCTCCTGTATTTCTTCTTTACGCTCACACTAATACCTCACTCACCATGCTTCTGACACCTGGTGTGTGGGTTTTCCACACATCAAGCAATTCTCTGTGACACCACACCAGTTGGGTGTCCTATGATTCAATTCAGTTCTAATGCTAACCTGAGGTAGCACAAACCCCAGAGGTTAAGAGCTCGGTCCTATAAGACTGCCCACCTTCCACCTCAGATGCCAAAGATTCCAGGTTGTCACCTGTACTTCTGACCTACCGGCTATAATCAGAGTTTCCCATGACCCCCTTGTTGGATTTGATCATTTGCTAGAACAGCTCATAGAACTGAGAGAAATGCTTATGTATATGGGTTTCTTATATAAAAGATACAGATGAACAGAAAGATGAAGATAGGCGTGAGGTCCAGAATGGTCCCAAGCACAGGAACTTCTGTCTCCGTGGAATTGAGTGTGCCACCCTGCAGACACGTGGATGTGTCCCCCAACCTGGAAGCTTTCTGAACACCACACTTTGGGGTTGTTTATGGAGGCTTCATCATGTAGGTGTGACTCATCATTCACTTAACCTCCAGCTCCTTTCCCCTTCCTGGAAGATGGGGAGTGGGGCTGAAGGTTCCAAGCTTTGAATTATAACTTGGTCTCTCTGGTGACCAGCCTCCTCCAGGAGCCCAACAAGTGGCACTTTATTAGAAAGAAAGACTCTCCTATCATGCAGGAAATTCCAAAGGAATTTAGGAGTTCTGTGTCAGGAACCAGGGTCAAAAACCAAATATTAGAACAAAAGATGCTCCTTGTGCCCTTATCACTTAGGAAATTCCTCCGGTTTTAGGAGTGCCAGGAACTAGGGACAGAGTCATTGTCTTTTTATTCAAACTGCCCTCTTTCATTATGACTTTGAAGCAATACTGTGAACACCCTGCTCCATTTTCCCTTGGTTCATGTCTAAGCTTCCTTGCAGCTGTGGTAGACCATTTTCATCATGCTGACAGCTTCCCTCCCTGAGCATCCCTACTGTCTGCTTCTCTGGTACCACGGGATCTTGCTGAGCCCAAGATTTAAAGACGTTAATGCTCCTAAGGGCAACTCTCAACCAAAGGGGAACAGGCATTAGTAGATAACTGTTCCAGGTTCCCTGTAATTTATCTTTTTTTTTTAAGATTTTATTTACTTATTTGAGAGAGAGAAAAAGAGGTAGAGAGAGAAAGCACAGAGGGAAAAGCACACTCCCTGCTGAGCAGAGAGCCTGATGTGCTCAATCCCAGGATCCTGAGATTGTGAACCTGAGCCGAAGGCAGACGCTCAAACCAACTGAGCCACCCAGGCAGCCCTCTGTCCTTTTTCTGAGATGCACTTTATATAGCTTCTTAAAGTGTCCCAAGATGGACACTTTATTGTCTTTTCTGTGTTTCCTGGCTCTTTTCCCCACTCTCTCGCTTGTACTTCCTGACATCACCTCCCACATAATCTACCTGCACCCAAGTCTATCTTAGGGTCTGCTTTGGAAACAACCTAAATGAAGATAGTTGGAATTATAAATACCCAAGACAAAATTTTGAAATCTGTTTACTCACTGATCAGATGGCAAACAAGATGATTGGTTGTGCTAAAACAAAATAAAACAAAAACAAAAAACCTCTGGTGTACCGTAGCATCTCAATTACTGAGACTCAGTCACTCTACCTGTGGTAGATTAGGACGAGGTACAAGTGAAGGGGGAAACTTGTGTATGGTAGCTTAGAAGATACGGGGCATTTGTAATTGTAAAGATTGTGGAGTTGGCTGGTTGTCGTTAACTACTCTAAAAGCTTTGGGGAAAGAGAATGATAGGTTCTTTACCAATTCTGAACATGCTGAGAAAGCCATAAATTCTCCATGGCAGTGTTCAAAGAGCTCTCTATCTTCTGCAACCAGAGGCCATACTATACTTTAAATTCAGCCCAGAATTTGATTCAAAGGGTTTCAGAGCTAAAAAGAGATTGAATGCACAGGCTGCCATGTTTCCTATGCTAATGTCAAGTCCTACAAGGGAAGGAGAAAGACTCAGACTAAGATGAGGACATTTGAGTAGATGTGTTTGAGGTCTCTGAACCCCTGGATTCCTGAACCATCTGGGAATACAGAGAAGGGTCTTTTCCCTGTTGCTGAAGGAAAGTGGCCTCCCATTACGTAGACACCATTCAAGGCCTTATCTTAGTTGCCTCACAAGGTAATATTGAGCCCTCACCTTCCCTCATTGATTCTTCACCAAGAACTAGGGTTAGACCTCAGCACAGATAGTGAAAAGTATAGTCTCTAGTACACAAGACAATTATTTATTCACAAGAAAAGCCACAGATTAATATATCAACAGAAACCAAGAATTTTGTAAGGTAATAGATCTTGAGAGTCTTGGACCAGCAATGTGTAAAGCTGGGTAGAAGAGAGGTTATTGATAGGGGGACACTCTCCAGCGGCTGATGGTTTAACTTCTCAGTAAGTCCTAACACCCTATAAGAATGGCAACTTGAAGCTTGGACACACTGGTAATCCACAGTGAAGGACATGTAAGAGCTGCCTTGGCAGATTATTAAGGAAAGGTTCAGGAGGTTCAAAGTAGTGGGCTTCATAGAATGGATTTATTTTGTGTGATCAGAGAACCTACCAGCTGACTGTTCCCTGGGAGAGCCTGGAAGATTTTGTTTCACTAAAGCAGAAAGATTGCAGTAGTGAGTAGGTATTAACATAGTTGATGTGCTCAGTGGTAGCTGTCCTGTGCAGACCAGGATGGCAGTAGAAGATGCCCTAGTATCAGTAACTGAGTGATAGAATTTCAGAATAGCAAAGGTAGGTAGCAGCACTTAACCATCAGAAACAAATGTAAAGATCAGTCAGGGATCCTTAAAATGTAGGGGATCTGTGATGTTCCATAGACCATATGGGTATTCCTAGGGGCAAGACAGATCAGAAGTTAATGAGGGTCTTGATTGACCTATATAACAACAATGGAAACGGCACAATTAAGAAGTGGTGAGGAGGGGCGCCTGGGTGGCACAGCGGTTAAGCGTCTGCCTTCGGCTCAGGGCGTGATCCCGGCATTGTGGGATCGAGCCCCACATCAGGTTCCTCTGCTATGAGCCTGCTTCTTCCTCTCCCACTCCCCCTGCTTGTGTTCCCTCCCTCACTGGCTGTCTCCATCTCTGTCGAATAAATAAATTAAAAAAATTAAAAAAAAAAAAAGAAGAAGTGGTGAGGAGACGGCAGATGTCAACTGCCAAAATGGAAGAACATGATCCTCAGACTTGTTTCTAGATATGGGCCAGTTCTCAAATCCAAAGGCTGTTGATTATAGGGAATATGGGTCCTGAGGAAGATCTCTGCAGTACCACCAGTGTATACACTATGTACTCATATCTTTTCCAATGTAACCTGTGGCCTTTCTCCAGAGTGATGGTACACTGGAGAAATGGAAGATACCCAGCTCTCTCAAGGGCTGTTGGATACAGGGTGAACTTCATTGATGCAGGGAATCCTATAACCTCCTGTTAGAGTGGAGCATATAGGGCAAGGTAATAGAGTCCTGGCCTAAAGCTGTGTCTTCCCTTGGCTCCAATTAGCTTGTGGTTATCTCTCCACTTGCTGAGTGTACAATCGAGATAGATATACTGAGCAGCTGGTAGAACCATCACACTGATTCTCTGTTCTATGAAGTTAAGAACCATTAGCAGAGGAAGAACTGAGTGGAAGCCCTGAAACCACCTCCCTACACCCCAGTCCTCAGCAAAGATAGTAAACAGAAACTATATCTCACTCCAGTGAAAATGCAGAGATGAATGTCAGCCCAAAAGACTTAAAGGCTGCAGGAGGTTTGGGTTACCAGTATGGTACCCCCAAGCCAGATGGACCAAGGAAATGATGGACTGCCATAAATGTAAATGGTATATTGCAATCACACATGTACATTTAACCATCTCCTTTGAATGGAAAGAGAAGGTGTCTGAGATAAACAGTCATGAGCAATGAGTAAATGGTGTAGTTGAGTGGGTCAAGGGCCTGTAAGATATAATATTTGAAGTTCAATAGCAAAGAGATCTGAGAAGAGGCATGTGGAGGGACCTAAGGGAGTGGGCAAAAGTGTGTGGATTTTTGTGTCCCATATCTAGGTCCACCAGAGAGTATCTACCACAGACAAGACACTAAGCAACCAAGCGGACATACGGCACATTGTATTTTCCAGAGATAGCCACCAATAGTTCCCATCCGGCATACTTTCCTTACAGTGTGACCTTGACACTCCTACCTTGAGATGTTCATGTGGAACCCAGGTGTCATGCTATAGGAAAGCCCAAAGTAAGCTGCACAGAGAAACAACATGGAAATAACATATGTGGGTATTTCTGCCTACAGTTCAGCTGAAGTCTCTGCTGACAACCAGCATCAACAACCAGACCTGTAAAGGAAGATACCTCGTGGTGATTCTAGGCCCCAGTCCTTGATTCACCCTCCGTTGTAGTCCTTGATATCACAGAGCGGCCAGAGGCCATCCTCACTATGTCCTCTACAAAATTCCTGACCCACTGATTCGTGGTAGAAAAAAAACCTGTGAGTGGAACTGCTGTTTCTCCTTCGGCCATGAGAGGGAGATATTGTTCCTTGGGGACCTGCACATTGCTACAACCAAGCTTCCTTCCCTTCTAACCCATGCAGGGTATCTGCCTAGAGTGGCACTGAATTTTCCCTTTCTTCCCACAGGCTTGGTGAGGCCAGGTGGCTGAAGTAAAACTTAATTTTGTTTCTTTCATATCTTGAGTATGTATAGGTTCTATAAAGATCCCTTCATTTATAGGAAGAAAAACCCTATCTTTAACTTCGCCTTTGGAACTATAAAATTGTCGTGCATGTTTATGCTTGAAGAAGAAAGCAACCTTAATTCTAGTTTGTACTCTGGGGCCACTGGATGAAGGTGGACTGTCTGGCAGCCAGCTCTTTATTCCCTACAAGGTAATATTCACTGAAGTAGAGAAGGGGCAGTTGAGTGGCTGTCCCCACAGAGGTCTGCGGAGCTTGCCTGGCAGAGGTTGGGACTTGCAGTATCCGGACCACCATGCCACCATGCTTAGACTCCTTACCCACCTGGCGAACACTGTTGTAAACTCGGAGGTAAGGGAGGCTGCTGGAGGTCATTCCCAACTCTCTTCTATGTCATGGGCTATTCCTATTAACAGGTGGTTTTCCTTCTAGTTTTTTTTAATTACTTTTTTAAATTGTTGTAAAATGAACGTGACATAACATTTACCCTCTTAGCCATTTTTAATATGTTGAGCGCCATTAAGTGCGTTCACATTGTTATGCAGCCAACCCCACCACTGATGACCAAAACTCTTTTTGTCTTGCAGAATTGAATTTCTTTTTTTTTTTTTTAAGATTTTATTTATTTATTCGACAGAGATAGAGACAGCCAGCGAGAGAGGGAACACAAGCAGGGGGAGTGGGAGAGGAAGAAGCAGGCTCATAGTGGAAGAGCCTGATGTGGGGCTCGATCCCATAACGCCGGGATCACGCCCTGAGCCGAAGGCAGATGCTTAACTGCTGTGCCACCCAGGCGCCCCCAGAATTGAATTTCTGTATCCATTAAGCAATAACTTCATGTTACCACCTTCTCCAGCTCTGGGCAGCCACCCTTCTATTTTCTGTCTATGAATATGACTGGGTACCTTAGATAAGTGGAATCATACAATATTTGTCCTTCTGTGCTTGGCTTATTTCTCTTAATATAATGCTCTCTAGGTTAATCCATGTTGTGGCATGTGTCACAATTTCCTTTTTAAGAGTGAATAATAGTCAATTGTATGTATATACCACATTTTGTTTATCCATTCATCCATCAGTGGACATTTGGGTTGCTTCCACCTTTTAAGTATTGTGAATAATGTTGCTATGAACATGGATGGACAAATATCTGTTTGAATCCTTGTTTCCAATTCTGTTGGGTATATACCCAGAAGTGGAAATGCTGGATCATATGGTGATTTTACTTTTTTATTTTTTGAGGAACCACCATACTGTTTTTCATAGTGGTTGCTCAATTTTACATTCTCACCGGCAGTGCACAGGGGTTCTGATTTTTTTCACATGCTCGCTAACACTTATTGTCTGCTCTCTTTTTTTTCATTAGTAGCCATCCTAATGGGTGCAAGGTGGTCCCTTTAGTTTTTAAAGCCACATATTTGTACCCTCTTATCTCCTAAGAGATAGATTTGCCAGAATCTGTCAATATAGCTCTTTCTGTTGTCTTTGGTAATGACAATAACTGAAGAAAAAAACTGAGAACTTGGTTATCTCTCTTTCTCTTTTGAGGCAAGCTAATATCCTGAGGCCTCAGTGGTAGTTGCTTAGACAAGTGAGAACTTCTTTCTTCTGCCTTGAGACAATATGGTGTAATAGCTCAGAATGTGGACTATGAAGCCAGATGCTGGGGTTAAAATCCTGGCATTGCCATTTATTGGATCTTCGACAAGTTACTGTGGCAAAGTTTCTTTAGCTATAAAATGAAGCTAACAATAGAGTTGCTATGAAGAGTAACTAAGTTAATACGTAAAAATACTTAAAGCAGTTTCTGGTACATGGTTGGCACTCAGTCAATAGTAGCAATCATTACCCCTCTGTAGCACACCCTACTTCTTCATCCTCTCTCCCAACTATTGTAGAAGATAGTTATTATTATTACTTACTATTTTATAGGTGCAAAAGCTGAAGTCTAGATAGGTTAAATACTTGACTCAGGGTGACCAGCTGGTTAATAGAAGAGTTGAGATTTATTCTTTGAGTCTGACCCCAGAGCCCTTTCCTCACAGGTTCTATATTGATGGCTCTGGTTTGGTGGAGCAAATGATGAGGACAGCTTCATCTTTGATGGGGGAAAGGCAATTATTATTACTAGTAGACCATTGGAGACTGGTAAGGTAAACATTCCACCAGCTTTCCCCCATCGTGTCTCTCATCCCATGAATAAAGAGCAGATGTGAACACTGCTGCCAGCCACTCACTTGTTAGATGAAAAGTGACTTGGCCATGCTCATTATAAAATTAACTTCTAGGTCTTGGTGGTTTTAACAAGACATGTGAAATATAAGTCTCCACAGGATTCATAAACTTTAATTTAGAAGTTCTTTTGATTCAAATAAAAATCTATTTTTACTTGCAGTAAGATAGTAAAGAAAGAAAAATCTCTGGAAAGGTTCTGGATGCCTTAAAGGAAAATTTGATTAGATGGTCCTGTGTTTCAGTAACACAGATGAGAAACTTCTGTATACCTTGTTAAAATGGAATGATGTGCCCCACTTTTGATTTAAATTCCATTACACTTATCTCTAGGAATTAGCAAAAAAATATTTTTCTGATAATAAAAATCATTAAGAGCTTTTTGATATCATAAAAAATAACTTGTTTGAAGATAAAATTTATTCTGATATAAATATTGGGTTTGAAAATGAAAGAAAGCATCAGAAATTCTGTGTAACTCTTTGCTAAGAGAAAAATAACCTTAAGTCTTACTCCATAGATACTTTTCTTCTTCATGATAGGGAATGATATGAACATTTGTATTTTTAGAGTCACAAAGACCATTAAGGAGAAAGCTTTTCTGAAATATGGTAAATCATGATCGATTTTCATTCTTTGTTGGCCCCGTATACCTAGAATTCATTGTAATTCCATATGGATTGGGATGATATCTATCTTTGCTATATTATGAAGGATTTGTTAAATAAATTCTCTCAGTAAGAAAAGGAGGATGTTTTAAAGCAACTTAATGATTTTTGTCTGCAAATGGTGCTACTAATTTCAAGTTGGTCTTTTTCTCCCTTATTACTGTAGGCCACCACATGTCTTCCCAAGCTCATGGATCCACCTTTCATCTCCCTGACAAATGCACCTGTGGAGCACAGGCATCTTCCTCCCACTATCAGGGAAGTCCCATAAGTCTATAAATAAACTGACTGTCTTCTCATTTCCCTGCTTGAAGCAGGCTCGGCTAGTGGGTCACCAGTTTTTGTCTGGGGCACCATCCCAATCTTCCAGGTGTATCAGTGAGAAGAAACCACCTTTGGGCCAAGCTTCTTTCTCCCTCATAAGGCCATCCTGGGATTGACCCCAAGGTCAGCTCAGTCTTCCAACTGTCTCTTTAGTTTTCCATTCTTCTTTATTCCAGTTCCTTGCCCTTGAAATAGCTCCATTGTTTTGCAGTCCTTAAATCCTGACACCTGACCTGACATGTGACCTTTACTCATGAGACTTGCTTAGGACTCTTTGCCATCAACCCATCATCCCATTTCTGGATTGAAGCTGTTTGGGTCTTCCTCATTGGTTTTACCAATTCACCTTCCTCGTAGAATCATCAAAATAACTTTTCTAAAATACTTATTTTCATACCATTTTCCCACTTAAGGACCTACAATGTCTTCTTATTGCATATTAGATAAAATATAAATGCTTCTTCCCTATAGGTAAAGCCCTATATCATTTGACCCTTCTTTGGTTATTAACCTGGTTTCCTTTACTAGTCCTTGAATAGATTCTCTGATCTACTCAGGCCAATTCCATTATCCCAGCTGGTCTTGTCCCCCACCTGTCCCAGAAAACACACACACACACACACACACACACACACTCACAAAATACCAGTTTCCTCTCTACATCTGAAATTAATGACGTACTATATGTTGGCTAATTGAATTTAAGTTTTAAAAAATACCAGTTTCCCCTCCTCCCTATTAGAGGAGGAGAGCCTGTTCCGGTTGGGATGTCCTTTGCTATTCAAATTCCATTAAATTAAAGATGATTTCTTTAAAAATCATCTCCAAAAACTGTTATTAGGTTTCATCCCAATTGAACTTCTAAATAATTTTGGAATATATAACCTTCTGTACAATCTTGGCATCCCAGAGCTGGATTCAGTTGTAACTCATATCAACTTTCCTCCCACACACAGCAGCCTTGAGAGATTGACTTTTCATTCTTCCTTCCCACTTGGTTCTGGCCTAGCACTCTGTGATGGGCTATGAATGAAAGATGAAAGAAGGTGCCTGCTCTCAAGACCATACACTCTGTCAAATATGGGAGACAGAAACAGGTCAGTTACAAGGCAGGAGTGAAGGGACAGAAGACTGTACAAGGCAGGGTGGTCACAGGGAAGAAGGTGATTAACACTGAACAGGAGGGAAGAGGAGGTGATGCTTGAACTGTGTTTTGAGGGGTGAGGAGGAATTATGCAGGAGATATGTCAGCATGGAATGGTCTTTCACTTTCTGAATCTGGCATGCATCCAGCCTACAGTGCATCCAGTCAGCACCACACCACCTCACAATCACCTGGAAATTAATTTCTTGTTTAACAAATGTCTAGGGGCACCTGGGTGGCTCAGTCGTTAAGTGTCGGCCTTTGGCTCAGGGCGTGGTCCCAGGGTCCTGGGATCGAGCCCTGCCATTGGGCTCCCTGCTCCGCTGGGAGCCTGCTTCTTCCTCTCCCACTCCCCCTGCTTGTGTTCCTCTCTTGCTGGCTGTCTCTCTCTCTCTGTCAAATAAATAAATAAAATCTTTGAAAACAAACAAACAGAACCCCTTCGAACAGAAGATGACCTTTTTTTTTTTTTTTAAGGAGAAGGGTCATGTTTTCTCTTGCTTTTGTATCCTTCACATTGCCTAGTGGTATCAAGTGCAAAGTAAGGACTACTTTGTGTTTTGTTTTAACATAAAAGAATACCTCAGACCCATTGTGATGATGGATTTGCCCTGCTTGTCTGGCACTCTGAATTCCAACCATTTATTCTTCCCTGTCTGTGTCCCCTGTATCCATCCTTCTGTTTACTCCTGTGACCAACACTATGTGCGTACGAGATGATTGATCCATGTTGTGGAAGAGTCTTTCGCTGTGGACTGAAACAGAACTAATTGGGCTAAATGGGAATGGAAGCTGTGGTCTTGAGCTTCCAGATTGATGGTTTAAGCAAGTGAGTTAATCAGCCACAGGCTGGTGATACTTGCTTATGGAATGGTTTGAATAATCCTTTTATAATATTCTAGGCATAAGTGACGATCATTTGAGCTTGATGAGTCATCACAACAGAATTCTTTCCTTATCAGTGATGCTTTCTAAGACTCTTGGGTTCTTGAAGCAGATCTGCGTCTGCCCTGTAGCTCTGCTCACCACTGTCTCCCCTCAGAATATTTGGCTCTACTGTGTCCAACTAAAATAGAGTAGAGTATTTGAAGATTGGTTTCTTCTGGGAGAAGAGAGGTTTGTGGCAGTTCTTTCTTTTATGATGGATGTGACAGATGCAGCAACTAATTGTCCCCTTGCATCTATTCTCCCTTCTTCCATGTTAACAGAATCCCTGAATTTCAGCTGGGCATGTTGTTACCCTGAATAAATATTCAATTTCCCTCATTCTCTTGGCAGCTTTGGACAGTGTGATTAAATTCAGAGCAATAGGATGTGGGAGGGAGTACTGTAAGCAACTACTGGCTTAGGGAGCATCCCCTCTCTTCCTGATTTTTTCACCTTCCCAAAGGCTGGAGTGTAGCTGTGATGGTTAGCTGTCCTGGACTTGGGGGATGAGGGCAACACCTTTGGGGCAGAAAAGCAGCAAGATAGAAGGAACCTGGGGCTCTCACTAGAGCTACTACATGAGCCCTGGACTGCAAGTGCTCGGAGCTATTAGGTCAAAGAGAAATACTTGTCCTCTTTAAGCTGTGAGTGTTTTCGGTCTCTGTTTCAGCAGCTCATTAGTACACTGGGGGATAAAAAAAACATGAGGTTCGGTGTCCGCTGAGTGATACGAACAAGATGAGAAACATACTTTTAAAGATATTTAATAAGTCTTTTTTTCAAATCAGTACAAAAATTTAAATACAAATGATTTGCTATTGACAAGTCTCATATCTATCATGGAAACTCAAAAAAGTCACCAGTCTGGTCACCTTTCATGGAGTTCTATAAAATATTTGAGAACAGTCACCCACTACAGACATTCTTTTCCTCTGTGGGATGTCATACTGCATTAAAACTCTGTGTTTAAATAACATAATGCCAGTTTGGTCCATTTCACATGGAAAAGTTCTAGTTGATTTTGAATTAAACTGGGATTATAGCACCATCCCTAGACTTTTGAGCATGTGGTTGTTTCATCTGCTTTTACACTAATGTGTTAACATAATGTGCAACACTTAAAAGGGAAACACAGACACATAGATAATTATTTAAAACTCTTTTTTAAATTAAATGGAGTAATTCATTTAGCTCTGAGATTAGCACCATTGTAGAATACACAGTATCTGGCATAAATTTTGCTCCTCCCCTATCTAAAAGTTAGAAGCATATGCCTGATAATATACACACTCACGCACATTATATATATATATATATATAGGCAATTGAGTAACAACCAATAAATAAGTTGTAAGGTATTTTAAAGAGTGAAATTTGGTCTTAACTAAAGAGGTACTGTCTCTCTTACTTGGTGGAAATAAAAAGCCCATACATGTACAGATAAATACGGATTTACAGATCAGCTGATCTGACTTGCTTCCAAGCCGTTTCAATGCAGCTATTCAGCAGAAGGAGCCCAATGGATCCCTGTTGCCTCCATAGTCATCAGTCCAAAACCAGCATCCTCAAGACCAATCTGAAGGATGTTTGACCACATAGACACTGTCTGCTTTGAAAATGAAGGTTGGGCCAGATATCTTTTGATGGGAAAAGTTTGTCATATAATTAGCAGTGAATAAGAAACCCTCTGGTAATGAACTCATTTCTCTTCTTAAGGAATTGAGAAGAAACGGTGCTCGTATACCATATAAGGGAAAGACACCTATTAGGTTGAGGAGAAATTTTTTGATGGTTAAAAGGATTCAGATTTGACATAGACACATTTCCATGTGTGTTTATACCGTATTTATTTGTGTATTTTTCCATCTGTACCTTTCCCCTCAACTTCTCACTCTTAATTTTGAGGAACAGATACAAGATTCTACCACCACAGCCCCACATTATTTCCCCCAGTGGCTTATAGTATCAGCAGCAGACTCACAGATGACTGAATATTTTGCCCGTGTTTTGAGACCAGATTTGAATACCTGTAGCAGTTAGTATTTACCTAAGTGAAAACCTGGGAAGATGCTTATATTTCTCTTTAAACTTGTGTTGACTCTTGACTTGTGCTGAGTGTGAGGTGACGGACGAAGCGTGGGCTCTTATTGCCCTTTGACATTTCAGAGAGCTCTTCCACAGGTTGCTTTTCCTACAATTTTAGTATCTACACTAGGAAGTAGTACATCCATTTTTAAATGTAAAACTTCAGAAATTATTTTTTCAAACAAAGTTATTTTCCTATGAAATTCTGAAAATTTTTTTCTCCCCAAATAAAAGATGGCTTGGATTTTGGAAATTGACTTTGGAATCTGAGGCAACCTACCAATTTGCATATATACTCCACCAGGGAATTTCTTCAAAATTCAGTGCTCCTGAAAAATAGTGATAGCCAGTTCGTGGGTAAAACCTCATTGTAGTCATTTGTATGGGTAGGCAAAGGAGGGGAATTTTTATACACATGTAAACACAATTAAAAACTGCTGTTGATAATGAACATTCCACAAAACTGAAAAGTTACTGTTTTTTTCTTATAACTTCCATGTGTTTATATTAGTTGGGTCACAGTGGAAATTACATGGAAGGAAGAAAAAAAGTTACAGAAAATAAATTGAGAAAAAAGTGAGTCAATTACTGTTCCTGTCTCCCAACTGTTTTTTTTAGTTCCTTTGGGGGCACAGTCTTACGTCCCTCAGATGTCTCATCCAGTGCCAGGCACACAGAATTTACTGAGTAAATTACACGGCAGGCGACTGGCTCACTTGTTCTTTTAGAGACACGAGATACACAATTCTGAGGACTCATGTCGATAAAGGACACAACCTCTGACTGGAGGGAGATAGCTCTTGGACTAAAACCCTACTGCGCCCCCTGACTCCCTCCCACTGGGGCTGTAACACAACAGAACTCCTCCCCCACCTTCCCTGGCAAAACATCTGCCCGAAGACAGAGGAAATTATGCAAGTAAATACGGTATATAATTGTTATCATTGACATTTCCTTAAGCCATATTTCTAAATCTTTAAACAACGTAAGCAAGTGACTTCCATTAGCTATGATCTTTCCTACTGAAATATTTTGACTGATCTGAATAAGCAGGTTATCATGGAAGCATATAACAATACAACAGCTAATATGATTCCAGTGGGTACAACACAAGTGTCAGTACTTGATACATAAATCTATTCCATCATTTTTAATTACAGGCTGCTATGCAGAGCATTAAACATGCATCTTAGTTTTGATGTGTACATGATGGTTTAGATTTTCACTTAAATATAACTTTCCAACTATATAAATGTTTTGAAGCAATTATGTTTTTCATTTGGATTTTTTTCGGTGCATCATTTTCTTTTCTTCCATTAAATCTCTCTTTCTTTTCTTTTTTTACATGGGATACAATAAATATCCTGAAAAGGAGGAATGGACGTACTGTCCAGCATACAGTCCTGCAGCCTGTTCTGAGGGCATCTGGAGGAACACTCGGTCTCCGGGCCTGAGCAGCAGCACCGCACTCCCAGATGCCTGGTCCAGAAAGCCCTTTTTGTACTCATCGTACGTGTACATCATGGGTTCATTGTTCTTGAACAGAGCAACCCAAACGTTGCCCCCCTTGCAGTGAACGTGGTATGCAAAGTAGTAGACCCCGGGAACCTCGCAGGTGAAGATGCCCGTCTGTGGGTTGTAGTTCTGTCTGCCATTATAGAGCAGTTTGTCAAACTTCACTGGGGCCCCCACAGGTGGGAAAGGTGCAGTCAGCTCAGCTGTAAAGGCAGGCATCTCGTAGGCTGGCCCTCCATTCTTGCCTTTCTTAGCCCCATAGGCATGGGGGGGTTTCACTCCATCAATTCCCAGCCCCATATCTGGCAGATACTCTCCATGGGGCGGTGGTGTAGGGGGCATCACAGCTGGGGGGCCTGGGGGCCCTGGAGGGCCTGGGGGCCCTGGAAGGCCCGGCTGGCCTTGAGGACCAAGGGCGCCAGGCTTCCCCGGGGGCCCATGAAGTCCTGCTACTCCAGGCTTCCCTACTCCAGGGAACCCAGGGGGCCCTGGGATGCCAGGTTCCCCTTTGGGGCCTGGCATTCCAGGTGGTCCAATGGGCCCGCTTGGGCCTGTGATCCCTGGGATGCCTGGAGGGCCCTGTAACCCCTGACCCCCTGGGATTCCTGGTTCTCCCTTTGGTCCCAGAAGCCCTGGAGCACCAGGGAGCCCTGGTAAACCTTTGTGCCCAGCTTCCCCCTTGGGCCCTATGGGACCTGGCAAACCCCTCATGCCAGGGGGCCCTACTTCACCAAGGAAACCCGGCTTTCCTGGGAAGCCCTGAAGCCCTGGCTCACCCTTGGGACCTGGTGGCCCCTGTGGCCCTACAACTCCACCTTCTCCTTTGGGGCCGGGAAAACCAATAGCACCTGGAGGACCCATAGGACCTGGGATTCCAGGCAGGCCTGGCTCTCCTGGGGGACCTCCCATTCCAGGGGCACCTACTGGTCCTTTCTCCCCTCTTGGTCCTAGGGCCCCAGGAAGACCCCCTATGCCCTTTTCACCTTTGGGTCCTGGGAAGCCTGGTTTCCCGATCCCTGGAAGGCCTGGGGGTCCTGGCAGCCCTGGCAGTCCTTGCTCACCTTTGCCACCTGGAAATCCTGGCTGGCCAGGGATTCCATCCTGGCCTGGTTTTCCAACTCCGGGTATCCCAGGAGGTCCTTGAACTCCTGGGACCCCAATAGGGCCTTGGGGTCCAGGTTCCCCTGGAGGACCTGGCTTTCCCAGGGGGCCTTGAGGCCCAGGGAAGCCTGTCACTCCAGGTTTACCCACTCCTGGAAGTCCAACAGGGCCAGGAGGTCCATGCATCCCTGGAGGACCCTTTAGGCCTGGCAAACCTGGCATCCCAAAGCCCTTCTCTCCCTTAGGACCCTGGAGGCCTGGAGGTCCTGGTGGTCCTTTGGGTCCTCGCTCTCCCTTTGCACCTGGTTGCCCTGGTAAACCTGGCCCACCTGGTTTTCCAATGCCAGGAAGTCCATGAGGTCCTGGAGGTCCTTGCGGTCCCGGGATCCCCATGGGCCCGATTTCCCCTTTGGGTCCAATTTCACCTTTTGCCCCGGGCATTCCCATGGCTCCTGGCTTTCCTGGCATTCCAGGCATACCTGGTTTTCCAATTCCTGGATATCCCTGTGGCCCTGGTTTTCCTTTGATTCCAGGTATCCCATGACCTGGTAAGCCGGGGGGCCCGGGTGGTCCTCTTGGGCCAGGCTCTCCACGGGGACCTTGCTCCCCTCGTAAACTGGCTAATGGTATTTCTATTGGGAGAGAGGGGACAGAGAGAGCAGGAGAGGGAGGAGGGGAGGGAGAGGAAAAAAAAGAGAGAAAAATGAGTATTATTCTTCAAGGAAGTCATGACGATCATTATTTAGTTCTTTTTTTAATTTTTTTTTATTTAATAATAATCTTTTATTATGTTATGTCAGTCACCATACAGTATATCCTTAGTTTTTGATGTAATGTTCCATGTAGTTCTGACACCTTAGTCTATTACTTATCGAGAGGAAAGACTAGGAATAATGTGTTCCTCTTCCAGGACTATGTTATCAGTACTTAAAGAACAATCAAGCTAATAATTGCTTTGTTATGTTTGAAATACTGTTTTGAGAACTGATACCTGTGGCTGCTTTTATCAGCATTGGTTAAGCAAAAAGCTACAAAGTAATGAAAAAATATTTTTCCAAAATTCAAAACTCTGTTTTGTTATGGTATGTTCACTATGGAAATTTTGGAAAATTCAGAAAAGGATAAAGAAAAATCAAAGTTGCCTATAATCACTTGACATTTTTATGTATCTCCGTCTCATGTGTTCTAGGTGTGTGTATGTGTGTTTGCTTGCGCGCACGTGTGTGTGTGTAAATAATGGAGTCATTCTCCATTTTTATTTTTTTATTACTTTTTCTACTTACTGCTATATTTGTCCATGTCCTTGATTTTTTTAAATAATAATTTGTGGCTAAATAATATTTCCTCTTGTGTTGAAATACAGTATGATGTATTAGGGAGAGTAATTATCATGTGGATTCAGGGAAGAATAGAAGTGTTTTATCTCATATGTAGTTTAATAACATCTTCCACATGGGGCGCCTGGGTGGCTCAGTTGGTTGAGCCGCCCACCCTTGATTTCAGTTCAGGTCATAATCTCAGGGTTGTGGGATCAAGCCCCATGTAGGGCTCTACACTCAGCAGGGAGTCTGCTTGAGATTCTCTCCCTCTCCCTCTGCTCCTCCCCAGCATGCATGTGCACATGTATGCACTCTCTCTCCCTTCAAATAAATAAATAAATCTTAAAAAAAAAAAACAAAAAAACATCTTTTGCATCTGTCCTCTGGTGCTTAGTTTCTTTAATGTGCTATAGGATTTCCTAAGTCTCATATGAATTCAAATTTTTAATAAATTATTTCTCATTTGCAAAAAGGTTTCAAACAGGAGAAGTGAATAAGATACTTTAGGCTGACAAGCAGTGTGGAGAAGGAATTGAGCTGGGAGAAGCAGCAAGTTCTTCTTGGCCTTGAAATGAGGTCTGAACTGGGCCACTGTCTCTGCTTGCCTCTCTGTGCAGCAAGGCTAGTATGGCCACACTACAAGATTAGTTAATAGATGTGAAAGACGTATGCTTTCACAAATCGTTATCAAAATACGAAGCACATCTCTGTTGTGATGATTATGCTGTGCCTTTCAGAGCAACACAACTCCGGATCTTCTACACTACTAAAATGGAACATAAATGAAATTTATGGTCTCAAAGTTTTTTTTTAACCAGCAGTCACATCTTAATGCTGACCATTATATTTTTGACTGAGCTACTGTCAGGGAACAAAATAGAACTGTAAAACTCATATTCTTAGCAAATTCTCTGATTGCAGTCTGGTACCCATCAGAATAAGTACAGGAAGTGCCAAGAGCCAGGCAGGCCGCTTAAGAAAGGAAGGGACACAAAGGGCTGAGATGATACCGTAAGTGGAATATCAGCTCCTGAAGGGAAGAAAATTGGGAATACTTCGTTTATGCTAAGTAGATAGTCTAGTGCTATTAAGACATATTATTTCTAAGCAGTGAACTGTGTAGTACATATTACAATATCAAGAGCGCCTGGGGCAGGGTCATGTCTTACTCATCAGGAATCCTTGGTGTCCAGCACAGTGCCTGGAACATACTCTGTTCTTAGCTGGGGTTTCTTGAATGACCAGCTGTAGCAACTCAAAAATTTTTATGATGCTTTAGTATTTACTTAGCATTTTTACTTACCTATGCCATTGATTTTCTCAACAAGTCTTACTTTACAGACAAAGAAAAGTAGTTTCAGAGAGGTGTTTTTTTTTTTTTAATTGAAATATGGTTGACATACAATATTATATTATTTTCAGGTCTTTCATTTCTGGCCTCTAGGCCTCTTATTACCAAATCCACTAGTACCCAGAAGTAGAGCTTCCTGCTTTTTCAGGGACCAGTGGGAATGGCCTCTACTTCCTCAAAGGGAATTGTTATGCTGATGCAGTTTCTTTCCTACAAATGCTAGGTTTCTTAGGAATCCCCGTGAACCTCATGAAGTTTTAAGAGAGTGTCTTTCACAGTGATAAGTATTTTGTAGGTGTTGAATAACTAATGAATATGGCTGGAAGGCAATGGGAAAAATTTTCATCCCTACATGCAGTCCTTACTCTTCATAGTGTCCTACCAGTTTATTGATTAACAGGTGTAGTAACTTAATTAAAGTGCTCTAAAAAACACAGTATTTATCCAGCACCTAGTTCACCAAGTGCTTATATATATATTTTAAACACAATAGCTCCTTAACAACATTACTCTCTCAGTTCAGAATACTGACTAGTCACCTTTTTTTATTTTGAGTTTTCCAAAGATTTATTGAAGCAGAAACAAGTTGGCCAGATACTTGTTGGAAAAAAGCAGTGTTAATGGTGTTCAAAAATACCTTTTAAAAGGTATCATAGCACAAGTTTTCTTCGTATACTAGATGATGTTGTAAACTTTTTTCTAAATCTTTTAAGGGTGTGGCTTCTTAAGAACTAGAAGTTATTCCTATTCCAAGTTATCTTGCGCTCCTGATAACCTGCAGAAAAGCACTTGAAAGCTGTTTCTTTAAGATAATGGATTTTTTTTTTTTTTTAATTCTTGCTGGTAATATATTGCTGCACTGAGTCGTGTGCAATTTTCACTCAGGGTCATCGTGATGCTGAGAAATTTCACCAATGACCTGTCCATCTCTAGGTTTAACCATCTTAATCAGAAGTGTCCTTTTTGAGTGTCAGCCAGAGGGAGTGAATCCAGATTGGTTTCCCTCAGGTTCAGGGAAGAAAAGTTTGGAAGAGGCAGAGCAGTCCTGCTCTCTGATCCTTCCAGCAGCTTCCTGTAGGCTTGTCATCCCTACCCACCCACCTGCTTTAATCCCCCAGCATCTGGCCCAGCTTCTGACACAAAAATAGATACTCATTAAATAGTTGCCAAATGTTAGGATAGATAATGAATAAGGGAATAAAAATATGTTTTGTGCCATTTACTGCTGTTAAAATAATAGAGCACAACATAAAACAGTAATTTTGTTTGTATTTTTAGGTATTGAACTTTTCATAGATAGAGTTTAGAACACAATAAACACTTAATGAATGTCAGCAACACATTCCAAAATAAAAATTTCTAAAATTCAGCATCTCCCCCTTGATCTTACAGTTTCGGATTTTTTTTTTTAAAGATTTTATTTATTTATTTGACAGAGAGAGACAGCCAGCGAGAGAGGGAACACAAGCAGGGGGAGTGGGAGAAGAAGAAGCTGGCTCATAGCGGAGGAGCCTGATGTGGGGCTCGATCCCAGAACGCCAGGATCACGCCCTGAGCTGAAGGCAGACCCTTAATGACTGCGCCACCCAGGCGCCCCAGTTTTGGATTTTGGAAAGCTGCTGTTTCATAACAGCACAGAAATAAGATGTTACCTTTGCCTTTCTTAGGTGCTGCTTCCTTGCCCATTCTTGGCACTGGCTGAATTTCCTTCATATATTGGGGTAGATGTGGATATTCTTTGCCATACTGCACATGGGGCACCTCCTTGCCCATGTTAAGGCCATCTTTGCCCAAAGGCATGTGAGGTACTTGCTGGCCCAGGGGCTGGTATTGTGGAATTTGCGGTGGGATTTGAGGAGGAATTTGTGGTGGCAGCGGCTTGATCCCATAGTAAGCACCGGCCTGAATGAGCCTGATGGAGCCCAGGGAAATGGTAAGCAGCACTCCCAGCAGCTGCAGAGGACCGGGCGGCACAGCCATCACCTGCGGAAGGAAGGAATGCACCAACATGGTGAAAACTGGCAGGCCAAGTGATGAGTTTACTTAGAGAAAGAAGGGGGAGAAAAAGGAAACAATCTTTAACATTAGAACGTCACCCGTGCAAGACAAATGAACGGGAGGAAGATATTACCTCTCAGTAGGAAACAAGCAAGAAACAAGAGTGGGACCTGTCAAATGAAGGCAATTGGTGGGATTATAAGCTATGGGAAATACTGCTGTGTATCCCCAAATATCAATTCTGCTTTCTTCCATAGTATTGGAACTCTTGATTTTTAGCTGGAACAGAGCAGCCCAGAATAAAGACGTTTCAGCCAGTTGTGGCGATGTGACAAAGTTCTGTCCAATTGGACGTAGTTGTAATGGGTACAACTTCTGAAAAGGATCCTAAGAGAGAGTGGCCCCGTTTTCCCTCTTCCTGCCTCCTGCTGGCTGAAATGTGGCTATGTTGCCTGGAAACAGACCAGACACCTGGGACCAGGAAGTGAAATCCGTGCACTGAGCATGGTGGAGTAACAAGCTAGAATAAACCTCAGCCTTTGTACTAAACTTAATCCTAGTGGATAGAGTACGTTTCCAAAAGGAGGCAAACTTGGTGGCAAGTCAGGCTTTGTTAGTACATGCCAAAATTCTATTCTAGGTGGAAACAGTAATTGATAGGCGTTACACTAGGGGCTGAAATTTTTCATCTGCCCTTTTATTTGGTGTGGTCGCAAATTAATGTAAGCATTATAGAGTAAGCAAACAACAATAATGAAAACTGCAGAAGTCTTCTGAGTTGGAAAGAAGGTTCTTCATGTGACAGTCCCAAAATATTTAAAAAATCACTATCATAATTATGCACATACAGGAATGCCATTTCGTTCTACTTAAATACTGTAAAGTCGTTAACGTAGAATTTGCCTAATTGGACCTGGAGTGCACTGAAGTTTGTCTTTATACTATTATGAAAGAAAGGAGTTTACAAGGCAAACTAGTTGTATAAATAAAACAATGATGTTTAAACTCACGAAAATAAACTGTACAAGCCCTTTAGTATCATCCTTTGCAATTTAACAGTTAATGGAGTAAATATTAATGGGGTTTATATGTTTATAAAAAACCAATTCGAAAAGACCTCTGGAAATGCCCAGGGCTGAAAACCCAAAAACCCAGGGAACTGCAGTGCTCACAAAGGCCCACTAGAGGGCAAGTGTGGTACACAATGAAGTCTGTTCTCCTGGGTATTGACACCGCATAAAAAGATGCTCCCCACACCTTTTTAAAGGTCTTGATGAAAATCTGAATCCTCAGTGGAGTGTCATCATTATGCTGGAGAAAGAAGTGGCAAAGTTCTCACAATTTTTAATGTAAGAATATTCTGGAGAACTTTGAATAAACTTCTATCTCTAAATAATTTTAATTTCCATTCTGTGAATTTGTTTTCTTTGTTTCTGCCTTACTTAATTCTGGATCATAGTTTTCCACTTCTTAGAAAATATGTGTTGATTTTGCGACATCCTATTCAAGAGTAATGCCAAGAGTGTGAACAGGCTACAGAAGAATTGGTTAATAAAAAGCACCTAAGAAAATATTTAATGCAATCTCCACCACAAAATTCACTGCTTTACAATTTTTCTAAGTATACTAACTAGTCATTTTTCCCCAAAACATCTGTCAGCAAAATGATTTATAAAGCCTTCCCCATTTCATAAATCAGAATAGTCTCAAGAACTGTTTGATTCAAATGTACTCTAAATAATACATGTGCTAGTAGATAGAAGGCAGTTATTTTCTGTCTAAGAATGATTAATTATTATAAACCATTTGGAAAGAGCCACAAAATTAGTACTGATTTATACTCGGTAATAGTCAGTTTTATTTTAGATGGGAAAAGAAGAACATCTGTTGTAAGGACTCACTGATAAATTATTGACTACTTACCAAACACAATGCTAGACCCATCCAGGGATTGCAAAGATAACTACAACATGGTCAATGGGCCCTGCCCCCACAGAGTTTATACTTTTTTAGTAGGCGTGACAGATGTGTAATCTATTAATGAGTAGTGAGGGAGAGCCAGAAAAAAGTACATTTCCCACCCACTTCTGTCCAGTAACTTAACTCCCTTCCTTTGGAAGTAACAACTTTTCCCATTTTCCTCATATGTTTCCGGAGATGTTCTGAGAATAGGCACATATACTACACACACTTTTAAGACACAAATTACATTATGCTATACATACCATTCCTTACTTTGTTCACTCAGAAGACTAGAACTTCAGACCTTATTTCTCAGTTTTGTATATCTGAACAGATCCCTTCAACTTCTTTATTTGTTAAAAATAAGACTCAATTGTTCTCTAAAGTCCTTAACATTCAATGTCTATGTTAATCCATACTAGAAATACATGGTAAAACCTGGTGATGTATAAGCTGGGACTTAATTCCATCTTTGGGGATGACTAAATTTAATTACTAAACCCTAAGCTTGTGGTGATGTCTTTAAGAATAAGCTAGCACCCTTGGCCCTTCACCCTTCCATCAATTCAGTGAATGTGTTGGATTATACTTAATAATCTTTAAACCAGGACAATCTAATGAAACATTGGAAAACTGGAAGGAAGCGAAATGCCTGGGAAGAAAACCAGTTGAATACCAAAGGCCCAGTGGGATCCTACTTTACTACAATTATTTCCTCTTGTAGGCTTGGCCTTTCTTTCCTGAAAACCACCTCCTTAGGTCTGCCATCTGCCTTTTCTCTGGCTCTTTATTTAAATAAACTTTGTTCCGTTTTAACTTGAATATTTATGTAGGGGCCCTGGTTAGAATTTACCGCTTGACTTACCCTTACCAATTTCCCTCTTGTCCCTGAGGATATTTTTGGTGGTCAAAGTGGTGTGGTGGTTCTCCCCAAATCGCTCAAAAGAACGTCAGATTTGTGTAATGCTATACAAACACCTGGCGGGAGGAAGGAGCCTTGGAATTTCTGCTGGGAGAAATGGTGGTAATGGGTTTTCTTGCCTCTTTTTCCTTTTTCTGTGAAGGCAGGACACAATAATGTTGTGAGTTCTAGTCGCTGTTTTCTTAGATTTCTATTTGTTAACGTGTGTGTGTGTGTGTGTGTGTGTGCACTATGCATAAATATAAACAAACATGCATAAACATAAGCATATATGATGTGTGTGGACAATGGATCCTGGCCAGTCAGGGCAACTTAGTGATGGGTTTCATGTCATTATGAGAAAAACCTTATAGAAGAAGCCAAAGACCTGGAGTTGAGTTTAGCTCTGCCATTCACCATATCTATGACTTTGGGCAAATCCCTTGTCTTCACTAAGCCTCAGTTTCCTTCCCTATAAAAGTGCAACTATAAAAAAGAAATTATAATCTTGGCCTCTCCCATAGAGCTGTTCAAGGACACGAATGATAATACGAAATTTTTTGTAAGTTGAGAAGCACCATTCAAATTTAAATTATTATTAATGGAGTGTGACCAAAAAGACAAATCAAAACCAACTGAAATGTCAAAGACTTTCAAAGAAGGATACTAGCCAAAATAAATGTGAGGTTAACTGCAGTAATGATAAACTTAACATGAATAAAACAATAATGGCCATTAAAATGTACTTGTTAAAAATGGCAAAAAAGAACAGCTGAACCAAGGCAGTTATTCATTCTGGTGTCAGAGTCACCAATCCTAATCATTTTGAACAGCCCTAAATGGTTCCCTAAATTTGGAAAGGGCTGCAGAGAGTTTCAGTTTCCTCATGTGACCCCTAATGTATGTAACAGAAGAATGTGATATATATTATTTTAGACGCTCCTCAGCATTTTTATTTGTACATTTATCCCCATGAGATTTTGGCTTGCTGTGCAAAAGAATGTTTAAGTAGTTAAACCTTCAGTTCGTGCCCTAAATCCAACTTTCCCTTTCGCATGGTGCTAACACAGTGCACACATCTGTGTGCGTGCGTGCGTGTGTGCGTGCATATGTGTGTTGTGGACAAGCCTCTCTCATCTGCTGCTGGGCAGCCCCTCATACAGGATGTGTAGTTTCTCAAAGCCTCAGATTATCTGTCCTGAAGCAAGGGGAAGTCAGACAGAATCCTACCCCTGCAATATTCACCAGAATTGTTTTTTTGGCTTTCCCATGCGTCTCAAAGAAGGTTCTGTCCTGTTTGCAGTTCTCAGAGCAATTCATTCATTAGGTGTAGATATGTAAGGAGTGCCTACGAATTGTTACTGTTATGGATACTCGAGAAAGGAGTGAATTAGATGAGATCTTTGATCTTACTGAACTCACATTCCAGTGTGGGGAGACAGGCAATAATAAACGAGTTAAAAATATATTTTACAATTTTAGATGTGAGTGCTATGAAGAAAACATAGCAGGGTGAAGGGCTCGAAAATGACTTGGAGTAGAAGACACTGTTTTGGAAAGGTGTTGGGGAAGACATCTCTGAAAAAGCTAATTTTGGATAGAGATGTGAAAGTTGAAAGGCTTATTTGTCTTTCAAGGCACAATACTAAAAAACCCTAGAAAGTCCTGTTTATCACAATGGCAGTTATAGGTGACTTTCACTAATGTAAACCATTGTTTTAAAAACTTTATTCTTCATCTATGTCTCTCCTCATTTTGACCTCTTTATTCTATTCTTTTTTTCCTGGGGTTTCTTCTTTTTTTCTTTTTAATCTTTCTCCAGACTTCAACCCTACCATGTAAGTTTGCTAGGGCTGTCAAAACCAAGTATCTTAGACTGGATGGTTTAAACAACAGAAATTTATTTTCCCCCAGTTGTGGAGACGAGACATCAGAGATCAAGATGTTGGCGTGGTGGGTTTCTTCTGAGCCCCCTCTCCTTGGCTTGTAGGTGGCCATCTTCTCTCTATGTCTTCACATGAGGTTTCCGCTGTGTTTGTGTCCTTTACAAGGACACCAGTCATGTTCAATCAGGGCCTACCCTACTGACCTCATTTTAACTTAATTTCCTCTTTAAAAAAAAAAATCCCTCTTCAAATACAGTCACATTTGGAAGTACTAGAAGTTAGGACTACAATATATGAATTTGAGGGGGACACAACTCAGCCCATACACCTACCATTCCTCTAGACCAACTCAATTCCTACCTCCTCTGCGAAGTCTTCCCTACCTTTTCGACCATCGTTATCTTCCTTGTCCTATTGAAAATTTAACACAAAACTAAATGCAGCTCATCAACCTTATGTTTTTTCCTATTGTTTTTTGGTCCATTAGACCTCAACATGATTGCAAACTTCCTGAGGACAAGAAAAATATGTGATATTCTTTTGGTTTTCTCAATATTTATTGATAGAGCTTGACAGCCAAAACTCTTAGTGTTTATAGGGGCTTTAGAAGATATCTACTTCAGCTTCACTCTGCATTTAGAATACTGTCTACAACAGTTGCTGACAAAAAGCCCTCATATTTCCTACTTAAATATTAATAATGACAGAAGCATTCATAAAGCAACCTATTACCAGGTTGTACAACTTTTTTTTTTAAGATTTATTTATTTATTTTAGAGAGAGAAAGAGCATGAGTTGAGGAGGTACAGAGGGGGAGAAAGAGAGAATCTCAAGCAGACACCCCGCTGAACATGGAACCCAATGTGGAGCTTGATCTCACGACCCTGAGATCATGACCTGAGCCGAATGAAGAGTCAGTCACTTAACTGACTGAGCTACACAGGCACCCCAAGTCATACAACTTTTGTTGTTATTTTTATTACCTGAACAGCTGATAGGGGAGACCCATCTTTTCTGATTCTTAAATGACAGTGCACATGTAGCTTACTTTTAGTGGCAAGTGGGAAAGGGAAATTAAAAATATATCCCCAAATTGGCTAAGGCAAAAGAGGAATGGTTACGTGACCTTTCACTATCATTGCAAAAAGCCCACCTTAGGATCATCTAGGGATATGTAACTTTATTGCATAATTGATTAGCATTACAGATATTAACAACTCTAAACTATGTTGACTAGGATATGGTTTTATTGCCCTTTACTATGTCAACCAGTTTTGTATGTAGCTTAGCACCTCAGCATTCTTTTTTACAGCTCATTATGAAAAAAAAAAAACAGGTTTACAATATTTTATTTCAAGCCCACTTTGTCATCATGTTAAATAAAACTTTGACATGTTCACTTGTGAAAGAGAATTGTGTTTTTAACATTTTGAGGATTAACCAAAAACCTAAATACAGGCAGTGTTGGATAATATGGAGAAAAACGCAGCCGGAGAGGGTCGGTAAGGACGTAGACGGTTATTATTTGCGGAGATGATGTTCTTTGAAACCCATTTTACTATAGAAACTGAGTCTTCTGTGCTCGAGTGGTCTGGCACGTGGGTTTTAAAGGAAGATAGAAGCAACTCTAAATATTAGAGGATAGAGAAATTCTGGGGGACTCTGGGGGAGATTAAGTGTGAGCAGAGTTGATTGTGACATGGAGAGTTTCAGAAAAGGCGATCTCTAGGGGAGGAGCAGTCAAGCAAAGAAAAACTCATTTCAGACAGGCTTTTTATGTTTATTATAGGATATGGATTGTAAATCCCCTCCTTCATATCCTCAGAGATGAAGAAATCCTAATTGTTCTGAAGAAAACTTAATTCTTTTGTGGGAATGGATTTTGGGGGGTTAGGTGGAAGAATGGTTCAGTGCTGCTCCAGGGTGGCAAGGGGCAAAATTGGTGACTGAATATGAGAAAACCAGAAAACCAGAACCAGAGGACGGCGGGGGAGGTGGGCCAATGAACATAAAAGTTATAATAATATTAGCTATGGTTTTGAGCACTTACTTTATGCCAGCACCATGAACATACTTCAAATACATTATATTATTAATCTTATATCCACTTAATAAGTTTTTTTAATGTTAAACTGAAATGATATCTCCCATCCTGTATGTATAAAATTGATTATTTTTACTGAAGTTGAAGATGGTTAGATTGCAAGTTAAAATTTTTAAATTCTTATTTGATTACTTTTGGGAGCCGTCATCCAATACATTAGCTGACAAATCTTTCTACTTTGTTTTACAAGATACAGACCTAACTATACTATCACTTTTCTCCATCTTGTCCTCCAAATACCAAGGCTGCCTTTTTAGCTGAAATAAAGAATTTCTCTGTTATATAGGATGTGATCCTGGACCGGATCCCTTTCTTTTAGCTTTTTGGACTATAGGCACAAGCTTGGAAGGTATTCATGAGGTTAGAAAGCCAGTAGCAAGGTGAATATGCTAATATGGAACCTAAAGAACTAAACCTATCAGATGTTGGTCAGTCACTCCAATGAAGGCAGTGGGCAAGATCGTCCCATAAGCACTCATTAGTTTTAATTAATCTGCCCGCTTACATCTATCAGGACTGATATAAATATAAAGCAGCCTGACTTACATGCTTCACTGATGAATCTGATATAAACAAGAGCAGCAAACAACCTCACCTACTAGCTATCAGCAGACAATGACGTCACAGGACCGACAGAGCTTGAGATGTCAATTAGGTTGTGTCCCCACCTCTAGAAATGGGCCATCTACATCACCCTTCTGAAACAAATGACCAACCCCCACATTCCACAAATTCTCCAGAAGAGGAGATTTCACAATATTCCCCAGTAACCGACTGCAGGATTTCATAGACCTACATTTCTTAATATCTAAACTGGATCTTTCTTGCTGAACTTTAAACTCATTTCCTTTTTTCCATTCTCAAAGGAGGTGGGAAACATCTGGAGAATATTTTTCTTAAAATAATAGTTCACATACTCGAAGTCTGCAATTAACTCCTTTTGTCTTTCTAAGTGGAATCATGTCAGCTACCAAATAATTTATAAAATACTTGAGAGGACTCTTAAAAGAGAAAGTTCTAAAGTGGATTCCTTTTTTTGCTTTGTTTTGCTTTTCTCCCCATAACATGACCACATCATTGTTCTCAGAGCATAGAGCACCTAGATTCTAGTTTGGGCCTAAGCCGGGTACTTATCCTGATGAGGCATCGGTTTCCTCATTTGCAGAATGGGAACATTTGCTAGATGACTTCAAGGTCCCCTGTAGTTCTAAAATTCTTTGGTAGCTGTGAGCATGAATAACATCCACACTTCCTAGATTAATGATTTCATGAATGCACATGCTCAAACCTTTTGGATGCCATAAAGCTAATTAATCTCCTACTTCCTGTTATCTTTCAGTATTTCTCTCTCCCTTCTGACAGTTGGAGCTGGAACAGGAAGAGTTTGAATAGCGCCGCCTCCCCGTAAGTATTCCTCTGATTAAATGAGCTGCACCTGACTAGAAACAAAAAAAAAGGACCTCAATAAGAAACGAAATTAAGGGATCAAAATCTGATTTATATTTTTTTTTACCATATTTAAAGATTGAATAAAAATGAAGCTTACTTAGAGAAATCTTCTAAAAGTGGCTACAAATGATTTAAAAAAAAAACTTCTTACAATGTGTAAGCTCGAAAATTCCCTCGGAGTCATTTAGCAAGTATTGATGTATGCCTCGTGTCAGAGAAATGACAAATGAATACAGAGTATGCATCTTGGGAAGGAGAAGTGGGTAGTGAATTGTGTGACATAGTCATGTATTTTGGAGGAACAATGTTCATTATGCAAGAAAAATGGAAGAACCAAAACTTAAAGGCAGTTCTGTAGTAAAGGAGGCTGTGATGAGAGCATCCCAGGAATAATGTCCTCTCCATCCTATGGGCCTGGTAATACGCAGTAAGGTCAGTTCCTTCCTGGTATAGCCCGAGGAGGACTGGTGAGCACTCTGCAGAGCATCTTTCTGTCTTCTCTGTATTACTACAGTTTGTGTGAATCATACAATGTGAACTAAAGCTGTTTTGCAAGGGACAATGTGTGGGGAGGATTCCTCTAATGTAATCCATCGAACTGGACATTGTAAAATTACTTATTTGGAGCAAATGTTTATAATCTATTATGTAAAATAAAAATTTCATGTAACATTTGTTCACTGCAAACACTTTTTTTTCCCCACTGCAAACACTTCGATCTTGCCCCGAACTCTTGTTCAGACCAATGAGATTACAAGTGAATTTCAACCAAGTAGAACTCAGCAATATCCCTGTCACAGGGACAGTTAAAACTTAGTAGTTGTGTTTGCAGTAGTCCTTTGTAAGTAACAAATGAATTGAATAAAGTGATAAAATTATACTTGTTCCCCAAATATCTAAAGGTCCTAGAGAATAGAAAGTTTAAACCAAATTAGGCAAAAAGACAAGAGCACATGACGTGTTCCCTAAATGGCCATCTAGGTGCTAAAGTGTAAGAAGTTGCGGTCCTAGGGCAACCTCTAGATGTGGGAGGGAGGGCCAGGGAGGAGTAGATGGCTTGCTTATGGACTCCAACTTTCTGAGGAAGGCTGTTATGTTAGAAGCTCTTGCCTTTTCTCCTTTTCTATAATTCTGTATGCCTTCTAGATGCTTCACTATTGCTCAGCATCTTAAGAAATGTTGAGAGATTAGGTGAAACTCAAATGAGTTAATGGTTGTTCTTAACAATTAGAAGTTTTGAAAATTGAGAAAGTTGAAATATAAAGAACATTGTGCTCAGTTCCCAGCCAGCATGGGCGTTTCCTAGAAGCAGGAGAGACAGCCCTTTACCACCTTAGATGTTTCTGCCAGTACTTTCCTAGGATGGTTGCAAGGAAGGACCGGAAAGTATGGGCAGATCTTTTTTTTTTTTTCTGTCCCGTTCTGATTGGCACTTAGTACTTCTCTATCAGTATATCCAGAAGATTAAGTGAGCAAGCCAACTTCCTGTGTTAGCATTTTCCTTTTATTCGCAGGCTATTATGGCACTAGATTGTTCATTTTGGTATTTTTATAGGAAACTGTGAAACAAACAAAATTCCTTGAACCAAGGAACAAATCCTAGCCTTTCCCATCTTCCATAATACTGGAATATTTATTAATTAAATTACTCTGTGGTGCGTATGTGTCTTTGTGGGTTTAAAGGCAAGAGTTACAGGGTGTGAGGCAGCCAACTGTTGACCTTTCTTTTTCATTTTTGAGCTGGTTATTTTGGGGGTTCAAGTGTTGAAGTTTAATTTAACTAAAATTGCTCTGAGCCACATAACCTTGGATGACTTAATATTAAAAGTCAAGCCCTAGAATTTCTATCCCACATGGACAAAACATTAAATCAAATCAACAGCACTTGGAAATAAAAATAATTAATTTCTTCCAAAATTGCCCCATGACCCCCACCCCGAGCTAATTTCTAGTCAAAACAGTAACCCTACTGGAGTTGTGATCTTTAGCCCTGGAAATTTCCAAACTATAAAACAACTAAAAAACTCTCGACAATTTCTTGGTCAGTAAAAATGGGAATTTGTTCTTTCTCTGTTACACAGTTCAAGAGTAGCAGAGATCATTCCACAAGACTGTTCCCAAAAGCAAATTTAAATTAAAAAAAAATTTAGTTCTCAAACTGGGGCTAAGCCTAAAACACCAAGTTGTGATAAATTGTCAGCCACAGAGAGGACCGCCTCTGAAATCCACTGCTTTTCTACCACAGCTCCATCTCAGTAATTAGCCCACGTGGTAACATCCAGCCCTTTGAACACAGGCAGAGCACTGGAAGCAATGAAACCACAGCTATCTTGGTATTGAAAGTTCCATTTTTCTAAGGGTGGAATTTATTTTGAAGGAGAGAGAGATGGATGTGCTGTCTGGGAGGAAAAATCATAAGGTTTTCACAGTTAATTCACTAAACATTTTTCAGAGCAAATGGCAGTGGAGAGAGGAAAGGACAAAGAATTATGTAATCCATGCCAGTTCTTGGGGATACATCTGGGAAGGAGGCTGGGAGTGGGTAAGAGACTTTTCTTTTTATGACCAAAACTTGCTACAAGGACCAAGAGTTCACAGAAACATGGAACTTCATTGATAAACATGCTTTACAAATGTTATTTCACAGGGCCTACCATGTGTGTAAGGAAACTGAATTGGAGACAAGAGACTTGGGGTGTAGTCACTTCTCTGACATGACACCCTTGTGAGCCTTTCAGAGCCTCCTCTTCCTAACCTATAAAATCAAGAAAATGGATCAGTGGGAGGAGGGGACCCGAGTACCTGGAGAAGCACGGAGAGAGGGAAGTGAGGGAATTGACTGGCCAGAGTTTGTGATGAACTAGGGAGCACTGCCTCATCCAGCTTTGAACCAAGGCTGCTACTTTTATACCAGATGGTCTCGAACATCTCTCTTGTTCTAAAAGGCTGTATGGGGCTATCCCATGCTTTTATTTGCTTCAATTTTAAGTCCTGGCGTTGCTTCTCTACTCAACATTTGTTGCTTCATTTAATTACTAAAATCAATAATGTTATATTGAAATTTTAGGTGCTACCCTGTTAGTAGCTGGAAATATGCAAAAATAAATGCAAGTCAAACAAAGACCTACTCTCAAGGAGTTTCCAGTCAACTGTTGAAAGTTAGCTCTTGATCTGGTAAGAGTGTCTCACTCAAGACAGAAAAGAGCTTGGATGCAGTGGGTGGGTGGGTAGCATTGGTCGGACACAGGATCCTTGAGGGACACTGTTTAGAACTAAGGGTTGATGAATAAATAGGAATTGTGCAGCAGAAGACAGTGAGTGAAGGGCATTTCATGTCCTTCCTCAAAATTTTCTAAAAGCAGACATTGGCAACTAAAACTGTTAAAGAGCAGCTGTGGGGGTGGAGGGTAATGCTTAAGAGTAGCAACTCTGAGCTAGCCTGCCTGAATTAAATCCCGATTCTATCACTTACTAGCTTTGTGATCTGAGGCAAGTTACTTGACCTTTCTGTGCCTCCATTGCCTCACAATACATTGGGGATGTCGATAACATTACCTCTTTCATGAGATTGCAGAGGAGATAAAGAGAATTGATACACTTAAAGTCCTTAGGATAGTGCCTTGACATAGAAGCACTTTATACCTATTAGCTGTTACTTCAACAAGAAGGAGGAGGAGGAGAAGCAATCGTAGCAGAGGGGATCACAAGCACGTACTCCATGACATTTTGCTTTACTGCTGTCCTGTTTTTGAAGAATTTGGAGGGTGATGACTTTTGTCCTCACTCTGCTCCAGACCTATTATGAAAATTAGTTGAGAGCCTGAAGACATTTGGGTAAAAACGAGTGGATAGCAAGTGTTGTGTCTGAGTTCCCACCTCCCATTGAGGCCTGTGCCCCACCCTCTCGTCACATGGGCACCAGTTCCAATGTTGGATGTCTTCCTGCTTCCCTTCCCTCAGTGGCCTGACCCCTGAGCAGTCTGTTTCTGTACTGACTGCAAAGGGCTTTGGCTTTGAAATTCAGACAGCCTAAGACCCTTCTTGCAGGTGATAGCAGCAGGTTGGCCTTGCAGGAGCAGCTGCAGGGCTAAGCTACATCTCATCGCTGAAGGAAGTAAAATTTGCAAGTGTAATAATAGTTACAGACTTTTAGGTCAGAAAAATAATCAGCTCATGATCACTTTTTTTTAGAAGCTTTTCTATAGATCCGAATAATGACAATATTGCCATAGTTAACACTTATGGAGTATTCACCATATTCTAGGACTTATGTCTAAAAGATTCATGTACCCCACCTCTCATTGCAGACCCAGGAAGCCAAGACCCTGGCTTAATTCAAAACTATATTGAGTTTTGTATCCAAAAAAAAAAAAAAAATTCAGTTTAATACACAGGTAGTTTGTAGTTAGTGCAAATGTAACCTCAAACCAAAATACCCAATAAATCCCAAACCGTGTTTAGCTAGAAGCACTTATTTAAATAGAAAGTATTAATTTCCCAAATAATGAAGCAAATCCACAACGTATTTTATTTTGAACAAGGCCTTTTCGTTATAAATTCTGGGAGCTGGTTATGAGGAGGGGAACTCCATATAAGAGCCCTCTCAAGGGTCTGGAGGACTCCAATCAGACTTTTATCTCTGGGAATTCTTTCTGCACCTGGTTTGTAACTGTATACAAAGTAGGCTTTATAAATGCTTGTTGAATGAATATATGATTGGTGCCATATTTCCACCCTTGTCCCCTCCCCTCTTTTTTTAAATTTATTTGAGAGAGAGAATTGAGAGAGAGCCCACAAATGGGGGGAGGGGAGAGGGTGAGGGCAAGGGTGAATCTCAAGCAGACTCATGGGCTGAGCATGGAGCCCGAGGTGGGGCTCGATCTCACGTCCCTGATATCATAACCTGAGCTGAAACCAAGAGTCAGAGCTCTACACCCAGGCGCCCCTGCCCTCCCCTCTTTTCTAATAAAATAAGATCTTAAGTGGTGGGAAGACTGAGTGAAGAACCTGACAGTTTCCAGATACTGAATCAATGTTACTCTTCTCTCTGCCTACTATTTTCATTCTTACGCTCCTGATTTTGTGTCCTGGTGTCCACTGCCAGCTCATGAGAATGGAAAATCCTACACAATAGCCATTTTTCCTTAGAAGTTAATGAGGAATGCTCTTTTTGATTAAAAAAAAACCCAACAACCTTGTAAAGAACAAGGAAAGGTTGGTTGAAGGTAAAATAACCTTGAGATTGGTGATCAGTTTCACTCATTGCAAGATGCTCGTCAGTCTTTCTGTGGCTACTCTGAAGGTCTTAGATTTGGCTTGAGCTGAATGACTGAATGATGGAAGTATTTTTCTGAATGCCAGTCTACACATCCTGTTTAGGACTTTAGACCTGAAGCTAAAATCTCTGAAGTTCTCTCGCTCCATGAAAGCAATCTTTGAGAACCCATTTCCTCATCTGTAAAACTGAGAGTGTTGGACTAAATGACCATTGTTATTACTTTTCAGTCTAAAGACTCACTCTTCTGGGCCCCATCCGACCTAGACCTTTCTCGATCTGTCCTTATCATACCAGAGACCAGGGGGAGGCAGACAATAAGTTGTGAAGTCAGGTATAACATGAAACCTGGTGGGTGGTGAGAAGAGGAGAGATGGGGCATTTTACCACTTTCATGTTCATGGGAACCTTGCAACAGCACTTTGCGAAGTTCGTTGGTTCTTTCCCCTGTGACTGCCTCTTTTGTGGGCCACATCTTTGCCATGAATTTCTGTCTTCTTGCTGTGGCAGCCAGCCAAGGACACATTATTGACCACCTGCTCACTTTCTTACACAAGACAACTCCCCAGACTTATTTTCTTTGCTTTCTCCTCCTGCTGGTTTATGGCTTTCCCTTACGTAGCAATAAAACTCTTGGAGAGTCCTCTTAGGGATGAATTAATGCCACTTAAGTATATTTCCGTTAGCTGCCCTTTGATGGTTCTGTTTAAAAATAAAGGGAGAGTTGGGGCAGTTTGGTTCTTATTGAAATTTTCCTTCCCTTTGCTTTAAAGTTACCATTCCTCAGAAACTCTTAGTTACACTCCAAGAGAGCTTTGCTAACAATAAAAAAATGTCTGGGAAATATTATCAAAAGACAAACTTACCATCTTTCAGTATTTTTCCCCCATTGGAAAGGTATTTACATTATAAAGAGGTCCAGCCCAGCCCATGTGAGCTTTCCTCATATTCCTTTAAATCTTTAAATTTATAAATAATAAATAGAAGATGTGTCTGAATTCCAGAAGAGCAGAACATGATCTTGTTCTCCACCCTAATAGCAAACAGATTAAGGATCGGGTGTCATGATCCCATTTCAACTTTGTGTAGTCTGCAATTTATTTTTAATTTTCCCACATTTTATATTTTATTAATTCATCTGAATCTTATATTTAATCTGTGTCTGCTCTGAGCAGAGCATCCTATGAGGTTCAGTTTCCTCTTCTCACAGTCCTAGCCTTGAGAGTTGGAAAAGATGAATAACTGTCCTGAGCTTGACACTTGCCTTTGTGTGGCCTTGGATAAGCCACTCAGCTTCTTGGGGCTTCAGGCTTCCCTGCTCTAAGAGTAATAGAATCTGGATATTGAGAGAAAAGAAATCCCCAGAGACATGGGTTTCAGCTACTGTCATGGAAATTATCACTAGAATAAGCTATTTTCATTTATTCTCTCTTTTGTTTGCTTAAAAAGTGAAGCTAACCAGATAACACACAAGGAGGACTGGGGTTGTGTCACCATGACCCAAGCTCATTCCTACATACCACTTCAGTTTTCTTGTTCATGCCATTCACAAACATTTTTTGAACCCCTATGCTAGCAACTGTGGAGGATTCAAACATTACTAAGATGTCACTTCTGCCTCAATGCCAATGCAAGGCAAAGACCAATGTGTAAAAAAGAGATGAACTGGTCCTGCTTCCTTCCTTCCTTCCTTTCCTTTGTTTCTTCCTGGCATTGTCTCCCCCTTTTCTCTCACATCTGTTCCCTTTTCCTTGTCCTTTCCCAACTCTAGCCATAATTCCTTCGTTCTTTTCCAGGTTTTTGAGTTCACTTGGAGTTTATAACCTCTTCAGCCCATTTTGAACCTGAGCCCAAATAAAAACTAATGTCTTCAAAGGCCACAGTGGGGTACATAGATCAAATCATCTTCCTTCCTCTCCGGATTCAAGGGCAGACATCTTATAAGCAAAGAAGAAGTGTCAATGTGGTATCATTAGGGTGGCATTAAAAAGCATCCATCCTACCTAGAACCAAAATACCTGCTAAGTGCCTGAAGTTTCTGTTAAAGTTTCAGAATCTGGGAAATATATATTCCGAAGATTTTTTTTTTTTTTAAACAAGTGACTGATTAATAAAGGAGAACAGGGCCCAGGGACTTAGGACTCGGGAATTTAGGAGAATGGGACCTGGGGCCATGTAAGGGGTCTGTGTGGATTGACCCGGCTGGGAATGGGTAGAGAAGAACATGGAGGAGCAAAGTAACAGGTATCTTAGGGAAGTCAGAGACATGAGATGGAGGCAGGAAGCCTAGCCTTGTCACAAGGCCCCAGCTCCTGAATGGAATGGCTGGTCATGATGGCATGATTAATTTGTGTCTACCACATTACCATTGGGAGGCAAGAGTTTATGCATTCAAGGGGGATCCCCTGCAGGTTGGACTCTCAGAAAGGGACTTGACCTCCAGAAAAGCTCTGTGGAAACTAGCTACAACCTAGCTCTAAATTTGTGCTTAAGAAGACTATCCTAATCGTTTATAAGGCTCAGACCCCATCTTCCAGATAGGAGAAGGGCTGGCACTCTCTTCAGCCATGATTGATGAGAGGGCGGGAGAGGGCTAGAGCCAACATTTTGCCATATGATAGTGGTATTTCATTTTAGCCTCTGATCACACCAGGGGAAGGGCTGGTGCTTCCCTAGTCATACAGTTTAAATGCCCGAAGGCCAAAGGGCAGGCTTATTCTCCCGGAGGCTGACTTCCAGGCCTACTGGATATTAGTGCACAGTGCTAGCCTGGAATATGCTAAGGACAGCAGGGCACCCTCATACCTGCCACTGCTTCTCTCTCTGTAGACTTTCCCTGATACACACTGCTTGGCCATTTGCCTTTGTTTGCACAGCAGCCTCCAGGTCCTACCTCAGTGCTCTCCTTGGTGATTGGAGTTCTAAGATATAAAGAGTGAAGAGAAATGCTCTCACCCATTAATTGACTAATTCATTGATCCATTCATTCAACACTGTTCAGTCCTTAGCAAATACCAGGTGCTGTAGACACAACAGTGAGTGGAGAATGAGGTCCCTGTCCTGGAATGACTCACAGGCTAGAGGGTTTGGCTAGCTGAGGAACTGACTGCTCAGACTCCTCTCCTCCATCAGTTTCCATCTCTGTGAAATTAGTCACAGGGAAACGTTCAACTCCTCTTCATATGTGTTGGGCTGACTGACTTACTTGTATGATAATTGCCAGCATTTTTACAATCTCACACTGGCTTGTCTCCATCTTCCAGCATGTGATTAGACTTTTTCTGCACTTTAGTCCTTGATGTGTATCCACAAAAAACAAACTTATTTTAATATCCGTCTCAACAAGACTTGCAAAGAATGCAAGTAGAAGACAGTGGATAGCAAACATAAATAACTTTTGAATTATCTCTATGAGCATCTGGTCTTATACAGAAGCACATTAAAAAAATGAGTTATCCATAAAAGTCTAAGTAGGCAAGGAAGAGCTGAACCTACATGTTATTTAGCACATAATGGTATTCTGGATTTTTTTTTTTTTTAGAGGAATCATACTAGATTCTTACTGCTGAACTCTTACTTGTTTTAGCTTCTACCCAAACCAAATGATAACGTAACTGGTGAAGAAAATTCCTCTTTAGATGTGTCTACCATCTACCCACCACCTATTTATCTTCCTATTCCATTATTTCTCTCCCCATCTACGTGTAGTTATCAATGTGGGCATAGGGATACAGAGACACGCAGGTTAGCTATCTGCTTGGTTGTGAGCTCCGGTCGCATATGGAAATGGGTATTTCCAGCATCTGTTAAAGGATCTTGTGGATTAAAAACATAAAATACAGTTATGTGTTATAATTTATGTGAGGGTTATCCTTCAAAGAACTCGAGTTTCTACAAAGTTACTTTTAAAGTAAAGATCCTCAAGGAAAGATCTTTTGTGAATAGTAATTATAATAGCCTGGATTTTCATTTCCTTTGTGTCCTGTCAGATTCATGAAACATGCAAGTGTAGATAGAGAACGATGAGAGAGCAGAAGCATCATGTAAAGTACAGCAGAATCTTGCTAAAGGAGGCTCTGACTCACTCTTGGCTACCACTGCCCTCAACATCTGGAGTAGCTTGCTCACTGGGACCTGGAAACCAGGTATTATCCTTTGCCCCTGACCCTGGCACTACCAGGGGTTAATGGAATTCTTGTTATTATTAATTCATTGAACACATATTCCATGAGGGCTTAGGACCTTTTAAACACTGTTTGCCTCTATTAATATTAACAATATCGAGAGTAACAAACTTTGAATAAGTGTATACAAGTACCAGACACTGTGTTAAGTGCTTTACACAAATGATGTCATTTGATACAATCCAGACAACTCTGGGAGGCAGATGCTATTACATTCGATTTATAGACAAGAAAATGAGGACCCAAAGAGTTTAAATAACTTGCTTGAGACTGTCACACAGGTAGTAGGTAGCTAGCAGGATTCAAATCTGATGGCCTATCTCCAGTGGCTTCACTCTTCAGGACTACTCTGGATTAAAACTCCTAAAAGAATCCAAGCCATCAATGCTTAAGGAAAGCAGTCCAACTAAGTTAAAAAATATCCTAAGATCACTGTTATGTTTGGGTTGTTTGTTTCCATCACTACAAATACTGCCAGGAAGACTGGAAACACTGCTCTCCACATAGAGCAAATGCCTAGGAGAAATGTATTCATTGTCTATCTCCCTGGCTACCAAAGTAAATTCCGTCAGAGAAGGGACCTGGCTTACCTTGTTCACTGTGGTGTCTCCACAGGTGCTGGCACGTACTATGTACTCAATAAAAATTTGGAGAATGAATAATTGAGTGGATGACACCATGGATGGTAATCCATATTCTCTGGGTATGACTCTGTCTTGTGAGTGTGGCTGCCTGCAAGTGCTCACTCTAGAGGGAAACCCTTCTTTTCCGTTCTCTTGTTTATTGTCACCTCCGCTATCAGGTTGCACATGGTAGTTCATTGACCACTTTTATTTCTGTATTCCTGGGGCACCTGGGTGGCTCAGTTGTTAAGCATCTGCCTTCGGCTTGGGTCATGATCCCAGAGTCCTGGGATAGAGCCCTGAGTCGGGCTCCCTTCTCAGTGTGGAGTCTGCTTCTCCCTCTCCCTCTGCTGCTGCTCCCCTTACTTCTGTGCTCTCTCTCTCTGTCAAATGGATAAATAAAATCTTTGATTTCTGTATTCCCGAGGGTTTAGCACAACATTTGACACACAGTCATTGGTGAATACGTGTTGTTGAGTGAATGGCTAAGTTTGTAGGCAATGATGAATCTCTTTAAAAAACAGGTTATGCCCTGTTGGCGTATAATCCGACACAATGCCAACATCATGAACACTGGTCTCTAGCAAAGCTGTAGTTTCACCAGCCGTCCAAAGTCTCTGCTGACTCATTTTCCTTTTCCAGCAAGTGCATGAATGGAGGGCAAGCAGCCAACAAGGGAGATAGCAGAATGTCTGCCCATACCAACAACAAGAAGCCTTGTCAGTCTGTTTTCCCCTGGAAAATGATGATGGTCTATGGCAAGGGTTAGCCTCATAGTTCTAGTGTTCTGGAAAGTACTAGGAGAAGAGCATAAAGACCGACATTGATTAAATGCCTACCATGTGCTAGATAGCATGTTAGGTGCTAGACATACAGCATCTTATTTAATTGTTACAATACTACTGTAAAGAATTATTGCCTTTTTAAAAAAAAAAAGTGGATAAGAAACCAGAGACTCAGAAGAAGATTGATTTACTTGCCTAACTTTATATAGCTGATATTGGCAGAACTAGGATTTCAACTTCTTTCTGACTCCAAATGCTGTGTTCTTTATGCCATAGATACCATAAAATCACCAAATAACAGAATCCCTGGTAGGGTTCATTTGGGTTAAATGCTCTCTGATAGAGTTATCCTCCTAAGTCATCCACACCCTAGTATTAATAATTTTGACAAGATTAACTTTTTTGTTATTTTCAAGTGGAAATCATTATCGCGTGAGAAGGCTACAGGTGGGAATGGAGGGCTGCGCAGATGGAAAATTTCTAAGGTGCGGCTGCCCAGGGGGAATACCTGGGTGGAGAAAGAGGCTCACGGCCATGAGAAAGGTAAGGATAGTGGTCTGGGGACTGCACCAAGCTCGGTCTACGCTTACATTTTTGTATCAGGTATTCAAAAGGCAGTTTTTTGGGAAGTCTGACTGGTAGACTGACTGGCAGGATGGTGTGAGGCACAGCATAGCAGAGCAATTACCTGTGTGGAATTTAATACTGCCTCTGCTGCTCACGGTCTGTGTGACCTTGTGCAAGTCATTTATCTCCCCGCATATGACACCTGGGCGTTGTGAGGAGTACATGAGATTTTTCTATATACAGTGCTCTGAACAGTACCTGGTAGCTCATGGTCCACAAATGTCAGCCTTTGGGGAGCAATTGCCTATACCACCTGAGGGTCCCCCTCTGCCATCAGCAGATTACAAGCAGTGAGTCTTATGTGGTCATTTAGGAACAGATAGAATCAGACCAGGGGTTTCGGTGCTTGATTGTGGGGACAATGACACAGAAAAAGGAGAAAAGGAGAGTAGAGTCTTTTGGAGGTTAGCTTTTCTAGAGTTTGGGTTTGTGGAGTCCCCATATCTAGGACTGTAGGATCTTTTTGGCTCAAAGAACCTTTAAGTGCGCTCTTACAACTCAATTAATTTACCTTAATGTCACCAATCACTTTTTTAGTTTGGAAAAAGTAAAATTTTCAAGTATTTGTAATAGCTTATCTCATTTGAAATGAGATTAATTATGTGCCAATCTCAACCAAACTTTAGTTATGTGCTGATGAGTTTCACTGCATTTTATAGCTTGTGACAATCTCCTTACATCACATTCAAAAGGAGAATGCGACAATATTCTTTTCACAGGTCCTAGAATTAAATCGTTCTTCTAGAGTTGGTTTCTCATGCTCACTAATTCTGAGAAATACGTCTTATGATTTTCATTAGTATTATCTTTACTTTTCACTCCTTTATTCTGGGACATCTTCTTTGTCTTTTGAAAGGGGATCATGTACTTCCATATCTTGCACATCATGACTTAGAGGCCCAGTGGCAGAAGGCATTATGTGTCGACCTGCTTTTTGACAATCAACCGAAATGGTGATGATAGGCTGTGATACAGCTGGGTTGGAGCAAAACGTTCATCCTAACGAATTGTGACTTTATGAAAGGAATGCTCCTAATCCTCTCCAGGACTGAGCCAGGTCATCATGGGTAAATGGGAGGTATTTGAGCTTCCTTCCTTCTGTCCTTCCTTCCTTCCTTTTCAAAAAAACATGTTGGGTCTACCAGCTGTTACCAGGAGAATTATTAAGCTCAGAGTTATTGCTGCTCCTGGAGAAAAGATAAATGTATGTATTTTTAAATCTGGACATATGAAAGTTTAAAAAATATTGTTGTAGAGTTCTTCTGGCTACTTTCCCTTAGCTCTTTTCCAAGTTTCGGGCTGGAGAAACTTGACTATGTCTCTGTGCCAAAGTTAAATATTAAATGAAAACCTTGTGTCTGAGCAATTCCAGGATTAATAAACTGTAGCAAAATAGGTAAGATCCCAAATCATCAGAGAAAAACATCTCTAAGGGAAATGGAGTTGTATCGTACACAGTGGCACATTCTGAGCTATGGGATAAAACACGCAGGAAAAAGATGGATCATACATTGTTTTAGGTTTGGAGGACACACCGTCTCTTTAAGGGCTTCTTGGTACTACACTTACTGTTAAACTAGTGCACACACACAAAAATATTTGAAAGAGCCAAAGCAGTTAATGCTTTGCACAAATGTGCAATGCAATGCTGTAAGAGGGTTTTCCTCCCCCAGAGGACATCATCTTCAACCATCAGTAGCACTGGCTTCCAAAAGTCGAATCCAATTATTATGGTGAGTATTAATTTTAAAAGCACCACATTTTCTCTTGAAATTTATTATCTTTCTCATGAAAAACACTAGAGGAAGATGAAATATTGTTGAAGGATTATACAATGAACCAGGAATATAAAAAGTTTAGTTTTCGTTTCTAGGTTAATTCTAGTGATCCTTTGCTTCCCAGCCTTGAATGCACAGTTGGGTTGAGCTCTTTGGGTTTCATTTCTTCCTTCCCAAGTGTGCTGCGGTGATTGGGGTAAAGTTGCTGACAAGCGGCCTGCAAAGTAGAGGCAGTCTGTGGTCTGAGGGGTTCAGGCCACCCAGATTTGGACCCTGGCTCTGCCATTTACAAGGCGTGTAACCTTTGGAACCTCCATTTCCTAGCCTAGAAAATGGGAATGATCATTTTTATTGGAATATGATTTGATAACGAATGTCTGATAGTTACCTGACAACTAGCAGAAACTCAACAAAGGGTAGCTGCTATAATAAACATTATGTGGCTCTACATTCTTGCTATGACTGTAGTTCCAGGAACCGATGGCACCTTAGGCTAAATCATAAACAAAACCATCTTTAAAAGAAATAATCTGATCTGGGTTTGCTGAACTAGCATCTGATATATAAATGCTTGCATTGAAGGATGTTTGGAATACTCTCCTGAAAGAAAAATTTAACCTTCATGCTTTTGAGTAGGCATCAGAAGAGGCATCTGTTGTGTTGGAACAGAGAAAGGTATTGCGGACACCTACTAGAAGTAAAATGAAATGTTAATAATTTAGGAAAACCTGTAATAGGCCAATGAGACTATATGGAGAAATATATAAAAGAAATAGGAGGAAGCTATGAAATGTTAACATTCTTAGACTGGAATCCAAGAACATGGATATGACCAGAAGGATTTAAAGGACCAACTGAACATTACTCTGGTTACCTTGCCAGCAAGAACCCCCCGACTTATGCTAATAGTATTATAATGAGAAAGTCACATGCCAGTGAAGTAAACAATAAGTAGTTGTAGTACAATAAGTGCTCCAAGCTTCACCTTGAAGAACGGCCTTGGAAGGAGTTTGGGAAGAATTTGTACGGCAAAGGTTGAGATCATGAGGGAAGGAATTCGGGCTGAAAAAAGGATTTAAACTGGTGGGTATGCTTTGAAACATCTTGGATACTGCTGTCCTGCTGTAATTCCATCTGGCTTCATTGTGGAAAATGTAAACAAAAAAAAGTACATGCTTGTGGATTCCCATTGCCTTACCTGTCCCGCGAGATACCCCTTGCTAAACGGATAGGACATTGGTCTGGTAATGGTGTGTGTGTGGTTTTTTTTGTTTTGTTTTGTTTTGTTTTAAAGATTTTATTTATTTGACAGAGAGAGAGACAGCGAAAGAGAGAACACAAGCAAGGGAGAGGGAGAAGCAGGCTTCCCGCTGAGCAGGGAGCCCGATGCGGGGCTCAATCCCAGGACCCTGGGATAACAACCTGAGCCGAATGCAGACGCTTAATGGCTGAGCCAACCAGACGCCCCGGTAATGGTGTTTATCCCCTTGGTGTTTATTGGCGTGAGTTGGAGCAATTGTAGCTGACTACAGCTAAGACTGATGCCACTGCTTCTCCTTTTTTTTAAAGATTGTATTTATTTGAGCGAGAGAGCGCGCGAGCGAGTGTGTGCGCATGAGTGGCAGAGGGGCAGAGGTCGAAGGAGAAGCTGACTTCCTGATGAGCAGGGAGCCCAATGCGCGGCTCCATTCCAGGATCCTCAGATCATGACTTGAGCCTAAGGCAGACGCTTAACTGACTGAGCCACCCAGGCGCCCCATCCCTGCTTCTTATAATCTCAGGAAGGTGAAACCAGCTCATAGGAGAGAGGATAAGGAATCAGCCGATTCTGTGATAGCCAAGACCATGTCTCTGTGAGCCATATTTTCATAACTTATTACAATGCCTACACTTGGTGGCTAATGCAACAGGTGTTATATTCTGTTATTCCTGGTTGTATCCTGTTAACTATTGTTAATAATAATTGTTCTCTAATAGCGTAAAGAGAAGATATGGTTAACTACTTTGTTAGTCCTTTAAAAATACAACTATTTTATGTGCTAAAGATACCACCTTTGTGTTTAAATTATGGGATGGCTTGGTATGACAGCCAGCATTTGTGGAGAACTTCCTATTTGCCAAGCAGTACTGAAAGCACATTATATTGATTAATTCATTTAATCACCTTCCATTGATTAACTTATTTAATCTTCAGAAAAATCCTGAAATGGAGACTGTTATCATAATTATGCCTATTTACCTATGAAGAAACTGATTCACAGTGGGTTTAAATAACATATCACCAGTCCCACAGCCCAGTAAGTAGCAAGATTGGAATTTGAACTCAGGAAGGTTGCCTCAAGGGTCTAGGCACTTAACTACTACACCATATCACCTCTTTGAATAGAAATTTCAAATATAGAATAGACTCNTTTTTTTTTTAGGGTGATGGGGGAAGGGGAGAGGGAGAGGGAGAGCAAGAATCTTAAACAGGCTCCACGCCCAGCATAGAGCCTGAGCCTGAGCCTGACACGGGGCTTGATGTCATGACCCTGAGGTCATGACCTGAGCCAAAATCAAGAGTTGGATGCTTAACCAACTGAGCCACCCAGGCACCCTGAATTTGGAATTTTTCTGCTCTTTATATTCATTGACTTGCCAGATTAAAATTCAGACTTATTGAAGAATATAGTAAACCTCATTTATGTAAACATTTCTGAACACCTCTTGCGTATAAAGAACTCTAATAAGAACAGGAAATAAAGAAAAATAAGCCACAACCCCTAACCTTTGGGGACCTTAAAGACAAGAGAATAAGTAAATTCTCATATACAAAGTTCCTCTTAGAAAAGTTCAATTAAGGGGCACCTGGGTGGCACAGCGGTTAAGCGTCTGCCTTCGGCTCAGGGCGTGATCCCGGCGTTCTGGGATCGAGCCCCACATCGGGCTCCTCTGCTATGAGCCTGCTTCTTCCTCTCCCACTCCCCCTGCTTGTGTTCCCTCTCTCGCTGGCTGTCTCTGTCGAATAAATAAATAAAATCTTTAAAAAAAAAAAAAAAAAAAAAAAGAAAGAAAAGTTCAATTAGGGGGTGCCTGGGTACAGTTGGTTAAGCATCTGACTCTTGGTTTCTGCTCAGGTCGTATCTCAGGGTTGTGAGATCAAGACCCCTGTCAAGCTCTGTACTCAGTGTGGAGTTTGCTTGGGTTTCTGTCTCCCCGCTCTCTGTCCCTCACCGAACCTCCCACCACCCCACTAAAAAAATAACATCTTAAAAAAAAAGTCTAGTTAGACGCTGAGAGAATTGTGAGCTGTTATGGTTTCTGTGGGCTTTGGTGGGTCATGGCCATTGGGCCTTAGGAGAGGGAAGCTGTCCTTATCCCACAGGAAATGGAAAGTTCCAGGTCAGCCAAAGGGATAACTGATCTTCCAGGTCAAACCTTCAGCCACTAGAGGCAAATGCACATTTACTTGGGGAAGCAGGGCAGAGTGGAGGGTGACTAGGGGCTGAGCTGGCCAGTGCCTGAGTGGTAGAGCAGTAGAACGTGTGGCTGAGTGAAGACTCTAGGGGTCCTCTTGTGTTCAAATCTCAGCTCTGAACCTCCTATAGGACCTTAGGCAAGGTTTTTTTTTTTTAGAAAAAAAATCTTCTTATGTCTCAATTTCCTCTTCTAAAAGTGAGAATAGTAATAAAAATACCTATCTCATAGGGCTTTTGTGCAAATTAAATAAGTAAAACAGGTAAGGTGCTTAGAATGATGTCCAGCACAGAGTTAAGTGCGATGTAAGTATTAGCTAAGTATTGTTGCTATCATCACTGATAGAGGTAGGAGCGGGTCCAGGGGATTAGATGGGCAGGGAAAAGCATAGCCTACCTCACTTGGAAGAAATATAAACCCAAGGAACCCATTTCTCCCTCCCTCTCGTCTCCCAGAATACATTTCTCTGATTCTTGCTTGTTTCATCTTCTAAAGAAATGTATGACAATGAAATATGTGTGTGTACTCCCTCCTCTTAATTAAAGTTATTTCCATATTAGATAATAATTCATTGGTTAATGATGTCGCCTTACAAATATTTAACAGATTCTGTTTCTTCGTTGGCCTTGGACCATGGAAACTGGAGCAGGAAATCAGATCACTTCACACTGCACTTGCAATTCAAAGAGCAAATTGCATAATCCTCAGTGATACTGAGGTACAGCTGCCTAACCTTACGTGACAGTATGGATCTTGAGCTTCTAGTTCTAAATCTTCTTCCGAGAGGCCTTTCACTCTTACTTGGAAGCTATGAATGAAAAGTGTCCAGTAAATAAGGTTAATTCTCACTAAGCCATTACAACAGGACATTAACTTCGAGTACCACCTGGATAGGGCCAACAGGAGCCTCTGCCCTGCTCTTCCTTAAACTGTGCCTCCTCCAACTGCCATGGGGTGAGGAGCCAAGGGACTGTGCTGTCCGGAGCCCATACTCTTCTAGACTCTGCTCTGGATATGCAAGACCTTAGAATTCTCTACCCAAATGATCTTGATCTCTTTCCAGTGACTACAGAGGCTTTTTCTCAGGGTTCACCCTCCTGAGATGAACTGTCCTCCTGTGGTGTGCAACCTCTGGGTCCAGCATGAGGCTGGGGAGTAGCTGTTTGTTAGAGATTGTTCACGTGCATGGTTGTGAACCCTGTATGGTGTATGGTTCATTGTCTATGACCAAGCTGGAGTTGGGAACAAATGCACCAGGGGTAGGCTGATCTCTCTGAGCCTCTGCATTCTGATGTAGCAATTTGAGGAATCTAAGAACTCTAAATTTGAACATGGCCTTTCACGTTGTTACGAATGTATATTTGCCAAGGCAAAGGGATAGAACATTAACTATTTAACAGTTGGCTTGATTCATAGCTTTTAAAGATTTAAATGTATAGTATGTGGGCCTCCATAGATACACATAAAAAAGTCCCATGTCCATGATTTTCTTTACTGACACAGAAGTGGCCAAGAAACAGCAGACAGTTCAAAAGCAAGAGCCGAGAAGAACTAACAAAATACCATGGATGACTATCCATCACTATTTTTATTCTTCCTTTGTCTTGTAAATAAGATTTCTGGAAAGGAAGGTATGATCATAATGAATAAATCAAAGCCAATAATGGGACAATTTCATTGGAAGAAAAAGTAGAAGAAAGCGGAGGGAAAATCCCCAGACATTGGTTGTATCCGTTCTCTGTCAGCCAAAGCTTGGTGTCTGAAAATTATTGCTGGAATAGCTGGAATTCTTAACAAAAGTTCCAGGAAACCTGGGGGCTTCTGGACAGCATATGTGAAGTTAAGAGGAAAGAAGTATTTCTTCTTCTGTGAAAGTCACAAGTAAGAGGAACAAGGTGATAACAAGGCAGCAACTAGGTGTGGCCGCGTAAGTCTGTTTTCTTCTTTTCATGTTCCTTATATTTTCTCTAAATGTCTGAAGCCAAAGCTTGTTGGAGAGAGGAGAGAGTACCCCTTCCTTCTCCCCTCAGAGTTCCTGGGGGAAAGTCGCATGTGCCTACTTGGCATGGCGCTGTTGCTGGCACGCACACAGCTGTCAACTACTCCTGACCTGGTAGTTCCAGCTTCCACACCAGTGGCCAGTTTATTCCTGCACCATGCACTAGGAGGTGGAAACGAGCAATTGCTAGTGTAGAAGAAGCCTAGTCTCAAAAATCAGATTCTTTCCATGTGGATTTCAGTCCTGAGGATCAGCCGGGGACTCCTTTGGTAAGTCCATTTCAACCTCTCTGTTTACAGTCATCGTGGCCTCTGGCAAATTGCTGAAGCTCAGTGAGCCTCAGTTTCTTCGCGTGCACCGTGACACTGACAAGTTACCTCGGGGGGTTCTTGTGAAAGTTGCCGGTACAGTGCCTGCTTCACCAACGGATGCTTCCGGAAATATGTCAGATCCTCTTCCAACTAACGTAGTATTTTAAAATTGGTATACATTTAGATCAAACATGCACTGTTTCTTTTTTAGTTAAATAAAATGAATATGTGAATAAATTTAAAATTATTATTTAAGGAAATTTAAATGATTTAGAAAAGAAATGTCTACTCGTACCCCTGCCCAAGTTTATTCATTCATTGTCTTACATCATGTAGGATGTATAGTGCGGAGAGGAAGTCTAGGATGAGGGCCAAAATGAAACGAGAGGATGTTGTTTGATTATTTTCTGCCTGTCTTCCAAGGATCTCCTGAGTTAAAAATGCATCTGGCTTCCATTTCCTGCAGAATTTTGCTTATTTGAAATGTTCAAGAAATCAATTGATCCGACTTCAAACAGACTAGGTTTTGCTGGCTGTGTAAAAACCCAAACCCCCGTTTGTGTCACTCCCAAGTCTGGACTTCACAAGCAGCCAGTTCCTTTCGTACCTTAGCAAAGGACTTCTTTTTGGCTGTTTACCCTTTGTGCGGAGCCAAGTGTCAGGCTGGGAATTGAGGCAATAAATCTCTGTGATTCCTCATATTTGGAATTTCTCCTGTTGCTTCTGATAAGGAAATGACAGAGTCTCTCAGCTATAAGCATGAACCTTAGAGAAATTTGTAATCCAAATCATGTTTTGCTCACAAAATGGAAAGCAAAACGTGCTAAATCTGGCTTTTGGTTAACCCAGATGGTTTTGAGGGCTTGGGTAGTGAATGTAGAAATTATGTTTGCTTTTGAATGGATTTCACTGGGACATTTTTAGTATGAAAATAAATTCCTCTCTATCTTTTAAAATATTCTGATGAAATCTTTCTCGATTATGGCGGAGGGCGTAGCAGCGACAAAATTTGTCCTGGGTGAAGTCTTTGTAAAGGGTCTTCACCTTCCTGTAGTAAGAACAGACCTCGCTCTTGGTCTCATTGCTTCCTCCACCCGCTTCCCGCATCTACTTTGGTACTTCCAAGTTTCATACTAAGCCCCAAGTGACTGACCGAAATGAATGTGATTTGGGATCAGCAATTCTTCAAAAATGGAAAGATTTTCCCAAGACCTATCCACATTCTCTGAGATGACTAATGAAGCCAACTCAGGTCTGGCTAACTGCCTGCATGATCAGAGAAAAAGATATTCCCAAAATTAAAAAAATGGAAAACTATTTTTTTTTTTAAGTTTCTAGTTGCTTTTGAGTATGTTCTATCCAACAACATCACTGACAACATTCACTCTCTGGCATTTTAGTAGAAGTGGTAAACATTACTTGGAACAAAAAGCTTCATTCAGCAGCAGTCCTCCAGCCCTAGCACTTGTTTGTGTGAGACCCACACCATACACGAAGAGGAGATCATTTTGAACATCCACGGTCAGAATCCTGCACAGGCTTGGCTAGCATTGATATGAGGTCAACTAGCAAGTGATTCCTTTCAAAGGAACTATGGTTTTGAGCCATACTGTATGAGAAACTCATTTAAAATGAGTTTCTTCCTCTGTCCTTAGGCTACAGTCAGTTCCTGATTTTGATTTTGTTGGCACAGGGTAAAATCAATGATTCTGACACATTTGCCATTTGGAGTGAATTGGTATATCCATTCTTTTTTACTATTGAGGTAATTGGTTCGAGTTTCACTGATTTAACTAGCTCTTTCGGTGTCAGGCAGATATAGCTTTCTGAACTAGTAAAGCCCAGTCATTGTGTGGCTAATAAAAACAGGTTAATCTAAATTGATCTTGGAATGTCTTTTCTATTTATGTTTGACCATGGGGGTGCCTGATGTCCTAAGAGTTCATTTCAAACAAAATATCGAAGCCATAGAGTGAGAAATCTATGCAAACTTTCCATTTTCTCTTACTTAGTTTTTACTTTTCCTCATGTCCATGCTATGACTTGGGACAAGGGAGATTAGGGAATTATTCTGAGGACATTTGGGGGTTAGAAGTCTTTCTTTTGCTTTTTACACTTAACATAATAATATTTGGAAGCTCCGAGAGAACTAAGGAATTATATGGCAAACACAATTCCTTTGTTTTGCATTTATTATATTATTTCTTTGGTGTCTACCATGAATTAGGCATTAGAAATACAGTGACAAATAAGACCTGCACGATTCTTGTTTTCATGGTGCTTGTATTTCAGGGGAGGGAGCCAGACAATAAGCCAAACCAGATAATTTTAGATAGAGGCCAGAGCTATAGAGAAAAAGAGCAAGATCTTGTGATCCGATGGGAGTGGGGTTGATGCAACTTCAGCTAGGCCGTTGGGGGCAGGGGCTCTTCTGAGGAAGCAGCAGCTGAATGTAACAAAGGAACCAGCCGTGTGACACTGGACCGTGTGCAGGCAGAGTGCCTAGCAAGTGTCAAGGCTAATAAAAGTCCCTCATTGTGAGGATTAAATGAGTTAATAGTTGTAGTATGCTTAGAACAGTGCCCGGCATCCATAAATGCTAACTGCTTCTCGCTCATTAAACATTCACGGAGTATCCTGCAGGTGCCAGCTTCAGGGCCAGGTGCAAGGAATTAAGAGTTGCATGGAGACAGTCCCCACTTCACACTCTGGTGCAGTGATTCTCCATCAACGTCTGGTTAACAGACCATCTGCCTCTTATTCACCGGTCTTCCTTTTTTCCAGTCCTCTCCCCAGCAGACTCTACCTAGATAGGCGTGGGGACCAGGCCGGAAATCTACATTTTCTACACGCTTGCTCCAGGTGATTCTTAGGCCCATTAAATGCAGAGAACCATGTGCTAATGCACGGATTGTGACCATCCCGGGGTTCTCTTTAATACAACACATGTTACAGCTTCAAGTATGAGCAACTGTCCCCCTGCATGGAGTGCAGCTTCATACTCAAGAGTAGCTTTGCCCAGTTTACAGAGCCATAAATATCATGGAATTAGGTTTCACAATTAACATTCTGTAATGGTGAGGCCTAACTTTTTTGTTGATCTTGAGCTGGCTGAGGATGTTGTGTGTTTTGGGTAAATTTGCCTTTTGGCTATGGTTTGGAAGGTTTGCCTGACACTCTTAAGTGTCATTTAAAACCTGCCAAAAAAAAAAAAAAAATGGCTTTTACCTTTCAGGAAGAATGTGCCAACCAATGTTTGCCAAAGGCTCTTGTATCCTGGAAGAAATTCTACTTGTAAGTAAATTTGCCTAACCGAAATTCCTCCTGTGGGCTCCTCCCTGTACCTATTTTTAAAGTGTAATGTCATCAAAAATGGAGATGGGAAAGATTTATTTTATTATCTCTCCTTGGCTTTCCACTAGAATGTATCCTATTCATTTTCTCACTTTAGAATGACTTAAATACATTTCTAAGAGGTCTTAGATGCAAAGATCTCAAAGAATATTTGTTATAAGGACAGATCCATGTTCATCTACTTGAGGCCGCGAGCTAATAGCCTGTTACACCCAGACTGGATCCCAGGCCAGCTTAGCTGTAGGTGAGGCTTCCAATACTTTCCTGAAGAGGCCTTGGTCTGGGAATGGATGTATCCCATTTATTTCCCTTTTAAGTTCTTATTTTTCTTCCTTTACTCGTTTCCATCCTTAGCTACTCAACAGCTACGGCCAGATAGAATGATGACAATGGAAAAAAGGCTGCCCCTGAGGATGAAGTCAGAAGTGGTAAGGGTGAATACACCGATGTAAGCTTAAGGCAAATTAGGGTCTTAGACACGGATCTGAGAATCTCAGAGCTGGGAGGGTGGTCAAAACAAAACAAAACAAAACACAAGTTCGGGGGCTGCAGCCTGTCAATTATGCCGTTTTCTCGTTTCACTCTTCAGGTTGGTAATGCCCCTCACCAAAGAGGATGGGATGGGTGGGAAACGTAGACCACCTAAAAGCCAGTGAGAGAGGAAGACCCACTAAGCCTCAGTCAATGTCAGTGAATGATATAAACATGCAGGGCAAGGGGAACTCAGCTGCGACACCAGAGGGAAAGAGTATACTAGACTAGTCCTGCTCCCTCAGAGACTTTCCTCTTGTCATTTTGATTAGACCCAGCAACATGGCTTTTTTTTTTTTTTACACAAATAAAAAGAAAAGATTCCTTTCCTTCCTTAGATTTAATAATTTATTCTGGTTTTTATGTATTTATTCACTCAGCGAAGATTTGCTCAGGGCTCAGTGTGTGCCAAGGACAGTTCCAATTGCTGGGGACACGACACTAAGGAAGATGGAAAGGCCCCTGTCTTTATATAGTTCATATGCCGTTAAATTTCATTTGTTTTTCTTCTACAAAAATGATCATAGCTAGTTAGTATCCATCAGACAGGTGAAAATGTTGAAAGCAGCCATTCTTTATAGAAGTGGGGACCGGACAAAGGAACTGTAGTCCCAATTTCCTTGGAATTTGGTGTCCCTTTAGTTTTCTCTGCATATGAATCCAGTAATTTCTGTGTCCATTTAACAACTACTGTTTTCTCAGTATTGGCTCTATCCCAGATTTACTGGTGATTTTGGCTAAGTCTTTGTACTCCAAAGTGTTCTCTTGCTCTTATCAATCAGGCATGGGTGATATGCTGGCACTGTTCCCAAACCTCGGAGGCCAATCTCAGTACCGCATAGCTGCCTGACCCAGTTCAAGACGGGGCTTCCCACAAAAGAGCTGCTGGCTCACAAACCCATTCTTTCCTGATTCCACTGTAACATTTCTTTCTCAAGAGTATAAATCTCAGGCCGATATTTAACATTCCTTTGAACTGAACCATGGATTTGTACCTTGTACTTCTTGAGAGCCTGGAGAGCTATGCTTCCATTATTCCTATTTATAAATATGTCGTAAACAGAAGGCATGATTTTATAATTCTCTAGTCATGGGTCTTTGAAACTATTTTACAAAGGAACATTTAGAAACATCACACCAGCTCTGGCTGATTGATTCAGAATTCTCTCTCAGAGCGGGATTCCGTGTGGTAGCAGGGTATCACTGAGCCTGTATATGGCTCGTTCTTTAAAAAGTGGTAATGTAGCTGAAAGATTTTGGAGTTTAAAATTCTGAAATCAGATTAACTAATACAATTAGAGGGTTAGAGGACTACAAGTTTTGGAAAACTAATTGTACCTCAGGCTTCCCTGTTTTGGAAAATTATGTTACGACTTAGCTGGTTGCTCAGGCTCAAAGTTTAGGAGACATTCTTTTTGTTTGTTTGTTTGTTTGTTTGTTTGTTTCATCCAAAATTCTGAGAGTTTATGTAGCCCTTTTACAAATTTATATTTATTTTGATAAATGCATAATAACATTCCAAATTTAAGTTTTGAGGTAGGCTATGATTAAATGACATTGCATGATTCACAAAAGATAATGTTGAAAAACTGATTTTATTTCCCTAAAAAATAGTTTCTCAGAATTAGTGCAGAATTATTTTTAAAGTCTGATGTTATTTGGACAGTAGCAACAATTTTTTTTCTTCCTTCCTCCTTCCCTTCCTCCTTTTCTTTCTTTCTTTCTCTTTCTTTCTTTCTTTCTTTCTTTTTTTCTTTCTTTCTTTCTTTCTTTCTTTCTTTCTTTCTTTCTTTCTTTTCCTTCTTCTTCTTCTTCTTCTTCTTCTTCTTCTTCTTCTTCTTCTTCGTCTTTTTTTAATTGTGGTAAGAATAGGTAACATGGGATCTACCTTCTTAATAAATTCTTAAGGGTATAGTACAATATGGTAACAATAAGCACAATGTGATACAACAGATCTCTAGAACTTACTCATCTTGAACAACTGACACTTTATATGCATTTGATAGCCACTTTCCATTTCCTCTCCCCCCGCCAATCCCTGGCAACCACCATTCTATTTCTGCTTCTATGAATTGGACTATTTTAGATACCTAGGAAATGTTCTTGATATGTCCTTTTCTCACACAGTCAACATATCAGCTAGTTTTAGGACCTCTCCATAAAGACATACCATTACTGAGGTGCCATCATGTTTTGCCTAGACCATTGTTATAACCTCTTCATTGGAGTCCCTGCCTCCACTCTTGCCCTGGTCTAATCTGCCCAGAGAAACCAAAATGATAATTTAGTGATGTACCAGGCCCTGTCAAAACCATCCCATGCCTCCCTAATGGATTTCTGTGAACTCTGAGTTGCTTCCACAGCCCACAGGGCAAGCATACTATGGCCCTGCCCTCTTCCTGGACACCATCTTGTTAGTCATTGTGCTCTGGCCAGTGGTCTCCTGGCTATTCTGGAACAAACCCAACTGGCTCCCAACCCTGGGACATTCCACTTGCTTCTCTCTCTGCCTGAACTCCCTTCAGATCTCTGTGCAAAATGGCCTCCTTCAGACCTCTGATCAAATGTCATCTCAGAGAGGTCTGCCCAGATCATTCAATTTAAAGCAGTGCACTCAGCTCCCCTGGTAATAGTTTCTCTTCATTGCCAGACACAGTATTACATATTTATTTTTTCCTTGTTTATTGTCTTCTCTTCAACTTGACAGAATGTAAGCTCTGAAGCCAGAATGTCATTTCTGACCCCTTTCACTGCTAAATTCCCTAAACTTAAAACGGTGCCAGGCACGTAGTAGATTCTCAACACATTTGTTGAGTGAATTAATACTCTTTACGATGCTTAAGGTCTAATTAATCTTTTACTTCTATAATATTTGTACAAGGAACTTCTTTCTAATTCAAAGTATCAGAGGGTAGTCATCTTGTGTCAAGATTTTATTGTTGAAAGAAACTATAATTTTGGGGCAAGCAGAGACCTAAACATTGGAATATATGGACCTTCAACGATTCACTTACTTTTTTGAAGCTGTTTAAAATTTCTGTGCTTCAATCTCCTTAATTTCTCAAATAAGGTTGATAATAAACTTTATCTAGCTTAATTCTGAGTTTGCTGGGATGATTAAATATATGCAAATACTTGGAATGGCATAAAAATCTATTAAAGTGATATTTTAAAATGATATTTTACTCTATTATATTTTAATTATTACCCTTTATTTCTATAGCTCTGTCTACATGTTTATTTTCCTATTATGAAGAAACTTTATATCAGCAGATCTTAGCACATTATAAATACACAATACAAAGAAACCACTAGTACTTGTTTTGGTAACCATTCTGTAGTGTTTGATTTTTATTGAGGTAAGAAATAGTTTAGTAACAGAAGTCTTAGATAAGAAGCTAAAAGAATTAGCAAGGACCAGGTTTTTAAATCCAAGCAAGTCTCTGATGAAAGAGTCTGAAGTGAGGGGGGTTAAACTTCAATGCACAGCAAAGATGTGAGCCCTTTGGTGAGGTCTCCTGGGAGGCTGGAACAGGCAGGAGTTCAGAGTTCAGGTGCACAGGCCAAGGGCAGCATCCAGGAAGACAAGCGAAACATAAATCTCCCTGGGTGAGCTCTTCACTTCACTACAAATGCCATGAATGTTATTATTTACTGCACTCCTGAACAATAGACCAGAAGATCAAATCTTCTGTCCTGGCTCCTTTCCCACATGTAGGACCATTTAAGAAAAACCCACAGAGTTACTGCCCATGATCTCTGCATTTGCTCTTGTGATCACATACACTGGATAACCCTAACTCTAAAATTCAATCTGGTTTTAAGAACTCCCAAACAATGTCAATTACATTTTAATTTTTTCCTACTTTATAGATGAAGAAAGTAGAGCCCAGAGAGGTTAAGCCAGTTGTCCAAGGTTGCATCACAAGTTGGAAGTGGATTCCAAGTTGGTTGCTCTTTTTGTTGCATTGCAAGGTCTTTGTGTAGGTAGAAGCCTACACAATTGATTATCTTTATCTACACGAATTGATTCCATTTGGAAGAATCGGAAAAAACTCATTGCTTCGGTATGTATTTTATGAGTTTTTTCAGACATTGACCTGGGACCTCATAACTATTTACAGGTAACAGTTGTTTTGGTAACTGTTTTAAATTGCCAATGTAAGAGAGGCTGGCTGGAGTAATCTCTCTCTCAGGGAGCTGTCTAGGTTCAATTCCAGCTGTACTGCTTTACTGGTTGGGCAGCCTCAGGCAAGGTTCTTAAATTTTTTTGTATCTTGTGGTTATATTTCCTTTCTGGGAAAATGGGGATAATAATTGTATCTATCTCATTGGGTTGCTGTGTATGACTGAAGATATATAAAGTATTAGAGCAGTGCCTGGTACCTAATGAGCGCTATATACGTATTTATTTTTATACTACCTAGATACAAATGTAAACAATACCAAAGGACATTAGAGTTTATTCTTAGGGGTTCTCATCTTGAACATAGTTTTGTTTAAAAAAAAAAAAAAAAGCAGTGTCGAAAAGAAAGCACTTCATTGTCGCCTCTAGATGCAGTAATTCAAAACCATCACTAGATGGCAACTGTAATCTGACTTCTGCAGCAGCGGGTTTTAGCAGATGGGTCAAACTTGGAAACTATTTTCTGTGCCTCACAGCACTGAGAATTCAGGCTGCCTCTTCCCCACAAGGTGGACCTTTAACGGAACTGTTTGGGTCAGCAAAGTTTGCCTTCTCTGGCCGCTCTTGCGACCTACCCACAGGCTACCAGTCCTCCTGATGGTAGCCTCACAGGAGCCTGGGTTTACCTGCCTCCAGCCTATTGTAAATTTGCATATCAGGAATGCTTTTGGCCAGGTGACTACAGGACAGTGTCACAATCCTATGTTAAGATTAGTCAGTGGTTCTCCAAATGTGTCGCTTCAGCATCACCTGGGAACTTAACGTGTAAATACCTGGTCCCCATCTCAGACCTGCTGACCAGGAATCAGTGTTGTAACAAGCCCTCCTGATGATTCTATGTCTGCTTAAAGCTAGAGGACCACCAAGATGACCCAACGTTCAGCATCATATACATGTTGGCCCTGGGTGGATCCTCAGAGAATATCTTGTACGACTCTCTCATTTTGCTGAGAAGGAAACTGAGTCCAGAAAAGTTAAATGACTCACTGAAGACCACAGGGTTAGGCTTGTGGCAGAGCCAGGTCCCAGGGCTGCCAAGTTCATCCTCCAGCTTTTTCCACCCTCAACCAATTTCTCCCTCGCAACTAAGGCTACCAAGTACACATTCTAGCCTGATTCCTACGCATGAAGGAAAAAAAAACCTTATCTTTTTATACAGGAGTTGATTCATTCATTACAATTGACATTTTTACAGGGATAAAAAATGGAGTGTGATGCTTTTTCAGTCCTCTGTGTGTTTGTGTGTTGGAAGTGAGGGGGAGCAAGTAAAAAAAAAGTCACGTTCCCAATTGCTAGGAGGGGCATATACACAGGATACCCTGGAAAATGGGTGAGTGCAACTAAGATAGGCAAAGGCATTAGGGAGTTATGTAAGAGGAAGAAGCTTCAGCGCTGAACTTTGGGGGTGATGGGTAGGAGTTCACCAGCAGAAGCAGGGAAAGGATATTCAAAAAGAGAGATCAGCTTGTGCAAGGACGTGGGGCCATGAAAGCATGTGGTGAATTGCAAGAGTCTGGTTTGATGGCGGGGTAAGGTGTATGTGGAGGAATTACCATGCTATAAATAATAATGACATTACTACTACTACAAATGGCCGACACTTACTGAATATTAACTATGCACCAAGTATGGCACTAAACATTTTACATCTACTATTAATTTAATCCTTAAACAACTTTGTGAGCATCCACTCTTATTCCTAGTCTATAGATGACAATAGAAACACATGTACTGTTCTATTTTCCTTAAAATCAAGTGTTAACTATTTTCCATTTCTTAGACAGACATTTAACTTGGAAAAAGAGCCTTAATATTTACTTTTTCCACAATGGTCTCCATAATGCATAGTAAGTATATATTTTTGAGGTAAGAGGAATATGTTTTTAATGCATGTAATTTTATTATAAGCATATTTTTCATAAATGCATAAACGCAGGAGGATTTTGACAGCCTTTCTTTTTTAACTCAAGGAATGAATGTCCCATTATTCTTCGGTCTATCAGAAACTGTGGAAGTAGCCAGTTTTTCATGATAATAGATGATTTGTGGCTGAAAAGTGGCAAAGAAAGCTCATTTCAATTATTTGACTCACTGGAGAAAGGAAGCTAAGTAATGAGTGAGTGATCTGGTCTGAAATCATTGGCTTTGTTATATTTTTGGTTTTTACTGTATAACAATTGCTGTGAATGTGCTTTTCACATATTATATGGATATTAGTCAATATTAGCATCTCTCCTTCCTTGCACAGGACTACCCACAACCAAACTAAAAACTCAAGTTATAAAGTTCTGGTAAGATTTGGAATACCTAGCTCTTCCGATCCTTTGGAATATTTTTCAGTGATTTCACTTTTTTCCCCAAGAAATTAAATTTTCTGCTCCTTAGTTTTCTCATCTGCAAAATATTGGTATTGGATGAGATAATCTAGAAGGATCCATAAATCTGTGGATTTATGATTTAATGATTAAATGGCCCAAAGAACTCATTTCTGAGTTTTTTTGGTAGAAAAAATTTTAGTGTTGTTTCCATAAAAGAAGTTATCAAACCAAATGCTTCTCCATGAATTTTTAATTGGGATGCCTAAAATATTCTACATTTCACTTTTGAGGATCGCTAAGACCCTATCCAGCTCAAAGAAGTGATTATATGATATATTCCCACATGACATTTTACACATCTCCAGGGCTAAGAACCAGGACCAGTTTAGGCAGATGCCCTTGGAAATGATGGATGGCCAGCTTGTTTCAAGATGGAAGAGTTGTACTTTATATGGTGCTGTCATTTTCTGATTGCTGCAGTAACAATTCAGAGTTTCAGAGCTCATTTTATAACCTTGATCTTTACACCTGTGTTCACTGAGGGCAAACCACTTTCCCAAGAAAATCTAGAAAACCTAACCAAATTTTCACCTTTCTTGTCTAGAGAATTTTAATTGTCCACAGGGTGCTTTATCTCGAATCAAAGGAAGGGAAATAATGCCTGAAAGGAGAACCTATAAATTGTATTATTATTTCTAAATTTTGTGATTAAGAACAAAATTTGCATTTTAGTCCTCTCAGACAATTTTTGCCTTTCTCATTTATAGGCAATTTTGGAGTCAATTACGAAAGTTTTTCTATTTACTTAATTATGAAAGCAATGCATGTTTATTCTGGAACTATTATAGAAAAGGGGAACTGAGGACGTAGAGACGCCCCCAATTCTGCCCTCCGCAGTTGGCTGTTTTCTCTTTCTTTTATTCTAGGTAAGCAAGAACATTGGGGAATTGGCAATAAGTTCTACTTTATATTTTGAAAACTTCTTTTAAAATTTATATATTATTAGCTAATTTACACAATTTTTCATCTCTACCTTCAAAGATAACATATTACTATTATTGTACAAAACGTTACAAAACTCTAGTTTTCACTGTTTTGTGATTTTCAGTGTCATTTTGATTTACGTCCCTTTCTGTTTGTTCGTTTTCATTCTTCTTTTTCAAGAAAATATTTAAGATCATTTCAGCCCAAATTTCCTCCAATTGGGTATAATATATAGAGGAAAGCACACCTCTGAATTTCATACCACACTGTTTTGTGGTTTTTGTTTGTTTGTTTTTTAACATGAGACCTTTGCTTTATAAACAACAGGCAAGTTTCAACACACTGGGAGCAGTGTTATAATGATTTCCGTCATAACATGTAGAAAAATATCGTAGCATAAAGAAAATAACAAAAATTTTTGTTGCAACCTTTAGAAAGTGAAGAGTAACTCTTCCTTTGTATAATCTTGTTTTTAAGTATGTATTTTTTAAAAACATGTTCACAAGCCTACCAACTCTCTGCTCTTGGAGGGCAGAGCTCTGGTCTTATTACCCAATATTCTTCCAATGTCTAGAACTATTCCTGATCCATTGTGTTTGCTGGGTAAACACTTGTGGAGTTGAAATGAATAAAATAGAATAAATTCCAAATATTTTAATATTTTGTGATAGGTTGCTTTGTGATTTCCAATAGCATCGCAGTAAGAGGCAGCAATGGTTAAGAGCTTAGCTTCTGCTCCCTGCTGCTAATTTTCAAATCCCCAAATGAGATAATCTTGGTCTAACTCTCAGCAGAGTGCTGAGTCCACATAATAATTAATGCCAAGTACTTGTTAGCTTTCAGTGATTTGGGCAATTTTTTTTTTTTACTATATATATTTTTTTCCTCCTAAATACGAACCCATTTTTTTCCTGAGGACTTTCAGTTAGATTTTTCAAAACAGAAATAAGCTCCTTCTTTAGGGTTATATATAAAATGTCTTAAAGAGTTGGTAGGGGGAATAAAATATGCCATATTTTACAATAAATTTATATATAATTGCTATTTTACATTGCCTGTATCACCTAATACTCCAATGTCTCATTCACTCATAATGTTTAATGGGAACATATTTTAAAATAAAATGTGGTACAGAGTCATAAATATAATTTATAGCTCTTTCCATGGTACTTGTACTCTAAGCTTTTCAAGCATTCAGCTAGTATAACATGACCCCTTTCAATGAATGAGCAATTTGAGGCATCAACTAATGACGTCTGATGTTTCCCCTGCATGTGGAAGATATATGAGAATGGCCAAATTGCGACCAAATTGCAACTGCAAATCTGCATTGCTCTATGTGTGACAGAATCTTTGGAAATTTATCTCAGCCACATCAAGACAGATGCATAAACAAGCCTAGTACTGTGAAAAGTCTGAACCATGGAATCCCCTAGTCCAGCCTTATCCAACAGAAACACTGTGAGCCATTCAGACAATAGAAACAAAGAGAAACATATATGACTTCACATTTTCTAGTAGCCACATTAAAAAAAGTTAAAAGAAACAGGTGAGATTAACTTTAATGTTTTATTTAACTCAAGATGTCCAAAATATTATCATCCTAATGTGCAATTGATATGAGGTATTGAGATATTTTATATTTGTGTTTTCATTCAAAGTCTTAGAAATCCCACGTGTACCTTACACTCACAATACATCTCAACTGCGACAAGCCACATTTGAAGTGCTCAAGCCACGTGGCTCATGGCTGCCATATTGGGCAGTGCTGCTCTAGTCATTTCAGCTTTGGAGGCACCAGAGGGCGGCCCCGTGGTGTAGAGGCAAGAAGACAAAGACCAGCTTGGAATCAGGTGTACCTGTTCTTGGCTCTGACAGTTGGTATTGAAATGGCTGTGAACAGTGATTTAGTGTCTCTGGGTCTCAAGTATCTACTCTCTATAATGGAGGTTGTTAGTAACTGCCGTCCTCCTCTTAGGAGGCTGGGGGGAAGATTAAATAAGATATTGTATGTGTAAGTGCTCTGTTAGATCATAAAGCACCATACATATGTAAGGCATTACTACCCGTTATCGTAGATTTACTCTCATGACTTGCCCAAGGCCACATTCCCAGTTGGTAGGAGAATCAAGGATAGACTCTGGGGCTTCTGACTTCCAGCCATCTGCTTCAACTAAAGCTGTTCATACCAAGCTAGCTTTAAAAAAACAAAACAAAACAAAACAAAACCAAAAACCTCCAAACCTTTCTGCTTCAAAAAGAGATAAGGAAGGGAGTGTCAGTAAGAAGTAAATTCCATATTAAATACTTAGGGTCTTCTTGACCACTGTCATCATGTTCTGAAGTTAAAATTACACATATAGGATATTTATATACTTCTATATCAGAATTACAACCATCAAGGATTGGACTTCATTGCTGTCATAGAATATAAAACCCCACGTTTTTCAATGTTTCAAACAACTTCTAAATTGAACTGTGGTTTCCCCACTCTATTTACCTCCAAAATAGAGTACAACCACAAGAAAGCCCTTCTGTAGTGGGCTTGATTAATAAGACAGATATGGATCAATTCAGCAGGTTTTCCATGGATGTTTTTGGTTACAGATGTAGCTCATTAATTCCCATGTGTGAGACACCTCTCTAGTGTCAGTCCAAGAGACACATTAATCTCTCAACAGAAAGTGGGAATAATTCAGTTCAATCCGTATGATTTAAGTGCTTACTGTGTGTAAGGCACATTAGATATTTTAATGAGTGAAAGGAGCTTATTTCCAAGATAATTGTCACTTAAAGATATGTGTTATTTAACTTGAAGAAAATATGGAAATTTCTACCAAAATGTCTATGACATATGATTCAGTAATCTATATTTTCAGAAAGTAAAAGATGATCAGAAGGGTAATTCCAGATTATTCAAAAGTAATTTTAAAAGTGACATTCTTTACTTTTGGAGGGCACACAGAGGATTAATTAATCATGACCTATTTCCATTTTTCTAACTATAAGTCTACCATGGTTTTCATATTTACTTTTTTGTGTTGTGATTTTCTATATTCATTTCAAATGAATTTCTTCATGGAATTCTAAAAACCACACAAAATATCTAGAGCTTTATACTGTGTGAATTAGGCACAAACCAAGTTCATTTTCACTGACAGAAACCCATTCAAAAAGTTCTTTATTCTTTTTTCTGTCAAAATTCCTTCCTAAAAATGACATTCAGCTGGTTATTTTTATTAGAAAACTATCATATACAAGCTTCGGCCTGCCTGAGTTGATGACCTTGTTGAATAAATGTAATTTTTATTTTCATTTGCTGAATCATTGCTGTTGACTATTGAATGAAATCGTTTTTTGAGTAACCTTTACATTGTATTGCTTTTGCACCCTAGTTTAAAAACAAAGCTTAATTTTTTAAAAGTCCAATAAAATGCATTTTTGATATTTCCACTATAACTTTACAAGGAATTCCTCTCCTCTACCCTATAATAATCACCTCCTGCATTTTTATGATTTAGTTTAACATTATTATTGTAATTTTTTACTGGGTGAGCCCATCAATGTCCTTGGCAGCAAGATTTTGTTACAAGAAATCCAGAAGCCGAGCCTGTAGTTGATTGCAACAATTATAAAATTTCTCTGGATTGAGTTCAGAGCCTTACACTGACATTATGAATGTAACAGAGTCACACTTCTTCATCAGCTTTTCCAAAATACACCATTGGTTTGAGTCCTATAAGCTGTTGCTTAAATGGACATCTATTTTTTGTTCAATGGTTTTGCTTTATAAATATTTCATTTGATTAACATCTGGCTTTGATGGAATCCAGCCAAAATAATTAGAGGTACCTGCCGTAAAAGTGTGATACCTTAGGAAAATCATTAACGTATTTGCATTTCTTCAAAACCTGTGAACGAATTCGTTCTAGACAGGATGTGGTCCTGTGGCGTTAGCTGTAGGGCCAGATGCTATGCTTTTCTCTTTGTTCGAGTACACCTTGAGTGAGAATGTAAAAATCTGAGGAATCTTAACTATTCACTCTTCAAATTACTAAATAAAATGAAATAGACTATGAGAAGCCATTGTACTATTGAATATCAGGAAATACTGAGTTGGGTGTCCAAAAGTCACACTTAAAACCAGGCAATGGTAATAAGCACAGGACGGCTGTGGATACTATGAGATAATGTCTGCTCGTCAGAAATGAATGGTGTTTTTTCTTTTTCCAATCAAGTTCAGTTAATGATGTACTTTATATTTTAATTGTTTCAATTAAGAAATCAATTAAGGAATAAGAGATATTGGCATGCTGTTGGTTTTTAATTGCAGATATACTCAATATTGTATATGAATAAAACTGTGTTTGTTATATCTTGCTCTGGTTCATAGATCCTAGACTGTCATTAGGATAATTTAGTACATGTCACTTCAGTCCTCCGAAAGGAATCATTTCTTCATTTCAGCTCATAACTTAAAATTATAACGTATCAGCCGGAAAAAAAAACCCAACAAAACCTTGGCCCAATTAAGAGAAATTTGATAATGGTAGAAAAGCACATACAGACATGACTGGGAGATGATAAGATTATTTTAATTTTCCCATTTGCACTGGAATTATTTATTTTACAAATCTCCAGATCTTTTATTACTTAAAACCCTCTGCTGAATCATGAAAAGAAGCTTAAGTTAGCAATTTTCCTCTGCAAAATCTAGCTGCTAGCATCTGGTGAACACTTGGATACCTAGTCAGGTCCTATGGAAATAATTATTTTAAGACTCTATTCAACAGGCCTGGGCTTAAAAATCAGCTAGAATCACACTCTGCACATGTATTTTACCCTGGGGGATTTTAAAACCTGGCATTAGCGATGGTCTCAAGGCTTTTTGCAGCAATGAAAATGGGGATTGGGACATAGGCCCTGCAGGCAGGCCGGATACCCCAGTGTCTGCCAATGGCCGCTGTGCTCCGGGACGGCGACTTCCGTCTGCAGTTGGCTTGAGGACCACCCAGGGCCGGGCCGCTGCGCCACCCGCCATTGCTTCGCACACTTACATTTAGACTTGGCGGGCTGAGGAATCAAGAACCAGTGTCCTTGCTCGTGCCCTCCTGTGGCACGCCCGCAGCTGGTTTCTGTCTCTTCACCAGATGTTGCTTCACTTCCAGAACAGCTTCTGAGGGAGAAAAAAGAGGATACTTTTACTCAATTGGAAGACAACAAGAAGCTTGAGTTATTATCAAAGTATATTGTTTTGGGATCAAAGGAAAAATTATATAATAGGACTGTATAAATACATACTTTGATAAAAAATGCTATTATTTACCAAAATGTAAGTGCGCATTTAGAAGATATTAGAGATAATTGTATAGTGATTAGAAGAGAATAATTTTTTGTGTTTCTACGTATGCAAACCCGCACTTACTTATTTTAATTAGATACACTATATAGAGTTTTTGTCCAGATAAGCAATCTATTGTATATCTTTATTGATTTTCATGGTTATATTATGTGTTAAGTTCTCATTCATTTAATTCCCGTTAATACAGATTTGAGATAATTTAGAAAGGATTTGGCATTTGCTACAGAGGAAGCAAATTTATGAGGAAGTAATGCCTAAGGGAGAAAAGTTAGATTTGCTTAAGAAAAGTAGATTTTTCCAGCAACACATTTCCATCTAATTTGCATACAATAGTATTTGAATTAGAAATTGTTCTTTGTTATTTATCAAGTCAGATCTGATAGAAGTTTAATTTGGCAACACTTTCAGCTTTTCATTTGAGCTCTTGTTATAATTTAATTAGTTAAAAATACTTTATAAATCATCTGTAATTTAGACTTTTTACAAATCATATGGGACTTCTCCACATGAACTCGATTTTCAGAAATTTAACTGTGTTTCGGGTAATAGATACTCCCTAACTTATTTTGGTATATTTTGTAGAGACTTGTTTAGGAAATATTCTCTACATTTATTGCTCAAAAAAGATCTAAATAGGGACAACTTCAGACATTTAGAGAAATAAAAAGATTTGAAAGCCATGATTGGTTGGTTAAGAAGTAAGGCAGAATTGGGTATCCAATTTAGAACTTCTGCAATGTGGTATAAGTGTCATATTCTAGAGTAGTACTAGTCAGTAAAACTTTCTGTGATAATGGAAACGTCATATATTTCACATTCAATCTGTTAGCCACTGACCACATAGGACTATTGAGTTCTTGAAAGGTGGTTAGTATGAGTGAGGAACTGAGTTTTTAGTTTTATTTCATTTTAATAAATTTAAATTTAAATATCTACTTGTGGCTAATGGAGAGTATAAATCTAGAGTTTTTCTGTATTCTGTATTTAACATTAAGTGAAGAAGTCCTTGAATGTCTTCTAGCTGCTGAATGTCTATGAAACACGTGTCCCCAGAACATAAGGCCCGGCTCTGACACGTGTACGCAGGCCTGATGACTGGAGGCACCAACACTCTGAACTTTGGCTCGACTCACGGATTTTCAGACACAAGTTTAGGTTCTATAGGTGATTTGAGAACACTTTGTCTCTAGAAAGCCATGGGATCTCAAATGATCTCTAATAATAAAGTTCAATGATGGTACATGGACTCAAGGGCTTGACTTCTCCAGTTCGTTCCTGTATAGTGTGACTGGCCGTTAATAAAGGCATATATGAAGGAGACACTGCACGAACAGCTACCTCCATGAAAAAGAAACTTCAGATTCAGACTGGACAGGAGGATCAGGCTGATAAATACTTCTGTGTCTTTGCCCAAATTCCTCCTCAGTAAATATTCACAGAGCACGGCGATGTGCAAGGCACGATGCATAAATGTGGGGGGAAAATAGAGCCCTGTGCCCTCATGGTGGTTAACTGTATTAGACAATAGGAGTTTTTCCAGTGTCTTCTTCCAAAATTCATTTTTTCCTGGATATGGTGAAAATAAAACAGGAGAAAGATACACAGGCTAGCCAGAAATGCTGAGGATCACTATCGTGTGTGTCGTACACCTCATTCCTTTCACGTCTTCCTGCAGTTTTCACAGTTCCTCACCCACATGGATGACAAAACCAGTTTTTGAAATGCAGCTCTGGAAGCAGAGAAAATAAAAGACCCCAACGACATTTTTAGAACAGGAGATGAGTATCACCATTTAGCATTTACTGAGTGTTTATAACATGTGTAAAAGGAGTTCTTTCCTCTCTAGTAGCCAGAAGAATGTTCTTTAAAATAATTACTACTTTTTTGTTGCTGTAACAGAATAACCCTTTTTTTTCTGTGTCAATTAAAACACTGTAAGAGAGAATGCTACCATCACTGCTTAAAAATAAATCAAATTATTCAATATTCAAACATGATTGCAAGACCTGAAAAGAACTACCAGTTATACAGGCCAAAAGTAGCTCATTGTATTTTAGTTCATTTTGGAAGAGTGAGTCAGAAATGTGGCAAAGTACTAAGCATGAACAGTTTAGTTAGACTTCTTCTTCATCTTTTTTTTTTTTTGCCTTCACGCAGCAACCTGCATAATTAAATGTATGGTTCAACCTACATATTTAGATGAATTTTCAAATGTGTTACTGATGGCAATTTAAGGATTAAAAAGATTAAGAATCAAATTAAATGAATTTAGCTATAGTACATTGTACCTAAAATATCTAAAGACCTTAAAGTCATTTTTCCAAATATATCATTTGATAATGTCCTTGATTTTATAGACAGACACTTTGAAAATAATTTAAAAAAATGAATTAGAAAGCAATGGAAAATATCACAACGAAGAAAGAGATAAAGTTATATACATACTTAAAAACCAGTTGCATATAAAAACATATTAACATATAACAAAATTAAAAGGTAAAGGGGAGTTTGCTTTATTCTTGCCACAATTTTATACCCCATCGAGGGTTTGAAAACATCGCCATAAATTCTTTGATCTTCCCCTGTGTTCTCTCCCACTGAATCTGGGAGGACTGGGGACTGCTTAGACCAAGAGGGCACAGTGGAGATGTCACTCTGTGACCTGTGAGCTTGGCTCATACAAGGCCACAAAGTTGCTGCCTTGTTTCTAAAATACTGTCTTGTGGAGTCCTGGGCCTCTAAGGAGGACGTGTGACTCCCCTGAGACCTCGGTGGAGGAGTGGCCACACGTTGGTGCTCCTGTTGGCAACGCCGGAGGAACCCGGTCTTCCTTCTACCCTCTCCAGGTCACTAAACACGTGAGTCAAGCCATCTGGGGCTCTTGAGAGCAGCCAATCTGCCAGGTGAGTAAGCCGTTAAGAGCAGAAAAAGCAACCAGCCAAGACCATAAAATTATGAGAGAAAAATAAAATGTTTGTTGTTTTAAGCCCCTACATGTTGATGTGGCTTGCTATGCAGCAAGAGGTAACCGGAGCACAGCCTCTTGTATGTAGGATATGTTTACAATGAAAATTTGAAAATTAAATGTGAGATACAGCCTGGGAAGTTATTTGCAAAAATTGATAAAGACAGTCTTTTTCTTTTTTAAAGGACAATCTTAGTATTCTTTTTATATAAAGAGCTCTTATAAATCACTGAGAAAAAAATAGCAACACCATGTAGGAAAATGGACACTTAAGTGAACATAAAATTCACAAAAGAAAAATGAAAAGGCTAAGAAACATGGAAAAAATGTTCAATCTTATTAGTAAGTAAAGGAAATGTGAATTAAATAATAGAGTTAAAAGTTTGGTTATCAAATTGGCAAAGATAAAAAATTATATTTACTGTTGGTTTGGGTTAAGTGGCAGTTTAAATGGCACAAGTTTTCTGGAAAATAAATTGATATTACATGAGTAGAGTTTTAAGAATATCCTATTATTTGATACCACTAGGAATGTAGGAATTCTGCTGAGAAAGTAATCAGAAATGAAGTAAAATAATATATAAAATGTTTATCACAGTTTATTTATAGGAGCAAAAACATAGAAACAAGCTAAATGCCAATCAGTACCATTAAATAAACCATGTATTTTATGTTACAGAACATTATTTTATTATTTAGAATGAAATTTCAAAGATATTTTGTTAGTTCTGATCTAGGGACACCACATTAGAGTAGAAAAATCCTAGGGCTTTAAGTCATACAGACCAAGCTTTGAATGAATCCTGGATTTGCCATTTACTTTTGCTGGATATTTGGAAATTTTATTTATCTCTCTGAGTTTCAGTTTTCATAAAAGAAAAATGGGGCTAAGTATACCAACGGCGGTAGTGATAATTAAGAGATTACGTATGTAAAATAAGCAAAATAGTTTCTCAATACGTGTTGTTTCTTTTCTTACACTCCAAGGACATCATCTGAGCTCCATATCTAAATTCACATCGCTTCCAAATTCGCTCACATTTCTTCGGCTCTGGGCCCCTCTATATATCCCTTTCCACCATAGTCCAGTCTTTACACCTTAGAGAGATCTCAAAAACAAAAGCAAGCAAACACCATCAATTTTCTTGCTTACCATTCTTCAACGGTTCCAATTGCATTAAAAAGTATCTACTCTTGCCCCACTCTCCACACAGCAGATGGGGTGAACTTTGGAAAAGGAAATCAGATTATGCTATTCTCCTGCTTACTCCCCGACCCCCTTGTACCCGATAGCTCCTCGTAGAGCTTAGAACAGACCTAAACTTCTTTTCTGGCTTCCCTGCCTCATATGATTCCTACTTTGCCTACCTCTCGATTTTACCCCTTCTCTCCCTTGCCCTTTATTCTCCAGCCACACTGACCTTCTCCTTATGGAAAACATTATGCTGGGCCCCACCTTCAGGCCTTTGCTGTCCTCTGTCTGGAATGCTCTTCCCCCAGAACCATGCATAGCTGGGCCTTTCGCCACTTAAATCTCAATGTGAATATTGTTTCCTTAGAGAGGTTTCTCTTCATCATCCAATCTGAAGTCAACCACTCATCTCCATGTATCTCTAATCTAATCCTCTTTAGTTGTACTGTAGCAGTTATATCTTCCTTAATTATACATTTTACTCATTTATAATCTGCCTCAACACCAACAGTTCCTCTCTCCCCACCCCCCCTCGAGAGCAGGGAACTTGTTTGTTTTGTTTACTGTAACATCCCTTGCTATGAGAAGTAGACCTGGCACATGGTAGGTGTTCCACAAATATTTGCTGGAAGCATTGGAAATACTTCTTGTACTTCTGCAACATAGCTTAGCAGTGCAAAAGAAACAGCATTTGACATAATTAAAAAAAAAACAGAAATTTTAAATTATATGGGCACTTTTTAAAGCTTTGATGGTTCTGATTAAAGTTAAGTACATTGCTTCAATTTTGAAAAAAAGAAAAAAAACCACAAACAAAATCATAACAGCATAAAATTATTTCAGGAGTGTGATGAGAGCTCCCTTGTCAAATCGGATACTTTTAAAACCCTACCGCCACTCAACAGGCTCCTTGCTTTGAAATGAAGAATACACCCTCCCACCAATATTTTTACTGCTGCAGAGCATGTGATTTATTTACTGGCTGGGGAACAAGTCTTAGTAAAAGATCTCCTTTCAGCACTGAAAGTGTTGAAAACAGGGTTTCTGTTTTGAGGCTGGTTTAATATAAGCCTCTAGAATGCGGAGATGTCCTAAGTACCCCATTGGGTGGATGGCAGTTAAAAGTGTTCCTCTTGTCACTCACTCTGGGGACTGCAGACCCTCCGTGGTTGGGCCTCCATGTCCGGGGATGATCCCAAGATCCTACAGTACTGAGATCCATTTCCATAAAATCCATGGGAAAAATCTGAATTGCTATTTATAGATACGCCATACCATTTCAGAAATTATATAACATTCAGACACTCAGGCGCAAGTTTGGATAAGTATTTCAACATAGTCTGTCCTCACCAGTTTTGAATTTCCTCCACAAAGCAGGCTGGCCACATTCTTATGATTCTTGAAGAGAAAGGAAATACATGTTTATTAAACATGTCTTTTGGGCCAGTCCTGCTAATTGTGTTATCTGTACGGTTTCATTTAATCCTTATAACAGTGCAACAAATGAGTAAAGTCAATGAGAAGACAGATCCTCTTCTTTCACACAATGTGGAAGGTCAGTGAATCAGGAATCAGCAAATGAAGGAACGGCCTATTCTTATCCCACTGACATTATCCCAGGGTTTAGTTCCAAGTTTCTCAACACTGTGTTTTATTTTACAGATTCAGGCAGTTGTGTTGAGCATGGAAAATGTTCATTGATTAATAATGCTATTAAATTGGGCATCTGAGTTACTTAAAACTGTGCATCTGAATTACTTAAAAATGCCAGGAATTAGAAAAAGACAATTGGGTGAGGCAATCTGAGGTTTCTGGAAGCTATTTTTTCTCTCTTTTTTTTAAATTTCAAGTCATTTTAATTAACATATAGTGTATTATTAGTTTCAGAGGTAGAGTTTAGTGATTCATCAGTTGCATATAACAGCCAGTGCTCATTCCATCAAATGCCCTTCTTAACGCCCATCACCCAGTTACCCCAATCCCCCATGCTTCTCCCTTCCAGCACCCTCAGTTTTTTTCCTATAGTTAAGAGTCTCCTATGGTTTGTCTCCCTTTCTGGTTTCATCTGGAAACTACTTTTATCTTCTCATAGAGTAGTGTATCTGATTTGGTTTCATTAATAATGTTTGGGGAACTGGAGGGAGGGGTATAAAGGCCCATTTCCTTTTCTCCCCTGCATCCAAAGGAACAACTTCATCCTTCAGCTGATTTTTACAGAAACTTAAGGTTGCACTGCCTAAGATAAAAACTAGGAATGAGAATTCTATTTTTACTAAAATAAGATCAATTATGAATTATCAACAAAGTCCTGACAAATTGGAAAGGAGAAAAAACCATCTCCTGAGATTGTACTAAGCCACTTTTTAAGGTCTGGGTTGCGAGATCACTGGCCTTCTTTTAAGTACATTATGGTTAGAGAGACATTGAGTTTTCCTTTATAAGATCCACGTCATGATCACACAGTTCAAAGAAGCCAAGTCTAAATGATCTGGTAGACGAAAGGATGGAAAAGATCTAAATAGCTAAAGAGTATCTGAAATCTTTGGGGTCTATTAGTTTGGAATCAGAAAAGTAGAAGTGAGAAATTAATTAACACTTCAATATATGAATAAGTTTGAGAAATAGTGACTAGTTCAGAGAACTGGAGGGCTGCAGCTTCATGGGTTGAAATCTAGAATTAGGCCCTCATCATACAATTTAAGAAGTGATATTCGAGAGAAAATGGTCTATGATATTTTCATTCTAGGTGCATCTTTCTAACACTTTTGCAATAGATAGAAATATATGAAATGCTTCCCAGAAGTTCCTCATCCATGCCAAGAGATTATAGCTCTTTTCAAATGAAGCCATTGGCTGCATCTTCAGACAGGATAAATCATGGTGATTCAAGGTGTGGTCATGTATGAAGTACATATAGGAGCTCTCCTAGCTTGAAGTCTCCTTTTGGTTATCCAGCTATTTGGCACTGTAGGGCGCTGCAGAAATTGAACCAAAAGATACAAAGTAAGTGGATTCCTTTGTTTGGGCTATGTGATGACATCCTTGGATTCAATCATCTTGTCATTTGCATTATTGTCCATTCATATGTTTATTTATGCAATTGACTAATTGATAAATTAAACATCATGCCTCATCAAATTGACCTGTGAAGCAATTTGTTTTGGGTAAGTTTAAAAAAAATACCTTGGGTAAATAAAATTTGACTTTATCTTACCTCTAGTTAAAAGTTGATTTATTCTTTTTTTTTTTTAAAGATTTTATTTATTTGAGAGAGAGAGAGTATGAGCAGGGAAGGGGCAGCGAGGGAGAGGGCGAAGCAGACTTCCTGCCAACCTGGGAGCCTGACATGAGGCTGGATCCCAGGACTCTGAGATCAGGATCTTAGCCAAAAGTAGATGCTTAACCGACTAAGCCACCCAGGTGTCCCGAAATTTGATTTATTCTTTTTTTTTAAGATTTTATTTATTTATTTGAGAGAGAGAGAGTGAGTAAGAGAGAGAGCACAAGTGGGAGGAGGGGCAGAGGGAGAGGGAGAAGCAGACTCCCTGCTGAGCAGGGAGCCCGATGTGGGGCTTTCTCCCAGGTCCCTGGAATCATGACCTAAGCTGAAGGCAGACGTATGTATAGCCGACTGAGCCACCCAGACACCCCAAAAGTTGATTTATTCTTGTGTAAGACTAATTGATGATACTGATTAGGTAACAGCCAACTAATTAAAATCATGCCCTAAAATAATCACTTCATGTACCTTTGAAATAAGTCTGTCTTTCTAGTCACTTGTCTTGTAGAATAACTATGATCCAAACTATGGTAGGAGGAAGCAGGAAGGAAAAGTAGATGCTGTGTGTGTCTGGGATATGATTGAGGTTCTGAAACACTCCAGAACCTTCATAGGAAAAATAGGATGAGAACCAGATTCTCTCCAGACATCAGGATGTGGCTGAGCTCCATTTTTAGTGGAAAGATATTTACTTCCATGTTCTAGATGATAGGTTATTTTTGCACTTGACTGTGATGGGTCCCCTAACCCTATAACAATCAAACTATATTGCTCATAATCTAAGGTCAAATTTGGTTTCCAAGGGGGAACCTCTTTAAAAAAATTACTCTGAAGGAAGCCATCACTCAGTAATAATACTAGCAGCTATTACCTACTGAGGATGTCTTATGTGGCAGGCTCTGTGCTAAGTATATTTTACAGATATATTACATCACTTAATCCTTACCATGTTCCTACTATAAAGCAATCTTTTTATATTTAAGATTGTTTAAATGTTAAATTAACTCACACATACACACATTTTGAAGATAGAGTATATTTTGTTCCCTTCTCCCTCCCCAGCCCACAGCAAGTGTGCCTAAAAATAATTGGTGCCTAGAAAATATTTGTTGAATTAAATGAAATGTCATTTCCTGTGCTTCCCCTGAGGGAAGGGTTTTCATCAATCATTTTGCCCTTTGATGTAACTTTGAGACTCTTAGGAATGAATAGGCACTGGAAATTTTTAACCCAACTAAGAATCGTGGATAGTGTGGTCTCTGTCCTCTCGGGTCGGTGAGGAAGACTGGTGTAAAGTAAGGCTGGAGGGGGGTTGTACAAGGATTGGTAGGAAGGAGGAATTATTAACGATGGTGAAAATGACTGTTGTTCTTTCTGGGCTGTAAACAAAGAAATAAGAAGGCCAAGATACTATATGAACTTGATAGTCTTCCGTGGAGTGTCAGATAGAGTAACTTCCTGTGGCAGTGGGCACTGACAGATGATACCTGAGCTGAACCCCAGCAAGACTGGGATTATGCACCAAGGGAAAGGAGCACCATGATGGAGGGCAAGCTTCCATATAAACACAGTCTTGTTTCTGTGCGTTTCAGGTCCCGACTTAATAGATTGTCCACTTGTTGATTGGACCTTTGTCCACACTGCTCAGTGTGGTCCCTGAGACCCATTATGATGTTAGTGTACTGCATATGGGAGGACTGTGAGATGACCCAGACTCTTTGAACTGAGTCCTCTCTCTCCAACTTCGATTATTTCATGACGTTTTAAATTTTACCATTATTTTTTGGAGCATCTGGTCCTGCCAGGAACCATCATCGTCAAGCACAGTCACACGGGGTCCACCCGTGTGTGCACGCGCAGCGTTGTGCAAAGCAAATTAAACAGACTTCATTCCTTGCCTCCAGGAGCTCACAATAAAAACCAGACAATAGATGTGGTTGACACAATGGGGCAAACAGACGCACAGCTGTATAAACAGACAAGTACAACAAATGAGAGAATTTTAGTATGAACTGTGACTGCAAGTGCTGTTTGTGCGCTGGAAATAAGGGGAAATTCTGCAAGTTGCAGAGAACTTGCTGGAGCCTTTGTGAGGGTAAGGAGGAGAGGGTGACAGTAGTGGTGAAATCATTTGCTCATCTGTTTCTTTCAATTAGGAGGGAAGGAAGTTTTCTTCTGGAGTGTAGGGAGAGGTTTTTTTCCTTCAAAAGTGTTTACTCCAGGGGCACATATATTGCTACTTAGGCTAGTTTCTTCTAAGAGATTTGGTTGTAACCAGACTAAAGAAGAAAAATAAAAATGTATTAAGCAGGCATAGACTGCCAGAGAGATTTCATAAACCTTTTTTCCACTGAAAACCAGATTAAAAAGAAAATAAAAGCCAGAATATATTATTATTGTACATTCCACTTATAACCAACTAGCATAGGCCAATTGATTTTTCCAAGGAAATGATTACTTTGGGTGAGTTTTTTGTTTTTTAAGGAACAACATTTCTTGCCATTGTCTAGCATTTACTGTCTCTGACATCGTAAACATTGTCAGGAGTTAATCTGGATTTACAGAATCCAGCTGAAAGCGAATTCCAGGCAGGTTTCTACCTCAACCACCCTGGGCTGATAGGTATCTCTCTTTTCTTAAATGTATCCAGATAGGGAATTTGAAAACCTCCCCAGGAATCTTTTCCAGGGTTCATAAAATCTTCATTGCCAATAAGATCTTTCCATCTAACTTAAATTCCTTTGGTTGTAATTTAAATTCATTTCCTCTTCTTCTTTCCTCCTTAGGGAGGAGAGTACTACCCCCAGTAGCCATTCCTCTAAACACAGCTGTTGAATACACACCTCAGGCTTCCTTCCTGGACATAAAGGAGTTACATTTCAGATGTCCTCTATTTATGTCCTTTTTTTACATTGGCTTCTGTTTTCTCAAGGTAAGATAATCTGCTACGATCCCTTAACATTGTGAATTTCCATAGTTGATTTCCTGAGGTTCATTCTACAAATATTAACATGTGAAGTTGTCCCATTTCTGTAGTTCCAATCAGATCTTATGTATTAGGTCATGAAAACCTAAAAGAACATTGGAATTTATATTGTATGCTTTCTTGGAAAGGAAGGAGATGATAGTCTCAATCTATTCATGGCCACTTCCTAGCCCTTAGCACCTCAGGCAAGCAATTTACCTCTAGATATCATAATGCAGGGAATGCCTTGCTTTTCACAACTATAAAATGAGATGAACAAAATAATTTTAAAGTCTTAATCACCTTAATGTTAAAAACGTCTATAATTATGTTATAAGCAGTTCTCTGGCCAAAAAAAAAAGAGAGCTATTCCCCCTTAACTACCATTATTTTTATTCACAGTGACCAATGTGCATCATCCTGTTACTGATTTCTCAAGCAAGAACCTCTAATTTCTATTCAAAATTTTTTTATTAAGGTATTACTTACATATGTCAATACAAGTCCTCTTGGGTATCTACTCCTGCTTATATGATACACTAATGTCAAAGGATACAAGTTTTTGCCTGTGATTAATCATTTTTCAGTTTATTACCTAAATGTTTTTGCAAGGCCACTGATATTATATATGGGTATTTTTATTAAATAGCTTTCAGTACACTGGAAAGGAGTCTGTAATTCTCCATCTTTATCCGCATGGATATATTCTCCCATCTTTTATGCCCTGCGATCTTTTAAAGCACACAGAAACAAAATGAGCATTTTGAGAATACGATGACACATAAAGTTCCCTTTAAAAGATAATTCCTTTATTTCAAACACTTAAAGAGTATGGATTTTTTTTTAATCATATTATTGAAAGAATTCTCAAAAGTAGGACATAGAAAAATTCCATGGCAGAAATATTTTGGGGGCGGATCTCTTTCTCCAGTGATTATATACTGAGTGATCAATTTTCACTTCATTTCCTTTTAAACTTTTGCTGAACTTTGAATTAAGCATCCGAAGGGACATCAGGGTTAGCCGTATCACCTCCTTCAGTTAAAAAACCCCAGTGTCTGCTGAAATGTTCTCAGGGATTTTATACTAAAGGTGGCTATTTTCTTCTGTTCTTATGCCTTTTCATGCATCAGCCTGGCCTTCCCTTGCCACCTCTCTGGTCGACACACCTTACTTTTCTGTCTTTTCTATGTGACTTGAAAAATGTTCTTCATCAAACCTAATGGCTAATTAAACAGGGGAAGTCTGAATTTTATCATATTCCAGATATCAAATGGGATGAATGAAATTGTACGAATTTGAGCCAAACTTTCTATTATAAGATTGTTAGCCATTTATTGCCTACCTCAAAAAACACATCTACCTGAGTTTTAAGCCACTGCCTTCCCCGCCCTCTGGGCCTCACTGAGCTCCTCTGCTCAGGCCTCTCTCAGCCCTGACCCCCTAGGCTGTGGTGGTGGCTTTTGTAGGAACGGAGCACAAAGCAAGTGCCCTGGACTCACTGGCTGGCTGACTGGTCTGCTTAGCAATCAGCTGACACCTCTAATGGTTCTTCTCATGTTTTGTCCTGTCTTGCACCACATAGCTGAGGATACTTGCCCCTGAGTGACATTTGTACTTTCGACCAGTAGAACCAGTAGGCGTGCCTCCTGGCTTGGTGTTGGTGTTGGTGGTGAGCAAGGGGAATGGCACGCTTGAGCTCCCCTATCTTCAGTTCTACTCCCTAAATTCTGAATGGTTTAGAGAATGCTCTCCACCACTCCTTTCATCTTGTCATTCCTTTCTTTACCTCCAGTTCCCCACCCTCGCCCCTCCTGTGTCTCCCACCCCTCATTCCTCTCACCACCCTGAAATCAAAGCAAAATAGTGAGGGGGAAGTGGGGCTCAGAGAATCATCAGGAGGGTCTTTCCCCTTATTTTTTTTGGTTCTTTAAATGTTCTCACTATCCTTTTTTTTTTTTTTTAAGATTTTATTTATTTATTTGAGAGAGAGCAGGCACTCAAGAGAGCACAAGCAGGGGAGGGGCAGAGGGAGAGGGAGAAGCAGGCTCCTGGCTCAGCAGGGACCCAGGGATCATGACCTGAGGGGAAGGCAGACACTTAACTGCTTAACCGACTGAGCCACCCAGGTGGTCTTCCTCACCGTGCTTCTAAGGTCATGTCTTAAGTGATATTTCCACCCCCCTCCTCAGTTTTTAATTCCAGAAACAAAACTTGCCTTTTCTTAGCCCATAGTTCAGTACTAGATTCCAGTTTTGAACATGTGTCCTGTTCTTTAATTTTCCTGAGACACTAACCAGCAAGCAGCTCATTCTTCAATGATAAACCAATTCACATATGGTGTGGGGTGATGGAAAACATTGTTTTAATCTAGGCTATCTCAGATATTTACGCCAATTTATATGATTCATTTACATGAAAGGCTGCTTTTGGGTGAATATAATTCCCTTGAAATCTCCTGCTGAAGATCTATACATCATTATTTCTATGTAACATTGTCACCTTGAATTCTGATAAAGAGAAATTCAGGTTGGCTGGAGGACTACTTAAGAAGTCCTCTAGAGTAATGCAGTATTCAGCACATTAAAACCTGGCATCAAGAACATGTTAAATAAAAGGTATATAGGATTCTGGAGCTTTTTTATTCCACATCTTGACAGTCACCTTCTTCCCTGAAAATTCTCCACTGTCATTTAATACTACAAGATAATATAAAACACACTCATTCTGAGGCTGGGTCAACCACAAACAATTAAGTCACTACCTGTGCTGTAAACTTAGCACAGAGAGATCAACTGACTGAATCATAAAGGGTATTAGCGACAAGTTCTATGACACAACCAATAGATCCAATTGGATCTACTCTTGATAGGAACTGCCAACATTTTAAGAGTTGAGATAGTTTTGGTCTTAAGACCTCTGTCACAATGATGGGAAAAAATAGGCCTGGGTCTGAAAACCGTAAATGATTATAATTCTAGCAATGTGGACTCACAAATGTGCAAATATGCAAATGAATGCCAAAGTGAATCTAGCTCAGAGCAGCTGTTAGAACTCTGAGAACTCAGAGAGAGGGAGAAAGTCACCAGTGACAATTCTAAAGCCCCCTGAAGCGGTCCCATGGCCATTGGAACAAGTCCACATCCCTGGTACTATGCTCAGTGCCCTGCTGCCCTCTGCAGCGTCCTTCCTCCTCTCTCCCCTCTCACTGCATCTCTACTGAGTTACATACAGTTAAAGAAAGTGACCCATTCACTCTCTCACCTTCTGGACTGACCACAGGCTGCTGCAGCAGCTTCCCCCACACCTGCAATTTTGCTTTCCTGGATTTCAATTACCCAAGGTCAACTGCAGCACAGAAGCAAATGATCCTTCTGACGTGGGTGGCCAGAAGGTCAACAGTAGCCTAACGGTACCTTACAACACTTGCGTCATTCACCACACTTCATCTTGTCATGTAGGCGTTTGGTCATCTCCATCATCACAAGAAGAAGGGTGAGTGAGGATAGTACAGCAAGATATTTTGAGAGAGACCACATTCATGTAACTTTTATTACAATGTATTCTTATAATTGCTCTATGTTATTATTAGTTATTATTGTTAATCTCTCACTGTGCCAAATTTATAAATTAAACTTTATCATAGGTATGTATGTATGGGAAAAAGCATGGTATACAGAGGGTTCAATGCTATCCACCATTTCAGGCATCCACTGAGGGTCTTGGAACATATCCCTCTTGGATAAGGGGGGGCTGCTGCACTTCTAATTTAACAGACTAATTCTTCTTACTCACCTTTTACATGTCTGTATGGATGTCATTTCCTTCAGAAAACCTTGTTTGCCCCCTTGAGTTTAAATTAGGTATTCCTTATACCTCCACCCAAATGTCCTGTATTACCTTATCAGAGTGCTCACCCTATATAAGAATTGTCTGTTGACTTCTCTGTCTGCCTTTCATGTCCCCCACCTTTCTCTGCACCAGACCTGAAGTTTAGGCCTCTGTCTTGCTCAGTATTGTATTCTGAGAGGCTACCATATTATAAGGCTTTCGTGAGCAGTAAATGAAACCACTCATCCATTTAATGACTATTAGCCCAGTGCCTACTGTGGGCTAGGTTCTCCTGTTGGTGTTGGAATGTATCAATGAAAGCACTCATAAACTTTTACAAATTTTATATCTGATAAATAAATAAATAAATAAATATATATATAAATTGCTCAGCACAGTGTCTGACATTGTATTTAATACTAATAATGATAAATAAAATTTACTGAGTGCTTACTATGTGCTACACACTTATTTAAGTGTTTTTTCATGCATTACCTAATTTTAATCCTTACAACAAATCTCTGAATTAGTACTATTATTATTCCTACTTAATAGGTGAGGAATGTAAAGTACAGAAATGTTAAAAAAAAAAGGGGGGGGTGCCTGGGTGGTGCAGTCGTTAAGCGTCTGCCTTCCGCTCAGGGCGTGATCCCAGCGTTGTGGGATCGAGCCCCCCGTCAGGCTCCTCCGCTGGGAGCCTGCTTCTTCCTTTTCCACTCCCCCTGCTTGTGTTCCCTCTCTCGCTGCCTGTCTCTGTCAAATAAATAAATAAAATCTAAAAAAACCCAAAACAACAAAAAAAGAAATGTTAAGTAACCTGCCCACACAGTTACCAAGTCACAGACCCAGAATTCAAACTAAGACTGTTTGACTCTTGCACTTTGGCTCTTAACTTTTAATTATATTTATTTAGTACTTGATATTCTATTATTACTATCATTATTATTATCATGAGGCACTCAGTAAATACATACTAAATAAAAAGAAGCTGGGATAGGAAACCTTTTCCTGAGATGGGTCTGATGCTCCTTCATGCTTGCATAATGAAGCGGTGGCTTTCCAGTGTGAATGAGTATGCTTTGTTTGTTTGTTTGTTTGCTTTTACTAATTTTGGCTCATAGAGATCCATTTTATTCATCTTCCAACACATGGATTCAATAAAGTTTTTCTTACCCCACAAAAAAAGGTGTGAAGGGCAAGACTTATTGCCAGAAATTGATGATGCAGAAGTGGACCCCTCCTTTAGAAACAACTATCAGTCTCTTTTGCAGTCTCAAGTGGATTTTCTCTACATTTCAAAAAAAAGACTGTAGGATGGGATTACAAGTAGCCTTTCTGCTGTCCTTCCCTACCCTCCCTAATTGATTGTAATTACTTCAAAACGTCAATCAAATTTAGCTGTTTTAAGTTTATCGAGAATGGTTACTGAAACAAGAAAATGTTTGTTCTTCTCTCTGCCCCTTTGCCCAATCAACTGAATATTAATTGAGTACTACTATGAGCATTCATCTCAGCATTCTGCTCCACTGCAATTAGATAAGCCTAAGCCATGGTACTTGTCTTGGAGGGGGGCTGCCAGTCTAATGGGGAAGATAAGATGTACACAAGAAACAATGGGGGAGGATGTCCTACACAGTAGATAACTGTGTTCTCAGTTGTGTGGACTCATCTTGGAGACTGTAGGAGTCAGAAGAGAGGAAGATTCATGAAAGCCAGAGAAATGAAATATATTGGGGAGGAGGTGGGAAACTGGGTTTTGCGGAATGAATAGGAGTTGTATAAACAGAGAAGAAAAGGGAGGTCATTATGCATACAGGGAAAGATTTGGCGATGGAATAAATATTTGTCGGAACATTAAGACAATGGTCTGGCTAGAAGAGCAGAATATTCTGGAGGTTGATGAACAACATGTGTCCATGTTGTGAAGGGTATCCTCGAATAACAAGCAGAGGAATAATAAAATATTTAGAGCTAGATGAGCCCTTGGAGAGTATCTGAATTGGGTAATTCCACTGATACAAATGATCTAGCCTCAAATTTATCACTGATTTGTAATACCGGGCAAGTCAAACTCTCTGAAAGATTATCATTCGGTTAAAAAAGTAGGAGAGGTTTCCAGTTATAAACCTAACTGGGACTTGGTCTTCTGATATTAGCTCACCACTAAGTTGCATGATCTTGTGAAAGTTGCTTATCTTTGTGGGGCTTCAGTTTCTACATCCGTAGCTAATAGGTATTGAACCATTTGATTCCTACTGACATTCTGAACTGTAAGATTCATGACTTCGTGATTCCTTTTGCATTTTTGCACTTATATGATCTTTCATGATGGATGAACTGGGATAGATTTTCGGACTAAACTCATTTAATAGTTAGAGTGTCTCTTAAACCGATTGTTCTAAGTAGCATATTGGATGTGTTATGACTTTGTGCGGCCATGAAAAGTAAAGTCATAATATCAGAGATTTTAAGGCTAAAATAAGCCTTGCCAGACATAGGCTGAAATGGAAAATCATATTCAGTCAGCTCCTACCTTTACATAAATGGAGCGATGTAGTGATAATCCATAATATATGCTATTTACTGAATGCTTATTTTGTGCTAGGAATTTTACACGTGATATATATAATTTATATAATAACTGTTCATGTAAATATTGTCTTTTATTTATTACGCAAAACAGAGGTTTGATGATTTTCCCAAAGTTACTTAACTCATTGGTAGCAATTTGTTCTCACATAAACCTCTGCATTTTTCTTTCTGCTCAGTGAAGTTAGATTAAGGGGCATACATTACTAAAAACTATGTTTTTACATACTACAAATTTGAAGTATATAGGAAAGATGAAAGAATTAGGCCCCTTAGAAATAATTAGGAGTTTGAATTCCCTTTATATTTAGGCCAGAGAGTCAAATACCATGGCTGGAATTTAAAAGTGACTGAATAATCTTATGACTAATAATAGCATTTGTGGTCATGAGGATTGAGACAAAAAAGGAGCAAACAGTAAGCCTTAAGGTCAAACATTCAGCACCAAGGGGTTAGCAAAATACTCTTTTTCCTAAGTTCAAACGTCATGCAAAGCAATGCTGAGGACTGACTGCAATTGTGGCTTATGCCTTTAAGAGGTCTTCTGAGGAGGGGGGGTCATGAGTCATCTGATATGTCAGAAAGGCTACTTCTTACATTTTCTGTCTGGGCTCCTTTTTTCCCCAACATTGTTGACAAGGTATGCAGATTGAAATTCTATTTAATAAGCTTTCTTTTGGGGGGCACGTTTTACAGAGTGCATATAAAAATTCCACTGTCAGTATTATTAAATGGCTCTAGGTATTATCTTCATGGAGTCAATGATTTTGCATTTTGGTTCTAATCATTCTGATGGAATGTTTGTCTTAGAAGTAATTTTTTCCAGTGCAACTCCCTGGGTGCTTATTCAAGATGCTGGTCTGATGGATGAACTTTTGCTGGCTGAAGGAATTCAGATAAGCAGGGTGCTCCCAACCAACATGAGAATTGAGAACGCTCTCAGAGAAGTCTTTTGCCTACATGCACACACCAATCGGTTGCAGTTAATAAGTCTACCAGAGAACTATTACCATACACTGTACCAAGTTACTTCTGGCCTAAATTTACCAACCTCTGTATGTGCCAGAGTGTGGTAAAGTGAGATGTGGCACACCAGGATTTAATTTAGATTCAAATGGGTATCACATAGTAAGGAGTTTACAGACTACAAATTCTTCCACCCTTAGAAGAAAGGGGTTATGCTAGTATAATGGGTAATTATTTTAATAAAGGCAATCTGAGAAGTGCCCCCAGAGTGAATGCATAAGACATTTTATATTCTCTCTTAGACTACATGAAATATGGAAATATAATACACTGTTCAGAGACTCAGTCTCTGGGAGTCTCTTAGGCTTTGTGGATTGGTTTAGAGAAAAAATATTTCCGGTCCTCACCCAACGCCACTTTTAACATTCCCACTTACTAATGACTCAGTCAAATTGCTTCTTTCAAGGAGCAAAGGAGGACTGCAAAATCAGAATGCCACCCTTTGTTTATTTTCTCAGATCCCAAGAAAAAATTATTTTCTCTTTGCTGACAGTTTATGTAGCTCTAGCCACGACAAGTCTTTGCTTGTTCTGAGATACATGCAGAAAAGGGTTGCATTGGAAGGCTTTCATTACAGATACCAACTGCTGGAAGCATAAATAACCTCTTAGCATTTCAAGACAACATGGAATAAAGGGGAGAAAAGTTAACAGGACTCATTCTACCTATCCGGCTTAGGATTTTTTTTTTTTTAATTTATTTATTCGACAGAGATAGAGACAGCCAGCGAGAGAGGGAACACAAGCAGGGGGAGTGGGAGAGGAAGAAGCAGGCTCATAGCAGAGGAGCCTGATGTGGGGCTCGATCCCATAACGCCGGGATCACGCCCTGAGCCGAAGGCAGACGCCCAACCGCTGTGCCACCCAGGCGCCCCCCGGCTTAGGATTTTTTGATGGGGAGTCATGAAATGGCATTACCACCTACCCAATGGCATAAGCCCAGTACTTCAGAGTCATCCTGGATTCTCTTCTTGCCTCATCTCCTATATCTAAATCATGGTAAACCTGTCAGCATCTTCAAATATATCACTAATATATTCATCTCTTACTGTCTCTACTACTTGTCCAAGCTACTATCATTTCTCATTTGTTTACTCTAATAGTCTCTTAGATGTTCTTTCTACAATTCTTGTACCCCTATCCCATCTGACCTCTCATTCTCCACCTAGTAGCCATATGAATTCATTAAAATTATAAATTAGATTATATTATTCCTCTACTGCCAACCTTCCTATGGCTTTTTGATGCACTTAGAATAAAACATAAACTCCCCCTAGCCTAAAAAGCCCTATATGAACCTCCAGCTCCATCTTACACCCAACTCAACTGTGTTCATTTTCCTATAACCATGATGACCTTCTTGCTGTTCCCATAAATCACAAAACTTATTGCTGTCCCCAAGAACTTTGAATTTATAATTCCTTTGGCCTGTAATTTCCAACTTTCAAAATTTTAAATGATTCAAGTCTGAACCCAAATGTCATTTCCATAAAGGGACATTCCCTATGTAAAGAGGCTCCTTCTCCCCCACATCATTCTCTATAGTATTCCCTTTATTTACTCTTCATGGCACTTGTTTATTTAATTGAAAATAATTTGTTTATTTAATTGTTTTCTTGTTTACTGTCTCTCTACTAGACTATGAGCTACTTTAGAGAATGAACTTAGCCTGTCTTATTCTTTCTTGTACTCCCAGCGCCTAAAATCATGCCTTAAATATTTGTTGAATGAATGAATGGGTGGATGAAGGGAGAGATGAATGACAGGCAGATGGATGGAAATAGATCCCTGGGACTGTGGCCAACAAACATAAAGGAAGCTGCTCACAGGTGGCCAGTAAGATGCAGAAGTGTATTTAAGTTGTAATAGCCCCAGAACAAAGGTCAGTTCCTCAGATAGATTCTATTTCATCATTACGTCTGTGGAAATTTTGGGAAGCACTAGATGCCTACACCAAGAGCTCCATGAGTCATTTGTTTCCTTGAGAATCTGGAAACTTTATGAGATTGGCTTTAGAAAGTGCTTCTTTCTAGCCAGCTGGTCCTAATGCTTACGCTTTACTCTCATAATGGAGGGTGCCCTTGGGGGAAATAGAATGTCATGACTTTGAGGTGGGTCAAGTTTTAGGAAGTCAAGTAGAGCACTAACTCAAAAACAGATGGTCTGGATATGAAAAAGAATAGAGCCACTTGCATTACAGCCACAATTGTGTGGTGGTGGTCCCTGTACCGTGAGTCATCAATACATGTGTTTTTAGACACGTTGAGAGAGAGATGTCAAGGGCTCTCATTTAAAATGTGAAAGTCTGAAATTGTCATTCAAATATATCTATGGATAGACTTCCCGTTGGATGTGTTTTCCATTTGCCCGATTTTAAGTGTTAACCTGGAGAAACGTCCAGACTGCCTTTTCTCCTCCCCTCCCATCAGAGCCACAAGCTCCTGGCGTTCTGTTTTTATGTAGGAAACCAGATTAAGTAAAACAGCTTCTCTCCATAAGACAAATCCTCTGGTGGCCAGTCTGGGGCAAGCTGTCTCCTCCTGTGCAACTACACACTCTGTATTTGAATAGAACACTGTTAACATTTCTTTTAATTGTATTTTCTTCACAAATCTATTCCAAGAGTTTGTAATACTCTTAAACGGTAAGCCAAGGGGATTATGGCGGCAACTTTATTCAAACAATACCACTGCTCCTTGAGAGAGGGATTAAACAGGGCTTCCAGGCGGCCGTCTGGCAGGGTACTTAGCTCTCAAGAGGTTGCCCAGTGCCCAGGATCAACAACCGAAAGAATGCTTTAGAGAGAAGGTACTGAAGGTCTTAACTGATGCAGGACTCAAGTAACCCTGCTGTAAGAGTTTACAGCTTTCTTCCATAGAAACTTGTGGATTCTCTCCTTTAGGGAGCATCTGGCATTTAGCAAGTTCAGGGGACAGCAAAAAAAGCAGAAATATGTCTGCTCTAATTCCATCTTAAAGCTTAAACAGGCTGAACAAGGGGCATGAGGAGACTTTGAATTTTGGAAGGTGGGAGGGATCACTCTTGGTTAAGTTCAGTGTACTTCATGATATCCATTCTGGCCCTCTCCCTACTGGTTGTGTGAACTTGGTCAAGTTAATTGAATTTTTCTTTTTTTTTTTTTAAAGATTTTTTATTTATTTATTCGACAGAGATAGAGACAGCCAGCGAGAGAGGGAACACAAGCAGGGGGAGTGGGAGAGGAAGAAGCAGGCTCACAGCGGAGGAGCCTGATGTGGGGCTCGATCCCACAACGCCAGGATCACGCCCTGAGCCAAAGGCAGACGCTCAACCGCTGTGCCACCCACGCGCCCCTAATTGAATTTTTCTTATCCTCAGTTTCCTTATCTGCAACATGGGGACAATAATAAGTAACTCTCAATGATGTAATCAGAACTAAGTGAAATAAAGTTTACAAAGCACACAGCGGAGGCCTGGCACAAAACAAGGACTCTATGAGTGTGAGCTGCTATTATCAAAGTGTTTTTTTTCTTTAAGATTTTATTTATTTATTTGACAGAGAGAGAGAGAGACAGCCAGAGAGAGAGAGGGAACACAAGCAGGAGGAGTGGGAGAGGAAGAAGCAGGCTCCCAGCAGAGCAGGGATCACACCCTGAGCCGAAGGCAGATGCTTAATGACTGAGTCACCCAGGTGCCCCAATCAAAGTTTTTATTTCTATTTTCTCCCTTGTTCAGGTTAGACAAGTTGTTCTCAGTACTGCTAGAACTTTTCTTTCTCAACATCTGAGACACAAAGGCATTCGGTGGCTCCTATTGGGGTGACTGACTGTCCCAGTTTGCCTGGGACTGAGGAGTTCCCAGGGACACTGGACCTTCAGTGCCAAAACCAGGAGAGACCAGGGCAAACTGGGCTGGGCAATCACTACCTTTGGAAAGGTCCCACGCCAGATTCCCAGTTCTGTGAGGTCTTCCTTAGGCTAGGCAATGCTTAAAAAAACAGTCACTCATGATGCTCTTTGAAATTCACCTTGTTTCTGGAAAATCTTTAGATCTTTTCCCTTACATCATCTCTGCAGACATGGGGCTACAGGCAGTGCTGTGTTTCACAGGCCAAGGGAGAGCGGGGTTCTCTACGCATCTTCAGCGGCTTGTTTTTCAATTCAGGGCTTATAAATCAAGGGCCCGGATGTCCGGCAGGCTGGGAGGTGGACCATGGAAAGGAATCAGGATAAACTGAAATGACTTTTGCCATTGGCTTGGCCAGTACACCTTGCCAAGAGGTTTTTCCCTCAATTTGAAAAAGATCAGTGTTATAAGGGGAAATGTACTCCATATGTTGCTCATGCCTTTTCCCTCAATTCACAAAAATGCCATCTTCTTAGAGAGGTAGAGTTTCCAGGAATTGTTTGGAATCTTTTTCCTCAAAGAAAGTACCACTCCAATAGTCACAAATAGCTCAGTATTTCCTCACGGTTCTAGGTGGGAATAATAAACCTGATTTTGGTTTCTGCCCCAATGGCCCTAAGAGCATTCTCTCCTAACCTTTTAAAATCTATTATTCCAAAGTATAATTTTGTCCCTTTCCAAAGAGTACAGATTTTCTGTTTTGTTCAACTCCAAGTTTACCTGAATTTAATAGAGGTCAACAAAAACCTGACAGGTTCAAGTATTTTTATTAGTGGAAAGAGAAGTCACAAACCAAGAACATTACTTCTATTTATTGATAGCATTAAATGCTGTTTTGTTTTGTTTTGTTTTTAACCAGTCTTAGTTTGGAAGCATAAATCATCATTAGGGAGATAGATAGGTAGGACATATCTCCCTCGTTTGCTTATTTTTTTCCCTAAAAAAGATTCTGCTAATAAAGAACCATTCTGACAAAACAGATGAACATCGGAGGCAGGGTAGGTGGGTGTATGGGGTAGGAGAGGCAAACCAGAAAACAGACTCTTAACTATAGAGAACAAACTGATGGTTACCAGAGGGGAAATGGGTGGGGGGATGGGGGACATAGGTGATGGGGATTAAGGCGGGCACTGTGATGAGCACCAGTGTTGTATGGAAATGTCGAATTACTATATCATACACCTGAAACTAACATTACACTGTATGATAACTAACTGAAATCTAAATAAAGACTTGAAAAAAAAAAAAAAGAACCATTCTCCTTGGCTTAATCTTTTAATTTTTCTCTAGCCCGTATTCTGTCCCTCTGCTTTGAAAAGTAAAATTCACCTGTTTTTCTGTGACCCCACCAATTGCCTCTGAGCTCTGATGTGGTTCAGTTTGTCCATGGTCTGAGGACCAGACAGGCCTGAAATCCTTTGTGGTTTATCAGTAAGGGGCCTCACCCCCACATCCCCCAGGTATTAGGTCACCTCCACTTGTTTGTCTGGCCAGAACTGGCTTCCTTTTCTGAGACTGGAAGCCAGATTGGTTCATCACCAGAATAGGAACCTAGAACTGACATTGGTTTTGCAGATGTGCAAAAAAATCCCAGGAGTTTTGAAAAAAAAAAGAAAGGGGAAAGGGTTTTGAGAAGACAAGACAAAGGGTTTTTAGAGGGCTAAAAACAAAACAATTAATCATATGGTGACTGTTACACTTGTTTCTATTAAGGTGACTCCCTTTCTCTGCATTTTTAGACTAAAATCCAATTCCATTTTTATGTAACTACTGAATGACTATCACAAGTTTTTTCTTTGTTTCTCTCTCTTTTGTTACTGTTGTTTCTCAAAGTCAAAAAAGAAGATTTTCAAATTGCCTTCTCAATCCTGAACCAGAAAAGGAAGTGATTTCACATGTGACATAATGAAGTGAAAGGGCTGTGCTCAACCAGCGCCTGGTCCGCTGCAAAGGTTTGCCTTTGGGGGGGGAAGAAGTCTAGAAAAGAGTCTTAGAATTGTCATAATAAATTGCCCGGGCAACCGAAGTTTCTCAGCACCCTTCACCATTTCTGACTTGAGGATGGCTTTGCCTTTTAGCACCCAGAAAGAATTCCAAAATGGTGGATGTCATCTCCCATAGGTGAGACCCCGGAGTGGGGCCAGAAATCATATAAGAAAATACTGTATTTTTTTTCTACCTCACATTTCCCCAGTTCCTCAAGAAATTATGACTTTACAGCAGAAGTTTCCCGAGTCTTTAACAGTGTAGGCAGCGTGGGCCCTGGACTCAAACAGCCAGGATGTTAACTTTACCACTTTCCATTTGTGTGACTGTGGGTTAGTTATTTAGAGTCTCTAACTCTATTGTCTCATCTATAAAAGAAGAATAATTACAAGAATAGTAGTAATAATGATCATAATAATAATTCCTGTGCCTGGCACAAATATTATTAAAAGTCAGCAGACTGATCATTTCCTGACAATAGCTACCAAGTAGATTAAACTTTTGGAAGGTCAGTGAAAACCTCTTCCTCTGTGCTTGCATTTCTTCAGCTTTGGTTCATTCAGTGTTTTTGGAATTTTGTTTATGGGGTACTGGAAACTTAGCTTAGTTTAACAATGTCTCTTTAATTCGGACATAAATGGCATTTAATTTAATTTAATTTTTAAAAATTTTATTTAAGTTTTACTTAGTTAACATACAGTGCAATATTGATTTCTTTCTTTTTTTTAAATTAAAATTCAATTAGCCGACATATAGTACATCATTGGTTTCAGATGCAGTGTTCAAGAATTCATCAGCTGTGTTTATAACACCCAGTTCTGGGGCACCTGAGTGGCTCAGCAGGTTAAACTAAGTGTCTGCCTTTGGCTCAGATCATGATTCCAGAGTCCCGAGATTGAGCCCCATGTTGGGCTTCCTGCTCAGTGGGGAGTCTACTTCTCCCTCTTCCCCTGCTCCTCCCTGGGTCTTGCTCGCTTGCTCTCTTGCTTGCTCACTCTGTCTCAAATAAATAAAATCGTAAAAAAAAAAAAAACCACCCAGTGCTCATCACATCATGTGCCCTCCTTAGTGCCCATCACCCAATTACCCCAACTTCCACCACCCAGCAACCCTCAGTTTGTTTCCTATAGGATTTGCCCCAAAGATACAAACATAGTGATCTGAAGGGGTACCTGCACCCCAATTTTCATAGATAGCAGCAATGTCCACAATAGCCAAACTGTGGAAAGAGCCAAGATGTTCATCAACAGATGAATGGATAAAGAATATGTGGTGTATATATACAATGGAATATTACTCAGCCATCAGAAAGGGTGAATATTTACCCTTTACGTTGATGTGGATAACTGACATTTAAAAAAATAGTTATAGTTTTATTATTTTTCTGTATTAAATCCTGTTATTGGTACTTGGAAAATACATGGAGATAACAGAGCTGGTTTATTTTATATGTATTGTGGCTTTCCTTCTGTCACCACCTGCTCCTCCCCCATGGGTGACACTTCCCTTTTGGGTGGGGTACAGAGAGAGAATATTTGGGAAGTAGCCCAGTTGAGGTCTGGGAATTATCCCAAATTCATAGATGACAGTGCTTTGCTCCAGGATTCCTCGGTCATCTCTCTCTAGTTTATCATATAACCCAGAATTTTGTTTCTGGGCTATGGCATTTTTAGTGAGTTAAATAGCCAGTCTCTCCTCACATGAGAGAAGTGATTTGGGTGTGTGATTAAAAGGAATTTCTTTATGTATCATTGTGGTTCTTTATATTTTGATTAAAAAAATACTTCGTTTTAAGCTTTGTTCTTGAAAATCTTTCAAAATACATTACAACAAAAAGAGTCATCTTCTGGGCAGAAATTAATTTTAATTACCAGATAATGCCTCTGTTGACATTCAGAAGATTGATCACATAGACCAAACAGAATGGATATGGGGTCAGATTCAATATAGAAAGACATATGATCACCCTGTGGGTTCTGATGTCTGACTAAATTGTTCATATCAAATTATTTTATTTGCTTTATCATTTTTTATTAAAAATGGAAGTAGATTAATTCCTAAAATTGAGGATTACCTAAAAATACAGTTTTTTAAAAAATAATATTTTTTTATTATATTATGTTAGTCACCATACAGTACATCCCTAGTTTTTGATGTAAAGATCCATGATTCATTACCTGTGTATAACACCCCGTGCACCATTCAATATGTGCCCTCCTTGATACCCATCATCAGCCTATCCCATTCCCCCACCCCCTTCCCCTCTGAAGCCCTCAGTTTGTTTCCCAGAGTCCATAGTCTCTCATGGTTCATTCCCCCTTCTGAGAAATTGATTTGCTTCAGTTCAACTCAACAAACATTTATTGAGCATCTACTATAAACTAGAAAGTGCCAAAATTTTAAAATTCAGTAATGTTCCTTGTCCTGATGGAGCTTATAGTCTGATGTAGAATAGGGATGTTGAACAAGTCAATTACCAGTATGATAAGGGAGTAGACAGGGACTATGAGAGGGTAGAGCATAGGAATTAATTCAGTATGCAGCAGAGATTCTTAAACTTTCCTGTGTGTATGAATCTCCTAGGAATTTGTTGAAATTTGGTTTTCTGGACCCTGGTCATTCTGATGTAGTGGTCCATGGGCCACACTTTGGGAACACTGGTGAAGTGACTCAGGAAAAACTGCCTTAAGAATTGTCTAGAGGATGAGAAGGAGTCGCCTTTCTAACTGGTGGTTGGAGGAGATCTGTCCAGTCAGATAGGAGTAGGAAGAAATGTGTTAGAGATGGGGCAAAAGGGATACAGAATGATAGGCTTCCTTCCTAGGGGGCCCTGAACCCAGTGGGTCCAGGGAAAGAGTCCTAGTTCCTTTGCTTCCAGGTGTTCGTCTGAGGAAAAAAATATTTTGGTCGGGTTGCCTTCTCAGGTGAGCACTTGGAAAGCAAGGCCTACTTTTTCAGACAAAACTTCCTAACACCAAAATAGAAGAAAACCACACACACACACACACACACACACACACACACACACACCCCAAAAACAGACAGGGAGAAAGGAAAGTATTCACCCCGGGTCTAATTTCACCCTCAGACATTCCCACCACTGGAAATGGAGTAGTTGGAAAATGCCTTCATAAGCAGGATTTGGTGGTATAATTAGAAAATTATCTCTTCCTAGAACATTTTGTGAAATTCTGCTGCGAGGTGTCAACAGGTCCCTGTGGGGCTCTCTCCGGCGGAGCTGGACTGACACATGTAAAATACAGCGGGGTTCCAAAACAGCCGCTGTAGAATCTCAAGTATGTGGAAGGAGGTTGCTGTGTTTGCCAGTACGGTTTTTCCAAAAAAGAAAAATTCTGCAGAGATCAAAGAGGGGTGGAGGAAGTGGGCTCTAGCCTCAGGAGGAAGGTTTTGTCATCAGAAGAATTCAAGCTGTTGAGTTTCTGGTGAGGCAGATCATTGCGCCAAGAGAGACAAGTGAATCTCTGAGTTTCTGATGTGAGGTGAAGAGGAATGGAGACCCAGCAAGGAAGGAGAAAGGAGGAGTTAAGCATAGCCGCTCTCATCGGAATTATGTGCCTGACCACAGACTGTCTTGAGGTCTCTGGCATCTTTTTCAGTTTCCCGTTCTAGAACAGAACTTGCTCAGGTCTCCCTCAGATGCCTGCTCACTACAATATCACCAGCAGCTGCGTCTTTGAGAAGAATGTTCGGGATGATGTATGGGTAGCACAAATAACACTCCAAGGTTTTCTCTTAACATTTTTCTCCTCTTTTTAAAAATTTAATTTTTTTTTTTTTTTAGAGAGAGTGCGTGCGCGCGCGCGCGCGCGCGCGCATGCATGCATGTGTGCGCATGCGCACCTGGGTGAGGAGGGACTGAGGGAGAGGGAAAGGAGTTTAAGCCGACTCCCCACTGAGTGCGGAACATCAGGAGGGGCTCCATCTCAGGACCTTGAGATCATGTCCTGAGGCGAATTCCAGAGTCGGAGGCGTAACCACCTGAGCCACCCAGGTACCCCTCCTTTCTTTCTTTCTTTCTTTCTTTCTTTCTTTCTTTCTTTCTTTCTTCTTTCTTTCTTTTTTTTTTTATGTTGGGAAAATCAGGCCAACCCAAGGAGAAGGGAAGTGCGACGTAGTAGTCCCAGGAATGTGCGTCAGAGGCTGAAGGATGAGGAGAGGTGGATGTTGGAGTTGGCAGATGGGAGAGCTCTGCTCTGGAGTGAGACCCTTAGGGTTCTAATCCTGACTGCATTTCTTACTAGCAGTGTGATTTGTGGAGAAAGCCTAACCCCTCTGTGCCTCAGCTTTCCATCTGTAAAACACGCAATAGTATCCACCTTGCAGGGCTGTTGGGAAGATTGAATGAATGTAAAGTTCTTAGAGCAGTATGTGCACATAGTAAGTGCGTAATAGATGCCAATATAATTTTGCTAAACATATGTACATTGATGTAGACGAGCAGGCATTTAATTTAATTATTTATTTGTTTTTATTTATTTTATATTTTTCTTACTTGATGGCACTTTCTCCAAATTTCTCTCTTGGAATAATGCCCCAAGTTAATCAGGGCCTGGGCCCCATCATGTGGATCAGAGTGCCTTTCCCACACCCCTGTCTAATGCATCAGGACCAAAATAAAATGGAAGCAAAAGACGGTGCAGTGACCTCTTCCTGAACCCACTGGCACGGCTTGTTGGGGAGGTAGCTATGTACCTGCTCTTCCTAAGAAATGATGGGTCATTACTATAGGAAGAAGGATGATAATGTTCAGCTCACTGAGGTGGGAAGGTACCCTTCCATTGGATGTGAAATTGAACTGGTCCCTGATGCCATCTTGGAGCTTGAGGGCCTGGTTATTCTGCCCAGATTGCTGCCTTGTAATCCTGCTCCTCAGATCAGCACAGCTCTACCCCTTGGTGTCAGCAATGGTGTGAGCAAAGGGTTAATTTCGTGTGTGTGTGTGTGTGTGTGTGTGTGTGTGTGAATTTTTATAATCAATCATGTTTCCCTTTGCACATGGCTTGCTAGGAAGATCCAGGCCTGATGCATGACCTGCCCCTTTGGTGTACCTTCTTTCTCCACACTCCATTTTACTTTTCTGTCTTTAGTTCCTCTTTGACCCCTCTTCTTCACTTATAATTAACCTATTTATCGTACTGCATTGTCTGCATCATTAAAAGCTGACCCAAGGAACAGAGAAAGTGAGAAATTTAAAAAACACGTATTATGTAAATCAATCCAAGGTGTTGGTCATTCAGTGAGATTGGTGCAGATCCTGGCAACTCTCTTACATAAATTTAGCTCTCTTCCTTGGCACTTTATATGAGAATGTCTTTTTGGTAGTGATTCCAATAAAATCTAGATATTACTAATGAAAAGCCAAGGTTATATACCTTTCTTAAGTAGTTACTAAATCTACGAGTGCAGAGGTGTAAAGGTTAGGTCTGAGTTAATTATTTAGAAATGACATGAAAATATGCACATTTAGGTGACTGAATTGATGTAACTTGTGTTCTATAGACATGGCAGCTGACAGACTCCAAACTTAACTGTCCTAACCAGCCAACGAGTCAGAACTGTTCATCATGATCAAACAGAAAGGTCATCTTGTAAGAACAAAAGGCCGTCAGTCTGAAAATGTGTTTAGAGATTTGGAATTCTAATTCTGGAATTCTGTCCGGAGTTCAGCAATTTTTCTCCATTTTTCCTTGGGAGAATGACCATATCACGGATGGTTGAGCACACTGTGTTTTATTTATTTTTTATTACAATATGTTAGTCACCATACAGTACATCATTAGTTTTTGATGTAGTGTTCCATGAGCACACTGTGTTTTATAAAAAGACTCTGAACTTCCCACTCTCCTTAGCTGGGTTCTAACTAAGGAGAAAAAAAAGAAAAGAAAATCACTCTGGAAACAAAGCTGGTTTTCACTGAGAAAAATTTCCTTGCTCTTTCAAATAAGATTATGTTAGGAAAATAGAAGACCTAACTGCAGATCTTTTCTGATGTTTCTGTCAAGAGTTCACACCGTCACTGTTTTTCCAGTAATAAGGAGGGCAACTGCAAACACATATATGTGTGGTTTTTTGGGGGGTTGTAGAGAGGACAAGACTAGGTTGCCCTTTGCTCTTCTAAAGTATGTACATATTTTTCCTGACCTAACAGTAATTTACTTACCTGTCACTCAGTTCATTGTAGTTATGATTAAGAACCATACAATTGGACTTTTTCCTAAAATGCCCAACATGTTTATAAAAACATATAAAGAGATAGGGAAAGATAATGTGTGCTATGAAAAAATAAGCCAATATTTTAAAACAGGTATTACTATTTATTATAATGTTTGCTCTCTGCTGGAAAGATGTTAAAATTGGGTGACTTGAATAAATAAAAAATTATTCATCTTTTACTTTGATCATTATGCCCCTAAAAAGATTATATCTGGGGCAGGAGTTTATTCACCTGCAAATCATAATGAAATCACTCCACTTTTTTTGAAAAAAGTGAACTTTTAACTTCTTCCAATTTTTAAAACATAAGCTATGTTCTTTATGTGCAGACTACTATGTAAATCAAATGATCTGCCTTGTATTATAGTTTTTTCAACCCCTACTGTGATAGATCTCTGTCTTGGGACCTTTAAAAATTGCTGTCACATGAGCTTTTCCCAGCATACAAATAATTCAAATATAAAGGGAGAGAAATAAATAAAATCAAGTGGTGTGTACCCTTCTTCTGGACTTTCATGATGTCCTTAAATTAAAGAGAAGGCAGTGTGCAAATTCTAATAGAGAAAGAATATAAGGAACCCTCTATTTACTGAGAAGAATTCCCAATGGTGTAAATCAGTGGTCAAGAACTCAGAACATAGATTGCCTATGGAAACGATGGAGGTTGGGCTCCAATCTGGTTCTCAGAGGCACACTTAATTCATAATAGAGGCTCCATAAATTTTTTAAATGAATAAATAAACTCTCACAGAGAGTCAGTACATTAGAACTACCTGAAGATTATAATGGGAATCAAATGACTCTACCATTAGCTTGTTTTGTGGGGGTCAGGAACAGAATAACATATAATGTCATCTGTTTCCTAGATATAGGGTCCTGCCTGTCAAATCTGAAAGAGCACCTACCTACATGCCTTGCTGGGCAATTCTTTCACCTTTTAATAATTTCTTTCCCAAAGTCCCGACATCTACTACCTACCTTCTTGCCGTTCTAAGCTGCCTCCACGGTGCCTTGCCCCAGACTATCATGGTATCCATGTTCAAAAGTGCCTGCTCAGCCTTTCTTCTCTCAAATCTATCAGTGGAGGGGCGCTCTGACGGTGAGAAGAGGAAAGTCCTTTCACACTCCTAGAGGTGTATGTATGTAACTTTCAAGATTCAGAAGAGTAGTGCAGAAGTGTAATAATATAACATGAAATGATCCAGGTTGTTCTTAGTCTGAGGGGCTCAGAGAGAGAATGGGAGTTATCTGACTGGAAGGAGGGAGTGAATGCTGAGGCAGGGTAGAGCTGACTGGAAGCTGAGTCCGGGACTGCTCTGAGGAACAAGGGCAGCTGTGAGCTGTGCTACATATTCAGGACTGTTATTAACTACTATCTTTGCATTTTTTCCTCCTTTTTTTCTTGCTAGAGAGCAAGGGGGAGGGGCAGAGGGAGAGGAAGAGAGAGAATGTTAAGCAGACACCCTGCTGCTGAGCATGGAGCCTTATGCGGGGCTCCATCTCACAACCCTTGGATCACAACCTGAGTGGAAACCCAAGAGTTGGAATGCTTAATTCAACGGAGCCACCCCTCCTCATTTTTGATATAATATATATACGCTTTCTCCTGTGACCAGGTTGTAAATTCGTTGAGTGTAGGAAAACCCTATGTGTAGTATTTCTTTAGCTTCCTCTTCAAAGTGTTAAGTCACTCAGTGGGTTCTCTTTGAGCTGAATTGGGTTTTGGTTGTCTGGTGGGATTCATTTGATTGACTTGGCAATCTCTAAAAAATGAATGAGAAGAAAACACCATGCTTGGAGTATAATCATTATTATGTGATTATTTATGTATATGTCACCACATTTTAACCTAATGACTTATATAAACATTTTACATAATTATTTATATAAAAAAGATGGCTTTTCACTAATATTATGAATTCTAATTTTGAGAGATCTAAAACTCTGGTACATCACAGAAGGAGCTAATTTAGTTATGTTTCCTTGTGTTCAAAGGTGATGGTAAAAAGATTTAATGATAACTTTCTTTTCAAACTTTTGACAGTCAGGTGTCTAACCTTTAAAAGAATTGTGGAGGAGATTTGACAGGATTATAATACAAATTTTGTGAAGAATTTCTTTACAAGTTTTAAATAATTGGACAAATCTGAGTTATCTGGGAATGAGGGCTGAGAATCCCTTATGAGTAATATCGGCAGAGTGATCATTGAAAAGGAATCTCAGTCCTCTCCATGTTTCCCTTAACTTTGCACCGTGCAGGCAAGGAAATGAACAAGGTCCCCTTCCACTCTTGCAGTTGACAGGTTAGGTATCTGCCACAAAGTTATCAGGTTCTGCCAATAACTCCTATATTCCTGACTTGTAATAGACTTAAAAAAAACCCCAACATTTTGACCCAGGCATGTCTTTCTGACTCACTGTCTACAAAGTGCAATATAGTCCATGAGATAATGGAAGTGGAATGAGGCAAAATGATGCTTCTCTCCTCAATTAGGACTACCCCTAGTGGTCTCCATCCAATGACATTTGCATAAATTTTCCATGTCTCAGCCTTTGATGTCTCTCTTGAGAAGTGGTAGAGTGTAGAGATTAAACACATGACCTTTGGAGTCAGGTTGTCTGGGCTGTTATCCTGGTTCTGCTCTTTACAAACTGCGTGTCTTTTCTCAGTTTTGTCATGTGCAAAATGGGAAATAGCACAAATCTCATAACTCATGATACTTCGTGAGTTGATACAAGCATCTGTCCTTGGATCTTTAAAGTCTAATCTAAACAGAGCAGCCAGAGTGATTCTTTTAAAGCATGAGTCAGATCCAATCACTCTCCTACTCAACACTCCCACAGAATCCCCATGTCTGTTAGGGTGAGAGCCAAAGTCCTGATGATGGTTTTGATGGTTTATAAGGATCTGCTTGGAACTCTCTGGCTTCAGCTTCTGCCATTCTTCCCTTTGCTTATGAAACTCTAGTTTCTCTGGCTTTCTTGTTCTTCAAACACACCAAGCATACCCCCCTGTTCAGGGCATTTGTCCTCTGCTTGGAACACTCTTCCCTGGAAATATTCAAAGCTCCCTCCTTTGTTTCCTTTAGAGCTTTGCTTAAACGTGACCTTTACACTGAGGCCTTCTTTGACTATGTCTATAAAAAAGCAGCTTCAGGTTCTGGTTTCTGAACTCATCTCCTCCAGACACACTGGGTCTACAGCTACATATGGAACAATTTTCTCTTAAAAAACCTAAAGCAGACTGAGTGATAACTACGCCTTGAGCAAATGAGAAGAAAACCACATCAAAGAAGGTCAAAGAAGTTGAGACACAATCTCATCATAAACCCCACCTCCACCACAGTCACCTACAACTGGAGGGAACTCAAAATCTGGAGCTTCTCCCTGAGGAGTAAAGTGTTTAAACCTCACATTGGGCACCTCAACTTTTAAGACATGCATTTGAGAGCTGAGTCCCCAAAACATCTAATTTTATTTATTTTATTTATTTTTATTTTAATTCCAGTATAATTAACATATAGTGTTATATTAGTTTCAGGTGTACAATATAGTGATTCAGCAATTCTATACATTACTCAGTGCTCATCACAATAAATGTACTTTTTTAAAAAAGATTTTCTTTATTTGTCAGAGAGAGAGAGAGCATGCCCAAGCAGGGGGATCGGCAGGCAGAGGGAGAAGCAGTTTCCCTGATGAGCAAGGAGTCCGACATGGGACTTGATCCCAGGACTCTGGGATCATGACCTGAGCCAAAGGCAGACGCTTAACAGACTGAGCCACCCAGGTGTCCCAATAAGTATACTCTTAATTCCCTTCACCTATTTTACCCCACAACGTCTAATTTTGAAAGCCAATGAGGCAGATGTGCTAAGATTCACAAAATGGTGGCAATCTGGAAGACAGATCTTAAAGGGCCCTGTGTGCTCAGACTCACCCACGCCAGGGCCCAGCTCAGAGATAGTATATCTCACCTAGAGCTAAAGTAAAGGAGGCTCACCTGTTTATATTAAAACCTTGGCCTGACAGCTATCTAATTTAACACACACATCTAGGAGCCTGCTGGAGTATTCTCCAGAGATAGAGACTGGTTGGTTGGTACCATTTTTTCATTGCCCCTTTGCCATACTTCAAAGCACCAGTGTCTCCTGGAAGAGAGCCTTACATGTGTGTGGTACATTGAGCCAGAAGATGCCTCCTGGTTGTCTGGCTCTCGAGGCTAGGGGAGCTTTTGTTCCTGGTCACATGAGACTGTAATAATTGGTGTCACCCATAAAGGAGCTCATATCCCTGTCTGATATGCTCAGTTTTATGACTGTTGCCTCTATAGCACCTGGCTCTGGTGGCCAGTGGGGCTTATGCTCGTGGGTCCCACAGGACAGTAACCAATGGAGAGAGAGTTTTTAAGCAGCTAGCACCCTTCCAGGACATGGCAAGAAGCAACAGACCTGGGAGCTGACTCTTTCTGTGAGGGAGGCCTACTAGGTAATCATCATGACTGTGACCGGAGGGGCTGATTTCTAATTAAACACACACATGACGACTGACTGCAATCCTTTCCAGAGACCTCAGAAGGTGATTGATATCTTCATGCTCACTCTCTGCCATGCTCCAGAGTGCCAATGTCTCCTGGGGGGAGCTTTACATACATCTGGTGTTTGCTTCTTGCTGCTGCTACCTAGGGAATGGTTCTTAATCACCTGGGTCTGGTGGCCAGAAGGGCTTGTGTTCCTGGGCCCCAAGAGACTGTGGCAAGACAGTTCTTGGAAGGCTACCACTTTGAGGGCACTTCACATATAGTGAACTGAGGCACACCTTCCAGTCTTTCTGTGAAGGAGGTGACTTTGCTTGTCCTGGGGCTTTGGACTGAGGGTAAAGCTTCAGATTTGGCACACATTTAGTGGAGCTACTTTCAAGGAAAGTATCCTTTGAAAGGATAAACAAAATTGACAAACCTTTAGCTAGACTCACCAAGAAAAATAGAGCACTTAAATAAAATCAGAAACAAGAGGGGAGATGTTACGACTGATATCACAAAAGCATAAAGGATCATGAGACTACCATAAACATTTATATGTCAACGAATTAGACAACCTAGAATAAATGGTTAAATTTCTAGAAACATACAACCTACCAAGACTGGATCAAGATGAAATACAAAATCGGAACAGATCAATTACTAGCAGGGAGGTTGAGTCAGTAATCAAAAACTTCCCAATTAACAAAACTCTGGGACCAGACATCTTCAAAGGTGAATTCTACCAAACATTCAAAGAATTAATACCAATCCTTTTCAATGTCTTCCAAAAAATAGAACAGGATGGCTGGGGAGGGGTGGAGGTGGGTGGGTGGCAAGTCTTCCAAACACATTTTATGAAGCTAGCATTATCCTGTTACCAAAATCAGACACAGACACCACACACACACACACACACACACACACACACACACACACACACACAGAAATTATAGGCCAATATCTGATGAATGTCACAAAAATTCTCAGCAAAATATCAGCAACCCAAATTCACCAATACATTAAAAGGATTATAAACCATGATCAAGTAAAACTTATTCCAGGGATGAAAGGATAGTTCAACATCTGTAAATCAGTAAATGTGTTACACCACATTAACAAAATGAAGGATAAAAGTCATGTGATTATCTCAATAGATGCGGAAAAAGCATTTGAAAATATTCCAAGTTCATTTATGATAAAATCTCTCAACAAAGAGGGCATAAAGGGAATGTACCTCAACAGAATAAAGGCCATATATGACAAGCCTAGAGGTAACATAATACTCAATGGTAAAAAGCTGAAAGCTTTTCCTCTAAAATTAGGAACAAGACAAGGATGTCCACTCTCATCACTTTTATTCAGCATAGCATTGGCAGTCCTAGCCTGAGTAATTATCAAGAAAAAGAAATAAAAGATATCCAAATTGGAAAGGAAGAAGTAAAATTGTCACTATTTGCAGATGACATGATATTTTTATATAGAAAACCTTAAGACGCCATTAAAAAAACTGTTAATTAAATGAATTTGGTGGGGTGCCTGGGTGGCTCAGTTGGCTAAGCATCTGCCTTCAGCTCAGGTCATGATGCCAGGGTCCTGGGATTGAGCCCTGCATCAGGCTTCTTGCTTCTGCTTCTCCCTCTCCCTCTGCCTGCCACTCCCCCTGCTTGTGCTCTCTCTCTCTCTGTCAAATAAATATATAAAATCTTAAAAAGAAATTAACATATGAATTTGGTAAAGATGTAATATACAAGATCAATACACAAAAATTTGTTGTGTTTCTTTACATTAACAACAAATTATCAGAAAAAGAATTTGAGAAAGCCATTCCACTTACAACTGCATCAAAAAGAATAAAAGACCTAGGAATAAATTTAGCGAAGAATGTGAAAAATCTGTATATTGAGAACTACATGATGTTAATGAAAGAAATTGAAGAAGACACAAATAAGTAAGAAGCTAATGGATTGGAATAATTAACATTGTCAAAATGTCCATACTACCAAAGCAACCTACAGAGTCAATGCAATGCCTGTCAAAATTTCAATGGTATTTTTCACAGAAATAAAACAAACAACCCTAAAATTTATGTGGAAAGACATTGCACAGCCAAGGCAAACTTGAGAGAGAAGAACAAAACTAGAGGCATCCCACTCTGATTTCAAGCTGTATTACAAAGCTGGTATAAAAACAGACATATAGATCAATGGAACAGAATAGAGAAACTGGAAATGAACCCACATGTATGTGGTCAATTAATTTATGACAAAAGAGCCAAGAATATACAATGAGGAAAGGATAGTCTCGTCAATAAGTGGTGTTGGGAAAGTTGGACTACTACCTTACTCCAAACACAAAAATTAACTCAAAATGGATTAAAGACTTGAACATAAAACTTGAAACCATAAAACTTCTGGAAGAAAGCATAGGCAGTAAATTCCTTAACATAACAAGTGGGACATCACACTAAAAAGCTTCTTCATAGCAAAGGAAACCATCAACAAAATGAAAAGGCAACCTACTGAATGGGAGAAAATATTTGCAAATCATGTGTCTGATAAGGGGCTAATATCCAAAATATAAAAAAACTAATACAACTCAATAGCTCAGGAACAAATAATCTGATTAAAAAATGGGCAGAAGATCTGAAGAGACATTTTTCCAAGGAGACATACAAATGGTCAACAGGCACATGAAAAGATGCTCAACATTATTAATCATTAGAGAAAAGCAAATCAAAACCACAGTGAGATATCACCTCATACCTGTAGAATGACTAAAATTAGAAAGACAAGAAATAACAAGTGTTGGTGACGATGTGGAGAAAAGGGAATTGTTGCATTGTTGGTGGGAATATAAATTGGTGCAACCACTGTGGAAAACAGTATGGAGTTTCTCTAAAAAGTTTAAAATAGAACTACCACGTGATTTAGCAATTTCACTTTTGGGTATTTATTTGAAGAAAATGAAAACACTAATTCAAAAAGACATATGCACTCCTATGTTCATTGCAGCATTATTTACAATAGCCAAGATATGAAACCAGTATAAATGTTCATCAATGAATGGATGGATAAAGAAATTAGGATATGTGTGTGTGTGTGTGTGTATACATGTTTGTATATATGTACATACCTTTATGTATGTACACATATACATATGTATATGTATGTGTGTGAATGTATATGTGTGTGTATATATGTATGTGTGTGTATATGTGTGCGTGTGTGTGTGTGTGTGTATTTCAGTCTTAAAAAAGAATAAAATCTTGTTGTTTACAACAACACAATTGGACCTTGAGGGCATTATACTAAGTGACATAAATCAGAGAAAGACAAATACCATATGATCTCTCTCACGTGTAGAATCCACAAACCAAACAAAAACCAAGCTCATAGATACAGAGAACAGACTGTGGTTTTTAAGGGATGGTGGTGGAAGAAATGGGTGCATTTTTTTTTTTTTAGTTTAAATAAATTGAATAAAACTTTTTTAAATAATTAAAGTCAAAAAAAGCACTAACCAAATTTAGGATTCTTGGGATACTTGCCCATTGTTTGTTCCTTTCCCATAGCTATCCAACAAATCAATTAATTGGAAAAAAGAAAAGCAATTCCACCTGACCCTTGTTTCTTTTCTCCATAGCACTTTATACCATCTGACATGTTATGCATCTACTTGTTTGCTTATTATCTGCCTCCCCATTAGAATGCAAACTTCATCAAGAGTTGAAGAGCTTTCTATTTCTTTTGCCACTTTTTGAATCCCCAGCATCCATAACAATGCTTTACACATAGAAAGTAGTACTGAATGAGCATTTGATGAATAATTGAGTGAATGAATAAATCAATACACTCACCGGCCATACCTGATAGTACCTGTTGTCATCATCATCTTTATTATTATCTAACATGAATGGCAGTCTCCCCTGGATTTTCTCTGGAATGTTGTCAAAAACATTCTTTTTTTTTAGTATATGTGCTGCTGAAGCGAGCACTGTCAAAAACATTCTTAATTCAATTGGAAATGACTACTGATCTTTACATTCTCTTTGGGCCCTAGTCAGTCCTTAGCTACAGTTATTAGAGGCAACTAGAATCTATGTGGATTTTGTGCCTTGAGTATTATGACATGTCAACAATATTTTAATATGGTCAAGGCCATATGACCCTGGCTTATGCAAGAGTGAAGCAGATTAAGTTTGGCATAGTTCATCTCTCCTTTCTGAACTTTTCTCTCTTTTCTGAGCTTTCTGTCACTTAGATCAAGGCTTATTTCTCCTATCCTGGAGGGAAGTTGCCTTATAAACAAATTCAAAGTTAACTGTTCGTGATTTAAAATATCATCTCTCTCAGAATGTTTGAATTTTAAGATAGGACAGTAGGGACAGAGTAATATGTACCCTGATGCTCAGAATCTCTAATGGTGGAAGCTGTTGGAGTGCGGTAGAATTGGGGAGGCAGAGAGGTAAATCTTCCCAGTGCACTTTAAGTGACATTATTGGGGAGACTTCTTGGCCCATGCATAGTTAGTGGCCTTGATCACCTCATTCTTCACTTACAAGCTTACTCCTGAATAACAAGCATGGGAAGGCATAGGACAATAATGAACTCCAATAATACCAAAGTGCTCTCCAATTAATGCTTTCATTCTTTCACGTAAAACTGATACAGTGAAAACAGCATAGGATTGTGCGTTAGAAGTTCTGGCCCTGCCTCTAATTAAGAAATATTGCTATTTCACTGCCTAGGGTCTCAGTCACACATGCATGGGATATGATGGCTAATGATCTTCCAGATCTAAAATTAATGATTTTTAGAGTTCCATAATGAAGTGCAAATTGATAGCTGAGCTTTTTTCCCCCCTTCTTTTAAGATTTATTTATTTGAGAGAGAGAGAGCGCACGCACATGAGTGGGGGTGGGGCCAGAGGGAGAGAGAAACTCAAGCAGACTCTAGGCTGAGTGCAGAGCCTGAAGCAGGGTTCCATCTCACCACCCCAAGATCAGACCTGAGCTGAAACCAAGAGTTGGATGCTTTAACCGACTGTGCTCCCCAGGCGTGCCTCCCCTTTTTTATATAAGGAGGAGAAAAGAGTGTGGGCATAAGTTTTCATAAATGCCATAGGTTACAATGTCATGGGATTCAAAAGGAGTCTGAGAAGGAATCTGGAATTCAAGAATAAACTTGATTTAACTTCTTTAAACTTCTACTTTCAAGAGGACAAATTTAGGAGGATGACATGTCTTACTTAGTGAAACTGCTTCCTTAGTGTGTCTGATTTTCTTTTCTGTACTACAGAGGGTGGGGTTCCCAAAAGTTAAGGAGACTAAAGATCCTCTCAGGTATATGTTGTACCCTACAGACACTGAATCACTACTGCTAGAGGACATGCTTCTCTTTCCCCATTAGGGAAAAGTCTTACCCATGAAGTCTAGGGGGAAAGATTTCTAAGGGAGAATTTGTACTGTGTTCACCTATATCATGTTATGTTTGCCTTTGGTCAGCACCCTATTTTTCTCCTTTTATGTTTTAAATGGGGTGAAATTTGCAAGCAGAAAGGAAAACAGAAGCACAAGATCTTTTACTATATATATGTGTTTTGTGAAAAGTAAATTGAAACCAAATGAATTCAAGGCTGATATTTTGCTTACTAGACTAACTGAAAATGAGTGCTCTGTTTCCCAGATCCCTTACCAGGTTCTTGCTATGGTTTTAGATGCTCTCCAGTGAGCTCATCCCCTGGTCCAGAGGAAGAGAAACTTATACTATTGTCTGAATATTCCCCTTATTTTACCTTTCTTTGTATAATAAAGTTCTTTTTGAACTTAGGAACTGATGCAAAATCACGAATCTAGGGTGAGAAGGGTAGGGAGGCCTATGCTTGGGAAACTACTAGAATTTTCTAAGTGTAAGTCAGACAACCTGCATGTCTGCAAACATGGAGCTTCCACCAAGTACACAAAATGTGGTCCAGCACACACACTGCCAGGGGTAGCGGTGTGTGTGTGTGTGTGTGTGTGTGTGTGTGTGTGTGTGTGTATATTCAGGCACATGTATATACAACACAACTCAAAGGATGCCTCAGCAGTGTGGCTTGGTAGTGACAGTATGTCTAAATCTGGGCTTCTCAGACTTCATAATCAGCTGATTTAATAAAATTTAAAAAGTCATATTTTCTCTCACGGTTTTGATAAAAATAGAGAAAAAGCAGCCCAGCTGATCTGGCAGAAATAATATTCCTCCTGATTCTGTCTTTGGTGGGTTGGAGGTTAATGCTAGTAAGTGAAGAAGATGAGCTTTGAGGACTTATCTCCACTCACCATTGAAGGTGATAAGAAACATGCTGCTCTTGCGAGAGTGTGACCTCTCACACCACGTGGGGCAGATGGGAGCAGGGTGCACAGCTGCGCTCTGCACTGGCAGCGTGGCCGGAGCCCTGTGCATCTGGGCGTCCGTCTCAGCTCACTGCTGCCAGCACTAGCTGTAGGGACTGGGGCACACTGTTTCACCAATCTAGGCCTCAACTTTCCTGTGGAAATGAGGAAGTTTAATATGATAATCTCTAAGGTTCCCCGAGTTCTCACACCTTGTCGCTAGCACCTTGGTTCTTGGAGCAGCAGCATTGACATCATGTGGGAGCTCATTAGAAATGCCAGTCTGCGGCCTCAGCCCAGACTAAGTGCATAAGAATCTGTTTTTTCGCGACACCCCGAGATGGTTCATGTGCACATTAATGTTTAAAAGGCTCTGATGTTCTTTTTTATTCATCTAATTATTTAATCAACAACATTCATTTCAGCCCATTATAAGCATGACTCTATATTGACCATGACTAGATTGTTTCATTTACACTTTAAAGGAGTAAGTGTGTGTGTGTGTGTGTGTGTAACAGAGAATGGGAGAGAGATTTTTGTGTAAAATGGAGAAATAACTAGGCTTTTAAAAATTAGATTTTTAAGCTTTTTAAACTTGACTTTTTTGCTTAGAATAAAAAATTAACTATGTTTTTCCCTAGAATGGAGATAGCCCTGTACTTAGAGTGAAAATGCATTTGAGAAAGTAAAATAAAGCCTAGGAAAAAATGTTTAAGGGGTCTTTGATTTGAAATTCTAAAATAATTTTTCAGCAGTATCTGAAAAATACTACACAATTATATTTAAATAAGCTTTGTGCATTCCTTCTGTCCAAAGCACAGTGTTAGGTCTGCAGAGGACAGATACCCAAGGATTCCAAGATTCTAAGGTGTGAGAATAGGAAGGGACCATGGAGATGGTCTAGTCCATCCCAGGTCCTCTTTGTACAGATGAAAAGACAAAGGCTTAGATAGATTGGTGATCTCTATCCAGTGTCACACAGGTAGAGGCAGAGCTGGGACAAACAATCAGGTCTTAGTAAGATTGGGGATTTTGAAGCAGTTCAAATAAATGCTAACGAGGGCTTGGTCAAGATGTTGGCGTGTGAGTGGAGGAGAGGGTAGAGATGAATGAGAAACATCTGGAGTAGTCTCTTTAGAACTTGGACACTCCTTGCCTATAGGGCAGTAATGAAGAGTGGATGGGGGTTGTAGGTGGCCACAGAGTTGTGAGTATATGTGATGTAAAGAATGGCATTTTTAAAGAGCAGAGGGATGCAGCAAGGCTGAACATGTATCACATGGAGAAATTCAGGAGCACACCTATAGCTATCCTACCAGTAGTACTTGTTTCTGTTTTTAACTTCCTATCTCACTTTGGCAATGGTCCTTCTCTACTTCTTCAAATCGGATTTGCCTGCAAAGGCTTTCCCCTCTTCTACGGAGCCTTCCTTGACAAAATCTCATGCTACTCTTACGCCAAATGCTTGGAGCTCTTATTGTCCTTATCGCTCGTCAAGTACTTAATGATATACAGCTGCTGGTGATCTGTTTTATTCATTATTGATACACTCATTCAACTAATGTTCTGTTTCCAGGCCCTGGGAGCACAGACTGTGTCCCTCTCCATGTGAAGCTTACATTCTGATGGGAAAGACTCATCATAATCAACAAATAAAGATAGAATAAATAAACATACAAAACAATTTCACATAGTGACAATAAAAGAGTTATGTGATAGAGACTGGGGGCTAATATTGATTTTTTTTAATGGAGTGCTTTAGCTTGTAGCTGTTTTCTCTCTCCCAACAAGAGTATAAGTTCCTCAAGGGTAGGCCAGTTTTTTTTTTTTTTTTTAAGATTTATTTATTTGTGAGAGAGAGAGCGAGCGAGCAGTGGGGAACGGCAGAGGGAGAAGCTTTTAAGCAGGCTCTCCACTGATCGAGCAGCCTGACAGGGCTGAATCTCATGACCCTGAGATCACGACCAGAGCAGAAACCAAGAGTCGGAGCCCCAACTGCCTGAACCACCCCGTTGCCCCCAGGGGTAGGCCAGTTCTATGTTACTTTGGCATCCTTCATAACAGTGTAGCCTACTGATGACAGACTAAGATCTTATCAGATTTTTTTGTTTTTTTTGATAAATGGCTGTTGAATGCTTTGCTCTAGATCCTTTTCTATGATCAACTCTGGTATTTCCTCTATACTCATGCTTGTAGTTTTTGCGGGCCAGGTAGCAGTAGCGCTATCAGCATGGAGGAAAAACACAGTTTGGTATGAAGAGGGTTGTATGTTGGGAAGTGAAGAAGAAATGCACAGATGTATATTCACAAATCTTCCCAAAGAAATTTGCCTTTCAGATGTAAGCAGTGTATGACTCTTGAGTATCTCAAGGCTCCTTTGTCTGTTGTCAGTGAGAATTTATAACCCTCATTGTTAGAATTGTGTATTTTTCAAGCTAGAGTCCCACTCCTAGGTGTTGAAAGATTCTCAAACCACCTCTCTTGTGCCAAAGTATTTCGAGTTAACTCCCTAAAACATGCTTTTATCTCAGCTTCCTTGATCTTTTTAGGTAATGCCAGCATTTTAAACAATTTGGTTGTTTTCCTTTTAACTTTCTAATCTGACTAATTTAATTCTGAGTCATAAACCTATAACGTTTATTAACAGATCTAATCATCCCAAAAGTTTGTTTAGAGCAGCTACTCCTTTAATTTCTCATGGAGTTGACAGGAAATATTTCAAACTTCAAATAGGCCTGCAAATTTTTGTGTGTGATTTCATGTTTTTGTATATTTCATGTGGGGATTATAGCAAACTGATTAAATTATTACATAGGAAATTTTTTAAGTGAAAACACTCAAGAAAAAAGTGGGTTAGAGAGGAAGATGGTGAAGGTATGACAAAATAGATTTGAATCAGTTGTGCCGAAATCTGTCACATGAATTACAAAGTAAATATCCCTGTTTCTACCTTGGTTACCACCTTAAGGTCTGGTAGTCATAATCTGGTATAAGTATGATGGTGTTCATTTCTGGTATGATGGTGCAGTAACCCTGTCACCCTGGGGCCCGAGGAGAGACTTTTGGGTGTCTGTGCAGAGGGCCCTGGCAGGTGTAGTCTCTGGTGAGCCACTGGCCACATGCAAATGGACCTGCAGCCCTTCCAGACACTGTGCCTTCTGCCTGTCTTCTCAGATGGATATTCAGATGTTCACTCAGCCCTGCTTTGGTTTCCCCTTTGACCTGGTTTCAGGTCTTCTCCCTGACTGAGCTGGCCTTGTCTGCTCTGGGTAGAATTATCCCAACTCTCAGAACCTTATTCCTTGGTCCAGGCTTCTCAGGTAGGTGTCCCTAGCAGATCCTTCCTAACCCTGGAGGTGGGACCCAGACACATTTTAAATCTTGTTAGTCTTGACATTTGAAGGAAGAAGTTATTTTAAAATATTCAGGAATGTGCTATAGTAATTGAAAATTGTGATATACTGACTCTGCTTTTTTTTCAATTCAGACATTAGGATAAGTAATATTTAGAATTCTAGGTGTGTTATTAATGAAAAAAGATCTTTGCCTTTATACTGACCTAGCTGATGCTCCTTACTTTTTTTTTAAATTCTTTTAACAAATACTGAGTGATTCTCATGTGTCAGGCAAGAGGGCAGGTACCTGTGGTTCCTGCTCTAATGAAGCTTATATTCTATGGGACACACATGAAAAAGGAAACCAAAGAATAAATTAAATGATTAATAATTGTGGTCTTGCTATGATGGGAACAAATACAAGAATGAAAAGGTGGGAGAGGGAGGAAGAGAGAGAACATCCAACTGGTCTTATGACTGCAAATTATTTTTATTTTTAATTTTTTTTTAATGGAGAACTTGGACTACTAACTGCAAGTCTCTTTCATAGAATAAGTAATTGGTGATGAGAAGAACCTTCAGTTTTCTTTTGAGACTTATTGTTGCAAAAAAGCAAAAACAAAAATCAAACCCCAAACAAGAGGCCATTACAATTCAATTATCTTTGGGCTTATGCTGGTTTATCATTGAGAATGTTTTTTTTTTTTTAATTTTATTTTCTTAAAAATCATTCATGCTTTTTTTTCTACATTATAACCATTTTCTCCCCCTGATCTATGTCAAAACTACCATGACTAATGTGAAATACCTCATTAGTAATTTTAATTCTGATTACATGTTGAAATGATAATATCTTAGACATATTAGGCTAAATAAAATATGTTACTAAAACTAATTTTACCTGTTTCACTTTACTTTTCAAATGTGGCTGCAAGAAAACTTTTAATTACGTATATGACTCTCAAATTTCTATTTAGTTGACTGCTATAGAATCTTGGTATGAAGACTTGTTTATTATTTGGATGGATTCTTGTTAAAATGTACACACTTAATAATTACTACTAAAAAAAGAAAAATATATATAATTTGGTTGGAGAGGATGTTAATTATGTCCCCTAACATCTTTTATAAAAATCCACTGCAGTTTTTACTTCTGCCAGTAGTCAGAAATTTCTGGAAAAGAGGGAGTATGCATTTTGATCTATTCTTTGCTTCCTATCCATATGCTAGATATTTGTATTATTTGGCTACACTTTGTTAGTGACCTAATCTTGTCACACTCAGTGTTGCAGTTCTATCAAAAAACTCACAATTTTGTGTAAAAAAAAGATTAAGAACAAGAATCCCCCACATTTACAAAGATTTATACACAGTAAAGAATTGAAGAGTAAGAAAGATATTTTAGATTTATCAAGCATGAAAGAAGTACTGAAATTAACTTTCGATTTGACACATTTGGTTTGACATTTCTCTGATGATATAATGGTATGAGGGAGAAGGAAATGAAAAGATCATTTTCAAAGGGTAAACATGGCACCATGCAATTATTTTCCCCTTTGTTTTTTTTTAAAGATTATTTATTTATTTGAGAGAGAGAGAGGGAGAGGGAGAGGGAGAGAGAGCATGAGCAGGGGGGAAGGGGCAGAGGGAGAGGGAGAAACAGACTCAGTGCTGAGCAGGGAGTCCGACATGGGGCTCAATACCAGGACCCTGTGATCATGACCTGAGCTGAAGGCAGATGTTTAACCGACTGAGCTACCCAGGAGACCCTCCTCTTTGTTTTAAATATAGTTCCTGGGACTTTTATTCCAGGCAAAACCCAGAATAGTCTGGAGGCAAATTAAAGAAAGTATCTGACAGTATTACTAAGGACAAATACAGGATGTTTAATTGTTCATTCAAATGGTTTTGTTATTCTTCCTGGCTTTGGTAGTACTAAGAGCCTTTGTTTTTAGGCCACCACTCAATGAGAATAGTGGAAAGAGGAGTGTGAACAAAACGGAAAAGAAAAGATTGTCCCAAGGTGAAAAGAGACATTTGTCTTTGGGGCACATACAAATGCCCGTTACAATAGTCTGCCCTTCTCCACAGTTTTTTTCCCCACACTTGTAGTTATCCACCATCCAGAAGCAGTTGATCCTTCTGATATGTCATGAGAAGTCGACAGTAACCTAACACTACATCACAATGTCTATGTCATTCACTTCTCTTGGTCTCATCACATAGGCATTTTATCATCTCATGTCCTCACAAGAAGGGTGAGTACAGCACAATAAGATCTTTTGAGAGAGAGAGACCACATTCACATAACTTTTAATATAGTATATTATTATAATTGTTCTATTTTGTTATTAGTTATTATTGTTAATCTCTTACTATGCCTAATTTATAAATTAAACTTTATCATAAGTGTGTATGTATAGGAAGAAACGTAGTATACACATATGAAGGATTTGGTCCTATCTGTGGTTTCCAGGCATCCTCTGGGGATCTTGAATAAGGGGAGACTTCTGTATACTCAGTGTTCAATTAGTGAAATTTATTTAAACATAACCATAATATTCTCTTAACCTATATATCCATCTATTTTTTGTGGTTATTTGAGATCCATTCAAGCCATAGAAGGTTTTAGTTGTTTCAGACAAACAAGGTTGCTGGTTGCTAAGAGGTTATTGACTAAAACTGGACTTGTGAGCATCCTGGATCATGGGCTCATGTGGTTTCTGCAGTTATTCATAATTGAATTATACGTCACCATTGTGGGGGGTGTGTGTGTGTGTGTGTATGTGCGTGCGCGCGTGCGTGTGTGTGTGCACAGGAGGGTGAGTGGGTGTTGAGAGAGGGAGGAAATGGGACAGTTAGTGTCTGGCCTGAGTATAGAGGCCTTCCTACTGCCTGGAAGAGAAATGAGACACCCTGTAACTTGATTCTTCTCTAAGTACCTCCAGGAATAACATAATTTCATTAAAAAGCAGTCATTTTTAAACTTGAAAAAAGTTTTTTTCCAAGAGAAGAAAAGCATTCCTGTTCATTTGTTGTAACATTAACATTTGGCAATTTAATCCCACCATTTTGGTAACATTTTTGTGAAGCAATACAATTAACTACACCGGAAAAGGTACTAATAAAATCTGCATTCTGCTACTAATTGGCTGTATGGTTTCAGGAAATCTGCTCTACCTCTTTGGGCCTCAGTTTCCTTATCTGTCAAAGGAGAAGGTTTGGATTACCAGAGCTTTTTAAAAAATTAATCCTTACTGCTAATTCTGCCTTTAGGTTCCCTGTCCACAAGGGTAGTTGGGTGGCAGAGAGGGTTTGTAGGGAGGGGTGGTTTGAGGTGCTAGGAACGGAGTTAGAAAACCAGTGTATTAGTTCATCGGGGATCTTGTTAAAATGCAGATTCTGACTCAGTAGATCCAGGGCGAGGCCTGAGTTTCTACATTTCTAACAAGATCCCGGGGGATGCTGATGCCACTACGCCATGCACTACACTTTGAGGAGCAAGGTGCTAGGTGATTTTTTCCCCAGCCTTCTCATTCTACAGGTCCTGTACAGGCCAAGTGATTTTCCCAAACTCACACAATAATTGAGTGGTGCACCCTGTACAAGAATTCCTGGTATTATCAGTAGCATTTTAATGACAATGTCACTTTCTACATCTCTGTTATCCTTCCCCATGCTAATACTCTGGGTGATAGTATTTTGTGGCTTCACATTTTTTAGGAGCCACTCTGGGCTCAGTGTTTTGGCCACACTCTGATTCACTTTCAGTGTCATGTCAAAGCATACGTAGTAGTGGCTAGAAAAATTAAATTTAGCAGATTAACTAATTTTAAATTCATGGCCTTAATCTCCACTTAGAATGACCCTTGCATGTTTATGCACTGTGCGTGGAAAGAAAGTAAGAGGCTGCTAAAGAAAATTCCTGTTTGCCGATTCCATGAATTTTAACAGCTGTCCATTAATGCTCTTCAGGTGATATCAGTTCCAACAAAGGTTTTTTTTTTTTAAGATTTATTTATTTATTTGAAAGAGAGACCACGCACATGTGCGAGCACACAAGTGGGAGGAACAGAGGGAGAAGGAGAGAGAACCCCAAGCAGACTCCACCCTGAGGGGCTCCATCCCAACACCCTGAGATCATGACCAGAGCCAAAACCAAGAGTTGGACACTCAACCAGCAATGTCACCCAAGTCCAGCAAAGGTTTTTAGATGATCAGGGCCTATATTTTGTGGAGCTTTCTATGTTAAGATAAAAAGAAGTTAATTACTTCTCAAAGCAAAGAAGTAGCCAATATAAACCATACTATAGCAGGTAAAAGAATTTCCATGTTGTCATTTATGTTCATTTATCATTCACATCCAGTAATGGTTCTCTGAGTCCTTGGGGGCAAAGGCAGTGATTAACAAAATTAATCCAGAAAAGACAGTCTGCACTTCTATGTTCTTTAGAAAAATAAGATAGCATGCATTTTTGAATATCCATTACCCTGAACCTCATTCTTTTTCTCAGGAAAATAAAATTTTCTCTAATCTAGATAGATCAGCATTTCCCAAGATACATTCCTTAGAACACTAGCCCCAAGAAATAGTCTTAGGAAAAAAAAAGGATTTTGTCATTAAATAAATTTAGGACTGTATGTTTAATACACACTTCTCTTAAGTTTCACAAAGCACATTAGAATATGAAAATCTCTGAGAAGCCTTACAATAAAAACGTTCTTTTCATTTTGTTTAAAAGAATTTCTCAAAATCATTTGACTATAGATTCCCCCAAATCCCCCTTATCTTTTTTTTTCATGCAATGTCTATTAAGATTTTATAGAACTAATATTCTATGGGATGCACTTTGGCAAACACTGGTCTGCATTACTTTTCCCAATTTTTTAGTTTGCTTTTTCTGTGGTTATATGGCTCATATCTTACATTAAATATATCAGGACAAACTACTTGGTAATACTGTTTTTTTAAAGGGCTTATATTTTAACTATTACATATTTTAAAGAAAAATGAAAAGGAAGATTTTTAGGAAACAGTGTAAATAGTAGCCTGAGCTTTTTTCTCTGGCTGTGACAACTTGCGTCATCTCTGTGAGCAGTTTGGTTTGTTGTACTTTGATGTTCCCTCACTTGTGAGGAACTTGAACAGATGGGAAAACATCTTTAGAATTAGAAATAACTGTCTACTTTTGCTGAAGTTGGTTGTTTCCAGGGCAATGTATTTTTTTTAATTGAAGAATAACTGACATACAATATTGTATTAGTTTCAGGTGTACAGCATAGTGATTTGATATTTATACATACACATTATGAAATGATCATCATAATAAGCCTAATTACCATCCACCACCATACAACAAGTTACAATATTCTTTTTTTTTTTTCTTTTTTCTTTTTTTTTTTTTTTTCTCTGAAGTCCTCAGTTTGTTTCTCATAGTCCATAGTCTCTCATGTTTCATTCCCCCTTCTGATTACCCCCCCTTTCTTTATCCCTTTCTTCCCCTACCGATCATCCTAGTTCTTATGTTCCATAGATGAGAGAAATCATATGATAGTTGTCTTTCTCTGCTTGACTTATTTCACTTAGCATTATCTCCTCCAGTGCCGTCCATGTTGTAGCAAATGTTGAGAACTCGTTCTTTCTGATAGCTGAGTAATATTCCATTGTATATATGGACCACAACTTCTTAATCCAGTCATCTGTTGAAGGGCATCTCGGCTCCTTCCACAATTTAGCTATTGTGGACATTGCTGCTATGAACATTGGGGTGCATATGGCCCTTCTCTTCACTACGTCTGTATCTTTGGGGTAAATACCCAGTAGTGCAATGGCTGGATCATAGGGTAGCTCAATTTTTAACAAGTTACAATATTATTGACTCTATTCCATACACTGTACATTCTATCCCCATGTCTTATTTATTTTATAACTGGAAGATTATGCCTCTTAATCCCCTTCACCTACTGGATTGTCCATTAGGGCAATATGTCTTGAAGTATAATATGTGTAACTAACAGTGAGCTTCTTTTAAATGGCACATGGACAAACATGAAATAGTTTATAGTTATGTATTTAATTTAATTTAATTTAATGTATTTTAGAGAAATTAAAATAGCATTATGGAACATGATTTCATGTATACAATTGCTAAAGTAGTATTTATGTTTGAAAAACATGCGTAGATTTGAAGACAAATGCCAAGTAAAGAATGACAAAAAGAAATTGTGAAAGGGGGTACAAATGGTAAAAGCTTGGGAACCAATACCTGGGGGATTAGCCAAGAAGCAAATTCTAAGGCCCTGTATCCTTCTAGAAAAACCAACGCTGTGTTTGAGGAGCACCATAGTATAATGAAAAGGTTCTTGAATGTAGGTTGGGGAGATTATGGTCTGTGGAAAGAAACATAATAAGACATGGTTCCTGCCACTGAAGCGCTCACAGCTTTTGTAAGACAGGGCATACTAAGATGCCACTCTCAGCCTGATCGCCAAAGAATTGAAAGCTTCATACATAACCCCACTGGACACGTTACATAGAAGAGTTAGGGCCAGTAAAACTTAACTCTGAGTTTGTCTTTTGGACAAATAAACTGAGTGGTAAATTTAGCCTATAATGCTGAGATAAATAACCTGCATTTGGCTCCTTAAGATTAGCCATCAGTTAATACCATCAGATCTTTTGGGGTGCCTGGGTGGCTCAGTCAGTTAAGCATAGGACTCTTGGTTTTGGCTCAGGTCATGATCTCAAGGTCCTGCGATCGAGCCTGCGTCGGGCTCTCTGCTCAGCAGAGAATCTGCTTCTTTCCTTCTCTCTCTCCTTCTGCCTCTTCCTACCCCTGGCTTGTGCTCTCTGTCTCTCTAAAATGAATAAATAAATCTAAAAAAAAAAATACCACCAGATCTTTTGCATTCTGTGAGTTACTGCCTTTAAAGAGGCCATTACAATAATTTGGTTGCTTTATGTTGGATGAATACTTCTCTACTGAGGGTGATTTTTTTCCACCCAGGGTACACTTAGTGATATATGAACACATTTTTGGTTGTCATAACTGTGGGGGCAGTGCTACTGGCATCTAGTGGGTAAATAGCCATGGGTGTTTCTAAAATTCCCAGAATGTACAGGACAGTCGCCCACGACAAAGAAATATCTGGCCCTAAATGTCAATAGTGCTAAGGGTGAGAAAACTTATGCTAGACTGACACGGCAGGAAGAACTGGACATAATGATTGCAGAGCTCAGTCACAGGCTCATTGGACATATTTGACCAAATTTTTAATGCTTCCAATGCACTATTTTCCTTCAGGGAGAAAGTAATGATAACACAATAAACTATCTGTGGTATGCTGGATACCGGACCCTCAAAATGTCCATGCCTTAATCCCTGGGGCCTGTGAATATATTATTTCACATAGCAAAAAGGATTCTGCAGATGTGATTAAGTTAAGGATCTTGAGATGGGAAGATTATCTTGGATTGTCTGGATGGGCCCAATCTAACCACAAGGGTCCTTAGGAAAGGGAAGCAGGAAGGTCAGATTTCAGATTTTTAGTGTATTAGAACACAGAATGCAGTTAAACCTATAGTTATTTGGAACGTTTTTTCTCTAAGGGTATGGGAGGCACTTTGGGGTTTTGCGTAAACATTGATGATCCTACAGATGAAGATGGGCTGGTGGGTGTAACAGCTAGTTGATAGATTCAAGTTAACTCAAGCTATCTTTCATAGGCCGTTTATGGGTGACAGAATTCATCAGGTGTGTTGGAAAATGCAGGCCACAAGGAACTATTGTGGCAGTGACTGTACAATTATTTGTGAAATCTCCCAAATCACAAACATTTCGTTCTGCTCTTAGTTAAATGATTTCATTAATTTTTAAAACCACCATATTAAGTTACTTGTTAAGATTATTATTATAAGTTTCTTACCGAAGCCTCCCTGCAATGGTGCTTTTCAATTTGAATCCCAGATAAAGATGGTATCAAGTTTTTTCTGGTCCATATGAAGTATGCTTGGAAGCAATTAGATGGCCTTCACACTGCAGCATGGAGTCTTCTAAGTGTAACACAGTGTCTGTATTCACTGGCGGGCCTGCGTGCACAGCTGCAGCGTCCTGCCCGGGCACAGAGCCCCACACCCGACCTCAGCTCATGGAGTGCAATTTCCTCATATACTCCTCTCCATTTGTGAAATAAAAAAATTTTACAATCATCTAGTCCACAATAATAGTACACACACACACACACACATTCACACATGAACAGATAAGCATAACTAACATTTACATGATGCCTAATAGCCCACAAAGTGCTTTTTACCTCCACTGTTTTATAATCCTTAGTACATTGTTATTATCAATATTCTACAGATTAGGAAATGGGACTAAAAGAATCTCAGTGATTTGACTCATGTCAGAAAGGCAGTGGAGGCAGGTGGGCTTTGGATTTTATTTCTCTGTCTTGGCCGTCACTGTTTCACCTGCGGCTACGTGGCTCTGTTGCATTTGGACTTTCAGAAAGTGACAGTGATAGAGCTCAGCCAGGGTCATCGTGGTGGTCACACTGAGCACTTATGGCAGGAGATCCCCACTATGTGGCCCTGACAGCTGGCCTCTAATGTTTTCCTGCTTTTAAGACTTTATTTCTCTGCCTCGGGACCTTGGGAGATCTCCTCTTGAAGCTTCACTGTTCCTAGGCCAGGGGAAGAAAGAATTTCTCTGGCTGCTGGCTTGAGTATAGACCTCGCCCCATGCTCCTCTCGTTCTTACTTTGTGGACCCTTTGATGGACTTACATCTCTGAAACCTATTAAGTAAACCAACATGAAGTGAAATAAATGATCAGCTACTTAATTGTTCTTTCTTCATTTTCATATACTGTAAAACGATTTCTACTAAATACTGAAGGTTTATCCCTAATATTACATGGTATTGTGGTAATTCTATTAAAAGCTCAGTGCAGGTCTTCGGTAAAAAAAAAAAAAATGTAACCATTCATTCCACTATTGCTTTAAAGATGCAACATGTTCTTTGAATTTATTTTGTCCTTTCTGGAAAATTGTAGGATCAATTTAGGGCTACAGGTTAGTCTAATGAAGTGAGGTTGTGAAATTTTTAAAAGTAGCTACCTTTGGGGGATTTCTGCTCCAGCATTTGAAGAAGAAGAAGGATATTAAGATGTTTATTAGAGGCAAAACTCTTTTATGCAATATTGAAAACAAAAAAGACAAAAACAGAAACACTTGTATCATTGAAAAGGTTGCCAAGTCCCCAGCCAAGTCCCCTACCTCACACGGGTAAGGTAGCCTGATTCTTACAGCCATATTTTTTTAATCACAGAAAACTGCTCTGGTGGATGAATTAGTACTCTTACTAAGAACCTATTCGATTTATTACCATATTACAGACTTAAATAAGTAAAATCGGCATGACTTGGCCATAGACTTTTAGTAACCAGGGGTAAATTCTACATGTTTGGATTGAAAGCAAAATCTTTTATTCTCAGTGGAAAGTCATCAGGAGAATTATAAATGGAAAACCAATACAGGAGAATTTTTAAGAAAACTCTAAAATTCTACAACATAGAGAAAAGGGGAGAAAAATGTATATCGGGCATAAAGTATGGCATAGACCGTGTAGGGAAAGGTTACTCTCATTTCTTCACATTGACACATTTTTATTTAGCAAAATTTTAAGTTCATTAGGAAACTGAGAAAGAAAGATTAGTGAACATGGAAATAGTAACATACTAATTTTGTTATCCAGTAGAATGTGATTAAATTAATATTATTTCATGGTTATGTATATGAAATAAAATCCAAAATAAAATGCTGAAATGTGTGGCAATTGGAAATATTCACATTTTGGGCACACCAAGGGTATGCAAATTCTTATTCTTTCCTCTCCGCACTTTTGGTGGTAGTAAGACAGTGTGAAACAGTATCCCTGTCCATCAGCTTTTGATGTCATACTTGCATTATTCACATTTGTCTTCTTCCTGCCTGAGCTTTCACTTTGGTTGATTGACATTTTTTTCCTCAGAGTCTCTATTACATTAAGAATGAATTTAATTTTTCCTCAGAGTGAGGCATTAAACGGGTACATTAACATTTTTTAGAAGATGGTAAAATTTGCAAATTACCCAGGAATATTCTCTTTATGAATAACATAATTCAGCTGGAGGTGTCGCTGGAGAAAGTAGGGAGAAAAATATTGCCTTTTCTTCTCCCCTTCCAGCTGTAGCTATACCAACAAATAGGATGACAATCCAGTCCAAAAATATTTCCATTTGTTTTAAAAGGGAGACCTTGAGGTCACTTGAATTCTTGTACTGCCTCCCCTTCCCAGAGCCTTTTAAAATTTTGGCAACTTTTTGCAATTAGGTAATGGAAGCACAATTCCCGTTCAGAAAATTATTCTACAAGGTGCCAAATTCAGACATTATAAAGCAAACACACAACTCTACCTTAAGAAATGATTCTATCATAAAATAATACTGACAATTTGCAAATAGCCCTGGGAAATGGGTTATTGAGGCCTGACAACTCTCCATTTCAGTAGGAAAAAGAGTGTAACTGGTCTGAACCAAATAACAAAACTCTTATTAAAGAATAGCAACTACTCATAAAATAAAGCTTTGTGTTTACTGGTCTATCTTTTCACAGCATTAGGCTCAAATGCTTGTAAATAATCCAACAATCCACCAATCCGCCTAATTTAGAAAGGGAAGCAGAGAGATTCATTCATTGGATCTGAATCCTGACTCTAACTTGGTAGCTGGAGAGCATCGGGCAGTTTCTATAACCTCTCTGAAGCCCCGTTTCTTCAGATAAAATGGGAATAATGACCTCTGCCTTCTAGGATTGTCTTTAGGGTTCTAGAGAGTATATATAAAATGTCTAGTACAGTCCCAGGCACCTAGAAGTGCTTGATACCCAGTGATTAATCCTGAGAAGAGAGTCCTTGTTCTCAATTCATACTCTAAGTGTGGTCCCTGCTGGTATGGCTGGCTTGCACTGTCTGCTGCCGAATGGCCTGTGTGAATGCAAAAGACTGAAGGGTTTCAGATCTGATGTCACCAGTGTAGGTCCCAGGACTCCAACCTGTTTGACTGTTCTGAAGAGTTTACTTCATCAATTCACTTGAAAAAAAATTAGCTTATTTCAGATATTGGCTCTCAAACCTGGTTTCATGAAATGTTCGATTTTTCAGCCTGTTTTGGTCTCCTAGAGACAAAGTCACAACCTCTCCTTGCCCACATTCATAGCACTTTTGCTTGGCTGAGGGAATTCACTGATGTAAAAACAATCTTTGCAACATGACAATATTGGGTTAAATATTTGGGCTCTTTCAATGTGAGCTTGTTTAAGGCACAGTCTGAGTAACTGGAAAGAATCATTTGATTGGAAGGATTCCTGAGGGTTCATTTGGAATTATTGAGTCACTGAAGCTCAGGCTGGAAGAAATCATGTGGTCCTATCCACCTGCTTCCTGGCAGGACCACCCACTCCTTTCACAAACTAGAATTTATCTTGTCCCCCCAAACACTGCTGAGAAGGGAGTTCTGGATGTCTCAAACACTCATAAAAGACACTTACATATTATGCTTAGTTACAGCTCTTCTACATCAAAACAAAGCACAAACTATGAATGGTCTACTAGTCTTGATATGTGAAGTAAGTTCCAATTTATATTTCCTCTCCTGTGATTTTATTCTTATTTTTCCAACCAGGAACCTCTATCTATCTATCTATCTATCTATCTATCTATCTATCTATCATCTATCTCTTCATCCATACACCCACCCATCTACCTACCTATCTATTGATTCATTCAACAAATATTATGTGTCTGTGATGTGCCAGGGCTTGGTATGATTTTGGTAAATACAGAAAGGAACAAAAGATAGACTTTGTCTTCTAGAATCTCAAGTTTCATGGGGGAGAAAGACATGTAAAAGAATAATTTAATATTTTAAATATGATAAGCACTATAATAGAGATATGAAAACATTCTCTGAGAGTACAGAGGAAAAAGGAAGTAACACCTCACTGGTGCTTTTTCTCTCTAGACTTTTTCTGGAAAAAGCACCTTTCATTCAGAAGATAACAATTCTGTATTCTCCCTTTCTGTATTTAGAAGCATATTTCACAACACTTAATGTCAGGAAGTTTTTCCTTCTGTGATACAAGTCCCTTGTGCAGGAGGGAAAGTGGGAAGGGAACTCACACTGACCCAATGGGAAACACAGCAATGTAGTGGGGCCCTTCTTATTTTTCTCATTTTCCAGATTATATTCACCACTGAATTTCTGATGTAAGTAGGTACTCAGTAAATAGTGTGGAATAGGTGAAAGAGAAAACTGGGGATGCCTGGGTGGCTCAGTCATTTGAACATCTGCCTTCTGCTCAGGTCATGACCCCAGAGTCCTGGGATCAAGTGCCGCATCGGGCTACTTGCTCAGTTGGGAGCCTACTTCTCTTTCTGCCCGATACTCCCCGACTTGTGTGTGCTCTTTTTCTCTGACAAATAAATAAATTTTTAAAAAATCTTAAAAAAAAGAAAAGAGGAAACTGATCATCAGAGAGGTTAAGTGACATGCCTGAGGTCACGAAGGTAGTAAGTAAATTCTCATATTCTGTGGTCTTTACGCAACTCCAAGCCACTAAATCCTTTTCCCGTGATTTCGGAATTGGTGGAGATGAAGAACATCAGGTTCTATTTCTTTGTATAAAAGGTGTTCCTACATTTGGTGAAATCCAGTAGCTTCCTTTTGTTATTCCCAGTAAAACTGCAACTAACTAGCTGAGAGTCGATCGATTGCAGAAAGGCATTAGAGCCTAATGGTGAACAGAGCTTGCTCTGGGTTCAAAATCGCAGCACCTCTCCTTGCTAGCTACCAAAAAAACCTATAGTTTTCTCATCAATAAAGTGAGAATAACAGTAACATTTCTCTCCTGGGCTGTCGTGCTGATAAAAGTGTATAGCAAATATATAAGACTGATGAATCACAGACCTGTACTTCCATAACCAATAATAGATTATCTGCTAATTAATTGAACTTAAATTTAAGAATAAAATAAAATAAAATAAATAATAGAAAAAAAAGTAGATAACAGATACAATGTGCTTAGTGCAGAGGCTGAATATAGAAGTCCTGAACACACATGGACTAATATTCGGTTATAGCTGTCTCAAGTCTCAAGATATCCTTGAGGGTGGTGAAAATCTCCCTTAGTGACTTGTTTCAGAGACCTAACCAGGAAATTCTCTGGGTCTAACTCAAAGCATCGCCTTCTGCTGTAATTGAAAGCAGTTTCCTCGGGTTCTGGTCTCTGAGGAAATATAAAGCAGCTGGTCCTTCATATTCTTGATGACTTTTACTAAGCCAGCCACACTTCAGAGTTTTTGTTTCTGGACTAAATACACTCCCAAGTCAGAAACTCTTTCTACATAAACGTTTTTTTCCCCCTTCTCCCTCTAATCTTTCAGTCTCTATTGTATCCTTAAGGAACAAGGCCTTTGGTGTGAAAATTTTGCAGATGGAAAATACAGAGATTTTTTGTAGAAAATGGAGTCTACAATTGCTGACCTAGTGTTACTGGAAAATCTCAGCCAGGGATAGGTGAAGTAACGGCTGCTAATGAAGTAATTCAGAGATGGAAATTTCTCTGGATATTAAAAATACCCTCAATCCATATTTATGTATCTTTTGGCTACAGTAATTCATCTTGTAAATATGTTGGACTATTTTTCTCACTGTCCCAAATAGAGATTCTGATTTGATCATTGCCGTGCCAGAAACAGATTGAACCTTTTCTGCAAACAAAAACTGATTTGTGAATAGAATAGAACAATTCTGGAAAGACCTGTGGAGATAATTTATCTCATCTTTCTCATTTGACAGATAGTCAAGCAAAGCTTAGAGAAGTTAAGTGACTTGCTCAAGGTCATACACCAAGTTAGTGAGAGTGAAGTATTCTGACTTCCATTAAAGGCTCTTTATTTGATATCAAGAAGTGCTTTTCATGTTGTTGATTTGAATAAACTAATAGGCTACTATTGATATGTAATTGCCTGGCAATAAAATGAAACTATGTTATAAAAAGACAGAGGGAGACTTTCCATATCATATTGAACAGATATAATATTCCCATTTTCTGGGCATTAGAGCAGATAGTAATAAAATCCTACAAAGAGAACATAGGTAGGAAGGTTGCTCTTTCCTTCACTTTTTCTTTGCTGTTATATAAATGTCACTTCCCATGTGTCCAGCTTCCATCTGGATTGAACACAGAAAAGGGCAGTCAGTAGTAATATTATTTCATATTCTTAAACTGATTTCCCTTGGCTTTTACAATTACCTAATGACTGTTTTCAAGCACGTCTTGGACTTAGAAGATTGCAGCCTTGGCTCAGAAAGGAGCAGTCTTATTCCTCAGGCTATTTTCTTAAGCTCTGAAAGCTTTAGTGAAATAATGCATTATTATGTCACATATGGTGCTCATCTCAGAATACTTCTCTATGCGGCGGCGTTCTGTATCTGTAAGACATACCCATATGTTGGTAAAGCGAGTATGTGTGTCAACATTTATATGGAAAATGATCTTTTGTACTTTTTATCCCTCAATATTTGGGACAGTTTTATTTATAGTGGGAAAAAGAAAAATCCAAACATATCTTTAAGTATAGGAGATCGAACATGAATCCTAAGGAGTTGGTTTTTGAATAAATTATCTCGTATTTCCTAATGTGAAAAATACTATCCAATACATTTTTGTTGGTATGCTCTTCCTCAGTGACCTTTCCTCAAAATTACAATTACTAGTAACTGTTTTGATGGGGAATTTGAACAATTTTGCCACAGATTTTTTTTCTTTTAATCACACATAAGGAGGAGTGAAGTTTTGAATGGTGATATAGTTGCAGAAAGAAACCCCAACAACAACAGAAAAATGAAGATCTAGCCTACTATTTGGGAGAACTTCTGGACACCCAATGTATTTAGTTCCTGGTTTCAAATCTCATCTTCTAGATGAGCATAGGGGTAGCAACATATCCTCTAGTGCAAAGGTGTAAAGTGCCCTGCCTTCCATATTCACTATTGTCTTCTCTTTCCATGGAATGAATTAGTTATGGGAATAAAAGGAGGGAATCTAGTCAATGATACTGTAATAGTGTTGCATGGTGACAGATGGTAGCTACACTTGTGGTGAGCACAGCATAAGATATAGAGATGTTGAATCACTCTGTTGTGATTCTGAAACTAATATAACATTATGTGTCAACTATACTCAAATAACAACAACAACAACAACAACAACAACAACAACAACACATTAAGGAGCTACTTTTCAGAAAAAAAAAAAAAGCCTCCTCTAGGCCAATGAGGAAAATTTCATCCCAGCCACTTACATTACATGGTGTATTGAATCCAAATCCGCAAGGCCAAACGACGACTGAGAAACAAACCAGCAGTTGTTTGAGAATTATCACTGACCAGTGACTCAGTCCCCAACCTTTCAGACAAGTTGTTTTGGGAATTGTATGGCCTCAAGCAGTGAAAGGCAAACTTGTTCACCCACATGTTGAGGGGCCTGAAAGCAAGGAAAATGGTAATTTGTTCCTGTGTATAAATGTGTTCCACCCACTCCTAGCCACAAGTGGGAGTGAAGGATGAGGCTTTGGCCTAAAGGGTGGAGTCATACTTGTCCCCCTCATTTCCTTGTAGGGATGTTGGGGACACCAGTGAGATCATGTCTATGAAGTGGATTGACTGGAATGTGCTCATGTGGTCCAATGTAAATTATGCCAGCAAGATTTTTTTTTTCTAACTTCCCTTTTCTTTTCTCACAACTCACAACCCATTGGCAACCTGTGCAGATTGTCGCATGTCCTTAAGTTCAAATCTCTCTGCCAACGCGCTCTGGGTAATGCATTTATGCTCTGTGAGTAAATAGCCAAATCCTAGTTCTTTGTCTTTCAGAGCCTTCCCGTAGACAGCTGGAGCTGTTCTGAGTGCGGAACTGTATGGAAAAGTACAGAAGGCCCCAGCATGGAGCATATTCATCAGAAAGCCACATAATATTTGAGTACTTTAGAGCTTGCCCAAGATGGTATTCAGAAGTTATCTATTAGTTCAAAATTGCTTCTTTAGACACCTTGTATACTTTCATGAGATATACTATAAGATGTTCTGTATGAAGAAGCTATCTGCTAAGTGGAAGATTATACTTCTAACAGAGCCAGAGTGACCTCTGACTGTCATGGATTAATTGTTTTTAGTTTTAGTTTTAGCTTTTGTTTTTGTTTTTGTTTTTGGTACTCTCCCTGTAAGAGGCAGGTAATAAGTTTAAAACCAGTGGCTTCCATGAAAAGTTTCCTGAATTCCATTTCTATTTTCTGCTGTCATTAGGGAATCACTGGTGAATTTTCAAATAACTGTGATATCTTGCTTTTAAAAAATGTAGCAGATAACAAGAGAGAGGGGGAGGAGGAAAGATTTGGGTATTGGTTTTAGAAAATAATTCAAAATAGAAAATAATTTAAAAATTAGTTATGTTTACATGAATTTTGCTTTTTTTTAAATTTAAATTCAATTAGCCAACATATAGTACATCATTATTTTTTGATGTAGTGTTCAATGATTCATTAGTTGTATATATCACCCAGTGCTCAACATATCACGTGCCCTCCTTAATGCCCATCACCTGGTTACCACATCTCCCTACCCTCCTTCCTTCTGCAACCCTCAGTTTGGTTCCCAGAGTCAAGAGTCTCTCATGATTTGTCTCCCTCTCTGATTTCTTCCCATTCAGTTTTCCCTCCCTTCCCTTACGATCCTCTGTGCTATTTCTTATATTCCACATATGAGTGAAACCATATGATAACTATTTTTCTCTGATTGATTTATTTCACTTAGCATAATACCCTCCAGTTCCATCCACGTTGATGTAAATGGTAAGTATTCATCCTTTTTGATGGGTAATATTTGGCTGAGTAATATTCCCATACATATCTACCTCATCTTTATCCATTCATCTGTTGAAGGACATCTTGGTCCTTTCACAGTTTGGCTATCGTGGACATTGCTGCTATGAACATTGGGGTGCAGGTGCCCCTTCTTTTCAGATACATCTGTATCTTTGGGGTAAATACCCAGTAGTACAACTGCTGGATTGTAGGGTAGGTCTATTTTTAACTTCTTGAGGAACCTCCATACTGTTTTCCAGAGTGGTTTTTGGATCTATTTTGAAGCACTGGTCTCATCAGATTATTATTACTCTTACCATAGTCACTTCTTGATGCTTATTCTTTAAATTCCTTTGTTTCACATACCTGCTAAACGGATTTTTTCAATGCTATTGTGAATGGCATCTTTTAAAAAGTTTCATTTCCTATTTTTTAATGTTTTTATAGAGAAGCTAATGACTTTTTGAATATTGGACCTGGCACCCAATGGGCTTGATAAATGCACTTCTTTGTTGCAATAATGATTAATGAAAAGAGTATTATTATTATTATTTTTTACTTTTCAATTATTATACCTTTTAGTCCTGTTTCTTGCCTTATTGTACTGACTAGGCCCACCAGTATAATTTAAACAAAAGTGGTGATAGTGGGCATTCTTGTTTTGTCCCCAAAGTCACAAGCATGGACAATGTTTGCTCTAGAACTTTTGCTAAATATGCTAAGAAAGTCCCCTTAGTTGCTAGGCACTTTTATCATCAATGGGTGTTGAATTTTACCAAATGCTTTTTCTGAATTTTAGTTTATTATGTAATTTTCTTCTTTTTAATGTTAATGTGGTAAATTACATGGAATACCTTGCATTCCTGGAATAAAGCCCCTACTTCAGGCTAATATTGTTTATGATATTTGCACTTATGTGTCTGCTATTTTTCTTTCTTGTAACATCCTTGTTAGGTTTTGGCATCAAGATTATGCTGGGCTCCTAAATAGTAGAGAAGTGTTTCATACCCTTTTTTCTATCCATGGAAGTGTTTGTGTTACATTGGAGTTATTTATTCTTTAAGTTCTGTGATACTTTACAGGTGAACTATCTGGATGTGGAGTTTTCTTCATGGAAAGGTTTATAAAAATAGGTTCAATTTCTTTGATGATATTGAACCATTCAGATTTCCTATTTTTTCTGTCAGTTTGGTAATACTTTCATATAAGTCATATTTACTGGCATAAAGTGTTTTATAATTCTTTGAATGATCTTTTTAATGACAGGGGATAGTTTACAATGCTATTATTCTTACAACCAGTAATAATGCCAAAAATGATTTTTCATTCTTTGAAGCTTGCCAAGCCATTTCATATCGACTATCACATTTATTTATGTCATTAGATGAGATGAAATAATACTTACGTGAATCACACTTTCTTTTTATTTCTGTGATTTCAAATGTTTCCACTAATGGAAGTATTTCTTTAGCCAGCGGGTGAGTTAAAATACTAGCTATGTTTGGGTTCAGAGGCTTGTGGCTTGGGTGAACTGAGGTACACCACCAATATCTCATTAACATTTAAAATATAACCTTTTCAGCTGCCTTTTGTTTTTGAGATTATTCCAAGGGTGAGTTGGTGAATGTATGAACTCTCTGGATGAAGAGTGTGATGTTCAGTGGGGATGACAGGGGAAGTTATTAACTAAAATACTTCTGGTGTCAGACGTTTCAACATCAAACAACATAGTTTAGTAATTCTATCACAAAATTCAGCACCTTTGGCTTCATTAGTAACTAGCTGTGTGACTTGGGCAAGTCACCTAACTAACTACCTTATGGTACTTTTTTCCAGTATCTGAGGGGGAGTTAATGCAATTTTCCCCTTGTGCATCTCCGGTGCTCATGGCAGATAATGAAATATTGTACGTAGTATCTAATGCTACAGGGATCATCCAGAAAGAAGGTCCTAACCTATGAAATTGTTAAAGGCACTCTTGATCTTTTATGTTTTTTTCTGGACCAGAAACAAAGCAGGAAAGATAGTCATGGAAAGAGATTTCTGAAGGAGCCTCAGAATGTCAGTTTACCATAGTTCTTGCTCCCTCTGTCATGTCCTCAAGGCATTCAGGCCAGTCTCATCCTGAAGTATCAGATGGAGCTGTCCGAGAAACTGCTAGTGGAAAGTACACACTCCCCCAGACTACAGGGGGAATGAGAAATAAGAAAGAATAAGCAAACAGAAGGATATTTGTCTAATTATTCCTGGGGTGCCTTAGGAAGCCAGTGTATTTTGAGCTCGAAGGCACTTGCAGAAGCCATTGAATCTTGTGCCCTAATATTCCTCTAAAGAAAACTGAGCACCTAAAGATTACGTGACACCTACAGTGGAGAAACTAATATTATTGGTACATCGTGCTTTAAGGAAAACCAGATTACAAAATTTTAGGCATGAAAACAGATAAACTAGGGTCACTATTAATTTACAAAGGAATTTTATTGTTCAGTAAATAGTCCTCCACAGTATTCATTAAGCAGCAAATTCTTAATGCATTTAAGAAGTGATTTAACTTGCAAACATTTTATTTTCATGCAGTTTTAGCAATACATTTGTTAAGAAAGCAAGGTGTGCTGATATTCTTTCTGTGATTGGCTATTGAGAGCTCAGTGATATACCTGGGTGTTTTCCAGGGCACACATGACTGGGACAATTTATGGCATTTTCCCAGGTGGTGAGGTATGTGAATGTTGTTGCTTTTATTGAACAAAATGTGGAGTCTGAGCTGTACAGCCAAGTAGGGAGGGTGGGCTATGAGTTGGGGCTGGAGTGTCTTTCATGTCTGAGGCAGTGGCAGGATATTGCTTTCCTTCTTGTCAGCCACACCTTTAAGACTTTTTTAAAAAATGGATACAATACATTTTATCACAAAGGTATATTAAAAATGGAACAGAAGTTGGGTGGAGTAGCAATACCACAGTCCAAAACCCTCACCTCCGAGTTGACAGGGTGGAGTGAGCAAGGCACTTCTTACAAAGCATGTTTATCTTGGCCCACGGGACCAGCAGGGGTGGGGGTGAGGGCCCTCTCTGGCCACAAAGCTGAAGCGTTCTTCTGTTGCCTCAACTCCTTTCATTCCCAAGAGATTTCCTGTAAACAGTCTCAACAAAGGGTTGTGATTGAAAAACGTGGGGGTTATTTGGATTCATTACCTTTAAGGCATCCATTCATGAAAAAAAGCAAGAGATCATGAAAAGTGATAACATAGGATTGTTTCTATATGCCTCAAGATATTGTGCCTTGAGATTTTCCCATAAAACCATGAAATCATTAGGCTAGGTTATGTCTAGGAACACTTTCTTAGACATGCCTTTGCCAAAAGCTTCACGGAAACTTGAAATATAATAATAATAATTAACATAAACTGAGGGCTGTTCTAAGTGCTTTATGTGTATTAATTCATTTAGTCCTTGTAACAGCCGTATGTGGCAGGCATTATTACCATCAGCAGCAGCATCCCTATTTTTCAGATGTAGAATATGAGGTACACAGAGGTTAAAAAGGTTGCTATGGTTACACAATTCCTAGTAAGTGGTGGAGGCTGCTTTGAAACATAGGCAGTCTGACTCTAGAACTGGGAATCTTAACACATCCGCCCTGCTACTTTTTAAAAAATGGCACATAAAATGAGATTTTAAAAGAAATACCCCCAAATCAACAATTGCCTCAGAATCAGAGTGAAATGAAGGCAGGAAAATAAAATGATAATAAAAAACAAGAAAAAATACTTTCTCTCAAAAGAGTGTTCCTCAAAATCTTTCACATATTTATGTTAAGGACTTACAATAGGGAAATTGATTAATATGGTGAATAAGAGACATGTTAATCACGACAAAGGCAAAAACTGTTTTGATATATAAAGATATGTAAAATGACTTAGACAAATTCGTGGGTTGTAGTTTCATATGGCTTTTGAAAGGAAGAAGGATGTCCCTAATATCTGAGTCTGAAAATTCACTCAGATCTCCTTTTAGTAGAAGCCTTAAAGATTTGAACTCTTAATCAAGAAGGGCAACCAAGCCCTTCTCCCTCATATTTTGTCTGCCAAAGTAAGTGATATTAAACTATGTGTCTCCCATTTACTAAATCACATGTAGTAATTTAGATAAACTTATGATCTTGTATCATTTTTCACAACAAAGTGTTTCTTAACGTTAAAAAAAGTTCACAAACGAAAGTTTGATAGTTCAGAGAAGTGAGTCTATTTCTTGGAAAGCATTACTTCAATAAGATATTAAGCAAAATCCTACAAAAATCCCTGAAGTTACTTTTTCAGCTACAGTATTGATTTCTGGAAAGGTTGGTTGACTAAGCAGATGAAAGAAAGGTATCTTCTAACTTGAAATACATAGGAATGCCAGCTACAAAATAAGTTAAATAATATTAGCTATAAAGCTGAGTTCAAATGCCAGAACGGAGTATCTCTAAGTAGCAGGAAATGGAGAGAACTGAAGTCATTGTAATGAGTGATGGTTGATGCCAAGCAGGTTGAAGATAGTTGCATGGATATATAAAGCTAATGTCTAAAGCTCTTTGTGCAATGGGGAAATAGATCTGGAAATAGTTTGTTGGGCTCATGAAGGGAGCTAGGAAACTGGTCCAGAGACAGGGCTGGTATATCGCATGGTAATGTGGCATGGAAACAGATTGTCTGCTCTGAGCCATGGGTGGAAGGATCTGTGGAAACTGAAAGTCCAGTCTAGACTGCCTGTGGGACCTGAACTTGAATAATCCAAGAGGTGCAGAAGCACGACTTTAGAGTCTAAGGTAAAGCTGGGGTGGACTGGTGAAACTATTATAGAGCTCCAGCGGAGGAAATGCAAAACTAGTCCCCAAAAGGAATCTCTACACTTCAGGGTATAATGAGTATGGAGGTGAGAGGCAGCTTTCTCTGAGGTAAAGCTCACGGATGGAAATTACAAGGCGCAAGCAGGAACTCACTGCTTAAGAGAGAGTTAGTTGATGCAAATAATGGAAGAATTCTGTTAGATAAATTAAGCTATTGATAGTATAATTATCTAAAGGACACTTAAAATAGGTGTAAAAATAAGTGTATTGTGAATTATAAAATCATAAAGAAAAATAAGGAATTGCTAAGCATAAAATTCAGAATCATGGTTACCTTAGGTTTAAAGAGAGAGGGAAGAGACCGGAGAGGAACACAGAATGAATTTGGCTCCAAATCTTTGCACTGGTAACAGTCCATGTTAAAACTAGATATTGAATATATGAATGTTCATGGTATTGTTATTCTTTAAGCCTTACACATACATTACAGTTATTTTTATGTATTTAGTATCCAATAAAAACAATAAAAATTAAAGCCTTAAAAAACACAGGTAATATCGTGAATGAGGAATGCACAGTAGCAGAAATATTAAAAGTAACATTTCAAAACAGAAAAAAAGACATAAATTATGTAAAAAATGATTAGTGATAAAAGAGAATGAAGATATTCATGAGATAAAAGAAGGGCATATTGAACAAAAGGCAGATTTTTTTTTAAAAAGAATCAAATACCAATTATAGAAATGACTTGTGTTCATTAAAGATGAAAATATATTATTAAAATAAGACCTCAAGAAATGGGTTAAGCCAAGCTCTAGATAAACTGAAGGCATGAGGAAAGCACTCAAAATGCAACCTGAAGACATAAAGAGATGGAAAATAGGAGTTAAGAAAGCATGGAAGTCAGGGATGAGCAGTTTCAACACATATCTAACAGAAGTAACAAAATTTTTCTTATGAAAAAAGCAGTATTTTTTCCATAAAAGAAGTGATGTCATCTAGGAAATTTTGACACTGAAATAGTGAATAGGTTTTCAATAATTTTTTTGAAAATGCAGGAGTTATCAAATAAATTTTTCTGCTCTGAGCTGTGGAGACTCCCTATGGATTAGTTCGTTTTGTGTTTGTCTCTCCAGAGCCTTCTAGGTTTTACCATTTCTAGATTACTTGTGTCTTTTCTCTGTTAAAAACTCTTAGGCTCTAAAGTGGGTAAACACCATATAATTCAATTAGCGTGTTCTATAGTTTAATCAACTGACTAAAGTTCCCAAAATCTTGCTTTTTCCCTTTGTAGAAGGTTTAGGAGAGATAGTCTAGATAATTGAATACATAGTTCTTTCAAAATTTGGTGTACATAATCAAAGCTGTAAGTTTTCTACCTTAGAACATCCTGTCATCAAATAAATTAAAAAATATTCCTGAACCTTAAAACATCTGAAGATTTTGTCTTTTCTATAATACTCTCAAAGAATGTTTTGATATCACATATGTCTTAATTATTACCTTTATTTTTTCATATTTTAAAAATAATATTCCTGTTCCTTTTAAATTATCTTCTTTCCCATTGATCCATGCTCTATATTCCTTAAAAATTTTTTTATCTTCAAGGATTTTGGTACTGTTGTAGATTTGTAGAGAATTGGCAGAAAGGAATGATACTTTTTAAATTTCTCTCTGTGCCTATTTACACAGTATTTCTCTCTCTCTCTCTCTCACACACACACACACACACACACACACACACACACACACACCAGAAGAGATTGCCTGTCTCCCAAGTGGTGAAGAAAAGATGGCAAAGGATACAGCATCCCAAGAGGCAGTAAAAAGAGGGTGTCTTCACTAATGGACTCTGAGAGCCCCCTGCTTTTTCTCTGAAAACTGACACCAAGTGTGATTACCCATTACCATTAGACAACAGGATGACTAACTTTGACTAATATTTTAAGTCTGACTTTATATGAATGGAAGAATCATAAATGTGTAGCCCTATTCAATATATTTCATATAATCATACTTGACATGCAAGAAGAGATATGGTTATTATCACTCAATTTTTTGTTCAAAAAATTTCTATAATGGTTATAACTTAAAAATATTTGTCTTTTAGGTAATTACTGCTAATGTAGTGATAATATTTTTTTTCCTCATTTGAAAAATATGCTCTTCGGATAAAGTCATATATATATATGTGTGTGTGTGTATATATATATATATATATATATATATATATATATATATAGCATATCAAGGCAAAAATGCTAAGTCTGACATAAACATGTGAACTATAAACCATTTCTTGTCTTGGGTCCTAGAGGTGATGTATTACATGTTTTTGAGTCAGAAATTGTACAGGATTTTGGTGAGCTCAGAAGGCTCTGGAAAACCTTTTTTCTTCCTGGAATGGACTGGCAGAACTATTTATAAAAATTTCATTATTACCTTATGTTCCTGTAAAGCATTCCACCCCCACACCCCCAAAGAGGTGGTACGACACCACAGCAATTTCCTCATTTATTTTTATTTAAGTAGATATTAGAAATCTAAGCTTCCTGTTTCTTTTCCATTAGCTTCTGGCTTTCTCTAGAATTCTTACTGTAAAACATATCTTCCTTCTCTCTCCTAACACTTGTCATTTTCTCTCTCCTAACTGTCTTAAAGAGATGGAGATTGACTTATATGGTTATTATGTGGCATATTAGAGTGGAATCTCATTTCTAGTGCTTCAAAGGCATTTTGTTTATTCCTTCAATGTTTATTAAATATTTACCATGTGCTAGGCTTAATGTCTCTGAGCCTTAGTTTCTCCATCTGGACTCTATACTATGCATTTACAGACCCTGCTTCTGTCCAGAATTACTTTCACTCCTTCTTCGTTGACCTGATAACTAATCATTCCTTTAAATTCAAGTCAGATGACAGCCCAGCCTCCTTAGTCTGGTTCAAAGCCTATCCCCTGTGCCCCCATGCCTTTCTCTTTCACAGGATTTCTCATGTTTTACTATAGAATTCTGTGGCAGATAGACCTAAAATGGCCCCCAGTTGTTCCTGAATCCATCTTGTTAGCAGACATTCTCTGTTGCCTTTTTGACTTGCGTTCTTTGATTAAAGAAGCAACCATGTTGGGGAAATCCACGTAACAAGGTTTTTAAGGTAGTTTTTGGATAATAGCCAGCAAGAAACTGAGGACCTCAGTCTAACAGGCCACAGGAACTGAATTCTGCCAACAACCACATGATCTTGAAAGTGAATCCTTCTCCAATTGAGCTTTCAAATGAGACCTCAGCCTTGGCTGATACCTTGATTGCAGCCTTGTGAGAAACGCTGAAGCAGAGGACCAGCTAAACCATGCCCAATCCCTGATCCACTGAATCTGTGAGATAATAAATGTATATTGTAGATTGTTTTAAGCTCCTAAGGTTCTAAATCACTTGTTACATAAAAACTTACTTATCATCAATTTATTTATTTACTCTCCCATTGGATTATAAGCTACTTCAGAGGGACACCCTGTGTTGTTTACTTTTGTATCATCAGAACATAACACAGTACCTGGAACACAGTAGCTGCTTAATAAATTTTTTTGAAGAGTGTAGTTGTGAAGCAAGTCCACTGGCTTTGCAGAAAGTAACTCAGCTTTCTGCCACCAACTTCATAGCTTCATTTCATTCAAGTTCTGAGCCTCAAGTTTTTTTAATGTGAAAAATTAGAGGGTTAGACTTAATGTAGCTCAACTCAGCTCAAGCAGTTTGCATATCTTTTTTTTTTCTTTAAAAGTAAGTACTAATGGTATGTGTGAAGCTGTATTATATTTTAGTAGATGACTTCGTCCTCAGTGTATTTCTATATTAGGGTATCTTTTTAACTCTGATGTGCAAAAAGTAATTATGGCAAGACTAATGTAACTGTGACTTTTAAAAATGATGACTTTACTTAAAAAACCCTAAAGGATTAAATAGTGAAAACACAAAACTGGAATGAACTCATGAAAAATTGAAATCAGTTTTAAAAAGGGCATTTGATGACATGTAGCATGACATTTAGCAGCTTTCTTAATTAAGTGGACTAAAAGCCAGATAACACGATAATACAGTTTTAGACAGGAATTTCTTTTTCCATACTGACAGGAAACATTTGTTTTGTTTTAGCCAGACGGTTTTAAAAAATGCTATTTATAATAGCTTTGCCAAAGTTAAAAAAGAGGTCTACAAATTCTCATTCATTTCTAATTTAAAAAAAAAATGCTGTATTATCTTTACAAATGTTTCTTCCCTTTCGCTGAGTGTTTAGCCGATAGGAAAATCTTGATGGACAAGACATGTTTCATTTTCTGGGCCAGCACATATGGAGAAGATAATTCTTATTAAGCACGTTAGATAATTTGTGATTAAATCAGTTAATTATCAGTTGGAGCTACCTTTCCTTCCTCTCCACCCTCTTCCTTAACTGTTACTTCTCCAAGGGCAAAAAAGCAGGCACAGATGATATTGAATTTTTGTTATTTAAAAGAAGAGAAGAAGGCATAGCTACAGAGAACAGATTGGTGGTTGCCAGAGGTAGGGAGTAGAGGGTGGGCTAAATGGGTCAAAGGGTACAGACTTCAAGTTATAAAATAAATAAGTCATGGGATGTAATGTACAACAAGGTGACTATAGTTACTAATACCATACTGTATATTTGAAAGTTGTTAAAAGAGGAGATCTTACAAGTTCTCATCACAGGAAAAAACATTTTGAAAAAAAAAGAGTAGATGATGAACACTTTTATGTAAGTCTCGGGCTCCTCATTTATCCATCTATGGACATTTCATTCCTTCTATTTTTAATCTGTACAGACAACTCCTGAAACAGTGATTGAAAGGAGAATTAACATTCCTTGTGGTGTCTCAATGCAGTATTTTTTATCTCCCCCTAAGCGCATCCTGTTCTATTTCCCATCATGAGAGGGATAGGAAACAATGATCAAATTCATTTTAAAATAGTGACAGTAAATTGGAGTAGAAGGGAGCCACAGATAGAGAAAAACTTCCTCACAACAGTAAGGATGGTCTTCCGAGGGAGGCTGTATATTTCTTTTTTCTCCACCATTCACAGCATAACAGTTGTTACACAATATTAAGGTATACTATTTTTATTATGTATAAAACCAGCAATAGTAATTTACCAATGATGCCTCTTGCAATGAAATGAAATAGTGTCATGGCTCAGAACTAGAACCTAAAGGAATAGTTTAGGAACTACAGAGCTCAAATAGGTGATAGCATATTATAGCACATAGAACTAGGACTTTAGAATTAAGAGAATGAGGGTTTGAATTCAGGTTCTGTCATTGCCTAGCCACACCACACGCTGTGCAAGTTACTTAACCTTCCTGCATCTGTTGCTTCACCTAGAAAATACAGATTAGGATTCCTTTCATATAGCATTGTCACAAATACAAAATAAAATAATAACATATGATAAATGCTCTCCATGGAACCTGCTACAGAAGAAGCAATCAATGGACAGTATATTAGCCTGGCCTTACATTGACAGATGAGGAAATGAGGCCTGGAGTTTAAGACATGCCAGGGACATGCAGTTAATTGCAAAATTTTTGATGGAACAAAGGATATTTCTTCTATAAGCTCAAAATTTTGTTTTAAAACTATTTCTTCTCTCTCTTTTTAAAAGATTTATTTATTATTTATTTATTTATATATTTATTTATTTATTTGAGAGAGAGAGAGCAAGAGGGAGAGGGAGAAGTAGGCTCACTGCTGAGCAGAAAGCCCGACTCGGGGCTCGATGCCAGGATCCTGAGATCATGACCTTAGCTGAAGACAGACGTTTAGCCACTGAACTGACTGAGCCACCCAGGCACCCCAAAACTATTTTTCTCTTTTATTGCTGTGGCACTTGTTTGAGAAGAGTAGACATGTCCTTTATTACTGGGAGAGTGAGGGAAGAATAGAGAGGGAAATTGGTTTATACAAGGATGTGAAAAAAGTTTTGATGGGAAGCTGAAACCAACAAAATTAGATAAATCCACCCCTCCCCAAAACCATCCACACTAATCTGAGTTTTTATTCTCTGAATGCCTATATTACAGAGGAATATATCTAATGTGTTCAGTGAAGATCCAAAAAAGTTCATTGAAGCTGTGAATGTGAAAATAAAACCACATGGACCGCCACACTTTATTTATCTGAGTTGTGAAAGGGAGAAAACCCAGTGAGGAGGCCCACATATGAATCAAATCCCAAGGAGGAGGATTCTTACTTGTGAATTGTGAGTTGTGGAAAAATGTTTCCAATTTGGGACTCTGGTGACATTAGATTCCAGGAGCTAAGGAAACATTTTGAAACTCAAGGAGTTTGTTCAGAGATAAAAGATGGTCTCATCAAACGTTTCTGTTTTTAATTTCTCACTAAGCATGCATTTCATTTTTAAAACACTGCCCCTGTTCTTTGTCCGTATGGGAGATTTTCTGATGATTAGAGCATTGAGACAACCCTGTGAAGGTTCAGAGTGGGGTTTAGGAATGTCCCCCTGGGTGTGAGGTCTCTGTGACTTCATCAGGATTCGTGACATGATACCTACAATCTTATTTCAGCAGGTTTTTCAGGTTGAGGTCTAGAATTTCTGGTCATGGTCTCAAGTATCTAATTCTATAGTAAGAATTAAGAAGTATTTGTTGAGTGTTTCCATCATTGCTTATAGTACGAGGCACTATGCTAGGCTCTGAGCGATGGGAATAAAAGACAATATTTCTTGTAGCACAAATAACAAGATGTTGATGGGACTTTTCCTGTTGCACTAAAATTGATGTGTAGGGTCCCAGCCGAAAACAGAGAAGTGGTAAATCCAAAAAGATTCACCAATTGCTCCTCACACCCAATGTGGCCTTACTAAGGCAACCCTAGAAGTATCAGCCGTGGGATAATCAACTTAACATTTCTTCTCCTCCCCATCAGCCCTCACCCCAATCCCATACTATCTGAGAAAGTATGAGAAGATGAGGAGGTAGAAACTGAGAACATCAGCCCGTGGGGGAGTCAGTGCTCATGGTGAGAAGATTTTCCTGTGTGAGGGAGGGAGACTGTGGATGCTTTCTAATCCCCAACGGTCAGTGAGCAGGGGCCAGAGAGCTAGGGGTTCTAAGAATCTCATGTGAAAGTTGAGGATGCCTGCAGGAAGGGGAACCTGGAATCTCCAAGTAGATGAATTTGATGCAATTTCCACTGTATATAAACTATGGTAGATGAATTTACAGAATAGGAGCAGGATTAGGAAAAAACTTAAACTAATAATTTTTAAAAATTGTGTGTGGAAGACAAACCAAGAAACAGAATCTTAATTATAGAGAAAAAAAACTGACGGTTACCAGAGGGGAAGTGGGTAGGAAGATGAGTTAAATAGGTGATGGGGATTAAGGAGTGCACTTGTGATGAGTACTGGGTGGTGATGAATTCTTGAATCACTAAATTGTACACCTGAAACTAATATAACACTGTATATTAACTAATTGGATTTAAATTAAAACTTAAAGAAAAAAATGTATGTGGGGAAATTTTTTAAAATATTCTAAATTTTTAGAAATTCCAAAGAAACCTGGCTTCTGTAAGGGAACCATGTGTATTCCTTTCTGTGGCGGAAAAAAAAAATCTTAACCATCTTTGTCCCTTCCTCATCAAGCTTGTTTCCTCTAGTGTAAGTTTTTCATGATTTTAGAACTCAATTATAGGAAAAAAATGACAGTGGTCATTGCTGGAAAATAAGAATTAAAGGTCAAAGACTCAGACATCAGCTTAATTGGAAGTTGGTAAATTTATAGAGCATATTGCAGTGAAAAGACAAAACAAAACATTGCCCCCACCACTTAGATCAGGACTCCTTTAAAAATCAACAACAACAATGGGGCACCTGGGTGGCTCAGCTGGTTGGGCAGCCAACTCTGGATTTCAGCTCAGCTCGTGATCCCAGGGTCCTGGGATTGAGCCCCGCATGTCAGGTTCCCCACTGAGTGGGGAGTCTGCTTGAGGATTCTTTTTTTTCCTCTTTCTCTGCTGCTCTCCCTGATTCAGCGCTCTCTCTCTAAAAATAAATAAATCTTAAAAAAAAAATCATCAACAACAACAACTGTGTATTTACTTGAGCTCTGTAATCCAATGTTAAAAAAACATTATTAGGACAGGAAACAAGAATTCTGAGGGGACTTGGGGAAAATAGAGAAGGGATGTGAGCCCTATCACCTTGGTATGTGCTACGCCTGGAGAAATGGATAAACATGTACTCTGAGGACTTTCAAATGGATGCTTTGTGTTTAGTGGAATGGTGAGGAAAAATGAGGCATAGTCTATGGTAGATATTGACTTTGATGAGGAAAGATTCAGTATTCCTTATTATTCTCATGTCTTATGGTCAAATACCTGAAGCCCTTTATACCTGGATTTGGCAGAGTGAATTCTCCTGCCTAGAGTGAAAACCAGCTAGAACACATTGGTCAGAGATGCCATTGTTTTTCTTTGAGCAGCTGAACCATAGTGGCTTGGTTACTCCCTGCTTGAGCCATGCCCTTCTCCAGCAGCCATAGAGACAACTGGGAGACAGACTTCTTGGAAAGCCAGTGGGTGGTAGGCAAAATTACCTCATGATTTCAAAGCTGAGTTGATGCCATTCTGTGAAGAGAAGCCTTTGGAAAACCTTTTAAGTCTTAAGTCTGTGTTAGGAACCCCTAACTCAAAGAGCTGGCTGCTCCTGACACCCCACCCAGTACACTGTATAATTCCTTTACCAAAACACATTTCACATTGTTTTCTTGACCTTAGTGGAGCTGAATAAGGGCCTTGTTTATTTTTTCTGATCATTAAATCCCCAGGGCCTAATATAGTCCTGGCTTATTATAGTGGGTACTTAATAATGATTTCCTGATTGAATGGAGGAATGAAGAGAAGCTCTGGAAGAGTGACACAAGTTTGAAGAATTCAGCTCTGTTTGTCATATGTGTCTGAGGTGGAACTTGCCCTTCCCTTAGCAATAGTGGAAGTGGCATAGACTTTTTGCAGAGGCAGAGTGGAAGAATCAGGCTGCCTGATCATATAACATCGAAATGCTGTCCTTCAAACACACAGGTCAGATCAGTGGCCTCCTATATTCATTCAGATAATTGTTTAGGAGAAATGATGGTTGGCTATTTTTAGGCTCAGTCAAAATTTGTACTGAGGCACAACATACATGCATCAGCTAGATCTGAATAAACATAGGACAAGGTACTGCATATCTGAAATTTATATAAATATTTAAAGATAAAAATGCAAATGCCAGGGTGGTTAAGAACCTAAGGTCACATGGTCAACTCGTGCCAGAAATGGAACTCCACCTGGCTCTCTGGACCCCTAGTGCAGTGCTATTTCCGCTCTGCCACTGACTCAGCCTTTTTTTTTTTTTTTTGGTGAACATATAAAGTATTATTGCTTTGCACATTGATATCTGAAAAGTATTCCAACAGTTTTGGATCACTTAATTGTTGCCGTTCCCACTTATCTCCAAGGCAGCCAAATATCTACTTTTTTTTTTAAAGATTTTATTTATTTATTTGACAGAGACAACCAGGGAGAGAGGGAACACAAGCAGGGGGAGTGGGAGAGGAAGAAGCAGGCTTCTAGCGGAGGAGCCTGATGTGGGGCTCGATCCCAGAGCACTGGGAAAACGCCCTGAGCCGAAGGCAGACGCTTAACGACTGCGCCACCCAGGTGCCCGCCTGATATCTACTTTGATGGACATCTGCAAGGTGCCTCAAAAGCTTTTAAGTTGCTTGCTTAAGTTTGCAATAGTTATACATGCTGGTTGAACACTCTTCCATCCGTTCAGAAGTGTGGAGATGAAAGTATAAGTACTGACCATCTACTCTCCTCACTCCCCATTTCCCAGGGGGTAAATCCAGTTGGCGGTTTGATATGTACCATTCAGTCCTTTGTATATTCATATAAAATGACATCATTGTTATGGGTTGACTTGTGTCTTCCCAAAATTTACGTTTTGAACTCCTAACTCCCAATACCTTAGAATGTGACCTTATTTGGAAATAAGTTTGCTGCAGATATAATTAGTTAAAATGAGCTCATATTGGAGTAGGGGGTGGGCCCCTAATCCAATACAACTGGTGTCCTTATTTATACAAAGGGGAAATTTGGACACAAAGCTAAACATGCACACAAGGAAAACACCATGTGAAGATAAAGGGAGATACTGGGGGTGATGCATCATCTACAAGCAAAGGAATGCTAAAAATTGCCAGAAAACCATTAGAAGCTAGTACAGAGGCATGGAACATGTTCTTCCTCACAGCCTTCCAAAAGAGCTAACTTTTTAGACATCTTGATCTTGGCCTTCTGGCCTCTAGAAGTGTGAGACAATACATTTCAATTGTTCTAAGTCACCCAGTTTGTGGTCCTTTGTTATGGCAGCCCTAGCAAACTAATACAGTCATTATAGTCATGTCCTGAAAATTGCTTTTTGATTGAAAACATAGATCTGTACATTCTTTTAAGTTAATACATGTATATAGACAACATCTTTTCAATGGATGCTACTACTATAATCAACACCATTTTTCCTTTTTTAAAAATTATGGTAAAATACAACATAAAATTTACCATCTTAAGCATTTTTAAGTGTATAGTTCCGTAGTGTTAAGTACATTCCTATTGTTGTACAGTCAACCCCCAGAACTCTTTTCATCTTACAAAACTGTCATTCCATACCCATTAAACAATAACTCCATTCCCCATCTCTTGCGGTTCCTGGCAACCACTCTTCTTCTTTCTGTCCCTATGAACTTGACTATTCTGGGTACTTCATATAAGTGGAATCATACAATATTTGTCTTTTTGTGGCTGGCTTATTTCACTTAGTATAATGTCTTCAAGTTTCATCCATGTTATATAGCATGTGTGAGAATTTTTTTCTTTTTTAAGGCTGAATAATATTCCATTGTGTATATATACCACCTTTTGTTTATCCCTTTATCTTTGGTTACTTCCATCTTTTGTCTATTGTGAATGAATAATGTTGCTATGTAGCAAACGTGTGTAAAATATATCTTTGGGATCATGATTTTAATTATTTTGGGTATATACTCAGAGGTGGAATATCTGGGTCATATGGTAATTCTATTTTTAATTTTTTGAGGAACTGCCATACTGTTTTCCACAGGGGCTGCACCATTTTACATTCACACCAACAGTACATGGGGTTCTGATTTCTCCACATCTTCACCAACATTTGTTATTTTCAGTTTTATTTTCTTATAATACTAGATATGCTAATGGGTGTGAGGTGGTATCTCATTGTGGTTTTGATTTGTATTTCCTTAATGATTAATGATGGTGAGCATCTCGTCATGCATGTACTTGTTGGCTATTTGTGTCTCTTCTTTAGAGAAATGTCCGTTCATGTCTTTTGCCCATTAAAAATTTTGTTCTTTTTGTTGTTGTTCAGTTGTAGCAGTTCTCTGGCTAATAACCCCTTATCAAATATTTGATTTACCAATGTTTTCTCCCATTCTGTAGGTTGCCTTTTTACTCTGATGATTTCGTCTTTTGATGGACATCATTATTCTTATGTCCTAAGGCAAACATATGAGTATTTCTATAGGATGGATTCTTGGGTGGAATTACTATTTCAACTTCTGAAAGTTGTACCAAGTTAGACTCTTACCAATAAATGTATGACCATTCCCCCATCTCCATTCCCTTGTCAGCACTGCATAAGAGACAGATTTTAAAAATTGACATAGACATTGAAAGGGATATTTTTATACATAGTTACTCTGTTCTTCAAACATTAAGAGCCTGTTACATCATGGTTAACGATTCAACAAATTTGGGTCAAATCATGTCCCTTGGAACTTTAACACATATGTACAGTAAAAACCTATAACTTGGACATTGGGTTCTGCCCCCAGGCCTAGAGGTAAAAGCTTTTACTTTACTTTGACTAAAAGCTCTATAATTAGTTCTTTTACCTCAAGTGATTTACTTTAATGAATGGTACCATTTTATAAATTGAGTAAATAAATCCACGCCAATTCATAGCTAGAGAAATTATAGGAGAAGCCGGTATGCCAGATGATTCAGTGTATGCCAAAGATTCAGTCTCTTAGCCCAGAATCCTTTCCCATTGCCAGCCCCACTGCAGCACCAGAGACTTCTAGTTTCAGGGGCTGAAAAGGCCAAGCCAACTGAAATATCTGGGACTGGGATGAAGGGCAATGGTGGCCCACAGTTTTGGTGGGAGTTGTGTCACTGCAATTGAGAAAAGGATGTGTCCCAGGAGGATATATCCTTTGTAGTTATATTTTTAAAAATACTAATTATAGGAAGATAATCCGGGTTTTACACTGGAGACCAGAGGGGGACAAAGGAAGGCAGTTCTCCCCATTCATTCATACGAGCTGTGTAAGACCCTGTGAGATCCCCACAGTGACATTATGAAGGTTATAGAAAGTCATGATGGCTTTACATGTTTCCTCTTCTTTCCCTGCTAAAGTTTCCATACAGAGCACTTGCGACAGATGAACCGCACTGGTGGAGGAGCACTTGTCCTTCTGTGTGATTCCATGCTGGCACACAAGTGTCTCACTGTTCCTAAGGACCTCTACTGCAGTTGATTAAAAACCAGAGAAGTGGGGCCTGGTGCTTCCATATGGCTTTTCTAGTTTATTGGCTCTATTTGCTTGTAAAAATATGTTTTCAATTATACTTAAAACATTTGATTCAAACTACTTTGGGAAAGTCAAGATGTAGTTTTTTTTCTGCCCACATCACATACATTCTGGTTTATCGAGGACTTAAGGTGCAGTGTACTGACGTCAAATGGCCAGTGACAGAACAGAGGCTTGGGAGAAAGGTGAAGAGTAATCTTAAGCTATAAATGATAGAACAGTAATAAATATCAGTGTTTATTCTTGACTCATGAGCATGACAGATTACAGGCATGCCCATAAATGACAAAACTATATGTACAACCCGAAGGAAAAAATGAGACTGCTCGGAACATAAGATCAAAACAAGAAATGTTGGTTTGAGGTAAGCCTCTTTTCGTCAGATAGAGCTTTCTAGATGTTTTTTTCAGTCAGCCATATCTAATTATTTTTCTTTGACAATAATGCAAAATTGGAAAGGGCTTTAAAACCACAGGCTCAGTGGGGATAAAGGGGACATTTTTGTTTTTCTCAGAGGAGCAATAGCTTACAATGAATTTTTCATAGTTATTTATTATTAGCCCTTTGTCCAGGTCATGGACAAGGGAATATTGTTTTATTGAATGTTGGTTAAGTATTCATTAGTCCAGACAGAATGCTAACTAGATGGATTAGACTGGGCTATGCCTCAAACAGAAGAAGGGAGGTCACAGTGAGAAGTTAAGTGGGAATTATGACTAAAGTGCCATGAATGCAGCCCTCCCCCTATCCATATGACTCTTGTTGGAGCCTCTTAAGGGCCAACCATGAGACAGCTAGGCATTCCCTCACCATCGATGAACCAGGTCAAAGATGTCCTTCTACAGGAGTCATATCCCACATGTAGAGCAGCTGGGGGCTCAAAATACTCAGTTAGCCACAACTGGGAAGGGTATTTTCTTCCTATTCTTGTTCTCCTTATTCGGCAACTGTTGTAATTGTCCCCACTTCAAGCCTGGAAGGTGAGGTGATAAGTATCCTCTGGGATGCTGGTTAAAAAATGTACATTTCTGGCCCACCCCCATGAGATCCTGAGTCAGTAGGACTAGTTGAGTGGTGTGGACTCATGATGCAGGTAGTCCTTGGATCATGCCATGACATGATCTGGGAAACTTTGCCCAAGATGAGGATGAGAGAGCCTGGCTGGGGATTGTGATGAGCAGTTTTTTGCTTACAATATATTATTGCTAAGGGCCTGTCTTAGACCTTTTATTCCAGCCTTGCACTGTTGGTTTCTAAAGACTTCTTGATTTCTGACTTCTTTGGCTGGACTTTTGACCACTCTCCTTTTCTAGAACTCTGCTTGATCTTTGAATCTACTGCTTTGTCTCTTATCTGTGCTCCTCTAATGATTATTTTGTATCCTCATTCATTCCTTCATTCAAAAAGTATTGAATATCTGTACTCAGTTTCAGACTCCTGTGCTGGGGACACACTGCTTAGAAGACAGACTCAATTCAGGCCATACCAATTGAAGAGATAGTCAGTTAATGAAACATTCACAGTGAGAGGGTTAGATGCCGTAGAATGTGTTAAGACAATGTGAGAGCGAACAGCAGGATCAACTAATCCAGTCCTGGGGTCAAGGAAGGCTTCTGGAATGATCAGGTAGTTGGGAGGTGATAAGAAGGCAGAGTGCTCCACGCAGAAAGAGCAGTGTGGATGAAAGCCCTAGAATAGAAGAGCTACAGCACTTGAAGAGAAATGTGACTGTAGAGTGGGGTTGGTGACAGCAGGAGGCATGACAAGGAATGGATCTGGAAAGATGGGCAGGCCAACACCATGAGAGGCCTTGTAAATCCTGTGAGAGAGTTCGGACTCTAATTTGAGGGCCATGAAATATCTCTGAAAGATTTTGAACAGAGGTGAGTCACAGTCTGGGCTGTGCTGAAAAAGAGCACTACAGCTACAATAGCCAGGTGATGCAAATGATTCAGAGTGAAGTCCCCAGAAGGCAGGAGGGGTGGCTGAGGAACACCCAGGGAATATGGAAGGAATATCTCTTCCACTGTAACAGGAGGGAAGGAGCAAAGGATAGGGTGGTCTGCAGGTAAGATGTGTGGTGGGGAACAGTAAGTTGAGAGTGTTTTTATGGAAATTTCCTCCCAGGGAGAAAAGAGTGAAGATACCCAAGATGTCCTTCAAGAACTTTAGGTGATAAGATTTTAGTACTGAGATAAATTCTTTAATTGGGTGATACATAGGATAAGCCAGATGTTCAACCTTAGTAGCCAAAGAACTTCACAAGCCACTTAGAAATGTACCAAGACTTACATACATATGTATTTCAGATGGTGAATGTACTTTCATAAAGTTTTAAGACTATAAAGTTATATGACTGTATTAGATTGTGAGAGACTTTAAGAAAGCAACATCTAAGAAAACAAAAAGCATGACATCTGATTAATGATGGAATGTAATAACCACCTTCAGTATCAGAAACCTGTGTGAAGACTCTTAGCGCATCTTCAGCTTTCTGAACCATGTAGAACTTTCCCTCCCGAAGAAGGATGGAGCCAGGTTTTCCAGGCACAAAGTTACACCATTTTCCCATCTGTCCTAAAACCAAGTTCAAACTGAGAAACCATCTTAAGGCTTGAATGAGTAAGGTCTGACATGACAAAAAAATAACTGACTCAACATTTCATCAAAAGCAAAATTCAGCCCCTTCCTCTGTCAGAAAATTCTGATAACAGAAATCTAGGCTTCAATGGGAACTGCACGCCCAAGCAGACTTTTCTAACACTGGACAGATTTGGACAGATTTGGAATGTGCCGTTCTTGCTGCTAAAGACGTTTTTCCACTCTTGGCCTTCCAAAACCCAGAGTTCAAAGCTGCACTACTACTTTTTTATGCGGGAGCAAATTGACCACAACACTATTAGAAAAAGACGTGAGTCAGTGTGTTTGGCTCTTTGTTTCTTTGTGGTGATCTTTGGAAAGGAAAGATTGTAAGGAAAGAAAAGCAGGGAAAGATTAGTTTGCATCTTTTCCTTGAGGGGTGTTTGCTTAAAAAATAATAACCCCAAACCAGGCTATTATTGGGATTTATATTAAGCATTTCCAAGCTTTGAAACAGGAACAAAGTCCACCAGACCCTTGTGAGGTAAGCTTTTGTTTTTCTCATTATACAAATAGATAAATTGAGTCACTGAGCAGTGAGGTAATCTCCCTGGTCTCGACTGCAGTAGATGAAAAGAAAGCATGAACTCAAGGTTTTGGATTCCAGGTAACTACTTTGATCATGCTTTTATTGGATGCTGACAACCAAAAAGTTAATAATCCTTTATACTGCATGTTAGGGACATGAGGTTTTCTTGCTTACTATGAATTCTACTTAATATAATTCAGATGCATAAGTGTGTGTGTATGTGCTTACACACTCATATATATTCAAATAACCTCAACTTTCCCAAATCTTTAGAGAATTAGACATTTTGGATAATTAAACATTTCCCAAAGCTGATATTTTTACATCTGTTTGATTTGATAGGATCTATTTAAAAATATGAAATTTCCTTAATTCTCAAAAGGCACTACTAAATATGTCAATAATTATATTCAGCTGTAATTCAGTGAGTCACTCAGATGGTTAAGCATCTGACTCAGGTCTTGATCTAGGGTTGTGAGATCAAGCCCCATGTCAGGCTCCCCCACTCAGTGGAGAGTCTGCTTGAGATTTTCTCTCTCCCTCTCCCTCTGCCCGTCCCCTCATTTGTGCACACGCATTCTCTCTCTCTCCCTCTCTCATATAAATTAATAACTAAAATATTTAAAAAAATAAACTTTCTAAGGCTATATGGCTACTTGTCTCCTCAATGAATGCCATTATGCTTTAAAAACATTTATCTCTTTATATTTCTTTTTCTCTTCCTTTATTGCTAGGCTTCCATACTTTTATGGAAATGCATTTACCTGTTGCAGTGGTACCTCAAGTCAGTTCTTTTCTGAGGACTCAGAGAACCAAATTCATTAGAATGATTTGTAAAGTGGAGACAAATAGTTTTGAAGTGAGAAGTTCATGTGATGGCTTATGAGTATGAACCTTAATGACCACTCTCTTAACCACTGAGCACATTTGACTTCCTTTTTGTCTTCTGTTGTGTTCTGTAGGGTTGAAGTTTTCAGAAATTAGAATTCTAGGTTATGAAAATGTACATTAAATATATTTTAATTCTAAGACTCAGCTCAGGATAATTTATTTTTTCTCAGTGATTCAGATAGTTTTCATCCAACGAGGATTTATTGGAAATAAAGTACCTGACTCTATTCCAGGACTTCAGAATCTCTCAGTGTCATTTCTAGGACCGTCAGTATTAATTGCATCTCTCTGGCAACAAAATTAAAAATTCACAATAATGTTAGTTGAAAGAATACTAAGAGTCAGTTTGTTGTTTTGTACATTTATATATATGTGTGTTGAATGTCTGAAATATGTCTATTAAAGTGCTGACTTATCACTTTTTTGGCACCAGTGAGCAGGATGGAGTTCAAATTTATTATTCTTGACATTGAGTGAGAACCCTTGCTGAGTGGGGATAGGTGGGTTGTAAGAGGATGATGGTCTCAGAGAAGACTCAGAACACCTTGACTCACGTGAAAAATGCACAAAAAGTGGCCTCCTTTTTTGAAGATGAAGAAGTGGGTTCTTACATTTATACTCCAAGTGGCTTTCTATTGGTTTCTGTGTCTTTCAGCTGCAGGGGTGTCTAGCAGAGGGCTTGGCACATGGTAGGCCCCAATATCTATGTGTTGAAGGAATGAATAAGTGAGGTTGAGATTGGAGTCCTAAACAAACAAAACTAGGGTAACTGAACTTGAGGGACAATGTCTTTTAAACCTCTCATGGTCTTTCTTCCTTTATCTTAATGAACTAAAATGCCTTCCACTGTAGCTTGCAATTTTCCTTATTCTAACATTGGGCTTCTTAAAGCCATTTTTTCTGAAGGAGCCTGGATTGGAAGATTTCTTGATAATTAAGGCATAGGGATTAAAAAGTTAGGACATTTTTATCAGGAAAATGAAATTCATGTAAGGAAGGATTTTGATGTGCTGGCATTGAATGTTATAGGGAGCATGCATTTGGCTTAAGAAGGCATATTACTGCATCAAAATCCAGGGGCCAGGATGCATTTGGGACCCTGGCAGCCTTGGTGGGAGTACTGAAGGATATAGCAGCATAAAACTCCCGAAGCCCCCAGGATGAGCTAAGACCTTAGATGAGACACCCAGGACAGCCATCTTTTTCCTGATGATACCACACCTGTCTAAACATGGTGTGCTTTGCCATGAAAGGGAGGTGGCCTCGGACTGGGAAGGGGCTGTGCAATCATGGACTTTCCTCCTTTGGGGAACTGGTGGAAGATGGATGCAGTGCAATTTAATGCAAGCAAGCAAACAAACAACAACAAAAACAAAACAAAAAATAACCCTTCTACCCTCCCCCAACAAAAAACCCCAAGGACCAGAGATATACACCAGCACATAAAGAGCCCACGCTGCCACCATTACATGCGCACAGCATCATCCTGGAATGGGAGTCCAGAGTTCATCAAATGTACTACAAGGCAAAAAGATCCTTAGTGCTCTTATTTGCAATATGTAGAAAGCAACGCTCAAAGCTTCTACTCACCTAAATGGCCATTATGCTGGCACTTAAGTAAGCATTCAATAATTGGTAGTGATTATTATCAAATGACCTTTACTGAGTACCTTGTGAGCACCAGACATTTTCTCATATATTATCTCATTTAACATTTATTACAGTCAGGAGAGGTAGACTTATTTTGGAGCAGAGGTGAGAAAGACTCAGTGAAACTCACTGTCTTGCCCAGGGTGGCTGCATTGTTAGGTGGCAAAAGTGGGATTTGATCCCATGACTTTTTATGTTCAACTCAGTACTTTTATTTGTGACATTACAATGGCGTCTCATAGATGATTTAAGATCTTTTGTTATCTTCCCCCATAGATGACATACATTTTGGCATTAATAAAAAAAAAATACCCTTTAAAAATGACAGGCAGGTTTAAAATGGACTGTGTGTCAGGGTGCCTGGGTGGCTTAGTCAGTTGATTGTGGCTCAGGTCATGATCTCAGGGTCCTGGGATTGAGCCCTCAGTTGGGACTCTGCACTCAGCGGGGAGTCTGCTTGAGAATTTAATCTGTCTCCCTCTGTTCCTCCCCCACTGCTGGCACACAGCATGCACTCTCTAAAATAAATAAATAAATCTTTAAAAAAATGGACTGTGTGTCCTTTAAAATCATAAACTGTGTAGAGGACAACCTACAATACCATTCCTGCTGGTCATCAGTGTCATTTCTTATGTCACTTGTCCTTCCACCACTGAAAATCTGTTTGCTATAGTAATAGGATGTTGTGAATGATTCTTTGGGGATAAAAGGAGCAGTTAAAGAGGAGAGCTCAGGATCTGATCTACTTGTTTTATGTTCTGGGTCCTTTACTTACAGCTATGTGACTTTAAGGGAGTGATTTAAGTGCCATCGTTTCCTGTTTATAACGAAAGTGATCAGGATAAAATGAAAAAAAAAAAAAAGCTTCAGCATTCTGCTTGACACAGAGTAAATCCTCAATACACATTAATTGTTTCTATTGTTGAATAATATCTTATGAATTCTATCTTCTTGAAAAGCACATTCTTTTTTTTTTTTTTTAATATTTTATTTATTTATTTGACAGAGACAGCCAGCAAGAGAGGGAACACAAGCAGGGGGAGTGGGAGAGGAAGAAGCAGGCTCATAGCAGAGGAGCCTGATGTGGGGCTCGATCCCAGAATGCTGGGATCACGCCCTGAGCCGAAGGCAGATGCTTAACGACTGAGCCACCCAGGTGCCCTGAAAAGCATATTCTTAATCACTGAATCCTGCATATCAACTCTTATAGATCATTCTACTTTCCTTTGCTATAGTTTCTGATTTATGCTGCCAAGATACTCTGGATGTGATACTGTTAAGGCTCCGCCTGAATTAGCAGAAAGACGAGGGCTTCAGGAGGAGAATGATCCAAGTTCACATTCTAGCTCCAACGTTCAATATCTAAATGATGTGAAATTTACTTAACCTTTCTAAGCCTCCACTGTCTCATGTGTAAAATGTGTAAACTCTTCCTCTATCTAATTCGAATGAAAGAATGTATATAAACGCATCATAAACAGTAAATTTCTCTATAGAGTTTATTCTTGTCAGTATCATTCTCTTCATTTTAAAAGTTCCCAAATTGAGATACTTACTAACACTTTTGCTGATGTGGTGATAATGAATTCTGTTTTATAAAAACAAGGTACTAAGCTTCTCCAGTGTTCTTGTTGTGTTGAAAGGGAGTCATGGATTCTTTCTTTAGCCACTGGCTCATGTCTGCAGATGAGAATTTTATTTATACGTATTCAAATGTGATTTAAACACATGGTGATTCTTTTATGGCTAAATATAAAAAATTTACAAGTTAAATGTTATTGCTATCTTTACCATTTACTTTAGAGCTTGCTCATGCTGTAATTTGTAAATACTTTACAAGGCAGGGGAAAATACACACCCATAATTATTTCTCGATGTTGTCTGGCTCATGATAGCTGGGTGAATTCTTTTATTTTATTATTTTAAAAAAAGTTTTCATTGAAAGTTTTTCCAGTCACTCCAAATAAACTTAGCTGCAAATGGAAAAGATACAGCTGATTGCTGTGGCTTCTTGAGCGTGTCTTCTGCCCCTGTCCCACTCTTCCCTGAGTCAGAAGGAAGGCATGCGGGGTGGCCGACCTCCGAAATCATTAAACATCTCCTGTAAACTGTTGCAGTTAAAGACTCACTTTGGTTTATTTTCTGAAGCCTTATTAGTAAGTTAGAATCTAATCTGCAGCCAGGCTGTTTGATCACTTTGCTCTAGGCTTTGCCAGGCACAAGATTTTATTGCATGGTTGGCCTGTTGGCATGATGATTCCTGAAGGGCCGTTGGTAAACCAGCAAGTGCCAGGGGCACATCATTGTTAAATTCCAAAAACATGTGACCTCCCTTGACCTTCTGGTAGACGGTTTAGCCTTCTTCAAAGAGCCTCAGGTTGTTCACTAGAAATAGAGACAAGAATGCTCTGGGAAAATCTATGATAAAGAACTACCTTCCTTCAGAAAGCCATGGGGTTTCAGGGGGAGATAAAAGCAAAAATCTCTTACTAAACTTGTTTCAGATACCTCAGGACAGTCTTTCTCTGTAGAAACAGTCATATTGAAAACTGAGGCAATTCTATGAGTAGGTATTTAAACATGTTTTTCCCACAAAAGGGAATAAAGAAGAGATGGCAATGAATAATGGAACTTCCTTTTGGAAAGACTCCGTTCAAATCATTCTTTATCTTATTTTGTTTGTATAGTGATAAAGGATCCAGATAACAATACAGTGCCATTCTGTGTGAGTTAAAGCCACTAAAAAAAAAAAAAAAAAAAGGATATACTATCTGTAGTATTTTATTAAAATTATATATGTAGGGAAGAGGACTTCTTTAAGATAATACAACAGAGGCAGGCATGGTGGGGAAGCAATACACTGAACACAGTGTTTAAAGAACACTACTGTGGTCATGGCATTCACTTGGGATACATAAAGCATCTTATTCAATTTTTTCAGTAGTTCATATGCTCATCAAGGGATACAAGATGTGGCGCATGAAAGCTTAAATATTTTATGCTGTCCAATACAGTAGGCACTATCCACATGTGTTTATTTGCTTTTACATTTAAGGAGATTATAATAAAATAAAATTTAAAAATTTAGGACCTCAATTGCATTCGCCACATTTCAAGTGCTCAGGTGCCAGTATGTGGTTGGTGGCTATCACACCGGGTAGCTCAGATAGAGCACATTTTCATCACTATGGATTATTCTAGCAGACAGCTCTGATTTCTTCAATATAGTGTACAGGCAACATGTAAGTGACATTTATAGTAACTGCTTGTCAATTGAGAATAGAGAAGGATCAATGCAGGCTGCGGTATTTGGGAAGACTTTAAAAAGACTTTGAATTTATGGTTATTTTGGCAAGTGTAAAGAACAATGTGGGGCACTCAGTAGAGAAAAGGGAAGAGGTTGGTTGGGGGAATAATAGCCTGACTGGCAAGTTAAGGTGTTTGTTCCATGTTTCATAATGTCACTAATAGTTCTGAGCAGAGTACTGTCAGTCCTGGGACAGTGGCACCACCCAACAAATAATTTTTTTCTTATGTAATTCAGTAGCTAGAAGGCCAGTGTTTAATATTAGCGTACCAATGGGAGTTCATCTTGGGCCGCATGGTTAGCTCCAGAGGTGTTAACGCTGTACAAAAAAGTGTCATTCTAGTAATACTGTATGTATATGCAGGGGTGTGAATGGACTTAGGCAAAACTGTGTTTTCTTGGAACAATCTATGGGGATGGAGCAAAGCATATTTAGAGGCTTCTCATTCACCATCACTGTATTCTATTCCCCTGTTGCTTTCTTCCTTTCCTTCTTTTCAGATTTATTAGGTTCCTATTATGTGTTAACTATTGAGGGTGCAGAGATGAAGAAGACCTGAATCCTTCTGCAAGGATCTCACAGTCTTGCCCGTAGAACAGGCTGGTGCTGTTACAGCGAGGGCATGGCCATAATGGCTGTGCACAGAGTGCTAGGGAGCATGGCAGAGGTGTGCAAGGCAGCCTGGGGCAGGCGGGTTGCAGGCATATCTTCTCCAAGCAGAAGATACCTGACCTGAATTTTGGAGGAGGAGTACAAATTAATTCAGTAGGTACGCAGGAAGTACCACATGCAGAGAGGGAAGATCAAGTACAAAACCAAAAAAAAGTATTTAGAATGTGACCATATGGAAAGCACTAGCCCTTGTTTCTTCTTTTGTCTTTGGCACCACACAAAGGAAGGGCTCGAGGTATACTTATTTCCATTTATACCCTCACTGCTGGTTAAGCAGCAGGTGTAGACAATATAGACTTTTTTTAAAGGTGACTCACATGGCTTGAGGGAATCATTTAAGTTGTCTTGACTCTCATCATCTGGCTATGGATGATAATAAAAGTAACGCCAAAAAGAATGATCTGATGAGCCAGATTCAAGTTCGTTTAACATGCTGTAATGCCTTTGTTCTGTCTGTTCCTCATATAATCATGGGAATTTCTGCTGCCTTAGAAATGACATGCTAGGTTGTCACTCTCTCTCCCAGACTGATGCCAAGCAACTTGGGATCACTTGGGGAGAATTTATGGAGAAACCTTACCCCTTACAAAATACTCTAGGGAGAAATGATAGGTTTTTTTTTTTTTTTTTTTTTTGGTTTTTCTAGTTACACAGCCCTTACTTTTTTGGCTCCAAAATGACAGCATGCTTTTAGGAAAAAAATACAGAAAAGAAAAAGAAATTAAAATCACAGTATTAAACAAGAAACAGAGCCAGTCGGCAGTGTCTAGGAACAGAGCCACTGGAATTCTCTCACTTTCTTTATGAGTCAGAGGCATTGTCACAGGGAATTGATGTTTTTTCTTCCTTTTATGACACTAGAAGACACTATGAAAGGCAGCATGGAGGAGCAGTGTGGAGTGTGACCTTGATGGGAATACTGGCTCTGCCACTTGCTAGCTGTGTGACCCTAGGCAAGTTGCTTGACCAAGTAGAGGCTCCATTTCTCTTGTCTTTAAATTGAGAATGATAATACAGCTCTTGTAGGGCTGATTTAAAGAATGGAGATAATGATACAATGTGTGATCCTGTTAGACACTCAATCAATATTGTGTATTACTATAACTACTAATGATGAGTTTGAGTTGCTCCTTTGGATGATTGTGAACTACTAGTTTTCTTAAAGGAGAGGATGCTCCAGTCTGACAATTTTAGGATACTGATCTCTGGGCATTATCTTTGTGAAGGAGAAAGAGAATTCCCAGAGTATGGCCCTAAGAGAAATAGGGGATTTGATAGGGGTTGGAGGTCTGAGTGTCATCAATAAACCAAATAATCCCTGATATAGCAAGATATACTAGAATACTAGTAAGTGTGATCCTATTATAGGAATTAGCTCCCTATTTATGGTGAGAAAGTAAATTCTCAGGGAAGAAGTTTGGCTAATGACCTTAGTTATTAATACTGGTTAAGGTGACACAGAATTATCAGATCAGGGATTGTTGAGCTAATTTATGAAATTATGTAGGCTCCTTGTTTACTGAACTTATTGCTTATTGATGGTCATTTCTCTATTTATACACAATCTCTAGACAATGGGAAAGAAGAGGGAAGGAAGAAATCATTTTAATCTGTCCAATCTCCTTGCTTCCTTCCTTCTTATCATCTATCTTTCTAGATTTTTAAAACCTTAAATTATTCTGGCATTTCTGCTATTATTTTTATTATGAAGAACTGAGCCATTAAACCAAGACATGCTCATTTTTTTTGTTGTTGTTCCTTTTTCACCTGGGTTTGGAAATTATACGGGGATTGTTTCTCACTTTATGATCTGACATAGCACATAAGCTATACTGACACTCAATCTGTATTACATAATAACTAGTGACACTGAAATTACCACGTCCCAGTAGATCTTGAAATGATAAAGTAGAGCAGTGACTTCTAAACTGTTCCCAAGTTGTTCCATAGAATATCAGTCCCAAGAGATGCTCTCAAGTTGGGAAGATTTGTCAGCAAATAAGTTTAAGGTACACTATTCAGTGTAACATTTTTGAAAAATGAAAATATAATTAGCATATTAAGGTCTTTGTGAAGTCTTGCAGTGAATTAAACTAATCATGTTGTTTCATTGAGTATTTCTAAACTTATTTGACTGTAGAAGCTTTTTCTGTATAAACACATATTAATATCTCAGGTACTACTGTTTTTTGAAACACACTTTGTTAAATGTTGAAGCGATATTCAGATTTTACATAATACAACATCATTATTAAAAATATCATCTTTCTTTAGTTAAAATAGAATCTTAAAACCACAAAAACTTTTTTGTGTGTGGGGGGGAATTAGCTTTTAACTGATGTCAAACTATGCAGAAGTGAACATTGAGGCCTTTTGAGACTCTTAAGCCATAATTTAATTGTTTCTTTTCCCTTTTCTATTTACCCTTGACCTTGGCTGGCTCTTTGAGACATTAGGAATTATCCTTTGTATTTTAAGAAACAAAAATGCTCTTGCTACATCTTGAAAGGTTATGTGCTTATTTGGAATTTTATTCCATTTTAACTTGATTTCTGCTTAAATGTCATGAGCCATTACCAGGTGTTGAGTATAATCCATATAAGTAACGGTAACAATGTATGCTTAAGTAGCGTCATCCTGCAAAGTAATTAGCAAGACCTTAAGTGTCTCTAAATGATAAAGGGAGTGGTTATTTGGAAACAGTTCTATTTAAGATAAATACATTAAGGCGCAGAGATGATTAATGACTTTCCTAAGACCCCAGAAAGAGTAAGGTGATTTTGAGATTAAAACACAAGATTTTCTCGAATGGGGGTTTCTTAGGCCACATGCATACCAACTTCACAGGTTCCTCCCTATTGACATCAGAAATAGACTTAGAAAGAGGACTGCTCTGTATTACTGTGAATGTCATAAGTTGTACAAAGCAAGCAGCTTTTCTCTGGTGTGCCAGGGATTTTTCTTTTATGGTCCTAATTGATCTCTATCCCCCAAAGGGTTCTGAATGATGCAAGTGTCTCAAGTCTTAACAAGCCATCCCCAACACAGCTGTGCAATGGAAATGTTCAACAGAAACGTATTCACTTCGGTCTCGGCAAGGCCCTGGCTGCTCCTTAGAGACCTGGATCCAGGAGTGCGGGTTCGGGGCCATCTCCGAGAACCCTGTTTGGCCCCTTTCTGCCTCTTTCTTCCTCCCGGCTCCCTTCCCGCGCCTGTTGACAGGAGGTTCTAGTCATGGCAGGGCACCAGGACTCCCCTTGCACGCTCCTGAACTCTCAGCGCTTGAGCTTCCCTGCCATCCTCTCACTGACCCCCAGCTTCCAGGGTTTGTTTTTTACTGAGTTGAGCATTTAGTCTTGGCTGGTGGTGGCCTTGGAAAGAACATTTTCTAAGATTGGTTTTCTTTCAAATAAACCTCTATAAGTCTGGAAATTTCTGGCATTGCTGAAACGCAGGTGATTTATTCCTAGAGGCTTAAATTGTTTTTTTTTTTTTTTTTTTTTAAAGAAAACCAACAATGTGATACACTCCTATAGTACATTTCAGCCACTGGTTACAAAGGACACCTGGCTCTGCCTTTTATCAGAAAAATTCAAATCTAAAGGCCCCCTCTGGGAACAAGTCAGGTTTTTTTTGAGACACTCAGCCCCGTGGCTCCCTCTATTGGTCATTGACTTTCCTCCCCACTCATTTGAACATTTGATTGGAATAAACTGGGAGCTAAGAGGGGACCTAGACACGTTGTAAAATCAGGAGTTATGGATCCAATAGCATATTTTTGCTGCAGATCTCTTTTTATGTGTTATTTTTCCAACCTCGATTTTGGCCACCTAAGCCACAAATTCTTAGCTCAATCTAGTGTCTCCCTTCACATCAGTTTTTAACTTATCTTGCGTCTGCCTTTTAACAAGAGGCCACTTGTATGGATTTATAGCACCGATGAGCACCATGACTGCTGGATTTTAAGACTACATTATCAGTAAGTAAAGATCTTTAAGGAAATAGAATGATGTACAGTCACCACTTTGAATTTATGAACCAAGTTTAGGTTTATCTTTTGAGTGCATGTGGCAGGATCGTTGGAGGAACATACCAAACAGGATAATAGCTGCCAGAATGTCTCCCAGCTGCCCCAGGACAATGCTCTTGAACCAGTTCTTAAGATTCACTGTCTTCCTGTTGAACTGAAGGCAGTTGTGACTTACCCCTCTGCTGCCGGGTAGCATAATTTCTGCATAAACCAGCCATACATGAAGTCTGGATTATGGAGGTCACTGGCCCAGACTTTCAGAAAAACAGCTGTTTTATCTAGCTGAGAGAGAGGACTGGAGAAGTGCCCCAACAGGCTGGACACATTTTATTTCCTGGAGAAGCCAACAGCTGACACCCACACCCAGGCCTATTCAGTTAGAGTTGGAAAAGTAGCACATGAAGTGATTGTCTTTAATCTCAGCACATCAAATGATGCCAATGCCTAAATATCCTGTGATGTAAACACATCAATAGAGAGCTTAAGCGAGGCAGTCTTCAAGAGACTTACTTAAAAGAATGCTTTCACGATGATGCTTAGTCATAGACTATGTAAATTTTAACATACAATAAATCAATTTCAGAAACACAAGTACTATTTCAAAGATATGCAAACAATTGTCAGGCTTTAGAGGAAAGTGAAGAAGCATCTGGGGGTAACATCTGTCCCCTGATTCAGGGTAAATTATTTGCAGAAATGGTACAAGAATATTCTTTTCTACCTTCATCATTTTCTGTGTTGGATAACTTTATGTATCACCCAAAATTGTATCGTTATCTTACTAGAGAACATTTTGATGACTTGACATCTATGGAGTTAGTATGTTAGGTCAGTTGAGTCAGAGGTCAAATGAGGCTCTTTTCCCAGTCAAGGGTTAAGAAGAATTTTAAGATGTAATACTTGTAAAGCTTTTACCCATGTGAGTCAGTCCTCAAATGGCATTGTACCGAAAGGAGCCTGACCTAAATAGGATTTTATCTCCCAAACATTTGAGAGACTCTTGGATCAGACATATTAAAATATCTCTTCTTCAGCACCTCAAAACTCTAGAATTTCTCCCTCTTCTGTCTAAGACAGAATGAGCCCTCTTAGCTGCACTATCTTGTCTCTACACTCTTGGGCCCTTGACCCCTTTCCTCTGACATGACATATTTCATGCTTACACCCCTTAATCCCTTTGTGTCTCAAACTTTCCTCTGGTTGCTCTTTATGTGTATTTGGCCTTTATTTCCTTATTAAAGACCTGGTAAGAAGTAAGGTGGTTATAGTGCCAACACATTGTCTATTGGGTGGGAGAAGAAGAAGTTATGCTATGAAACATCACAAAATAATACATTCGTTCTGTCACATAAATATTGGAACCACATTTTAAGACATGTTCGAACATACTATATGGGGAAAACACACTATGGTTATCCAAGATAGAACATTGTTCAGAGAGTCTGGCTATCTGAACTGTAGCCCTAGTTCTACTTCACATGTCTGTGTGACCTTGGGCATGACATCAACCTCTCTGACCTTTTCTCACCTGTAAAATTGACTTCAGTTAAAATTAGCTCCAAAGATCCTTCCAGTGTTTATATTCTGTGATTCTCTAAGTGTAATACCCAAGAAATTAGAATAGGGACTAGATAAAGTGTTTAGAAACGTCATTCAGAGGGGCCTGTTGGAGGCAATAGCAATTTTAAATTACCTTTCTTCTAGATGGATTAATTAAGGTTTATAAAAATGTAAAGCCTTCTTTTTTGCTGGAGTGAAAATTACATCCTGTTTAAGAGAAGTATGAGACTTTTGGTAATGAGAAAATCCACAGGTATGAGTGGTACTCCAGAAACTTGATCTGTAATAATTGAAAAGAGATTTCTTCCACTGAAAGAAAAAAGTGGGTACTACAGGGGGTCCATGAATGCATCTGCAAATCTTGTGCTGAAGGAGAGAAGGGAAGTTTTCATTTTCTAGGAAGAACCATGGCAGTGAACCCAAAATTAACAGAGGAGATTGAAGGTGAACCGTCAGGTGTATTTCAGTATTGTATATAATCAGCTAAAGGTGTGGTGCATTGCTTTTGCTGTTATGCTACATTGAACAGTTAGAATTCAGTATTATTTTAGCTGATTACTCTCTATAATCAGTTTTCAGGAACATTTTTGTTTCAGTTACTTCAGTTTGATTCCATGCAATTTCAATGGCTTTGTGGATTTGCGTCCACAGGGCCCCCAGATTATAGACATTCCGACCCTGTGTGACTCCCTCTAACCCCCTTCCTGCAAATCTATTTGCTTGAGGATAGACTGTAAAGAACCTCCTTCCTTAAACAGCAAACATAGTTACCAAAGCGATAGTGGAATGTCTGATTAGTGGCTTCTCTGTTGGTGCTGAAATGCGGTTACTTTTCTTTCCCACTCTTCACTCCTTGCCTCTCTGGAAAAGGCAAGTTTAGCAGAGGCCTCATTCAGTACTGTCGGGTGTAAACTGCTGTTAATGACTGCCAGGTCATAGGAAGATCTTTTTCATTATAACCTTAGCATTTTGCAACAACTAGTGAGCTGGTCTTTTTTAAAAATTTTATTTATTTTTTTAAGTTCTAGATGCTTTGGGTAGTAAGAGGTCCATTTCACAAAATGCTAAAGTAAAACATTCTCTAAATTCCAAAGAGCATTCATTCTCCCTTTAACCTCCTCCTTTCCCCTCCTTCTGTTTTTCCTTTAGCTCAATAATTAGAACAGTGCACCTCTCAGAAGACTGGGTTCTGATCTCAAGATCTGTACCTTCTTTAAATTATGCATATGTATGTTTATGAAGACTTGGTGGAAGAGAAGGAAGCCAGTGCATGAAGAAAGACCTGGTTTTCAGAGGATTACTGGGAGGCCCAGAGGTTGGGAAATAGGTCTGTATCTCAATCACTCTGCAAGTTGCCATATCAAAGTGCGTGACCATAGATAAGAAGGAGTAAACTGTTGCTTCTAACTTCTCACTTGCAAATAATTACCCAACTTTGGGCCCTTTGGAAAAGTTAGGGGTGGGCTTGTTGATGTGAACCACCCGTTAATGTTCTGAGGGTTTTTATACTCATAATACAGTTTTTAAAATTGTAACTGGCAAAGTCCTATGGGTTTTAATGGTGGGTATACCTGAAATCATTTTGGTCTTTAGAAGTGGGCTATTCTCTTTTGAGAAGGGCACAGCAGAGACGGATCTTAACGTATTAGTGTAAATACTCTTATTGATTTAAGACAGAGGCCAAGATTACATATGAATATTTGCCCCTCCGCATCTCTTCATGTCCCACATCGGTAAAGGCAAAAAGAAGTTGCGTTTGTAACAGAGATTCTGCTCTTTCTCTTCTCCCAGGGCACTTTCTAGGAGAGATACCTCCCGCTTCACTCTCAGTTGTCATCCCCATTCTCTTCTCTTTGATTTTTGTAGCACAAATGGAAAAAAGTAGGATATACTTGCTGGTCATGGAAAGAATATCACTTTAGAATTGTGAGAATAGTAGAAAATCTCAAATGTGTGTTTCCCTAAGGATAGCCGGCCCTCAAAATCGGTGGAATACCTTCCCTGTGTCTCCAGTGAAACAGGAGGCTGTTTCTTTTTACTTTTTTGAGAAACATTAAAGGAGTCGGGCAAGTCTGCTGGAATGGTGTCACTTAGGTATGGCCATGTACCCAATCCAGGAGTGGCTATATAATGGCATAAAGAGAAGACTCATGTGAGGTCTCCATATCCAGTGCAAAGGGGAGATGTTGGGGTAACTACATAAAACTCCAAACCTGCTTTTTCTAAAAACTTAAGACGAGAGTCATTGTGCCTCATGTGTATACTATAGGGAAAGAATCACTTTAAAAGTCCAGTAAAGGGCCCTGGGAAAGTTAGGTCATGAGGGATCTCTGTGATCTCACCCAGTTATTTAGGGTGTTGAACTTGATGGCACAAGGGGAAGGCAGTTACTCTTAAGTGGTTCATAGCTGGTAGAGTGGATCAGCTGCCAGGAAAAGCAGAAGCAGACTCTGGGAGAACACTTTTCATCCCCAAATTTAGGAATAACAGGAGCTCTTTTACGTTGGGAGCACTTTTTTTTTTTTCTTCTCTCAGAAAAGATAACTTCCCTCAAGGGAAATCTGGTGAATGAAGTAGTGTATTTTCACCCTTGTGATGATGGCGTGAGTCCGGCACTACCATAAAAGAAGAATTAACTTGGACATGCCACACACTTGGTTTGGCCTTGTCTCATACCTGTGCTCTTGTTGTGGTTGATTACCCACTTACATCAGATATGAAGCAAGCAGTCTGCGCTGTGGCTCGAGATGAAAGGTATTTTAATATGCTCAGGTCACATATTATCAGCCAATAGTAATTTTATATCATTTTCTTTAAGGAAACCACACTCCTTGCAATAATTTTTTCCAATGAAGCAAAATTTTGCATGACAGAAAGCTTTACTGTAAGTCTTTCATTTGAATAATAGCACTGAATTCCCTCCATGCCAACAGAATTTTAATATATCTTTATTATTTCTTTTGATATGCTAATGATACTGAGCAAAGGCTGGAAGGACACTCCGTTAATCTTCCGATGATTCTACTTTCTTTAATAGTGAAGAATTATTTACAGCTTTGGTGAGTTTCCCGTTTTTAAGTGAAACATATAAACAAACCAAAAAAGAAAAAAAAAGTGAAACTTTTCCTCTTTTACTTTAAGAACCTTAAGGGCTGAAATAGTGGTTTGGTTTCCTGACTGCCAGCTTTGGTTTGCCTTCTCTAAGCGGTCTTGTGCAATTAATTCCCCAAAGGAAATATTTGAAGAGGGTTTTTCTCCCACATGAGAGAGTTTCATCCCACACAGCCCACAGATTTTGACGGCAAACTTCATGGACCAAGTGTCTGGTTTTTACAGAAGTAGCTGTGGAGTACGTTTTTCCTGTCACAGGTGCACGCACGGTACTCTTTCCTCGACCTCAGAAATAGGAAGATATAGCAGTCTTTACATGTGATGGGAGCTTAAACACTGGATAGCTCTGAGAACCGGGTGCTAATCAGGTCAATTTTAATTCACTAGATGAGGGAAAAGAAGGTGGCAAGCAGGGTTCAAACTTCCAAAGCCTTTGAGCTGATCTTTCTTTACAACCGTTTGGTGTACACAGAAGAATTGTATAATCTGGCCTCTATTTTTCTCTTGCTGTGAAACATATTGAAACGCTTTATGTTTAGGTGTATGTATAGAAATTCATGAAGTTCTTTTATACACTTTCTTGGTTCCAACACAATTCTCATTTTAGAAAAGTCTTGAAAAGTTAGCTTTGTGAGAGCACATTTTGCCCCAGCTTGTAAATTTGGATTTGTTCTTTCCTATCTACCAGCCACCTGATTACCATCCCTGTGCAAAGGGCACCCGTTCACATCATTTTTTCCAAGCGCTTAAACCTGGAAAGATACTTTTTAAAGGACTCACAGAAGCGGTCTTAGGGGGTTTGGAAAACATCGCAAAATTGTTAGCAGACCTTTTGACTGTGCTATTTTTAGGAAACTAATTGTGTTCTTTTAAAGTACATTTTTGACAATGGGACAAAGTTTTCCTTGCCCCACTGATATATGAAATATTTACAATGAAAAGCGTCAGTAAAACACCCCACACAGATACATTTTAACTTCAGCAACAGTCGGCAAAGGGGGAAAAGTGATTTAAAAAAAGAGAAGGTTTTTGCAGTATTTCTGCTGCTGTTTCTGCCCAAAATGAACTTTTATTTTACCGTTCAAACAGAAGTTTGTTTTCAAACCAGTTGCTAGTTAAAGGAGCAGCTGATCTGGCATCCGAAAGAGTCAGCTCGAACCAAACAGTAAGCGTGTTGACCAGAGGAGACTTACTTCCCACCCCCGCAGCAACCCCTAGTAGGTCAGATGCCTGCAGGAGTGTTGTCTTACCTTGAGCACGTAAGATCCAGGAGAAAGGCTCAGGGGGCTCCCACAGGAGAGGACCGGGAAAGTGCTCTGATCGGCTGCTGGTAACATGCACTTGGCTTTTATGGGCAGGTGGGAGGAGCTGCTCCTCATAGTAGGTGGGCAGGAAAGGAGCGGCGGGCGGGCAGCCCCGGGAGGAGCTGGACACTCTTCTCTGGGGAGGGGCGGAGAGGGCAGAGCAGGAGCCCGAAAGAGGGAGGAGAGACGGGGCGGGGGTGTAGAAGCGGTGGAAGAAATGGAAACAGGAGAGGGAGGGAGAAAGAGAAAGAGAAAAGAGGGAACGAAGAGCAATAGGGGAAAGGCATGTAGACCACAGAGGGAAAAAGGGTTGGGGAGAAAATGAATAGGAGACAGAGATAAACACGCACGGTCTGGAAGGAAAGGGGAATTGGATTATTTTCTGTTTTTGTGTGACCTTTTATTATTATTTTTTATTTTAAGAGGGGAGTTGTGGGTGACTGTTAGGACTAAAGGTGTTTTCTGTGACTTTGAAAAACTAAATAACGGTTCAGGAAAACGGAAGGTTCTTAAGTGAGGCCAAGGAGGGGCAGCTGGGCGTCCGAGGAGCACAGCCCAAGTGCTGGCGGCTCGCCAGCCGCCGGTAAAACCCGCCCTCCAGTCCTCACTCCCGGCAGTGCTTATTTGACGAGAAAGGTCTCCCAGTGCTGCCGGTAGCATGCAGCATCCAGAGGCCCCCCTTGAGACTTCTGCAGCGTTAAGGTAAATCCAGCAAAGGTTGGGGAGGATCAGCGGAGATTGGCTTGTGGAGAAAGGAGCCTCAAAACCAACCTCGGTCCTCCAGCATCTGCTTAGGTAACAGGATTTCAGGATTCTGCCCTCTGGTTATTTTCGGTATTTAAAAAACTTTCATTCCTAACAATTGGAAAATGTCTTGGTGCCATAGCTCACTCTCTGTGTGTCTTAAACATTAAGAGAGGATTCAACCAACAAACGGCTGAAGGATCAGGCTGAAATTCTTAAGGAATACATTCAGAGGAAGAAAAACAAGCTCCTTTAGCTGCTGAGTGGTGACTCACTTCCGAGCCCAAGCTTGATTTCTGCCACCAAAGGAATTAAAACATTTAAAAAAAGAGAACCCGAGCCTTGAGGAAGGGGGGGTATTGAGAAGGGAAAGGGAGGGGTGGGGTGGGGTAAGTGGTCTGGGAAGAATAAGAGGACTTTTACTCAATAGCTCTTTACATAAATATATCTATATAGAGAGAGATAGAAAACTTGATTCAGTGTTAACCACAACCTTATGAAGTAAGTATGCTGTAGATTTTTTTTTTTTTTTTTTTTTAAAGAAGGGAATCTTAAAGGAGTTAAGCGACTAGCTCAAACTTACAAGATGGGGAGTTACAGCTACTGAGCTTTCAAAGCTTGTGAACTCTGTGCACCACTAGTTGTATCTAGTGGTTAACTAGCTAGCAGAAAATAAGTACTCAATGGATATGTCATATAAAACGCCTAGCTCAATCCTGATATCTTTGAGAGTTACGAGGCTCCAAGAGAAGGAAAATAATGGTCAAGAGCAGGGTTTCTCAAACAGGGTAATATGACATTTTGGGCTGGATAATTCGATGTTGTGGGGACCTTTCCTGTGTACTGCATAATGTTGAGCAGTCTGGTCTCTACACCTCTGATGCCAGTATCATCATCCTTCCTAAGTGGTGAAACTGAAAATGTCCCTACACTTAGCCAAATGTCCCTGGGGTAGGGAGGCAAAATTTTCTCCTCCCTGTAAGAACCATTGGTCTAAAGAAGGTCACGACTATAAAAAAGGATTTAAAGAAATCTATTAAGAAAACGCTCAATAGTGGCATTTGGGTAACAATAATACGAGTTTCCACACGTGTGAAGTTTACACTGGATTTAGTTTTTTACATAGCCATATTCTCATCTGTCTGCCTCTGGAGCCCAGAGCTTCCATTGCTTCCTTTGGAACTAAGCTTATTCTCAACTGGATACCTGTGGAAATCAACAAAGTAGAACCCCATGTGCCTGGGGTATGAAGGAAGATTAGTGATATACCAGATGAAAAATTTAAAATTTATCATAGACAAATTTGACATTGGAACAATTATTCCAGATGATATGATTTTTTGGGAATTGCTTCTTTGTTTTACTATTTATAATTTTTCATATCTGTCCCCCCGCCATTTGAATTAATATTCGGTAACTTTTAGGCTGCAAAGAAGTTATATCTAGTGGTTAACTAGCTAGCAGAAAATAAGTACTCAATGGATATGTATAATGTAATTGAATAAATGACACTACTGAGCACTGACACATAGAAAATGGCCACTATTTATTAGTTTAATGAATGAAATAAAAGAATTAATGAATGCTTAGAAAGCTAGAATGTTCACATTACTTTTCTTGCCTATTTCTATTTGGTTTTACTCTTTTCTCATCCTCCATAACTCAGTTTTCCTCTTTCCAAATAGTATGTTTGTCTTTTAAGGATGTGGCCAAACCCATGAAATTAAGTCTATGAAATGAATAACTCTTGTTACTAGACCTAGAATTAGGACTGCATTGACTATTCTGGAGCTGACCTCTGAAATCAGATGTCATTTTATAGGCAGGGTACCACTTCTGGCACTTTTTAATTTAGCAAAGAAATGTATCCTGGACAAACTAAACAAGACCCAGTTAGAGGAGTATCTCGGTGGTAAACATGTTAGGAAATATCCTCATTAGATTACAGCAAATCATCTTTTCAATCCTAATTTTATGCCTCCCAAATATTCCAGTTCCATCACATAGTTGTAAAAAAAAAAAAAAAAGAAAGAAAAGAAACAGAAAAGGCAAGAAAAGTACATTCAAAGGGAAGGCAATTGATGGCTATAATTTTCTTCTGCTTTTTCTTCCTTTACTCCCTCCTTTCAAACCTGAATATCCAGCCAACATAACAAAAGAGCTCCTTTCATTTTGTTTGGATGGTGCTAATGATTAGTTCATTTCTCCAGTTCACACTTGCCTGAATCTGATTCAGTAGCAGATCTGGACAACAAGTAAGGAATCCAGGAATGTGATTCCTTTGCTGGTTCTTAGCGGGCCCTCCTAGAATCTCTCTGAAGGTGACTGAGGTTTGAAATGACCTAGTTTGGTCTTCTGTGGAAAGAAAGGAATCCAATGACAACATATTAGATGCTCTGAAGTTTGCATCGTGTGGATAATATAATAACAGCTCCGGATTATTACCTTATTTTAAAGAGCTTCAAATATGGACCCCCCCTTTTTTTTTTCTTATTTGGAGTTAATCAATTAACACATATTTATTAAGAATGAATACCAGACAGTGTGGGGTATTCAAAGCTGAAGAAAACAAGAATGTAGATCTGTTCTGCATGAAATTTTGTTAGTTGGGTAGCAAAGAGGAGAAGTTGGCAATGCGCTGAGCCATGAAAAGTAGCGTTTGGATACATGGGTGTTAAACAGTAGGCCAAGGAAGAGGATGTGTTCAGCTGAGGAAGGTACAGGAATATTTGGGGGATATTGAATTGGCCAGTATGACTGAAAGGGAAGGGTCTATGTAGCAGAATAATGAGGTTAAGAAACAGGAAAGGAGAGGTGGGATCAGCCTGTGGGAGGCCTTACATGTCACCTCAGTAGTCTGAGCTGTGTACTGTAGGCAATGAGAAGTCATCCAACACTTTTGAACAGTAGAATGGCATACTATTAAGATTTCACTTTTCCTCTAGATTCACTTTTTTTTTTTTTTTTGCGTAAGGATATCCATTGCTCCAGCATCATTTGATGAAAAAAACTATTAAAAAAAAGATTTCACTTTTGTTTGAATGGTGTCTTTATAGCTTTGCAGCTAAATGCGCATGGTATGTCTAGGGCCATTAGCGTACTTAGAAATAGAGAAATCGGAGTGTCTTTGTCCTGCGGACTTGGAGGCCTGTGTGAGGTGGCAGAAAGAGTGGTGACTCTATTTCTATCAGTGCCCTGTGTGGTTGTAAGGAGAGAGAAAGGCAGGACCCTCCCAGAGTATGGCCCGGATGACAGATGAGATTAATGTGAAGGGTGGTGTCTGCTCTGTGTGTCATTTACTTGTGGCAGCTTTAAGGTTCTCAGAAAGTATCCACTCCGAGATAGTAGGTCTGATGAATGAGATCATGAGTTTTCAAGGGTTCCTGGATTAGAGAACAGTGGAACCTGGCATTAAGAGCTATACCTTCATATGTATGCTTTTAAACAGCTAACTTGCTATGATTTTACATGTGTTACCCTTGGCAGATTTCAGCCTCTCATTCTTCCTACCACTCCTAAGTGCTTCAAAATGCAAATGAACATGGCTTTTAGTCTAAGCAAAAATCATTGACGATTTCAAGTTTGATGTACAGACCTTTGCTCTCCATCTATCAAATGATCCATCAGTCAGTCAACCTAAGCTTGTTCTCAGTATCACCAAATATGATCTTGGCCCGCGAGGCACTCACAATTGCCAGCTCTCCCAGGGCATTTAAAATAGGGTTTTATTTACAGAAATTGAAAAGGCTCAGAGCATAGAAGAAAGGCACACCTCTCCTGCATTCCAAAGGAATGCTGGATTCTGTGAGTCACTGTTTTCCTGTTGGCCCAGATGGTAGAGAGCTGACTCGGGTGATCCTACAGACGACCGCCTCACAGCTCCCGCTGGCTTTGTCAAGAGCACTGGATAGAGAGTCAGGAAATCTGGGGTTTAGTCCCAGCTCGGCCACTAATTACCCGTGAAAACTTGGGGCCGGTGTTTTATCCTTTTTGGATTTAGTGTCCGTATGCAAAATAAGAAGGCTTAACCAGACATTCTCTAAACTTCCTGCCACGCTTCAGATGCCTACTCTGTGCCAGTCAGATAGAAGATCCTCTTACTCTTCCCCATGAAGTCAACCCAACTTTCAATGATACACATGCATAGCTTTAGGTATGGGAGTAAGAGCTCATAGTGCATGAATCCAGTGTTTGCTACAACGGGATTACACCCCAGTATCAAACCTTATCTGTATTCCAGGTACAGAATCCCAAAGTGGCGTGTACCATCGCCACGTAGCTAGCCCTTAACTGTAATCATTGCCACTCTAAGTTGTAGGACCTGCAGAAATCTCCTGTGTTAGCTGTCAGCCTCTAAACCTGGAAGCCTTGACCTGTCTTTCTCTGAATCAAGTAGTAATTTTCATTTTGCCTAATGGAAGTGGGACCACACCATACCTATCCCTGGTTTCTGAAAATTCTGTCCATTGTGTCAGATTTACTTGATTAAATTAATTGATCTGATTTCCTAAGGAGATCTCTATGGGTCTCCCACTGGAAAATCCTCCCTTTCCCCAGTGCCTCACCTCTTTATTTCTTTAATGGGGAAAATCTTGGTTGCCCTTTTCAATATAGTCTAAATTATTATAACTCCTTTAGTTTCCCAAATGATTTGATTTTTACTAGGGTCTGTGAGCCTTCTTCTGGCTCTCACCTTCCCCATAACCATTGACAACTAGAGTCACTGTTCCTTTTTTATACCTTAAAAAAATTCATTTTAGGAATTCTTTCATGGGGCCAGTGCAACGAAGAGGGGGAGATAGAGTCCAGGGATTGTTTTTTACTCAGGAGTGGAAAAGTAAAGGCTTTCCAGGGGGTTAGTAAAATATAGTTCTCCCTTACTTTAGGACACCCTAGACCCTATCTACTGTCTGGGAATTGTCTTGATTCTAGAATTCCCTGGCTAAATAATTCTTAACTCTGCTTTATCTTCTATCCTCCATTCTTTCTGGTTGTGGTTTACTCTCTTAGGTTCTTGTTAATATTTACCTCATGTTCAATTGTAATAAATCCCCTATTTCCTGCTCAGAGTTACATCTTACACAACTTAAGATTTTCATGAAGAACTCCAGCTTGACAGGCAAAAATGTTTATCTGCGATGACAGATCTAAGAAGTGCCCTCGCCTTAGACCACCATGTCCTATCCCCAAATCACCTTTCATGTTGCCTTGAGAGCAATCACCCTAAACCCAGGAATGATTATGTCATGCCTTCATTCAGACACCTTTAATGGCAGCACATTATTTGATTTGTAAAAATAATCTGAATTTGTATTCTGGCAATCAAGGTCCCCCTCCATGATTCAAGCCCATTCTTCATTTCCAACCCCACTCATATACCCTATGCTTCTGTCAGAGGAGACAGTTTGCTTTTCACAATGTCTGTGCCTTTGACTCTTCATCTTCGATGTGATGGTGGTTGGAGCTCCTATTGCCAGAACCACCTCTGGACACGTGCTCATATCCTTTATTACTTCAATATTACCTTCTTCAGGAAATGTTTTCTGATCCTTTTTCTGAAGCTGCCAGGAAAGTCCATACTTCTTTTATGATATTTTTCTCTATCTAGTGTTTTATATATATGATCACCTCTTTTCTCCTTAACTTCACTGCTTTCTCTTTGAAGGTTTAACCCATTTTTGTAACACCAGGCCTAAGATAGAATGGGTGGTCAATATATGTTTGTGGATTCTGGAACTTAAAAAAAATTATTAAATTCTCTCCTACCTTTCTCTATTCCTAGCCCGTTACACCCCATTTAGCTCAGCAAAACAAAACAACACAAAAACATTAAACAACAACCACAACAAAACATTTAGAGCTGCTGGTATCTTTCTGGCAACATTGTAGAAGCTGAGTCCCAAAGACCAATGTGGTTTCATTCCCACTTTTGAGAAATTTAAACAGTCTTGTCAGGGAGACAGAGATAAATAGATCATTTTTATTCAACATGGCAAATTCTATGGGCAAGATAAGTACTGGGCTCTATGACAGGAGCTCAGAGGAGGTCTTGCTCATTAGGGGGAGCTTTGAGATGGTAACTCAGAATGCAAAGTATAAGTCAGAAGATGGAATCAAGAAACAGAGAAGAAAAGTTTGGTCCTTACTTGTTAGGGTGAAAATACAATGATGTGCTTTATGTTTTTTGGTTGAGAATCAGGAGGGTCGGTCTGCATGTTGCTCTGCAAACTGAGTCTTTCTGCCTTGTAAGTCAGTAGAAGTATAAGGATTATTTGAGCAGATGTGTTTCAATATTGCTTTGAAATAAAAAGGGCCCAAATGTACTCTTCTGGTATACACCATCACACTGTAAGGCTTTTGATTGACTGAATGAATGAACAATAGGCAGCACCTAATGCTGAATGCACTTAAGAACTCTGGCCACTTATTTTTGGACCCTGCCTGATGGCTGGATATCATATCATGGTGTCTTGTTCTCATCTGTTTCCTTTTAAGGGAAACATATTACAAGATGTCCTTATAGAGCCTCCATGACAACAAGGGGGACAATTCAGAGTCCTACATACCTTAGCTACTCTGTTATTCATGAATTTATTTCTTAAATGTGGACATATAATGGTTAGCCCTTGTCACCTCTGCTTAGAGCTGCCATATGGTTTTTTTAGTACATTCAGTACGCCAATACCAGGATCTCTTCATCTCTGACAGCCCACTTGTTTTTCTAGAAGGAAAGTCACAATCTTGGAGTTTCACTCGATGCATAAGGAAATCGTTAAGTCTATTTGCAAGAAACCTTAAAAGCATTGCAGCTATTGACACGTGGTTACATGGGCTTTAGATTACTATGGAAGAGAGTGGGAAGAGAAATGACCTGTTAAGAAGTGAGACTTAAATTTCTGTGCAAAAGGTGGCTAAACCCCTTGAAACTCTTGTAAGTTGTTACTTACAGCTTTGTTTCCATTGAACTTTGGAGAAGGAGTCTGTGTCACTCTGTTTTGGTCTGATTTTATTTTTCCCATCCTCATTTCTTCCATGTTCTAATTCTTCATTCTCCAGTTTTCAATTTAGTTTTATCTTCTTGTGTATATTTTGCATCCTTTCTGGAACCTTCATTTTTTAAAGAAGATTTTTAATTTATTTATTTGAGAGAGAGAGAGAAAGCATGATCGGGGGGGAGGAACAGAAGGAGAGGGAGAAGCAGACTCCCTGCTGAACATGGAGCCTGATGTGGGGCTGGATCCCAGGACCCTGGGATCATGACCTGAGCTGAAGGCAGCTGGTTAACTGACTAAGCCACCCAGGGACCCTGTAACCTTCATTTTTAATTAGACTTCCTGCACTAGACTTATTATCAGAGAGTTTCGGGTGGATACTGGGATCACATCTGGCCAAGTGGCACAGGAAGAACATTGTTCAGGATCAGATGGGCTTCCCCATTCCCCACTTTCAATGACTAGACCAAGAGGGTTTCTTACTGGACATTTCTGAGGATAATGCATGTTTGTATCAACACAAGTGAATATTATTTGCTATTTTAATTGTGTTATCTTGTGCTAACTTCTGCCTTCTAGATTATAAATTCCTCAAAAAGACTGTGAGCTCCTTGAAAGCAGGAAAATGTGTTGCTCAAAACACTAGCACAGGGCTAATTGCACTAGTAAACTTTTGTTGGCTTATTTCCACTTTGAGACTATGAAGACTACCATCGTTAAAATCTATGAATGTATTTTCATCTGAATATTCCTCTTTATGACAAAAGTATATGTGGGCATATGTATAAAATATGATAAATTTTAGGGATTTGGGATGACCCTTTTAGGTCCCAATATGGGTCTTAATTTTTTTTTTTAAAGATTATTTATTTATTTATTCGACAGAGATAGAGACAGCCAGTGAGAGAGGGAACACAAGCAGGGGGAGTGGGAGAGGAAGAAGCAGGCTCATAGTGGAGGAGCCTGATGTGGGGCTCGATCCCATAACTCCAGGATCACGCCCTGAGCCGAAGGCAGACGCTTAACCGCTGTGCCATCCAGGCGCCCCCTGGGTCTTAATTTTTGAAGGAAATGTCAGTATCACTAGTTTTACTCATAAATTAAGAATTCCATCTACCATGTTGTTAGTATAGGTAAGAATTTGGGGTCTTATGGGGGGAAGAAGTTGACCTATTCAGTGAAGTGAAAATTTAATTCTCGGTTCCTTATAAATAATAATAGTAATACTCTGTGGGAGTCTAGTGCCTGGGAATACTTTTTTAAAGATTTATTTTATTTATTTGAGAGAGAGAGAGAGAGAGTGAGTGCAAGAGAGTGCACCAGCAGGGGCAGGGGCAGAGGGAGAGGGAGAGAATTCTCAAGCAGTCTCCCCATTAAGCACAGAGCCCAACCACCACGGGGCTTAATCCCAGGACTCTGAGATCACTACCTGAGCTGAAACCAAGAGTCAGATGCTTTTCTGACTGAGCCACCCAGGTGCCCCTAGTGCCTAGGAATATTAATAGATTTTATGTAGAAAAAATACGTCCAAAGCATTTATGTTTCAGAAATTTTGGATTATTAAAATTAGACAGATTTCCTCATTGCAGGGCTTTTCCAAGCCTTCAATGGCTAATGTGCTTTTTCAAGTTCTGAAAGGTAGACATATTATACATAATGTTAATTCTAGCACTATTTGGTTACCCAACCAACCCCACACTGAGCTGCCACTCCAAGGGACTTTTCAAAAAACTAATTCTCTGTATGCCCTAAATTGGGAAACCCTGTCAAAGAAATTGCCACATCTCCACCTCTAGGACCACCACTATCACCACTCCCTCTTAAGTATGGTAGCACTTGAGGCTTTTCAAAGCATTTCCACGTACATTATGTCTTTTCATTTTCATTAGCTATGATTAATATAGGGCAACCTAGTAGATGAGAAAAGAGACACATTATTCTAGTAGTTGTGGACTTAGTGTGTCAGAAAATTATTGATTGGGTAGGGGTAAAGAGAACACAGTTGCATGGCTAGAGAATCCTTGGAATTGTAAAGGGTAGAGTTTTCCTCTGCTTTTATTTTGCAAACATTTTGTTCCCTTGAAACACTCTGCCCAGAGAAAACTTTTCTACTGTGTGCAGTTATATCCACATAATTTCAGATACTGTCTCATGTGGAGGGAGATAGACTTCAGATAGTTTGACTCCATGTCAGTGTGCCAAATCTATTTGCCTGTGTAAAACAGACTGACTCAATATTAGACTGTAATATAATTGGGAGAAAATTGGAGAAAAAGTTTGAAATTTGACCAAAGCATTTTATTTATAGCAGAGAATTTCATACAGATTTGTTAGACATTCTTAACATAGACAACTCATTGGATGGTTTAGAAACTTCCCTCTGTCCCCAATTTGTATTTGGAAACTCCTATATTTTGAATGTGTGTAGTTTGCACTAAATTTCCATTACTGTGTATGATTTTTTTCATTTGATACTAACATGAGGGTACTTTCTTGGGGTGGGTGTAAACGTTGTGGGAAAGCAAAAATTAAACAGCAATTATCTGAGCCTGTAGACTTAGTGTAGTAACCAGAGTTTTTTATTTTTGTTTTTGTTTTCCCTTTAAGGGACATTTGGAGAGACAGACAGGAAAGGGCCTGTGAGTCTTCTAGACAGCATTCATCTAAAAAGGCATTCCTTTCTATACCTAGTCCATTTCTTCCACGTACATACCTCTTCCGTTGAAGCAGAAGACACTGATATTGTGTAAAAGGAGTGAGTCATGCCCAAGAAAGCCATCTCCTGATGCCCCAGAATGGCACAGATTTATACAAAGCTATTAAGAGCAGAAGTTAAAAAGTAACCAATGTAAAGAAATAAGTAAATGCAGTGGAGTTCTTCAGCATAGTTTAGGCATTGACCTTTGAGAAATTGCAAGGTGAGTAGCTACAAATGCTTTGTAGTGTCTGCCTCGACACCAAAAAGAGACAGTGCAGTGTGGGATGCTGAAGTGCCAGTCTAGGCCCTGCCATTGTACAGATGTCTTCTATGCCCCTGTTGGAGGGTCAGCGGCAGTTTGGTTGGAGTGCTTGTCTTACAATCAGTGCCAGGGTAGTGGGCCATGGGCCCTCTTGGGGCATTGAATTTTCAAGTGGGGAAGGGGCATAGCTGGAGGAATCAGGCTAAGACTTGATCTGTGAGGGAAAGTTGAGAGTCAAACATCTGTGTCTTGTTTTCCAATATATTTCCAGTGCCTGCCATGGTGCCTGTACACAGAGACATTTTCTTTTCTTTTTTTTTTTTTTTAAAGATTTTTTATTTATTTATTTGACAGAGAGAGAGACAGCCAGCGAGAGAGGGAACACAAGCAGGGGGAGTGGGAGAAGGAGAAGCAGGCTCATAGTGGAGGAGCCTGATGTGGGGCTCGATCCCAGAACGCTGGGATCACGCCCTGAGCCGAAGGCAGACGCTTAACCGCTGTGCCACCCAGGCGCCCCCCCAGAGACATTTTCAATAAATATTCATGGAAAAGTATGGATCGATGAATAAAAATGACACAGGCACCAAGTAAGAAACATGATGGAGATCAGGGTGTTGTGCTACCAGTCTCAGAGGGCATCAACGATGAAAAGATGAAACATCAGGGGTGCCTGGGTGGCACAGCGGTTAAGCGTCTGCCTTTGGCTCAGGGCGTGATCCCGGCATTATGGGATCGAGCCCCACATCAGGCTTCTCCACTATGAGCCTGCTTCTTCCTCTCCCACTCCCCCTGCTTGTGTTCCCTCTCTCGCTGGCTGTCTCTATCTCTGTCAAATAAATAAATAAAATCTTTAAAAAAAAAAAAAAGAAAAGAAAAGATGAAACATCATTGTACCAAGTTTTGCTTGGAGTAAAAGCGACATAATGTTGGAAACAGAGCAGAAGAAAGCCAAGGGTGTGTTTAGAGTATGACTCTAGGGACCCTTATTAGAGGCTTGATAGATTGGTGGTAAACTCCAGATAAATACTCTCGTGTTTGTATGTTATATGTATGTATACTTGCATGTGCTTGCTAACTATTCCACAGTAAGGGGTCAGTTCTTCTCAACTAATCTTTATAATATCCCCAATTAGGCAAATCCCATTAGGTATTGATAAAGTTCTAGGAAGACCCAATGGGAAATGCAAATCTTATCTCCTATGTAGGTAAGAAGCACAGTCATACCCAGATGCCCAGGAAACAAGAATGTATTGAGTGGTGGGGAAAACCAGCATAAGGTTGAAGTTTAACCAGAGACAATTTACATTAGTAGGATAATGAATGTGGATGTCTGGAAGAACTCATAATTCAAGCGACAGGCCAAATTGATTCTTTCTGTTTCTTGTTTTATCAGTGTTTGTCAGTTCTCTAGACTGTTTTGAGAAACAAGAGGTTTAAGACTGTGTCATTCCCATCAACTATCATATTGCATTAGCAATGGTTATAGCTCTGGTTTCTATTTATACCATGGGACTGCTTTTAGCAAATCTAACTTGTGGCAGTTTGCCCATTATTTACATGTTGCTTTAAAGCAAGTTGGTAATGGAGAATGAATGGCTTGCTTTTCCTGAGATGAGAATAGAAATGTCTGGGTTATCATGGGACTGACCATGTACACACTTCACTTGTCACCATCTTATTAAACCAGTTTCCCAAAAGGAATTGCCAGACTTCTTGGCTTGCACATTTATCATCCATACATGGGAATCATTAGGCTATGTAAATGCTGCCTTTTTGGAGTCATCTGTGCTTTATGTTCACTGGGTGGAGTTACTCAGTAATATAAATAAACCACAGACAGTCTTAGACAAAAAGTTCTTTGGACTGGGGAATAATAGAATTTTTAAAAAATGTGTTTGTTGCTTCCATGTGAGTTTTTGTTTATGTTTTGGATTACAGCCATTGCCACCATTGTGCAAAAGCCAGAAAGAAATCTAATCGGGTGTTGCCCACAGGGGTTGTGATTTATTACAGTCTTCAGTTTTCACTACATGTGACTGAGTCAATAGACCCAGATGCAGACTACCTCCACTGGAGAGATCTAGGGCACACACATTCAGAAACATTGTTTCATAATTAAAACATGGTCCTATCTCTTTAGATCTCTTTAAAGATAAAATCTCCTTTAAAAATGATCCCACTTTTCTAATTAGAAGCTTCCCCAATTCTTTCTCACAAATATTATGTCTAGTTTTGGTTTCCTGGAAAACATGTGCCCAATAATCCTTTTCTAAATATATAGTTAATATGATTTCTTACAGTTCTCTAGCTTATATCTATTTGCCAGCATATCTGCTCCTTCAGCTATGTAAAAGAAATTAAATTCTGAAAAACAATAAAATTTTCAGAGCACAGCTGGGAAGAAATTCCATGTAATTCTCCCCCATGTTTTCTTTAAAGTCTAGCCTTGTACCTCTCCTAGCTGCTTCACTGACAGTCAAATATTTTTATTCTTCTCTTTCTGGTGCCTTCTGTGTCCAGACTATTGTCAAGTCCTGTTTATTTAGTCAGCATTTCATTCACACATCCATTCATTCAGCCTGTATTTATTGAACTTATGTGTTGTGCATGCCAGGGGTTAATCTCAGGGCAGCATGGACACTGCGGCCTGCGCTACACATTCCCTATCACTATCAAAGTACAGGCCTAAGCCCTTCTCATTCCAACCATTGAACTTGCTGCTTTGGGGCCAAAGAACAAGAGCCACTGTGCAGAGTGGGCTGGCCTGCTGTGGCTCGGAGTACATTAAAATAGAGCCATTCTCCTGTACAGTACCACACTCTTGTTTCTTGATTCCTTGACTCTTCTCACTCTTTATAATTGGTTACTGGGGTAGGCAGAATAATGGCTTCCCATAGATGGCCATGTCCTAATCCCCAGATCCTGTGTGTATATTGTCTTGTGTGGTTCAAGAGACTCTGCAGATGTCATTAAGGACGGTGGGATGGGGTTATCTTGGATTATCGGAGCAGGCCCAGTCTAATCACATGAGCCTTTAAAAACAGAGAGCCGTTCCTAGCTGTTTTAAGAGAAAAAGATGTAAACAAAAGAAGAGAGGTCAGAGCGATGCTACCTTGCTGACTTCAAAAACAGTGCCAAGCAGTGCAAGTGGTGGCTAGAAGCTAAGGAAAGTGAGGAAAAGGATTATCCCCTAGAGCCTCTAGAAAGGGACAAAGATCTGCTGATACCTTGATTTTAGACAGTGAGATCCAGGTCAGACTTCTAATTTACATACATGTACGGTAATAAACTTGTGTGGTTGTAAGGCACTACATTTGTGGTAACTTGACACGGTAGCAATAGACAATGAATGCAGCTCCGTTCCCAGCCACAGGCTTTGTACTTCTCAGATTGATTTTTAGCATCTTCTGCCTAGTGGCTGCTTTCTCTCCTCAGCTGTCTACCTTCAACCCTTCTTGGCTCTCAAAGCATCATCATCCATGTCTTGATGTCTGCTGCTGACTGTGCGTTCCTTGCTTTTAGGTTTTTTTTTTTTTTTTTTTTCTGCCAATAGTTTCTCTGGGCTTAATGTAATTATTCTTCCCTCTTGTAATGCTTTCCTCCTTCAATATACCTTCTACATTAGTCTGAGTTTCAAGGCTTTGTATTATCTGACCCCAAACTATCTTTCTGATCCCATCTTCTCCAGTTCGTCATGGTCAAGGATGTTCCAGTTAAATTGTACTGCTCACTCTTGCACACATAATCTTGACTTCAGAGACTTGAATCAGTCAGGATGGGCTAGGTCATGCTGTAGAAACAAAAACAACCTCAAAATTTCAGTGGCTAATGAAATGTCCATGTGGGTCAGTTGGGGGCTCTGTTCTATAGTTCCTCCTGTACCTGAGGAAGCAACTACCATCCCAGCAGTTGCTGAAAAGTGTGTAGGAGATCAGGAATTATGTTCAACCCACAAGTAATATCTGTTACTTTGACTTGCAATGTGTTCTCCAGAACTGGACACACGGTCCCACCAGAGAGGATTAAAGGGTATAACCCGACCAATCATGTGGACGATGGTCATGGCTATCAGTCTATAACCCTCTACAAGAAGGATTGGGGAACAGCTTCCCATCTACCAAGTCTGCCGATAGTTACATGTTCCTGCAAAGAAGGTTTGTTGGGGTGCATCTGGTCATGAAATGATAAAATGGTTAACTTTACTATAGCCTCAACTTTTCTCTCCAAAGGATTACAAGAGCTCTAAGTGGAAGAGAAGTTTTATTCATTCAATTGCCACAATTATGCATTGAACTCCTGCTGAATGCAAAGTATAGTCAAAGGCTTGGGAACCATAATGATGAACTAGACATCCTGCAGGTATACAGGCATAGGCAGGGGCTTTGTGGTAAACTGCTCTTCCCAACTTTGGCAATCATGAAGGAGATGATCAAGAAGGCAAGTAGGACACATAAAGGAGTACATTGAGCTTATCAGTTTTGCCCAGCATTTGCATAGGCCTTTGAAGATAAGTTTGTTCTAGTTGACTTCACAGCTTATGGAGGAACTTGCAAGAAACTGAATTTTATGGAATTTGAAAACTATCTAAGTGGAAAGAATACATGCTTTGGAGTTAGGTATATCTGAACTAGATTCCCAGGTCTGTCCTACGTTACTGTGTGACCTTGGGAAAATTAGTTAACCCTTTTGGGGCTTTTTCTCATTTGTAAAATGTGTAATATATTGCTCAAAAGATTAAGGAGAAAACGTAGAAAATGCACTTATTCTGGGAATTGGCATACCAGGCTCTAAATAAACACTGAGTTCCTTCAATATCTCTTGTGAGACATATTAGGTACTAATATTTCATTTTACTTTATACCAGGTTCTACTTAACACCATTAAAAAATTGTTTCATGAAGACATTTATTTCATGTAAGTTTGGCCATTTTATGTAGTTTCTTCTCTTTTTCTTCGTTTTTATTGAGATATAATTTACATACCATCAAATTCATGCTTTTGAGGTATTTTAGTGATTTTTATATTAAAAAATGTGCAAACCATTTAATTCCATAACATTTAAGAGCTCCCAAAAGACCATTAGAAATCACCCGCCATTCTGTCCTTCTCCAGGCCCCTGGCAACCACTCACTGATCTACTTTCTTTTTCTAAAGATTTGCTTGTCCTAAACATTTTATATAAATGGAATCATGCAATCTGTGGTCTTTTGTGTTTGGATTCTTTCACTTAGCATATGTTTTCAAGGTTCATTCATGTTATAGCATGTATGTACGTAGCATTAGTACTTTATACCATAACCTTTTTATTGCTATACTACCTTTCCATTGCATGGATATACCACATTTTTGTTTATCCATTCATCAGTTGGTGGACATTTGGATTGTTTCCACTATTTGGCTGTTGTGAATAATGCTGCTATGAACATTGATGTACATGTTTTCTGTGGTCGTGTATTTTCATTTCTCTTGGGTATATCCTAGGAGTGGAGTTTCTGGATGATATAGTAACGCTCTGTTCACTGTTTGAGGAACTGCTGGACTGTTTTCCAGGTGGCTGCACTATTTTACATTTCCACCAGCAATGCATAATAGTTCCAGTTTCTCCAAACTCTTGCCAACACTTGTTATTACCTTTATTATTATAGCCTTATTGTTTGTCTTTCTGATTACAGTCATACTAATTGGTATGAAGTGGTTTTTATTTGCATTTCCCTCGTGACTAATGATGCTGAGCATCTTTTCATGTGCTTATTGGTCTTTTGTATATCTTCTTTAGAGAAGTTTCTATGCAAATCAGTTTCTTTTCTTTTTACACTATCTCCTCTTGTTTTAAATTTTGTTGTTTTTCTTTATACTGCTAGTTTTCTGGTTATTCCCAAGTGGACACAGAAATGGGGTTTGAGTGAGGTACCAGTTTCTTACCTGCATGCCATTTTTCCTTTTTGAGAGACAGAGGTGGGTGAAGGTGGGGGTGGGGGAGGGGCAGAGGGAGAGGGAGAGAATCTTAAGCAGGCTCCATGACTAGTACAGTGTGAGGCTCCATTTCAGAACCCTGAGATCATGACCTAAGCCAAGACCAAGAGTTGGATGCTTAACTGACTGAGCCACCCAGGCGCCCCTCCTGCATGCTGTTTTGAAGGCAAGAACCCTGAACTTTGAGCCTTAGATCTGGGGCCTAGACCTGGCTCTGCCACACCTGTCTAAGAGACCTTGGACAAGTAGTTGTGAACCTCAGCCTCCTCACCCAGTTCAACCAAATCTATTCTTCTTAATCCACAAAATGTGGTATTGAGCACCAGCTATGGCTCAGATGTGGTGCAAGTTCCTGAGAAACAAAGAAGAATAAGGCTTGGTTCCTGTGTCTGATGTCTCTTGATATCTAGACATATTTAATTAAAAAAAAATTTTTTTTTAGAGAGAGAGAGAGCTTGAGTCATGGGGTGGGGGAGGGGAGGATGGTGCAGAGGGAAAGGGAGAGAGATCTCGAATCTTAAGCAGGCTCTACCCCCAGTGTGGAGCCTAACACAGGGCTTGATCTCATGACCCTGACATAATGACCTGAGCCGAAATCAAGAGTTGAACGCTTAACTTACAGCACCACACAGGCACCCCAACATCTAGACATATTTAAATGGATATTATAATGTAACAAGATGCAGTTACGGGGAGAGAATCAAATACTGTGGAAGATCCAACAAGGGGACAGCTTGCTGTCTCTGAGGCCATCTGAGGTGACTTCAGGAAAAAGTGTATCTGAACTGTTTTCCCACATTAAAATTCCCTGAATCTAGGATATCCTTCTCTTTCAGTGTGCATATTTTGTTGTATTAAATAGAGAGATTTTATTTGTACATCAAAATATACATACCTCCAATTATTAATGTTTATTGAGTTCATTAGAAAAACTAACAATAGAGTGCTCTCCAGTTTTTGACTCCCAGTGGTGGAATCAAGCTTCGTCTTTGTATTTAGGTCTCTAGTGTATGTTGGATGAATGAATCATTTTAGATAGAAGGGGAAATTACAGACTAAAATTTTGGAGGCCTCAAGTATAATTTTTCTTTTCACACTTGAACTTCAAATAATAATAATGTTTACTTTTAGGGCACTTCAATCCTTAATAGGAAAAATTCAGCTTCCTTATGGAGAATTCTGTAATACTCATTGTTAGCAAGTAGTTATCATTCCCTCTTATCTGATTAGAAAGTCCTTTACTCATTTAGCCGAACTGACTACAAATTTGTTCCATTTCCTCAAATATTACAAGATCCTTTTAGATTGAAAAGTTTAGAGTCTGTAAGTGGAAAAAGCTTTGGAGTCACTTAAAATTTCGGCTGTTCATTTTATAGAAGAGCAACTGAACATCAGTTATGTCAGATGATATTGTCCAGTATCCTGGCATCCAATCTCCCCTTTATGGGCTCCTCTTTTTTTTTTTTTTTTAAGATTTTATTTATTTATTTGAGAGAGAGAGAGAGAGCATGAGGGGGGAAGGGTCAGAGAGAGAAGCAGACTCCCTGCTGAGCAGGGAGCCTGATGGAGGACTTGATCCTGGGACTCCAGGATCATGACCTGAGCCAAAGGCAGTCACTTAACCAACTGAGCCACCCAGGCGCCCCATACGGGCTCTTTTTTCTCCCATATTCTTTTTGCTTTCTTTCAAAAAAGAAAAAAAAAATCAAGTTAAGACTAAATAAACGGTCTGAACAAAAGTGAGTCTTTAACATTTTTTAAATTGGCTTGAGGTATACAAAAGTGTATTTTGAGCACTCAAATGCTTTAATGGACTTCCAGAAAGTCTTCCTAAGGCTAAATTTGTTAATAAAAAGCTAGAGCTGCCATAACAAAATACCATAGACTGAGTGGCTTGGACAACAGAAATTTATTTTCTTACATTTCTGGGGGCTGGAAGTCTGAGATCATGGTCAGGTTTTGGTGAGGGCCCTCTTCTTGGCTCGCAGATGGCTGCCTCCTTGCTGTGTCCTCACATAGTAGAGAGAGGGATTTTTTTCTTCTCCCTCTCCTTGTAAGACCACTAACCCTACTACATAAAGAACCCTCCCTTATGAACTCATTGAACCCCAAAGTACTATCTCCAAGTTCAGTCACTTTGAGGATTAGGGCTTCAACAAAAGAATTTGAAGGGGGATACAATTCAGCCCATAGCACTAATGGACTCATTCTTTAGTTTAACATTTCCTTCCTCCTTCCCCCTTCCCTTCCCTTCCCTTCCCTTCCCTTCCCTTCTCTCTTTTCTTTCCTTTTCTTTTCTTTCCTTTTCTTTTCTTTTTTCCCCCTTCTCTTCCCCTTCCTTCCTTCCTTCCTTCCTTCCTTCCTTCCTTCCTTCCTTCCTTCCCCCCTTTCTTTCTTCCTTCTTTCTCTTCTCTTTCTTCCCTTCTCTTCCCTTCCCTTCTCTTCTCGTCCCTTTCCTTTCCTTTCCTTTCCTTTCCTTTCCTTTCCTTTCCTTTCCTTTCCTTTCCCCTCCCATCTTTCTTTCTTCCTTCCTCCCTCCCTCCCTCTCTCCCTCCCTCCCTCTCTTCCTCCCTTCCTTCCTTCCTTCCTTCCTTCCTTCCTTCCTTCCTTCCTCTCCCTCCCTTTTTCTTTCTTTCTTTCTTTCTTTCTTTCTTTCTTTCTTTCTTTCTTTCTTTCTTTCTTTCTTTCCTCTTTCTCTCCTTCCTTCCTCCCTCCCTCTTTCTTTCTTTCTCTCTCTCTTTCTTTATACCTTCCTTCCTCCCTCCCTCTTTCTTTCTTTCCTTTCTCCTTCCTTTCTTTTCTTTCTTTCTCTTTCTTTCTTTCTTTCTTCTTTCTCTCCTTCCTCCCTCCCTCCCTCTTTCTTTCTCTTTCTCCCTTTCTTTATCCCTTCCTCCCTCCCTCTTTCTTTCTTTCTTTTCTCTTTTTCTCTTTCTTTCTTTCTCTCTTTCTTTCTTTCTTTCTTTCTTTCTTTCTTTCTTTCTTTCTTTCTTTCTTTTTCTTTCTTCCAAACATGCTTTGATTATGTGTGTGTATAATAACTAACATACATATTACTATTTCCTAACCAAAGTTTAAATATTGTTTCTAATCACCTTGGAGCTTCTATTTGAACTGCTAACATGAAAGAGAGCTAAACCAGGGCACCATAAATGTTATTATTATAGTAACTAAGCATTGGCTCTGTTGTTATTCAGAATGTTCAAGCAGGATCTAGTTTAGCCGAATATGTCAGGGACAGGCTAGAGGAGATTTTAGCACTGGATAATTATTCAAATAGATAATTTTGGAGATTACTTCCAATGTTAAGATTTTATGATTCTCAGCAGAATTTTGGATGGATTTTTTTTACCTCTTCTTTCCTACTTAACATTCTTGATGGAGGTGCTAGCAAGTAATGAAATGTCCCCAAATGCAGAAGGGTGCAAGGACCAAAGCTAGGTTTCTGGAAAATCCACTGGTAAAATATGGATTAAGAGTTGACTACATTACTATTGATGGTCAATAAGTAATGATGATTTTGGAACATTAATATACTAACATTAAAAGGGGAAGATACTATTGCTACCCAAAAAGCAGTGGTTAGTAAAGTGAGACTAACACAGAAACAGCTACTAATGGAAGAAGGCTTTATGTGAAAGGGACTGCTAACATTACTTATTAAATTTATTCAATATTTTGATATAAAGAAAATGTAAGGAACATTAACTACCATCTTTGAAACAAATATCATAGCTTATCTTCCTCAAATGGTAGGTGACTATTATTTCAGAAATCTATGAAGTCCACAGGAAAGGGTATCATACTCTAGAAATATTTCCACTCCCAACATCTAGCACAATGCTTCACACAAAGGAGCCATATGGTAACTATTGAATGAATTAATTAATGCCATCTGAATAAAATGGGTTACTTACTTCCCATATTTATTTAAAAACTATTCCTTTTTTGAGTGTATTTTTGAGAGCTCTGTTGAGTTATCATTGACTACAGTCACCTGCACATATTTATAGTTTACAATTTGATTAGTTTAAACTATCATCACAATCAAGATGGTGAACATATGCATTGCCCCAAAATGTTTCCTCTTGCTCCCTTGTAAGTCACTTTCTCCTGCTTCTGTCCATGTATCTTCTCCCCAGGAAACCCTTAATCTTTCTTTTATCAATTAGATTTTATTTTCTAGAGTTTTATATAAGAGGAATCATACCGTTTGTGCTGTTTATTTTTTTGTATGGTTTCTTTCATTTGGCGTAATTATGTTGAGATTCAGCCGTGTTGTCGTGTTGTTGCATATATCAATAATAGAGGGAGATGTGTGTCAGTTATGATTTTGGCAACAACTTCAGTAGGGAGACAGTAGCTCATTCCACTAACTGTCCTCCTGTAAGTTGTGCTGGAAATTGCAGCCAACTAGAATCGTGGAGAAGCAGGGAACAGGTGGGGTAAACTTAATGTGAGAAGCAAGTGGACTGAGCTGGGAAGGGGGAGTACTGTAGAAAATGCTTGTGGCACCCTGCTCAGATCCCTTTTACTAGGAGTATACACCAGCTCCCTGCTGCTGCAGACTCTGGCTGCTAATGGCTCACACCTGCACTTAGTTCTTTGCACGATGGTCCTGGACTGAGGGAGATGGCACTTTTCTCTCTCTGCCTGGGCAGCCCCATGGCCATGCAGTAATTATGCAGGGGTATAACAGCTCACCCTCTTTCTTTCTGGATGGAATAGTCTTTTAATACACTTTATCCTCCAGTGCTCTCTGTGGGATCAGGGTGGGGCTAGACTTCCTCTAAAATCACATAGCTGACTTGCCTTTTCTTCTCCTTTAGCCTGAATCCCTCATTGCTTTTACAAGTTTCTCCTGAAGAGTACCCCATCAGTAAATCATTTGTGCAGGAATTCCTATTTCAGTCTCTGCTTCTAAGGAACATGACTTACGTCCTTTGTAAGCACTTCAGATTGTAGTTTATTTAGTTACTACTCCTTCATCAGTTATCAATTACCATTGGTTTGCAGCATTCCAATAAGTTGTTGAACTCTCTCCTACTCTGTTTTCTTTCCCATTATTTTTGTTCTTCTAAGATGTACATCTTTTTACTCCTTTACTGACATTTGAGCACGTTTTTGGAGAGAGGAGTTATATGCATGTGGCCAATTTTGTAAGGAAGTTTAAACTGTTACATTCAGGTTTATTCTATATTTTCTACTAAATGTGCCATTTCCATTAGATACTAAAGATTCCATTGAAAACTATTTACAAGAAAAGACAATAAAAATTAGAAATTGTAATGCTTTAATTTTTAAACAAGATTGTCAGGAATTCCAAGGAACAGTGTGTTGGGGTGGAGTCATCCATTTTGCTTTTAGGTTAGTTTTTCCAAGAAACATTTCATCTAATACAGGGAGATGTATGAAATGTCTGTCTACCTTGAACAGGTTTATTGATCTCTGCTAGAACAACAAATGCCAGCACTTATTAATGAGGTAAAATGGGTCACTAGGGTTATAATTACATGTCTCACTGAATTTTCCCCAAGTTTATTCAGCTCAGTATTGTTGTTTTAAAAATATTTAATTACTGTGGTCATATTTCTTGACTTGGAATAAGTGTGCGTGTGTGTGCATATGTATATGTGATATATATCACAGTGACTCGATGATGATTAGCCAAAGACCTATTTGAAGTTCTTGGAGAATGTTCTATCAGTTATTTGTGGGTCAGTCTCTACTGTATTGTGCTATATCTATTTGTGTATGTCTTGTCTCCCTACAGAGTTGAAGGCAAGAGCTATGCCTAATTTATCCTTCTGTTCCTATGGAGTCTAGTATATGGTTGATATTCAACTGGATATTGGTTTGAAAAAAAATAAAGCAGAAAACCTAGCAGATGTCTCTATTTAAGAAATTTCCTAATCACCAATGACTTGCAAGTTAGTTGTGGTTATCTCTCAATCTCTTATCTCCTGCAGGTATATAGTCTCTCTTGCCTCTCCTAACACTTTCTAGTTCCAAATAAAATTGGATTAGAGATTGTGGCACAGCTGGTTTGAGTGCAAGGCACCAGAGCACAGCTCAAGTGAAGTCACTCTTGGTGCAGCTGGCTGGTTCACAGTCATTCAGTTTCACTTCACAAAGGCACAGTATTTATGTTCTTCCTTCCACATCTGCAGAATTCCTTTCAGAGTCAATGAGAATTACAGGCTTTTAGCACACTGAGACATTGTATGAGACTTTATTTTGTGCTTATTTTTAAATTTTTTTTTAATTTTTGCCAAAGGACAGGAATAATATTTGGGTGATACACAAATACTGTTATAAAATCTACGTAATCAAATAACTTCACAGTTGGAAGGAACTTTAAATTTCATTCACTTGAACAACTACCACCCTATTTTACACATGAGAGAATAGAGGCTTAAAGACTTTAAGTTACTTGGTTAAATATAATTACTGGTAGATGCGGGATTAGTGATGTCATCTCAGTGCAGGCATATTTTAGGGAACTGATACTCAGTTCTCAGCTATACAAGTATTTAACAAAGCAGGTTATAATAAATTTCCATTGTATTCAATATTTAAAAATCTCTGTTAGCTGGAATATTAGAAGTTAATGTTATCTATTTAATTTTTTTCTGAAAAATTAAGGGATCAAATTTTTGGTATTGAAAATTATTTCAACATACATCAATGTCTGCTACTATTTTATGTCTGCATGAGGCCATAGGGCCATTTTAATCTGAAATCAATGAAGAAAAGACTTTCATTGCTCCAGGATCGTTGGTGTGAGAATCTAGAATTAATTATATAGAATGCAAGAGATCATCCTGAATATATACTGACCCCAGGACATACATCTAGGAGAAAATTTTTACACCAAATTCATTATGTAAGCTTGTTTTGATGCCTTTAATTTTTCTTTTCTTTTTTTTTTTTTTAAAGATTTTATTTATTTATTTGAGAGAAAGACAGCCATTGAGAGAGGGAACACAAGCAGGGGGAGTGGGAGAGGAAGAAGCAGGCTCCCAGCGGAAGAGCCCGACATGGGGCTCGATCCCAGAACTCTGGGATCACGCCCTGAGCCAAAGGCAGATGCTTAACGACTGAGCCACCCAGGCACCCCGATGCCTTTAATTTTTCTGACAAAATGTTGAAGCTGTTACAAAATTGTTTGAATTGTTTGAAAGTCAGAATTATGTAGATCTGCTAATTTATGAGCAGTTCTAAATGTTAATGAATGACTTTTGATCATGCTCGTGCCCCAGAGGGTTTTCGTCTGTACCCTGATATTTTTTTAAGACCTCACTCACATGTCTTGTTTGTCAACATTAATTTCTTTCTAAAATATCAGGGATAGAATATACCGGAAAGTCAGAAAGGACTAGCAATGACAGTATCAAGGGCAACATTGGTGAAGTCCAGAGATAGCAAATAGGTGTCTTGAGTTAAAGTCAGTAAGAAATGGGAGTGTGGAGACAGTGAACCCAGGCCAAGTAATAGAGAGACCCTAAGGACTCGGGGTCCACATAGTATCAGAAAATACAGCATTAGTAATACTGGCCAAGAGTCTGTACAAGAGGTTGAGGATTTGACTCAAAAGATCTGAAAAAGTAGGACCATACACACCAGAAGCAAGAACGAACTTCAGTGTAGATTAGGTATTGGGAGGAAAAATTTGAAGTAAGGACTACTCTTTATATGTTTTCTTCTCAACACCTGGGGTATATGTAGTCCAAGTCAAAAGATGAGACACTTGGATGAAGGCACGTGCATTGAGGGCTGAGCAAGATGGCTTCTAAAACAGGGACTGTGTTCTCTTGTTTCTTCTCTAAGCCCCTCTATTCTACACATTGTAGTTATTCCAAAAGTCTCACTAAGTGGAAGTTGTATGTGTGCATGTGCATGCATACACGCATGCTTCCTTCAAAGGAACTCTGGACCAGACTTGAGACACATGTGTTTAGTAGTAAAGGGATTATTTGGATTAAAAATTTGGAGGCAATGCTTCCATTAAGTGGATAGAGAAGATGTGGTGTGTGTGTGTGTGTGTGTGTGTGTGTGTGTGTGTGTAATGGAATATTACTCAACCATCAAAATAAATGAAATCTTGCCATTTGCAATGACGTGGTTGGAACTAGAGGGTATTATGCTAAGCAAAATAAGTGAATCAGAAAAAGACAACTATCACATGATCTCACTGATATGTGGAATTTAAGAAACAAAACAGAGGATCATAGTGGAAGAGAGGAAAAAATAAAACAAGATGAAACCAGAGAGGGAAACAAACCATTGCAGACCCTTAATCATAGGGAAAAAATTGAGGGTTGCTGGAGGGGAGGGAGGTGGAGGAATGCAATAACTGAGTAATGGACATTAAGGAGGGCATGTGATATAATGAGTACTGGGTATTATATAAGACTAATGAATCACTGACCTCTACCTCTGAAACCAATAAATACATTATATGTTAATTAATTGAATTTAAATTAAAAAATTTAAAAAATACCTGGAAAAAATTTTTAAAAATTAAAAAAAAATTGGACACTACTGAATGCTTTACTAAGCCTAATTTACCATAATTTTTACTGGTCAAAATAAGAGTTACCATCTTTCAATTATTACATGTAGTTCTGAGGCTTCCCACTCATTTTCTGTCATATGCAGTTCTGTATTTACTGAGGTCACTGCTGACTTGTTTGTTCTTTTGTGACTCTTTTAGGTCTGTTGATAGAAAGGATTTCCTGGGACTTATGAGGTCAGTGAGAATTTGAATAACGGAAAGAATAAAATAATGCATTCGCTTTTTAGAGCTTGCTTTTGTAGAGACATCAGGAAGATGAGCCATCAATAAACATTTTCAAACAGCATAGATTTTTTAAAACTAGAGGAACCATGTAAGCTTATATGGAAATGGGTTATAATGTTACAGAATTTAAGAATGTTACAGAATTTAAGTTGTCATTGCAACTAAACTGGAAGCCCCATGAGCATGTGAGAGCCCTGCAGTTGTGATAAGAACTGTTTTCTTATTTAGTTCCACCACAGTATTGTAAGATGATTTGAAAAAATTACTTTTCTGGATCCCAATTTCTTTGTTTGAGACATATAGACTGAAGCTGTAGGGTCCTTTTCAGCTCTGTTCATGATGTACATTTTATTTTTCTCACAAAGTTTTGGCAAATAGTGGATGCTCATTCAATTAATACCATCTTACTGATGTTGTCCCTCACAAAGCCATGTGCTTCTTAGAGAGTGAAATTGTCCCATGGGCTGGGTAAACAAGAGGAAAAGGAAATGGGTGAATGAATCTGCAAATTGAGTGTTTCACTGAAGTTTGTCCTATGGATGGTCCTCTGGGCTGTGGACATCTGAGAGCACGCACAACTCCTCTTGACAAGTAAAATTGCTGGTGACAAAAGTTATATCAACATCTGAGTGAGATGTAGATTAGCAGTACCTGACTTCTTGGGGAGGGCTGTTACGTGAGACACAAGGAAAATAAGGTCAACGGGAAGGGCATCCAAGTAAATTGGAATGAAGTCCAACCTACAGAATGTTCCCAGCAGAGGTGTAAGACATTCAGTTGTAATTGGCAGAGAAAGTATTTGCTCTCTACTTGAGAAGAGCCAGCAAGAACAATGGAAGGTACCTGACAAAAGAAGTGAGACATTCCAAAAAGATGGAAAGACTGATACTCTCATGCAGCACAAACAGACCCCATCCTCTTACACTTTATAGCATTTCACCTCTTTTCTCAAAAACAGTTCTCTTTTTTCACTTCCTTTTGTCTTTCTGTCACCTCTTGCAAGACTTGAAATTTAGATTATAGCATCTGTATACCAATGAAAATTTGTACTTGAACCATTAAGTTGAAAGATGCTTACTCAGAGGCCACTGAGAGATTCTCACAACAGAACTGCTTCTGGGGACTTGGGAAATGACCAGTCTCTTTGATTTCCTGGGGAAAGCCACCACAACAAAGTCCTCAAGGTCAAAGCTCAGCTTTACACTGAACAAGAAATTGCAAATTTTGACTTTTTGGTGGGTTCACAGAGAGGTCACCAGGACTAGTTCCTACACACATTGCCAGTAACAACAGATTTGTCCACAATGAAAAAAAAAGAAATCTCCAGGATATTCTTGCAAAAATCTCTGTGGATGAATTTAAAAACTTGATGAAATGATTGATCAAGTGGCCGTAAAATTTGATTAAATGGCTTGGAGTATAACAGCAAACATAAACTTAGGTGCAGTAAGGCAAGATTTCTCATTTCTATGACTTTTGCAATATTAAATTCATAGTCTTGTTGTTTTCCAAGGAGAGGCAAGTGATCTCAGGCCACTGCTTGTGTCTTCTTTGCCCTCAAATGTAATTTGATGTCCTTCTACTCTCTTGAATCTCTTTTCACTCTTCCCTGCTATTTCAAGCAGTAATCTCAATGAACCCTGGAAACCAGGTCTAAGCCTGCATAGACAGACTGTCTGCAAAGCTCATAACTTTGCTTCAAGTCCAGGTCATCACTGTTAAACTTAGGGCTCTCTCTTGGTCTGGCAAAGCATCACAGCTATCTCTATGTTTGGAAAAGCCAGGTTGTCTGAAAGGAAGCATTGTTCATTTACAGCACTCTGTTCAAAGCATCCTAGTTGGAAAGGTTGGACGAGGGGTCACTAGACCCTTTCCAACTACAACTCTTGGGCAGGAGGGTAGAAGTTTCATAGGTAAGAAAGTTTGTTTCACCCAAGAAGAAATTCTTTATCTTCTAAAAATAAAGGGATCCATCTGAAACAAAAAAGACTTTTAATTCAAATGTAGTTGGCAAATCTAGTTTTATAGGAGTGAGGGGAACTTAACCAACAGAGAACCCGAGCCCTCTTGGCTTAGAAAGCAAACTACCTTTGAAAACAGATTGTGCTCTTTCAAAGGGCCTGATCCCCATTGGATAAAAAGTCCTTCACATCACCCCCTCCCCAGTCACTTTAATATAAGTTGAGGAGAAAAAGTCTTTGCTTTTGTTTTTGTTTTTTTTAAAGATTTTATTTATTTATTTGACAGAGACAGCCAGCGAGAGAGGGAACACAAGCAGGGGGAGTGGGAGAGGAAGAAGCAGGCTCCCAGCGGAGGAGCCTGATGTGGGGCTCTATCCCAGAACGCTGGGGTCATGACCTGAGCCAAAGGCAGACGCTTAACGACTGTGCCACCCAGACGCCCCCAAAAAAGTCTTTGCTTTTGATCTTAGTTTTCAGGCTGGATGTTTTCATACATCACTGTTTTTAATGCAAACATTGTTTTAAAAAAGTTTAAGCCTTGTCTGAGTCCCTGGAGCTATAAGCTCATTTTGTATCGATTAGGGGCTGAAGTCTATGAGGCCTTGGTTGTGTTTTTCCTTTTGGTGGAGTTGTGATAAGCTGTTCTCCACAGTTTGGACTTTGGGAGTTGGCCCACTGAGCTCAGCTGCTGTGAGCCCCTTGCTTTCCCGGGAAGCATGGCAGATAGTGTGGCAGATAGCACGGCTGTGGAATGCATAGGACTGCTGAGAGCTCCAGGGCAGCCTGCTGAGAAAGTCCTTCTGAGGGTCAGTTTGGAAGGGGCCACAAGAAAAAAGGGTAAGTGTTAATGACTCCCTTTGTGAGGCTTCCTGGCAGTAGTGCTTCACCTCAAATGGAAATTTCAGAAGTTTCTGTACTGTTCAGAAGAGCATTCCTGAAGTTGAGTAGCAGAAAGTTAGGCCAAGCATAATGTAGTGACTCTGCCGAACACAGCTCTGTCTCCAGGAGCTCATCATCATCATCAAATAGCATTTATTAAAAGCCCACACGCATAATGTGCAGAACAAACCACATTAAACAAGCACAGTTGGGTTGCCGGTCCTCCGGAGGGCCACAATTAAAATACTAAAACACCAACTCTGCCTCTGGTAGGATGTGTTCTGACAAACCAAGAACACAGGGAAAGGAGATTCTTACACAGTGGCTAATATTAATACCATTAATAATAAATTAGCATAGGTATCGTTAATTAAAAAGTTAAGTGCTAAGTCTGGTGCTATTTGCATATGCTTTTGCAAAATGATCCTTATTGCACTGAATGAGGTTGGTATCATTAATGTATCTATTTTATGTGAAACACCTGAAGCTTAGTCAAGTTAAATAATCTGCCCATGAAAACAAAGCTAAGGAAGTAGAGCCAGGACTTAAATTTAGGTTTATTTAAATCCAAAGATCACCTCGGTCCATATTGCCAGTTCTCAGAGTTTAAAGTTGGCCTTGAGTGGGTTAGTAGAATATTTATATTTACAATATAATGATTTCTATACTTTTTGTAGCATGATAATTTATCTATGTCTTTAATAAAGTTCGGAAACCACCTCATTCAGCTCTCTTTATTTAAAACTGTACTGTTCCTATCATTAACGGGGCTAAGAATTTTCTCTGGCATGGCAAACAGGAGAAGTGGGGTTGGTGGATCTCAAAAGTCTCTGATTAGAGTAGCTGACACACCAAACTGAATGAAGACTGATCTAGATAACTGGTCAGAATTTTGAAATGCATGCTTCCTATAATTTGTGCTGATTAATAACCCTCAGTTTAGAGGGAAGGATTGGATGGACTCAAGTAATTTCAATCTCTTTCTTGGATATTTATCTTGCTTGGTGTTCTCTGAGCTTGCTGGATTTGGTGATTTGGTATCTGACATTAATTTGGAGAAATTCTCAGTTGTTGTTTCCAGCATTTCTTCTGCTCCTTTCTTCTCCTTCTGGTATTCCCATTACACAAAAGCTACACCTTTCATAATTGTCGTACAGTCCTTGGATATTGTTTTTTTAAGTCTTTGTTTTTCAGTTTTGAAGGTTTTTGTTGAGATGTCCTCAAGTTCAGATTCTTTCCTCAGCTGTGTCTAGTCTACTAATGAACTGATCAAAGGTGTTTTTTTTTTTAAGGGCATTTTTTTATAAAAGATTTTTAAAATTTATTTCAGAGCAAGAGAGAGCGAGCAAGTGGGGGGAGGGGCAGAAGGAGAGGAGAGAGAGAATCCCAAGCAGGCTCCCTGCTGAGCATGCAGCCCAGCAGAGGGGCTCAATCTCACCACCCAGAGATCATGACCTGCGCTGAAACCACGAGTCAGACACTTAACTGGACTGAGCCACCCTGGCATCTCAAAGGCATTCTTTATTTCTGTTACAGTGTTTTTGCTCTAGTTTTTTTGTTGTTGTTGTTTGTTTTGTTTGTTTGTTTCTTAGGATTCCATCTCTCTGTTTACATTGCCTTGTATGTTGTATGCTTTATCCATTAGAACTCTTAGAATGTTAATAATAGTTTTCAATTTCTGGCCTGGTATTTCTAATACCCCTGCCATGTCTGGTTCTGATGTTTGCTTTGCTTCTTCAGATTGTGTTTTTTGCTGTTTGTATGCCTATGATTTTTTTTGTCTGTAGCTGGACATGATGTACCAGGTAAAAAGAACTTCTGTAAAATGAGTTTTTAATAAGGTGTGATGGGGTGTTGGGGGAGGAGAAGCATTCCACAGTCCTATGATTAGGTCTCAGTCTTTTAGTGAGCCTTTGCCTCTGTGGACTGTGAACTTCACAAGAATTTTATAGGTCTTTTTTCCCTCCCTGAGGTGGTGTGGGATGGCTAGAGTGGTCTGGAGTTGGGTATTTCCCTTCCCCCGTGTCAGAGAAGAACAGAGAGCACTCTGGGATATTTCGAAAGGGTTCCTTTCTTTCTCCCTCAGCTGGAAGCAGAAGAGGATTTTTCTCCCTGTGTTTTCTGAGGGAATCTGGTTGGTGTTCCTGGAGGTAAATCTCACAATATTGTGGGCTCCCTCTATGACTGAGTCCCTGTGGAGTTTTTAACTCTCAGACTTGTCTGTGCGGAGCCTCCAACAATTCATCAATTATAGTTCCTTGTTTCTTTTTTTTTCCCCCAATAAAAATGTGTTTAGTTTTAACTTCTAGAGGAGAAATATAAAATTGACTAAAATTGACTAAAAAAAAATTACACATACAAGTAGGAAGTCATACTTTAGGAAAACAATAATTCTTTCATATTTGGGACAGAAGATTGTTAAATAATCTTATTTTTTTTCCTTGCTCATTTTTGGCCTTAATTGTAACTAAGAAAATGCTTTTGGGGGGACCTTTGTCCAAGCCATCCCTTTAACTGTGGGTTCAGAACGAGAGTGAATACTTTTTTTGTTTATTAAAAAAAAGTGTTGGTGATTGAACTTGTTAGTTTGAACTTTTCTAGCATTTTTAGATTCCTCAGTTCAATGTTTTTTGTTTTTTTATTTTTTTAGTATTCTATTTTTATTTTTTGTTTTTAATGCATTTTTAATATCACAAACTTTCTAAAGTACATATTTAAGTACTTCTTTTTTTTAATAATAATTTTTTATTATGCTATGTTAGTCACCATAGAGTACATCCTTAGTTTTTGATGTAGTGTTCCATGATTCATTATTTGCTTATATCACCCAGTGCTCCATGCAATATATGCCCTCCTTAATAACCATCACTGGCCTATGCCAATCCCCCATGCCCCTTCCCTCTGAAGCCCTCAGTTTGTTTCCCAGAGTCCATAGTCTCTCATGGTTCATTCCCCCTTCTGTTTACCTCCCTTTTCCAGGTAAAGGAGGTTCATTCTTCCCTTCCTTTCATTCTTCCCTTCCTTCTCCTACAGATCTTCCTGCTATTTCTTATGTTCCATAAATGAGTGAAACCATATGATAATTGTCTTTCTCTGCTTGACTTATTTCACTTAGCATAATCTCCTCCAGTCCTGTCCATGTTGCTGCAAATGTTGGGTAATCGCTCTTTCTGATGGCTGAGTAATATTCCATTGTATATATGGACCACATCTTCTCAATCCAGTCATCTGTTGAAGGGCATCTTGGTTCCTTCCACAATTTAGTTATTGTGGACAATGCTGCTATGAACATTGGGGTGCATATGGCCCTTCTCTTCACTACGTCTGTATCTTTGGGGTAAATACCCAGTCGTGCAATTGCTGGATCATAGGGTAGCTCAATTTTTAACTGTTTGAGGGACCTCCACACTGTTTTCCAAAGTGGCTATACCAACTTACATTCCCACCAACAGTGTAAGAGGGATCCCCTTTCTCCACATCCTCCCCAACATTTGTTGTTTCTTGTCTTCTCAATTTTTGACATTCTAAGTGGCGTAAGGTGGTATCTCAATGTGGTTTTGATTTGAATTTCCCTGATGGCCAATGATTTTGAACATTTTTTCATGTGTCTGTTAGCCATTTGTATGTCTTCATTGGAAAAGTGTCTGTTCATATCTTCTGCCCATTTTTTGATTTGATTATTTGTTTCTCGTGTATTGAATTTGAGAAGTTCTTTATAGATCTTGGATACCAGTCTTTTATCTGTAGTGCCATTTGCAAATATATTCTCCCATTCCATGGGCTGCCTCTTAGTTTTTTTGACTGTTTCCTTGGCTGTGCAGAAGCTTTTTATCTTGATGAAGTCCCACAAGCTCATTTTTTCTTTTGTTTCTCTTGCCTTTGGAGATGTGTCATGAAAAAAGTTGCTGTGGCCGATGTCAAAGAGGTTGCAGCCTATGTTCTCCTCTATGATTTTGTTGGATTCCTGTCTCACATTGAGGTCTTTCAACCATTTGGAGTTTATCTTTGCGTATGGTGTGAGAGCATGGTCAAGTTTCATTCTTTTGTGTATAGCTGTCCAATTTTCCCAGCACCATTTATTGAAGAGACTGTCTTTTTTTCCACTGGATGTTTTTTCCTGCTTTATCAAAGATTAGTTGCCCAAAGAGCCGAGGGTCCATTTCTGGGTTCTCTATTCTGTTCCATTGGTCTATGTGTCTGTTTTTGTGCCAGTACTATGCTGTCTTTGTGATCACAGCTTTGTAGTATAGCTTGAAATCTGGCAACGTGATGCCCCCAGCTTTGTTTTTCCTTTTCAACAATTCCTTGGTGATTTGGGGCCTTTTCTGGTTCCACATAAATTTAAGGGCTGTTCGTTCTAGTTCTTTGAAAAACGTCATTGGTATTTTGATTGGGATGGCATTGAAAGTGTAGATTGCTCTGGGTAGCATAGACATTTTAACTATGTTTATTCTTCTGATCCATGGGCATGGAATATTTTTCCATCTTTTTGTGTCTTCTTCAATGTCTTTCAAGAGTGATCTGTAGTTTCTAGAATATAGACCCTTTACCTCTCTTTCTTCTTTGAATGTTTGGTAGAATTCCCCTGGGAATCCATCAGGCCCTGGACTCTTGTTTTTGAGGAGGTTTTTGATCACTGCTTCAATCTCTTCATAATTAATAGGTTTATTTAAATAATCAATTTCTTCGTGTTTCAGTCTTGGTAGTTTAGACGTTTCTAGGAAGGCATCCATTTCTTCCAGGTTGTTTAATTTATTGGCATAAAGTTGTTGATAAAAGTTTCTAATGATCCTTCCTATTTTATTGGTGTTTGTCGTGATTTCTTCCCTTTCATTCATAATTTTATTAATTTGGGTCCTTTCTCTATTCTTTTGAATAAGTCTGGCCAGTGGTTTATCGATCTTATTTATTCTTTCAAAGAACCAGCTTCTAGTTCTGCTGATCTGTTCTACTGTGCTCCTGGTTTCTAATTCATTGATTTCTGCTCTAATCTTGATCAGCTGCCTTCTTGTGCATGGGTTAGGCCTGTTTTTCTGTTCCAGCTCCAGCTTCCTGAGGTGAGAATATAAAAACTGCATTTTAGATTTTTCTATTCTTTTGAGTGAGGCTTGGATGGCTATGTATTTTCCCCTTAGGACTGCCTTTGCAGTGTCCCATAGGTTTTGGACTGATGTGTTTTCATTTTGATTGGTCTCCAAAAATTGCTTAATCTCCTTTTTAATTCCCTGGTTTACCCAATCATTCTTGAGCAGGATGGTTCTTAGTTTTCAAGTGTTTGAGTTTCTTCCAAATTTTTCCTTATGATTGAGTTCCAGTTTCAAAGCATTGTGGTCTGAGAATATGCAGGGAATAATCTCAGTCTTTTGGTATTGGTTGAGACCTGTTTTGTGACCCAGTATATGGTCTATTCTGGAGAAAGTTCCATGTGCATTCGAAAAGAATGAGTACCTGTTGTTCTGGGGTGTAGTGTTCTATATATATCTATGAGGTCCATCTGGTCCAGCTCTTGTTTCTTTGTTGATTTTCTGCTTAGGTGATCTGTCTATTGCTGAGAGTGGAGTGTTGAGGTCCCCTACTATTAATTTCTTATTATCTATATGTCTCTTTATTCTGGTTAAGAGTTGGCTTGTGTATCTAGCTGCTCCCCTGTTGGGGGCATAGATATTTATAATTGTCATATCCACTTGTTGGATACATCCTTTAAGAATAATGTAGTGTCCTTCTGTATCTCTAACTACAGTCTTTAGTTTAAAATCTAATCTGTCTGATATGAGAATTGCTACCCCAGCTTTCTTTTGAGGTCCATTGGCATGAAAAATGGTTTTCCATCCCTTCACTTTCAGTTTGGATGTATCTTTAGGTTCAAAATGAGTCACTTGTAGGCAGCAAATGGATGGGTCATGTCTTTTCATCCAATCTGCAACCCTGTGGCACTTATGGGAGCATTTAGGCCATTCACATTGAGAATGATTATTGAGAGATGTGATTTTAATGATGTCATGTTGCCTGTGAAGTCTTTGTTTCTATAATAGATTGTAAATTTCTGTTCTGTATCACTCTTGGGGTCTTTTTACTTTTATAGAGCCCCCCTTAATATTTCTTGTAGGGCTGGCTTGATGGGCACATATTCTTTCAGTTTCTGCTGGTGTTGGAAGGTCCTTGTCTCTCCATCAGTTCTGAATGACAGCCTTGCTGAATAAAGGATCCTTGGTTGCATGTTCTTCTCGCTTAGAGCTCTGAAAATACCTTGCCAACCTTTCCTGGCTTGCCAGGTTTCTGTAGACAGGTCTGACATTATTCTGATGTTCCTCCCTCTGTGCGTGAGAATTCTCTTCCCCCGCCCCCTTTCAAGACTGTATCCTTGGATCTAATGTTTGCGAATTGCACTATGATGTGACGTGGTGTAGGTCTCTTCTCATCGATCTTGGGATGGCTCCTCTCTGCCTCTTGGACACGAATGCTTGTTTCCTTTACCAGATTAGGGAAATTCTCAGCTACAATTTGTTCAAATATCTCTTCTAGACCTTTCTCTTTCTCCACCCCCTAGAGGATGCCGATGATTCTGACATTGGAATGTTTCATTGAGTCAGTAATCTCCTGTAATCTACATTCTTGAGAGTGGATTTTTTTGAGCCAAGTTTCCATTTTTTCCTTCTCTTCTACCATCCCATCTTCCAATTCACTAATTCATTCTTCTGCCTCATTTACCCTGGCCGTCAGAGCATCTAGTTTAGACTGCATTTGATTCATAGAATTTTTGATTTCTGCCAGATTCGCTCTCATTTCCACCCTTAGAGATTCTATATTCTTGTTAATATTTTTGTTAATATTTTTTTCAAGCCTATGCATCATCTTGACCATTGTTGCTCTGAACTCCATTTCTGACAATTTGGTTATATCCATATTCATCAGTTCTGTGGCAGAGGCCACAGACTCTGTATCTTTTCTTTGTCAGGGGGGATTTCTCCTCCTCGTCATTCTGATGAGGAGAGGTTGCGGGGATGCCCAGAGCCCAAATTATTGACCAGGACCCAGGCAGCGTGCACTTGTTTAATAGGGACCTTAGGGATGTGGGCTTCTTGATTTTTCAGCCTGCCTTCTGGGGGAGGGGCCTGCCGCGCTGATACTCAGGCAACCCTGTTTGGGTAGAGTTGCCCTGTTCCCTGCGAGGGGGGATGGGGAGGGGTGCAATGTGAACTGGTATTTCCGGGCTTTTGTTCTCTGACGGCTTTCCCTGGAGGTTTTCTGTGACTCTTCTGAGAGAGCAGCAGTGGCCATATCCTAGCCTCTGTCTCAGAACAGAGAGATCACAGTCCACTCTCCACTGAGCTCTCCTGGCCACTTTAACTCTGTTTCCGTTGGTGCTGCTAAAAACCCGCAGCGTCCCGGGTTGTGCGCTCCACAGCCACTCTCCCAGCCCTCGCTTCCAGGGCCAGCACATCTCTGTCCTTTGTGCTTCTAACACCGCCAGCCGCCCCCGGTTCCTGCGCATGCTCCCGAGGTCCCTGTTTCAGTGTGGTTCGTGCTCGCTCTGGAGCGCGGGTTTTCAGGTTGGATGCCCGTGCGCTCCCGAGCTCCTGGTCTCAGTCTAGTTCGAGTGTGCGCTCCGAAGCTCCAGTTTACAGTCTGATTGCGCATGTTCCCAGGCTCACGGTCTCAGTCTGCTCTCTCACGGGTGCCAGTCCGAGAGTCTGGCCGCCTCCCCAGTGCAGGTGGCTACTGCTTGCAGGTGCTCAAGTGCGGCGGCTCCCTCCCCCTTCCATTTATCTTCTAATATCTGTGCGCGGATTCATGGCTCCCCGCATCCTACCTCAATATTCAGCGCTGGAGATGTTCGTTTGTAGAGATCCAGATGTATTTTCCTACATCTTGGGCTGATTTCATGGGAGTTCAGATATCCAGCTCGATTCAGAGGACCAGCTGAAAAAAGGTCCCCTACTCCTCCACCATCTTCTTCCGACCCCCGTTCCTTGTTTCCTAAGCTGCGCTTCGTTCCCAAGGTAAGTCTCTGTTCCAGGAAGCCGTGACTCCCACTATTTCCCTCTCACTAATCTTGGAGGCAGTGGTTTGCCCTGTGTCCTCTCTTCTACTACAGTTACATGATGAGTTGTTGAGTTTTAAGTCTGTTCTGCTTTTCGCTTGCTACTGGGACAGAGTGGTGGCCTCTAAGCTATTTGCATGAAGAATCAGCAACTAGATGCCCCTCCCCCCCTCTTTGCTAGTTTTTCCCAGTTAAAGTAGAGAGCTGACTGAAGAGTATTAGTTGATGTAATTGCACAGAACAACAGCCATTTTGGAATCAGACCTTGCACCATTACTGTCCTGCCCTTGAGGGAGAACACAGTAAGTGGTAGCCAGGAAGATAGGCAGGGTTTATTTGTTTAGACCCAGTGTACCAGCTGAAAGGTGGAGATAGATTCAGGGCTAGGAAGGCTGTGTGACTAACACTGCGCGTCCTGTGCCAAGAGTATTCATCTCTCAGCATGAGTTTGTTTGGTCACTTCCAATTTTTATTTACTAGTGACTATATGATACTAATTTTTGCATTTATAACAGTTATTCTCATACCTGTTCATTATGTGGACTTCTATGAACAATTTTCCTGATAATCGTAGTATTCAAATGCCACTTTTGCTTGAGCATGTTGAATTCCCTACTTAGAATATCATTTGTTCTCCTACCTGATCATTATACTGACTTTTTTTTTTAAGATTTATTTATTTATTTTGGAGAGAGAGAGTATACTGACTTTTATAAATATCTTTTTCAACTACAGTTTTGTTGCTGTTGTGGAAGTATGTAATAAGTATTGTAATGTATCATCCAGATTCATCCTGTAGGTCTGTGGCACCCATTCCCACACCTGTGGGGAGTAATGGCTTTGGACACCTTACAGCTGAGTATCTTTGGAAATTTCTCTAGAACAAAGGGAGCTGCCTTGTTCAAGGGTCCCTTTCCCTGGAGACAGGTCACATTGATGTATGTGGGGGTACAAAGACCCTTCCTCCTTGGTTCAATCTGGAAAACTCTGAATAGCTATTCTAGCTCCAGGGCTTCTTGCAGGATTGGCTGAGGCCCTATTACAACTGTACTGCAGTTCAACTGACTCATTTATGGGTGTTCAGCCTGTGAGTCTGTTTGCTGGGGTACCCAGGTTAAATAACTAGTTGGTCAGTAGTGGTCTGAGACTCTACAGTGGAGTTTTGGGGCTGGGTCAGCTACTGGCAGGAGGGCAATGACAACCCTATCCCTGATGGTGGGTAGACTCTGAGCCTCTGGCATGCTGTAGCAGTGCAGTTAGAACATTCTCAAGTGGTGAATTGAGATGGGTTACAGTAAAGGAATATTCTGGTAGGATCAATGTCTCAGGCATTTGAGAAGTTAAGGTAAATCAGTGATTATTAGGCTAGTGGAATCAGCTGGCTTTTGGTATGTGTAAGCAATGCATTGGAGAAAACAATTAAAAGCTAAGGATGGCTAATCATGAATTTAAGGTGAAATGTGCAAAGCAGAGGGAGAATTTTATCTCCTACAAGCAGAGGAAGAGAAATTTGAGGATCAACTCCAGGGTTTGATTATGAGCATAGTGGAACTTCAGAGAAGGTTGAATTTTCAACCCCAGCAAGTCTACTTTAACAAGATTAGGGTCCTGGATAGAAAACAGTAGGACCCTGAGACTTGAAATGGGGACATCTGTGTTTATATCTTTAGAAACCTTGAATCTTCAGATCTTCTTAAACTCTGGACCCACAGAAGTGGCCCACTCCACACTGTTAAATGCTGGTCCTCCTTGCTTCTTGACAAACAGGATTTCAGAGACAATGTACACACTCCCTTTAGGAACTATCTTTACCTACACTCCTGGATGCCTGATCAAGAACTAGTGTTAATTCACAACATAACCCAGCCAGGGAGTGCTGGGCATGCTAAGGGAGCAAAGAGAATATATATATGCCCCCGGAACTACAGGGCAAGTCTAATATGTACTGGCAGGAGCCAGGAGGGTGTGTGTAATGTATTTATATCCTGAGGGTGCTGGATCAAGGGGTGGAGGTAGAACATCAAGTTGGATAAGGGAGAATTTATCTGCATGAGAGCACTCTTCCAGGTTATAGAATTTAGCACCATATCAAGAACCTAGGAGATGGAGCTAATATGCTGCTCGGATGGCTCTTGGAATCTTGGGGAGAAATGAGAGCCCACATTAAGTGAAGTAGAAATGTCCAGACTCCTGTGGCAGACAGTAGAGGCAAGGATCAAAAGGCTGAGAGATCAGGGCCTGCTCAAGTAGATCTCTAAATATGTCTAGAACACTCACCAGCTGACTACACTCTATAGGAAAGCCTGATGGACATGTTATTCACCAAAGTGGTGAGGAATTTGGAAGACACACAACTGTGTGTCTGAGAAGCTGATTGATCACTGTCCTGTTTAAGTTCAGGCTGGTAAAAAGACCATGTGGTAGCACTTAACTCTAAACAAAGATATGTGCATTTATCATAATGAAGAGCATTGTCTGCTTGGCAGCCAGTGGATCTGACCTGGATAGAGTTCTGGTGAAGGTTAAAAAAAAAAATCAGTGTTCCCGGGGACAGGGTAGATGAAGAGAATATTACTTATAAGAATATTACTTATTTCATATTCACAAAGGAAATCAAGAATGGATGATCAAGATGCCAAAGCAGACACCCAAAGGAAAGTTGTACTTTCTGGACCCACCATGGCAAGTAAATATAGCGATAATTCCTCGATCCTTTCCCAAAGGGACTTACAATATTTACCCAAGTAACTGTCCATTGGGAAACAGGTAATAGCTAGACACTTTAAGGACTAGTGGACACAGTGTCTGAGTTGACATGGATACCTAGGTACCTGAAACATAATCATAGTACCCTTGTCGAGTGGGGATATGCAGAGGCCAGGCGAGAGATGGAATCCTGGCCCAAGACTAGATCACATGGATTCACTGGAGCTATAGACTCACCCTGTTATTTCCTCAGTCCCTTAATGTATAATTGACATAGACATACTTGGTAGCTGACAGTGTATACATGCTGGCTTCTAAGCCTGTGGGGGTAATTGTTTTTATAATTTCCACTGGGAAGATTTTAGTGGGGGCATCTGAAACTGGCCTCCACTCCACTGTCAAAATGAATTAAAAACAACGTATATCTCGAGTAGAGGGGTGGTGACAGATATTAATGTCACCTTTGGAGATTTAAAGGATGCATAGGAGGAGCTCCTTATCACATTTCATTTAATTCACCTATATGGCCCCGACAAAAGCCAGATTGGGTCTTAGAGGTTAGTAAATTCAACCAAAGGGTAGTTCCAGTTATACCTTCTATATTTGCTAGAGCAGAACCTCAGGTACAAGGCCGATCTGAAAAATGCTTTATTTTCCATACCTAATAGGAGGATAGAATCAGGTCTCATTCACATGAGAGAAACAACAGTATATATCTGTGGTCTTACCCCAGGGCCCTGTTAACTTTACCACCCTCTGTCATAATGTGGTCCAACAGGACCTGGACCACCTGGAGGTCCCATAAAATATCACGTTGATTTATTGATGATACCATGTTATTTGGACCGACAAACAAATATGTTGGAGGCCTTGGTAAGATACATGGTAGGAAATAAACTGCAGATTCATTTTCCCAGCACATTAGTGAGGTGACCAGGATATCCCTCCAATGTGAAGAAACTCCTACCATTAAGAATGAAGCACAGTGCTTTGATGGCGCCTCTGGTTCAGAGGCAACATATTTCACACTTGGATGTACTACTCTGATAACATTTCCCAGCTGACACAGAAGACTGCTTGCTTTGAGTGAGGCCCAGAGGAGGAAAGGCTTTGGTGGCAGCTCAGGCTATTATTTAAGCCCTGCCAATTGGGCCTGCATTTCAGCAGACTTTTTGATAGTAAAGTATTTGTGGTGGGAGAGGATGTCCTGTGGAGATTATGGAAAGCTCTTGTAGAGCATCACAGTGTAGACCTCTCCGGTTTTGAAATAGTGGCATACCATCTGCAGCTATTGTAATGTGGTGTATATTGTAATGCATTTGTGGTAGCGAACTATAAACCAGTTGGAAATATCTCCTGGTTTGCTGCTGGATATGAGTGGAGGTGGAGTGTCTAACTTGAGACACGGGGTGACCTTGCAGCTAGAGCTGCTCATCATTAGCAGAACATTGTCAGACTCTCAAAGCTATAAGGTCAGACAGCAAACAGTAATCCATTTTAAGAAGGGAGTGGCATGGGGCGCCTGGGTGGCACAGCGGTTGGGCGTCTGCCTTTGGCTCAGGGCGTGATCCCGGCGTTATGGGATCGAGCCCCGCATCAGGCTCCTCCGCTATGAGCCTGCTTCTTCCTCTCCCACTCCCCCTGCTTGTGTTCCCTCTCTCACTGGCTGTCTCTATCTCTGTTGAATAAATAAATAAAATCTTTAAAAAAAAAAAAAAAGAAGGGAGTGGCTTATCTAGGGTCAGGCATGAGCTGGTGGTCCATAGACACATGCCATCTAAAATGGCGTACCAGAGCCTCTCATTCATTTTACGGTCATGAGGTGTTCCTTAAGATCAGCTAATGGAGGGAGAATAAAAGCAGAGCTTGTTTCACATATGTGTAGGCTTGATATATAGGGGCAGGCTAAAAAGGATTCCTGCTATCCCACTTGGGATAACTCTGACAGTAGTGAGGGAAAATTCTCCCAATAAGCAGAGCTTCAGTAATCCACTTCATGTAGAAAGAAAAGCAGCCAGAGATAAGAATATACATGGACTCCTGAGTTGTAGCTAATGGTTTGGTGGTTGGACCAGGGTGGGGGTGGATGTGAAGAAAGGAGAAATATTAGGATATTAAAGAAAAGAATGGGAAGGAGGCACGTGGGTAGAACTAGCAGGTGGGAAAAAAGTGTAAAAGTCTTTTTGTGAAATGTTAACTCTTACCAGAGGGCATCACCCAAGGAATAAGTATTGAACACTAATGGACACATGTCTTGGCCAGTTGTTGTCAGCTAGCCTTTGCCATTGGTGTCCCCAGTGCTGGCACAATGAGCCGTATGGTAGAGGTGGAGGTTATGCATAAGCCTAACAGTATGGGATCTCACTCACCAAGACTGTTAGAGCTACTGTCACTGCAGAATGTCCAAAACCTCACCAAGACACTTCTTTCCTACATCCTCTATGAAGCAAAAGCCTTAATCTGTGTGTGGGTAAAAGGCCTTTGCATCTGGGGGAAGTGAATAGAAAAAATCCTCTAACTCTGAGGGAAGCACAGGTATATATTTGTTCCAGGTCTAGAACTGCAGCTGGAGGAGGGGTGGGAACACTGAAAGTAACACATACTCAAGACTCAGTCACACAGTGCATGTCTAACACTGAGTGTTCATCAGAACAGAGGCTCCCATCGCACACCTCCTCCCCAAACACCAGGGCAATTAAGTGTCAAATAACAAATACCAGCTGAAAACTCCTGGCGGGGGGGGGGTGGTGGTGAGAGGGGGGTGTCGCAACAGTATGGAGCCATCCCTTCTCTAATCCCTAAATGTGAAGGGTAGGTCTAAGACTGAGGGATGATAAGATGTTAGGAAACCCCTCTAGCAAATATGTTGCTACCCTAAACACAAGAGATTGCTAGAGTATTTGAAGGATGAGGTGTATTGAGGGTAACCATAGCAATAACAAACCTCTGAACACACCCTTCTCCAAAGAAGATATACAGATGGTAAATAAGCATATGAAAATATGCTCAACTTCATTAGTCATTAGGGAGATGCAAATTAAAACTACAATAAGATATCACTTTATATATATTGGAATGGCTGGAAGAAGTAACTGATATTCCAGATGCTGACCGCAATTGGAGCAACTGGAACTGCTGGGAACTGCTCATAGATATGCAAAAATCTATAGTCAGTTGGAAAACAGTTTTTCAGTTTCTTACAAAGTTAAATATGAACTTACCATATGATCTAGAAATCCTTCTAGGTATTTATCCAAGAGAAATGAAAACTTGCGTTCACACAAAATCTGTATGGAAATATATAGTACCTTCATTCCTATTTGCCTCAAACTAGGAACAACTAAAATGTTCTTCCTGTAGGTAACAGATAAACAAACTGTGGTACATTTGTACCATGAACTTCTACTGAGCAATGGAAAGAATGACCTATGACTAATACAACAAGGATGAATCTCAAATTTGCCTTGCTAAATGAAGGCAGCCAGACCCCAAAGGTTACATGTTGTGATTCTATCATATAACATCCTAGGAACACTGTATGGAGGGAAAACGAATCAGTGATTGCCAGGAATTAGGGCTCAGGGGTGGAGGCAGTGCATGAGGGAATTTTTGCTGTGATGCAACTGTTTTCTTTCTCAACTGTGGTGGTATTAAAAGGCTCCATTTATTTTTTGATACCCATAGAACTCTACATTACCAAGGGTGAATTTTATAGATTGTAAATTGAAAAAAAAGAAAATCTCAAATTGCAAACAAGTTGAGGTGACCAAAGGGAAACTTTGATAAGTTTAATGAGATAAAAATTTAAAACTTTAGTAAAACATCAGTAATATAAAATAAAAACCTCAAAAAATAAAAAGATGAACAATAGACAAAAGATTAATATAATTAATATGTCAAGATTAAGTATGTCTCAAATTAAGAGGCACAAAATAGAACCTGAAAATTTTCAGAAAAGGAAAGACAGTGGCTATTAAAAATAAAAAAACATTTTATTCTTACAAGTAATAGAAATGCAAATTAAAGGAAATGTAATATGTCCAATATCAAGTTAGGATAGGCTTACAAAAAATATTAAAATCTAGTTAAGGCTGGATTTGTAGAATTGTAAAGGGTGTACCTTTTTGGAAAAAGAATTTTGCAAAGTATGTCAGTAGCCTTAAACATATTTTTATGTTGATCCAGAAATTCTCCTTGTAAAGTATTCTAAAGAAATAGTTACATGTATATAATATATGTAGGCTACATTTATATATACAAATATATATAAGAAATAATTATATTTATATACACACAAAAATGCCAGTGGAAGAGATATTTATAAGAGAATACATTTGAGGGGCCGCCTGGGTGGCTCAGTTGTTAAGCATCTGCCTTTGGCCCAGGGCATGATCCCGGGGTCCTGGGATCGGGCTCCCTGCTCCCCTGGGAATCTACTTCTCCCTCTCCCACTCTCCCTGCTTGTGTTCCCTCTCTTGCTGGCTGTCTCTCTCTCTGTCAAATAAATAAAATAAAAGCTTTTAAAAAAATAGAATACATTTGAAAAAATCTAATTTTTAACACTAGAAAAATGTCTTAATTTAAGATATATTGTAAAATGGAGTATTATGCAAGTATATAGTGTTAATTATAAAGCACCTTAACGATAATTATGACATGAAAATAGTAAAGATAGAATTAAATATCATATGTCAACATATGATAGACTTCACCAATGTATTAAAATTGGCTATCTCCACCTGGTAGAGTCATAAGTAAATATTATTTTCCCTTTCTTTTTAAAATATGTTTCAGCCCTGCCCCAAAGAGAATTTTTAAAATTTTATAACCTGAAAAAAAGTACTTTAAAAAGTACCTTGGGGTCTGAATAATCTTCTAAGAATCTTCTTTCTGGTCCTGAGCTACGTTGATGGAGGTGAGGGGGCAAAGAGTAGCTCTTTTCCCTAGTTGTCCTAGGAAAAGCCTGGTTCTTTAAGTTAACTATTTGGCTGCTTTGGCTAGTATAAAGCAGGTTCAAGGATCCTTTCTTGGAAAGCTCACTCAGTCTCACAGTTGTTATCTCAAACTGGGAAAAACATGGGGTATATGGTATGGGACTGAATTGTTTTCTCTAAGGATGTGAAAATAGAAAATATCTTGTTAAAACTGTTTGGGGAGCAATCTGGCAATATTTAACAAAACAAAACAAAAAACACAGACACAAATCTGTCAACCCATCAATCTATATCCTGGAAATCTAATCCATAGGAATGAAAGTGCTGGCATCTAAAGATACATATGCAGTCACTTCTGCTGTAACGCTTTACTTTAAAAATGTGAATTTGTTCCAGTGCAATTGATATATTAGGGAACACTTTGAGCATAACATGAATTTTGCTTTGGCTTATGCACAATTTCCTTTGCAAGAAATACTAAGGGATGGCAGGAAACTGCACCCAGCTGAACCAAGCTGCCTGGGAAAACACAAAACACAGACACCTCATACATCTCCAGCTACCTCAGTTCTGTGTGTGTGTTAGGAGCCACACCTGTCCACATCTGGTGTTAAACTTTCCATCTGATTCCAGATAACCCTCCTTCTACCACTTCATAATAACTCACAAGCTACAGTGCTTCTGATGCCCACTTCCTCAAGCAAATTTCAGGTCTTTTTAAAGGTTGAGTGCCATATCTATTGTATTTATGTACTTCTTATCCACTTCTGTATAAAATTGTTCTACCATTGTTTTTATTGATTCCTATCTTTTTTTAAATGTTGTCCCCCCCCCCTTTTTTGGTATATTGTTCCTCTAACCCCATATCATGAGAAGCCCTGTAGTTTTTATTGCACAATTTTATATAGCTAGGTGATTTTTAGGGTAAAAGGACATAAAATAATTAATTAAATGCAACTAGAGCTTTTAAAAATAAACATAATCCTAGACAATGAGGGCTTCTTAATTTGTTGCAGGATCTGGATTCATAAATAATTCCCTATAATACAAATCAGATTGTGACTTCTCAGGGGCTGATAGGCTTCCCCAAAAGACAAATGGTGTGCTTTAGGAGTGTAACTGAGGGAGAAATACTGTACTGGCTTAACCTCAAAATGTTTTTGGCATCGTGGGGAGGATGAAGTGCACATAGAAAACATCACTACAGAGAAGCATGTGACAAATGTTAAATAAGAGTTGTGAGTGGAATATCCTAGGGTTTAGAAGGTTCCGTTTCTGGCTGAAGCCTGTAGGAAAGCATCATGAAGGAGATGGATGTAGGATATCTTTAAATTATAGATGGAACTTTTATGTGAAAGTTTTAAGAGCAGGTTTCAGGGTTTGAGGAAACAAAATATATGTTTTAAATAGTAATAGTCTGGAGGAGTTGAGTTTAGGTTTATTTTATAAACATGTGAATATCAACTTAATGTGGTAGTTAAGTACCAATCAGAAATCACAGATGAAAAGGTGTGAGTATACGTGGCGGTCACGTTCTGATTTCAGGAAAAACCACATTAGCCACTTCTCTTATGTTCTCTCATTGCATTTATTAGTCAGAAGAACCACTCAGGTAGACTGGCCTTCGGAGTTCTAGTTATAAACCATACTTTATTGTCTGGGGCATTGAACAAGGCACTTTACCTCTCTAGCTGGATGTTTCTCCTCTTCGAAACGAGGATGTTGAATAAGATGGTCTCAAGTTTAGAATTCTGCAGTTCTTTGATAAGTTTCCATGGATTTGCAGGAATCATGCTGTTTTATATCTGTCCTTTAACTTTACCAAAATAAGGGTTCTTAAGATCTGGATTTATTTGTCATAAAAGAGTAGTCATCAAATGGAGTCCCTTATTTGCATGAAAGGAGATCTGTGAACTGGCACATTCTGATATGCTGGCTGATACCCACCAATTCAGTTCATTCTCTTTGCAGGAAGAAAGTATAACCTGTTGGTATAATATCATAAATTATACATTCACTATAGCTATTCAGAAATTGTGGAACTTTTTCCCCTTGAAATGTCACAATGATATTGACAGTGAAAATTCATTACATGCAACCATGAATATTAATTCTTGCTCTCTTCCAGAGGCCTCAGAGAGGCACCTACTCATGTTTCCTCTGTGCCCATGATATTTCTTAAAGACACACATACATTTCCCACTCACAATATTAAAAACGCTATCTTCAGGAATAAGAAAATACAAATAATATATGAAAATCAGAATTATAAACAGCTCACTGTGTGTACATATGGCTTCTTATATTTAGGAAGTAAGTTATAAAATATCAAAGCTGACTTCTCTTTTGGCATTAGTGAGAAAGGATTGGAACAAGCCTTTAATGGAAGAGTAATAGCCTGTAATATGTTTTACAAAGTCATTAGCAATGTCTTAATAGATTTATTTTCTATTTGAAATTGTCATGTTGGAGGTTAGGGTTTGGCCTATTAACCCAGTCTCCTTTTCTGTTGAGCGCATTGTAGTAGGTGGTCTCCAAAGCCTTTAGCTTACAAGCTTACAAGCCCGTTATAAACAGTTTCCTTTCAAAAAGTCATGAATTTGTAACAGATGGAATATACATGAACACACAATTTCTTCGAATGGCTCTCAGTTTAGAAATAGGTCTCAGAAATGTATGAAATTTGGTTTTGCATAGTTTAATTTGTTATGATTCAAAACATACTTTGCCATTCAGAACATTTCCAAAATGACTCCTAAACTGAGGAAGAACTTGTCATGAAATAGTGCAAAGTAAACATAAAATCATACCTATGCTGTAATAAACATTATTGAAGGGGAGGGAGTGGTCTCTCTCAGCTAGCAAGTGAGGATATTTGTTTCCGGTGTTATTATTTTTGCTGACTTACAACGGTTTGCTATGACACTGTTGTCTTTTACTGATTCTCACTTTATATTTTTGAGACAGAAATAGTCTATCAATTTTGGATTTAAAAAGAAGGCCAAATTCCTAAGTGCACATTGCTACTAGTGTTGCTGTAAGAATTAATAAATAACTTTTGAATCAAAATATAAGGGTACTTAGCAGTAGCCACAAACCAAAGTATTCTCAAAATTCAATCTTTTCTTGTCATTGTTCCAAGTTCTCATTCTAGAGTTAGGAGAATGCTGGCTTACCCTGCTTTCTGCCTATGATTTCTGTGTTCTGCTTTGATTTTCTTGTGCTTTCCCTCAATGCAAAAAATATGTGATTGAATACTTTGTTGACCCCTATTCTCATTTAAATGCGGATTGGGGGTTGGCTTCCACTTCCCCTTGGAGCAGGTATACCCCAGTTCACACTGATCAGGTGGCTATATTGGTGGGAAAAGCAGAAGAGGAAAGGATGTGCTATCCTGGGGTTTGCTGCCTGATTCAGAGAAGAGAGCTTGTCTGCAATTATTTTACATTGGAGCTTAGTGATTTGCTTTGTCCAGGCCAGTTTGGAAGCCTCTCATGACCATTATTGTTTGTTTTGATTTATGTTGGATTGAGAGAAATGTTGAAGCTTTTATTTTATTTTTTTTCTGAACGGTTGCATGTTTGTGTTTCAGTTTTACTGTTGGAATTGCCATGCAGCCTGAGCCAAGGTTATTTGGTCCTATTGGCTTTTGATTTCACATATGCCAAGGAGTTTGAAGGAGTTCCAGCAGACAGTTTGTTGTTTTTCAAAGTAGTTAGTTGTTTGTCAGAGTTCTGATCATGCCTGGAGGAAGATCTTCTAAGGCAACTTGAGAAAGCTATTACAATAAAAGGAATTTGGAAACATGAGTTCTGTTACTGGACTCAATCACTGAATATTTTGGATCAGGTTCTCCGCTTTCTCCCTCAGTTTCTCCATCTGGACTATGGGAATGTGATACAAAACAGGGATGGTGTTGTGATAGGCCATAAGTTTGAATTATAAGGTCTTGGCAAATATTTCAAGGTCCCTTTTAAAAGATGCATATTTGAAGCTACACTTAAGTAAGCAAAAATTATTTAAGATGTTCATTCTGAAAAAGCACCATAGGAAGATATAAACCAATAACCATGCCTGAAACATTATTCTAGAAAGCCAGATGCAAACTGTATAGAAAACATAGTCAAGTGTGATGCACGTGGAGAATTCTCATCAGACAGCTGAATTAAATGGCAGACGGACATGTAAAGTCTTGGTATGCGGGGAGATTTAAAATGTAGGTGTTCACATTTAATGCAAGGAAGGTATTTTGTGGCTAAATTTTCCATTGATTTGGATTAGTGCAAACACACAATAGCTACATTACTCTGCTTTTCCAGTGTTTCTCATAAAGACATTTTGTCTCTGATAGGAACAGAAGTAAATTAAGTTTGGGACTAGAAATTTGGGCCTCGTGTTATACGGAATTCTTTACAGGAGTCATGATACTCGTTTGGCGATTTCTTTTGCATGTGCTTCGGTTTCATGAGCCTTCCTGCTTCTTGATCTGACCTTTTCAGTACCACATTAAACTGTCAGTTTCTAGTGCTTATTTGGAACATTTTCAGAGTGAGCATATGGATTTTATAGTAAGTCTATATAACACCATTTTGACTCCTTGGTAACTTTTTCTCATCATAATATTATTTGCATTATATTGAATCATGTATATTTTGCTGGGCCAGCATGGGATTAGGATGTAATATAGAGAACGTGTTTTAAAACCATTTATGTAAAAATGAGAATCTGGATGAATGCCACTGCAGTCTAGCTATTGACTGGCAGGATATATAATGCACACTTTGGGCACGGAACATAATTTGAAATGATTTAGTAGGAAGAATAAAACATCTTTACTGAAATCCAAGGGGCAAAGGAATACTTTTCACTGCAGTTTTTTAGAACTCAAGCAAAGAACATGAATATTTATGTACATTCTTATGGAATACATAAACTGATATCATTTAATTTGGATGCTCCAAAATAATAGAATACATGGACAGACAATTCCCTATAGTTTAGGTACCTAAAACCATGAGATTTTTATTTCTCTTGAAATTCTCATCTTTGAAAACAATTCTGGAATGCTAATTACCAGGAGGTCTGTCAGGAACAAGCAGAACGCAGATTTGATTTGGTTTCAATTCATTCATGCTCCACCCAATACTGGATTTAGACAATGAAAGGTCTGCCTGAGGACTGCATAGTGGTCAGGTCAGGACCACCCAAATGTTAGATGGCTAGTGGAACTCATGCAAAGATCATCTAAGGACCCCCACCAACAGCTAATTCCTTTAACACCATCTCTTACATAGGGATTTAGAATTTATAAAATGCTTTCATATCCATTTCCTCTTTTGAGCCTTACAAGATCTTTTGAGTAAGGCAGATAAAAATAATCCAATTTTGTAGGTGGGGAAATTCGGGCTTGAAGAGACTAAGTAATTTGCCCACTTTACAAAATAGTGAGTGGTACCAGGGCTCATTTGCAGTTCTTGGGACTCTGACTCCAGTGCTCAGCCTGCAGAAGACACAAGTAAGATAAGGCAGGGAATATATCTGTGAATTATGGAAACAACTACTTTTCTTCATCTGCGCTTAATAATGGACTGAAGTACTCTGGGCCATCTTAATTACTTAAATATCCAGATGCTCAAAATTCTCTTTAGTGCTGCCTAACTGATGTGGCCACTTCTGTTTTTGTCTGAGGGATTGGAAAAAATCTTTCAGTATTCCAGGTCATTAGTAACACCAAATGTGCTAGCAAAAGCATTTGATAGCTTTCAGTTACAGAGTGCAATTCTTGTCAGGTGAAAATGGCCTCTGTTGTATTTGTGTTTAATGAGGTTTATGGTTTGTTGCTGAGTTAAGGAACATAAAAGGAAGAGAAAAGCCATCGGCATGGCAAGCACTTTCTCTCTTCCTGCAAGGCTTCTCCTCTTATCAACTTGTCTCCAAAAATTCTGGGCATGAAACAAAAGGGGTAGACTGGCAACTGCTGCTTGTGGAGTCAGAATTGCTTCCCAGATGGCCCTTTAAATTTTGATCAGTGCTGCCTCAGCTTTTAAATGCTTTTACCTTCCTGCTAGAATCTTGATTCCTTCCAACCGCTACAATTCTGACTTAACCACCTCAAAATGCCATGCCATATAACCCTGGGAAATGCCTCTTAAAGCTCAACTATTCCTCAGGGGAATCTTATCTCTGCCCATCCTGGTCAGTTAGTGTTTTCCTCCAGTGGGCTGTCGCACACAAAGTAGGAAATCCACAGCCTTTTAACCCAACCTGAAAGGGAAATTTCCCAGCAAGATGTAAGGAAAGAAAGTGAGCCAGGAAAGAGGACGAGATTAAAAAAAAAAAAAAAAAAAGACTCTAAATGACAAAAGTAACCAGTTAACAATTCTATGGTCACATAAATAGTTTTGGTCATAGAAATTTAAAGAGACATATTGTTCAGTTTACAAATGTCTGTGTGTATATATATATATAAAGCTTTATGTTATATATATGTATATATATATTACAGAAAAGATCTTTGGGGATTTTTGAAATATTTCTCTTTTACTAATTTGATCATCAATCAGTAGTCCAGAAAGTTAAAATATATGTGAAGGCAAAAGTAATTGATTAATTTTTCTTAGGGCATCTAATTTTCATTTCCTTTTTTTGGTTTATATGCAAATCACTGCATATTTTGCTGGGTAGGGTGGATCACGGGGAGGGAGGATACGTGGGATTCCTAGCCTCAAGGTGCTACATTAAAGGAAGATAAGAATAGCTCAGTTAAAACAGATTGGGACTAAGTTACAGTAGTTTGCTGCACCCCCCTACCTCCCATCAGTTACCTGCAGTCAGCTTCTGTCCGGAAGCAGGTGATCCTTCTTTAGACTTACTTTCAGAAGGTCATTGGTAGCGTAATGCTACATCACAGTGTCTACATCATTCATCTCACTTCGTTTCATCACGTGGGCATTTTCTCATTTCACATCATCACAGGAAGGGTGAATACAATACAGTAAGATATTTTGAGAAAAAGGCATGTTCACATAACTTTTTCTCAAACTGTGTCCAACTTTATTAAAGTTACTTTTCATAAACAATCACGGTATTTCCGGCAGGACATGAGCAGTCAGTTGTTAAGAGTATATAACAAATTTCACTCATATGTGGGATTTAAGAAACAAAACAGATGAACATAGGGGAAGGGATGGAAAAATAAAATAAGATGAAAATTGAGAGGGAGGCAAGCCATAAGAGATGCTGAACTGTATGAAACAAACTGAGTGTTGCTGGAGGGGAGGTGGGGGAGGAAGGGGTAATTGGGTGATGGGCATTAAGGAGGGCATGTGATGTGATGAGGACTGGGTGTTGTACGCAACTGATGAATCAATTCTACCTCTGGAACTAATAAAAAAAAAAAGAGTATACAACAACTTTCAAATTCTCTTCTTCAGTGCACTACCAAAATCAGAAAGCCACTATAAAACTCAATGCAGTCTTCATGTGATGCTCTGAACAGGGAAAGTTTAGAGTGAAAGCTGACAGTTCACATTTAGCACGTTTCGACAACATTTCACAAGCCAACCCAGACTTTCAGGAAATGAAGTGAAAATGGCAGAATTATCAATCTGAAGATCTACAGGCTAAGGAAAGAAGTCTTTTGAGGGATGACATCTCCATGGTGACACTGTCAAGTGCAGATTACCTGACATACTGGGAACCTTGCTTGGCGTCAGGTTCCAACAGGTCTCTGGGCTTAAGGGAATCAAATCTATGATGAAGGCAGAGAGGGAGAAGAGGACATAAAAAATGAATTTTAGTTTTTCCATACCACAAGGCGTTTGTGCCAAGGTGCCTAATGTGAATCAACATCAAGGAATCCATCCTCCTGGGAACCAAGAGGAAGTTTCCCAAAACCAGAAGGAAAAGGTGTTTGCCTCCTATATCAATATAGCTTCAGAGATATTCTGTAAGTGACATATGCCCTTCCTCCAAAACAACAATGAAATGTTCTGGGGCTAACAACATAGCTTAAAAAAAAGTAAAAAAAAAAAAATTCTTTTTTTTTTATAAAACTTGATAAAACTTTTTTAATAAAACTTGATAAAAAATAGTGTTTCAAACTGTACAGCCATCAGAAGTACACAGTTATCAAAACTGCTCATGCTTCACTTGGCATCTCCAGCACCATCAGCTTTCTGTGTCTGGTCTGCAAATCATCTCTGTTTTGCAGGGTTATTCCCATCCTTGCCAACATCAGCTTTCCCCCTTTTCCCTTTGGGTACCTTCCCTCCCTTCTTTGAAGGGGCCTTTTTAGGTTTGGGCTCTGGCTTTGCAGGAGCATGTTTAGGAGATAATCTTGCAGATCTTCTCTGTGGCTCATCTTTCACCTCGGTTTTATCTCCTTTAACATTCTCTTTCCAGCCTTTCTTGGGCATGGTGGTGACAGCGGGGGTCATAGGTGCTGGACATGGGCGTGCAGCAGTATGTGGGCTTCGGTCGGTACATGGGTTGTTCTCACCTCTTCTTCTTCACACTATTCCACGTAAATTTTATTGTAGTATACTATAGTTATTCTTTCATCATTAGTTACTGTTATTAATCTCTTACTCTGAATTTATAAATTAAACTTTATCATAAGTATGTACATATAGGAAAGCTCATAGTATATATGGCGTTTGATTCTCTTTGAGGTTTCAGGCATCCACTGGGAGTTTTGGAAATTATCCCCCACAGATATGGGGGAACTACTGTATGTGCTAAGACCGTGAAAGTTTACAGACCACAGAGAAGGGAGACAAGGTTCTGTAAAAGACATAGGCTTTTCTTGAGACTTACTAAAGGTCATGAAATTTCACTCATTTCATTGAGTTTTCAACACTCTTTTATTTTTCTTCTACTTCTGTCAAGAATTATTTTCAAATAAGGGTAATTATTTGGAGTGAAACCTGAGATAAAGCAGATTCTGCTCCTTCAGCTGAATAAGTGCCAGGCAACTGACAGAGACTTCTGATTGGTCAGGCTGGTGAGATATCACTTGTGTTCCTAGTTGAAGGGGTAACGCTTGGGACCCATGTTTCATTGAATACTTGTTAGAACTCATGCTGGGATTCTCCGAATCAGCTAGATGCCACAGGTATAATAACTAAAGACCTGTGGCCAGATCATTTAGAGAGCCCTAGAAAAGCAGACTTTCTCCATTAATTTCTTACATTTGGTAGGCTGTTTTCAGTATAAATAGACATATCCCAGCACTTGAGAAGACATCTTAAAGGTTTCGAGGCTTTCTTTCCCTTCAATAGTTTGACTAACTTTTTATGTGTTTGTTTTTTCAATAACATATCAAAGGTGAAAAATCACTTGACTCACTAAACTAATTTAGCATAACTGGAGGTTACTGAGATGATCTATGTCATCCTTCATCCTGCTTTCTGGAGGCAGGATTCATCAGTTGTTACAGACTCCATGCCTGTTAAAAAGGTGCTTGTTAGTTTTTAGGACTTCACGGCTATATTTTTTTTTTTTTCAAATAAAATCCCGTGACTTCCCTCAAGCAAGAAAATGATAGAAAATTGGAATTGTCTTTCATTTCTTAATTCTCAGACTCAAAAAAGAGAGGCAACTGGAATTATCTTTCTCTTTCTGTGTGTTTCTGGTGTGTGTGTGTGTGTGTGTGTGTGTGTGATACACCACAAAATTTTTTTATGAGGAAAGAAAAGAATACTGGTCAAATAACTACATAAGAAAATTTCAGGGAGAGTTTTCGTCTTTTCTTTGGGTGGAGAGATGCACATAGATAGTAGTCTGTTCTATAAATAGAATGTTTTAGGTCAATGACTTTGTTTCTACCTTCATCTACCTCAGAGGAGAGGAGGACTTCCTGAGTGCAAACATATTTTGTGGGGTCTTTGTTGGGAAAAAAAAAAAAAACAGTGGAAAGAATGGACACTTGGAAAATACATATTTCAAACAGTTGGACAAGGACAGCTGGTTCATTTTTTTCTTCCTGCCAAGCCATTTCCACTTACAATTCAAAAAACCACAGTTTGATATTGGATTTAGAACCAAGTTTTCAAAGAAACATATTGCCAGGGAACATGCATGAAATTCCCACTGATAATAGCATTAAACACAAAAGATGGAATCTGACCGCCCACGATGGTCTCTCCTTCTGGCATATCAGGTAACCAGCTAACAGTATATCTTTGGACATACCAAATGTATTGCTAGACTGTAAGCTGCTTGTGGATAGGTGCTGGCTTGATTTATCTTTTACACAACTCTGTAAATAACAGATACTCAATAATCATCTATATAACACTATATTTAAGCCTATAATTTCAGTGAGACTCCTATGTTAGCAGGGTCTGCTAAGAAGCAGATCTGCTAAAAAAAAAAAAAAATACCAAGACAGAATTAAACTTGCAAGAAAATTTTAGGGGAAATGCCTATGAACAAAAAAGGGGAGGAACCTGGGAAAGCCTGCGAGAGACTTCGGACTATAATGCGCATCTGACGCCAAATGAGGGAAGGTAGGAAGGAAGTTTGGGTAGACCTTAGTGCCATTCTAGACCAAAGTGCAATTCTTAGACCGAAGTGCAATTCTAAGAAGAGTTTGGCGAGGCCACTGAGGAGTCCTCAAGACAAAGTTGTTTATCAGAGGAATCTCACATCTGCCAGGAGAAGGCGTGATTTTAGTGTCTCTGTTGCACTCAGTCATTGATTGGGAATAGCTGGTGGAAATTGTGACCTCAGAACAAAGACAGTAGTCAGATTTCAGAATGCAGCCCCAGGACTCTTAATCAATTATGCTCTCGAAGAAGGAGATCTGAGAGACATATTTTAATGGCCAAAACAACCCTTGGTAAAAATTTGTGCATCTTTTGATAAGTGAATTTTTCTTCTTGGACAAGATTTATTGGTGGTTGTAAAGATTAACTGAGATGATATATATAAAGTGCTTAGCACAGCACATAGCACATAGTGATTGCATGATAAAAGGCAGCTCTTTTGTTATCATTAATGATATTACCTGTCAAACTACCATTTACTGAACCTAGTTACGTACTAAACACAATGATGGGTACTTAACATGCAACGGGACATAACAGAGAGAATACTTGTTTTGGTTGTAGACAAAATGAAGTTTAAACCAGGATGGGGCACTTACCAGTTGTGTGACCACATTGGGCAAGTTATTGAGTCTCTGAGCCTCAGTTTCCACATCTGTAAGACAGATATAAAATGCCTGCAATATAGGGTGGTGGAGGGGTTAGAAGAAATAAAATAGGAGTGCCTGGTACATATCAGGAATGCTATGCACAGTTCTTACTTTCATTTCCAGACATCACAGAACCTAGCAAAATTGTCAGGCCTGAGAGGCTGAGCTGTATCGACTATGTCACTAGGGCTCTCCAAGCCTGCAGGCTTCCTTTCAGGTTGGACCAAAGCGAAGCCCTTGCAAGAAGCTGTGGGAGGGAGATGACAGCTCAGGAATATACCTCCTTGTCCCCTTCCCTGTGAGACCTGGCTGTGTGTCTCTACCAAAACGTCACAATTCTTCATAAGATAATGGACTTCACCCAATTCTCTCTCCTGCTGAATTCTGGTAACTGCTTCCTCTCCTTTCTCTTCACATCCACCGGTGGTGAGACCTCAGCTGTCACTGTCCCCAGATTATTGCACTCGCCTTTGTAGCTCTCCTAAGTCCACACATTAGTGAGTCATCTTGCTGAAATACCTCCCTCTGAATTAATCTACTTTTAGTAGGTCTTCACTTTCTTGCTGGGACCATCAATGGATTTTAGTTCCCCTTTCCTCAACCCTACATCCTCTCTCCATGAAATATATCAGCATTAGATGTTCTTTTAGTTAAAATAATAGCTTCTTAAATGGAGAGGATGAAAGACAAAAAGAGTGGTAAAGTGGTCCTATATTTAGAATCTGGCACCAAAATAACTGGTTTGACTTATGAAAAAACTTACAAGCTCTTTCAAAGAAAATAGTCTTTGTAAACAACAATGCTAAGACTTAGGGAGAGTAGTGTGGACAAGAAACTCTACCCTTGACTGTTGAACCCCTGGATGATTTAGGGTACATCCCTTAAGTTCTCTGACCCTTAAATAAGAATGTAGGCAAATGTGTGGCTGAGCCCCTTTTGGCTGTAACAATACTGGCCAATAAAATGCTATCTATGGAGGGAGATTTCATTTTTGGGTTCTTGGAAAGGCACTTTAAAATTCTTGGTCAAAGAACAAATGTATCAAAGCAGATGATTTTGTCTTCTGCGTGTGCTTGGAATCCACTTGGAAGGATCTTCTGGCTGACATTGAGGACATTCCCAGGCAAGATCAGAGTGATTCCTGGTGAGTCCTTAGGTGGATGGTGGGCTGGCAGGGATAACGTCATACCCAGGAAAGGTTTGCCTGTTTTTCCAGCTGGAATGAAGCCTAACAGCCCTAGAATAAAATAGCTTGAAATCAGTGGCCCTAGGTAGAAAAATGTTATTAAAGAAAAGAATGGAAAATCAGACACCATCAGTGTGAATGTGAAAGCTCCAGCCAGCAGACAATTTCAAACAGATTTGCAGAAATTTTTCAAGAGCTACTCAGAGGGGTCTGTGTTTTCTCGGACCTCAATGACCAGACAAGGGGCCCGTATGATACCTGCAGACTTGAGACAGATGACCTGTTCTCACTCTCTGCTTTTTGGCATTGAGAACAAGCAAGGGGAGCTTTCTCCCTGGGTGGGAGATGTTTTCCTAATGGTTAAAGGAAAAGTTTTGGCTCCTGGTTTGGAAGTGGCCACACACCACCCTCATTAAATTATGTTTTAAAGGATATGAGTGAAACTTTATAATTGAAGAGAAATTGGATTGCCTTTGCTTTTTTCTGGGGGAAGAAACTCAGAGTGCTCAGCAGCTGAAACAATAGATGCCAGGAATTAGAGGAGAGCAATACTAAAATCTGACTGAAAGCTGTGAATGGGACAAAGTTTTCCTTAATTTTTCATACACTCCTGATTGCTTCATCCCCTGCTGTCTTCCACACGTCACTTAAGCATCCTCTGTGGCTTGACTTTATGCTGCTATTAATCTCCTTTTTGAAAAAAAGTGACAGACTGCAGAGCACCACACACTTTGTCATCACCACAGGCTAGTCACTCTCTTTCATCTCAGGTGCCAAGAACACCAAGCACAAGGTCCTTTCTGGAAAAATACAAGACTGTGTGTGTGTGTGGGTGACTGCCTTTGCCAGGGAGGTCGTGCTCAGAAGAAGAAATATAGGATTTGGAGCAGATGTTCTTGTTAAATGTTTACTATCTATGCTGTTTGGGCAAGTCTCTACCTCCCTGAGGCTCATCTGTAAAGTGGGGCTATTGTTAAAACTCAACCTTGCATGATTGTTGAAATGAGTAAATGAAACAATGTATGTAGAGATACTTTGTGATTGTGATTTACTAGGTAAATATTAGTTGTAATTAATATGATCCATGTAAGAAAAACACTTTCATTTTTTTCCAATTGACCTGTTTCCACATTGTTTTGTGATACAGTAATCACTTTGGGGAATTTACCTTCTTGAAATTGATCCACTCATATTTATTAAGCATCTGTTTTGTTCAAGGCCTTTTGCTACATGCTCTGGCAGATAAAAAGATGATTACCACATGGTTCTTGCTCTCTTGGATCATACAAACTAGTCAGGGATTTAAGACACTCAGTATAGTTTTCTCACCACAGCCTGTTTTTTCACTTTATGTGGCCCTCGTGGTGTTGTGATCATGAAGCATTCTCTCCTTTCCTCCCTTTCCCTGTTCTTGGAGTATTAGTTGAAATTCTTTGATTTTAGGCGATAGAAATGAACTCTGGCTGATGTGAGCAAAAATGAGAATTTGGGTGGGACATTAAGGCATTAAAGTCAGGAAGGTCTCGGTAGGTTCTCTAAAGGCAGAGCCTGAGACAGGGATTGAGGTGCCCATGGTTTATTGAGGGGTTGTTCTTCAGGAAAACTTGTAAGGAATGGAGGGAAGTGGTATAGTTAAGAACAAAGAGCTACACAAGGATGTGGTCTTAGGTAAAGTTTATGTTTAGCTTTGGAGGTGTATATTTTAGGATGGACTTTCATACCTCCCTCTCAATCATTGGCTGCCTTGGAGTGGGGGATACTGAAACCTCTCAGGCATTTCTGAATGAGATATCCCAGTCAGGCAAGGGCAATGTTCTGGAGAAAGTTGCAGTTATAAGCTGTTAGATGCAGCACACACAGAGGCTGTGTGGTAGATACACTGGCTGGTAAAGGGGATATAAATGGGATACCACAGCATCTACTGTAGGAGGGCAAGAAGGTAAGAGTCAGGAAAGGTCATGACCCAGAGCTATCTGAGAGATATAGTGGATCTCAGTATCAAAATGAGTTGTTATGGTATTAGAGTGAATGAGCACCAACCACTTTCCCATTACTGGAATACTCTGCTTAAATTCAAAGTCCAAAAAGTGGGGGCTCCGATTGGACATTAGAATAGAGAAGTTCCCTTTTTCTGTGGGTCACTAATTGGGGAACATACAAAATAGGAATTGAAGTAAATCCATCTACAGTAGGAGAAAATGAGGCCATTCTCCACATACCTAGCTGGGGACAAAGCCGAGAGAGAGTCTGAGATATAAATCTTCAGGCATAGTTTTACCCAAGATGAAGGCAGCAGCATTTCTTAAATTCCCAGTTAGTCAATAAGCTCCCTTTTGGCTAAAACTACAATTTATATCACTTGCAATCAAATGATTTGTGGTAGGCAGAACGTTTTGGCCCTCTGATGTGTGAATGTGATGTTACATAGCAAAAGGGACTTTACAAATATAATTAAGGTTACTGATCAGCTAGACTTAAAATAGGGAGATTATCCTGAGTTATTTGGGGGCAGACCTAATATAATCACATAAACCCTAAAAAGCAGAGATCTTTCTCTGCTTGGTAGCAGAGCAGTAAGTCAGAGATTTCAGGTGCTATTGTTGGGTTGAAGATAAAAGGGCCACTTGTCAAGGAAATGGGAATCTTAGTCCTACATCAACAGGGAAATGAATTCTACCTCAAAGTGGGATCTCCCCCAGAACTTCTAGATTAAATCCCAGCCCAGCTAACACCTTGATTTCTGCTTTGTGATCCCTGAGTAAAGATACCTTGGGAGATGTTATGCCTGAACTTCTGACCCACAGAACGTGAGATAGTGAGTATTGTTTTAAGCCACTGAATTTGTGGTTATTTGTTACAGCAACAATAGAAAACTAATACATGGGCCAAATAAATGGTACTTCTTCATTTGGTAACATTTATGGTGCCTCTGCCTTGTGACTGAATGTCTAGAGCCACATGGACACAAACCCTAAATACTAAAAGTAAGAAATTATGCAAGGCTCGTCTTAGACGCTTTATGGCCTCTTGATAAAGAATGTTTGCTCCAGTCTTACTTGTCTGTTTTGTGAAAACTTCCTGGCACACAATAGGTATGAACTCCTATTTGTTCTGCTAAACTGAATGGTTTTACAATACTGTTGGTTCAACAGTACACAGTGCTAAGAAGTAAAAAGCTAAGGACTTTATTGTACATTGTAAATCATTCTTTAAAGAATATTTTCTGGTTCCTGGTTTGGCTTTCAATCTATATTATAGGTAAAGATGAAAAAAAAAATCTTTTGAATGTGTAGGGTTTCTTCTTCCTTAAAATATAGAATTCCTACTTTGGTTTTGGAACTAAGATTAACTGTGAGCCCTTATGGCTCATGATTCAAATACCCCAACCATCAGCATATTATTCAGGCGTAAAACTGGGAGCAGATTTAGAAATCAGCAAACTCAGCCTTTATATCTGCTTCTCAAAAATTTAATATAATTATGCATAGCTAGTGCTTTTCCCTTAGTGTGACTCATATAGGTGTCCAATCTAGTTACTGATATTTGTCCTCCTGTAACTGTTGCAGATTGTGCAGTGTGTCCTGGTCCTGCCTTTGCATTTTGATACTCTAGAATAAAGTTCACACATATGCCAGGCAGGTGTCTGAAGCCTGCCTCCTCATTCTTTTGATCTCCACTAGTTCCAGTTATCAGTTCCTCTCCTGGGGCTGGTTTTGGGAACTTGCAAACAACTGGTCCTGTACACTTCACACTAACTCCAAACTGTCTCATGACTGGCTTACTTCCCCTCCTTTTACTGCCTATCTCTCCATTGAGAATGGGGATGCACCTTACATGACCCCAAGCTTCTCTTTCATTAGGGTTCCTGTACTTGTGAGGAAATGTCCAAGTGTGGAAAAATTTTTATATCCTCCCATAGGATAGCTGATGACTGTTTCATAATTCAGAGCTGTAAGAGTTTAGGGTTTCAATAACCTTGATCCATATAACATATCTGGGAAAACCCAAACAAACAAATAAAAGAACTATTCCATCATGATTGATTCTGTTTTTACGGTGTGCCACTCTTGAAGTACTGCTGTCCTTGGAATTATAGCTTCGCATCTGAAAAGGGGCAACAGTATTAAGTAACAGTTTGGGTCTCTCTTTGACATATTCCCTTGAGAAGTGTTAAATGTTGCCATTATCTTGACAGTTCAAAAGCTAGTCATATGGTTGATATTTTACCAATGAGATAAATGTGGAAAAATGTCACTTTTCCTTTAATTAGTTCTGTCAGTAGAAACTTGGCAAGAGATAATAGTAAGGAGATATTGGCATTTAGGCATGTTCATATTTACTTTTGTGATTTAGGATTATGATAACTTTCATGTATCCTTGAAGTAACCCTGTCTGATTTAGAAGTTCTGAAATTACAGCATCAAACCTCTTTCCTATTCCTCCAGACAGAGACAGCAACATTCACCAAACATTGGAGTTTTGATCAGATACAGCCACACAGCCATAAAACATGTTTTATTTTATATTAACCAACTAATATTTATGTTTTGAAAAATAGGTTTTTTTTTCTTTTTATGAAAAAGTTTGTTGCATAATTTGATCTGTGTTTTTGTTTTGTTTTGTTTTTTAACTCTTCACCATGTTTTGCTTGATCAAAAGTATTGTTTTCAAACCTAAAATAAAAGGAGCTGGTTTTCTTTTCCTGCCTTATTAGAGAGCCTTGAAACACATGTATGACTATGGCTTTTTACTTTTCTGGTTCAAATTACTAGAATTCAGAACTTAGCCTTGGCATTCTATTAGTAGAAAAACCAATGAAGAATTAATTCCTTACTGATTTAAAAACATCTAATTTTTTTTTTTAATGAATAATCATTCCATGAAGAAAAGAAGGTAACAGACATGCTAGTTAGGCTAGGAGAATCAAGTTTAAAAATAATAACAGGTACTTTTTATTGAACTCCTTGTCTGTACCTGAAAATTTACATGAATAATTTTACCTTTTGTTTCTGTTAAATGGTGGGCCAGGTACTCAGGCAAACCCTTCCACTGAAAACTACTAAAAATGCCATATAATGGTGCTTAAAATAATCAATGGGCAGGTGATAAAGTCAGGAATTATCAGGCTAAAATTAAGGCAGGTGAAGATAGAAATCCAGAGAACTAAACTGCCTCTAAATTTTAGTTTTGTCCTGAGGATATTTACTGAACGTAGTAAACTTCAGCTTCAACTTCCTCATAGAGTTATGAGACAGGAAATAAAACTCAGACGTGAAGTCTAGTAAAGAAGTTTCTTTCAGAAAGTGGGGACAGGAGCACTTTGCTCTCCATATAAAGGTGAAGTGGAAAATGCTACCTCCCATTAGAGACAAATGCACAGAGCATATGAAAAAGATGAAGAGACACGAAGGAGAGAGTGAGATATTTGCCACAAGATTAATTTGAGTTTCATAAAGAGATAATAAAAAGAATGGGAGAATTTTCCAGAATTATTGAAAGACATTAATCCTCAGATACATAAAGCCAATGAATCCAAAGCAGCTATTAAAGAAGAAACATTCACCGAAACACATTAGCTTGAAACCAGAGAATAGAAAAGACAAAATATCTGTAAGGCAGTCAGGAGGAACAAATGGATCACTAACAAGGGGTGGCTGACAGCTGATTTCTTATAGCAGCAATGGAAGCCAGAAGCCAGTGAAATCTATCTTCAATTTGCCAAGAAGAAATAATCGCCATTGAGGAATTATTTTTTAGTATGCACATATTTAATATGTAAGCATTTAATATGTAAGCATACGTAGTGCATTTTAAAGTCACTTTTTAAATTAAATGTTAATTTTCATGTGATCATAGATTCACATGCAGTTGTGAGAAATACTACAGAGAGATCCCTTACACATTTTACTTTGTTTATCCCAATGGTAACATATTATAATCTGTACAACCATGTACAGTAGCAAAACCATGATGTTGACATTGAAGTCAAGGTAAAGAACATTTCCAAATCTACAAGGACACCTCATATTGCCCTTTTACAATTATACCCACTTCCTCCCACCCTCCACTTCCTACTTAACCCCTAGCAAATGCTAATGTTTTCCATTTCTATAATTTTGTCAATTTAAGAATGTCATATAAATGGAATAATTCATTATTTAACCTTTTGAGGTTGGCTTTTTCACTCAAAATAATTCTCTAGTGATTTACCCAAGTTCTCAGTAGTATTTCACCATATAGATGTAACAACGATCATAGTAATAATTAAAAAAAAAAGAAATTCTTTTTAAAATTTTTTTTAAAGATTTTATTTATTTATTTGACACAGAGAGAGAGAGCAAGCACGCACAAGCAGGTGGAGTGGCAGGCAGAAGAAGAGGGAGAAGCAGTCTTCCTGCTGAGCAGAGATCCTGCCATGGGGATCAATCCCAGGACCCTGGGATCATGACCTGAGCTGAAGGCGGACACTTAACTGACTGAGCCACCTAGACGCCCCACAAAATATGCTTTAAAGCATAAAACATAATTAATTTCTTCCCTTGGTAATAGAACATTTAATTCACTGGGAAAATATAATAATTTAAAATGTGTGTGTACCTAGTGACATATCTCAAAATGAATAAAACAAAAATTGACAAAACTAATAGAGAAATAAATAAGTTCACAACTGTAGAAGGTATTAATATACCTGTCAGATGGTGCAGATAGGAAATCAGTAAGAAAAATGAAGACTTAAACAATATGATTAAAAATCATGTCCCAATGGGCATGTATAAAAACATGCCCACACAATGCATAATATGCATTCTGTAGAAGAACACAAAGGACATTTGTAACCATTGACAATATAGAAAGTCTCAATAATTTTCATAGTTCTGTATTGCTCTTTGAACACAGAGCAGTTAAGCTAGAAATCAATAAGCAGAAGATAACAATGAGATTTCATATAGAGAGAAATTAAGAAATACATTAAGTGGAGCACCTGGAGCATCTGACTCTTGATTTTGGCTCAGGTCATGATCTCAGGGTTGTGGGATTGAGCCCCATGTGGGGCTCTGAGCTAAGTGTGGAGCCTGCTTAAGATTCTTTTCCTCTCCCTCTGTCCCTCCTCCTGGCCCTCTTCTTTCTAAAAAAAAAAAAAAAAAAAAAAAAAAAAAAAAACACATTTAAGTAAATCAATCACAAGTGAAAGAAAATGTCATAATGAGGTTAGAAAACATTTAGGATGGAGTGGTAGTGAGAGTACTGCTATCAAAACTTATGAGATGCTGATAGAGCAGCAGTTAGAAATTTTAGCTCTTGATGATTATATCAAAACAGAAACACAGATTGAAACCCAATGAGTGATATATTAAGAGGATAGGAAAAGAAGAGCAGAATATATGCAAAGAATCTGGAAGAAAGGAAAAAACGAAGATCTGGGCCAAAATTAATGTAATGGAAAAGAAGCATTTAATAAGAAGGATGAGCAAAAAATTTAGTTGTTTGGAAAGTCTAATAAAATTGACAAATTTTTGTCAAGATTGATCAAGAAAAAAAGAACTGTTCCAACTAAACAATATGAGGAACGTGACTGTAACTGCCAGCATTAAGGAGATAATAAAAGGATAGTATGAACAACCTTATGCCAGTTAATTTGAAAATTTATATGAAATGGATAAATTCCTAGGAATATGTAACTTAACAAAACTGAGTCAAGAAGAAGTAGAACACATGAAAAGTCATCTAACCACTAGTGAAATTGACAGGTAGTTGAGGATCTTCCCACAGAGAAAACTCCAGGCCTTAGATGGTTTCACCACGGAGCCCAAGCAAACATTCACAGAAAAAATACTTTCAATTTTACAGGAACTATTCCAAAATAGAGTAAAAGAGGGAACATTTCCCAACTCATTTTATGGTGCTTATGTAACCTTGACCCCCAAAACCTGATGTGGACAATAGAAGAAAGAAAAATTCCTGGAGAATCTCATTCAGGAGCAGATACAGTAATTAGCAAAGCTGATTCAGCTGTGTCTAAAAAAATAATACATCATACTTAGTTGTGTTTATCCTAGAAATGCAAGTTTTTTAAAAAATAGAAAAATCAGTGCTATTCTCCACATTAATAGATTAAAAAAAACCAAATAATATTGTTGTATCAAACTGAAAAATAATTGGATAGAACTTAACATCCATTCATGAAAAAAAAATCCTCTTACTACACTAGAAATGAAAAGGAGTTTGTCATCCTTTAATTAAATTGAATTTTAAAAAAGCCTGCAGCACATAGCAAACTTAGTAATGAAACACTGAAAGTTTTCCCTTCAATATTAGGAATAAGACAAGTGTGTCTATTTTTATAAGTCTACTCAGTGTTGTATTGAATGCCCTAGCTAGCAGAGAAAGTAAAATAGAAAAAAAAAGTCATTATTATTGCAAAGTACTAAGCAAAAGTGTCATTAACAGATATTGATTCTTTGCATAGAGAATCAAAAACTACAAATAAAATATTAAAATGAACAAAGCTTAGCAAGTTTGCTGTATATACATTTAATTGCATTAACAAAAATAAAAAGATTCTATTTATAGTAGCATAAAAATACAACCTATTTAGGAGTAAATCTAATAAAAGATATAAAAGCCCTTTTTTGGAGTAAATTATACATTATCTCTAGTTTTTATAGCAGCTTCTCAAGGGTACTAATATCATCCATCAAAGAGGTAAAGCAACTTACACAGATAACCACATATGTGGGATGTGGAGGTGGAGGGATATGAACTTAGGCTTTCCAACTCTAAGATCTGTGCTTTCCTGCATACAGTGTCCTGATTTTGGTATACTGAGCACTACGTGACTTCTGGGCCTTGGCTACCTATCCACTTCCTGTATAGAGAACAGTGACAACTTGTGTCATTTCCAGGTTCTTAAACGCCAGCTGCCGTATTCATCTCTTCATCTCAGGTTATTTCAGCCTCCCTTGAGGGTAAGATCTGGGTGTCAGCATCTCTTCTATGAGCAGGTGCCCCAGCAGCCTTAGCGTGGGATCTGACCTTACTGGAAGAGAGTCTGCCTTGGAAGAACTGGGTGACATCATCCAGAAATGTGGGGGGAGTTGAAATGGGGCAAATTTTGACCAAGCAGAGAATACACATGGAAAGAAGCTTGCTGTTAATAGCTTGGCTTCCTCCTTCACCCTTCACAAATGGCTCCATGCAGACATGCTGGAGATGTCTGTCCTTTGTGACAAGGTAACCAGCTGTGCTCTCCTGTGAAGCTGCAGCCAGTTTAGTAATGCACCATTTTATATGTGTTCTTCCGTTTCCCCTGACTCGCTTCCTTTTCCTCTCACTCTTGCCTTCCTGAGATAAAACTTCCAAAGCACTAAAGCTTTATCTTGGGGTCAGATTTCCAGGAAACCTGGACTTTGACATCCATGAAGGTGCAATTTCTCCAAAACTCTAACAGGTGTTCCAGTCTATTAGTGGGCTCTGAAATCATTTTCAGTACATTGCTATCAGCATTTGAAAACATAATGAAATAGAGAAGCAAAATATCAGAGTGCATGATGCAGTGAGGTTAAGTACCATTTCCTAAAACTGTTATTTCAGTTATGTGTGTGTGAGGATGTGAGTATGTATGTATTGAGTTATGATGTTAAATGTGTGTTTTACAGCATGTCATAGTGAAAAGCATGTGAAAGCCACTGGTCTAGGCCAATGGGTGCATAGAGTGATGAGTTCATGTTATAACTGTGACTTCTGGTTGCACTGTCACAAATGTCCTGTGGAATTTTTTGGTGGCCTTATTCCTTACTTTAACAAATGTTAAAATGTCAAAATAGCCTTCATATAATTTAGTTACATAGGGTCAGTTTATATTTGTTAGCTGTCATGTTAAAGAAAATATTTTGAAATATTTCCTTAAGGCTAGGTGGCAGGCTGTGTTTAGAGAAATAAAAGGGATTATCTAAAGAATGAAATTTAATAATGTCTGGATGTGTTCATGGTTACACAGGCAGATCGATTTTTCTAGTAACAATCATTGATAATCCGGGCAATCAACACAATATGCATATATTTTTCCTTAATGATGAATATGTCTTTGAAATATATGCCCACTCATCCAAGTGCAATGACCTATTCGATCTCCTTGGAACATCCTGATTTGGAGAATGCTGGGGGGGAAATACAAGTCTCAAAGCTGTGCATGCACTTGCTGACTTTAAAAACAAACACCACAAGCAGGTTTTAGTTTGCAGTGTGTGTACTGATTTAACCTGAAGATACTAACTGAGAACAGCTGCTGAGTTGTACTTGGTTAAATATTCTGAGATAAAATATTCTGGCAAGACACATAAAAGAGAAAAACAAGTAAGAGAGTTTGTGAAGACACAGAACAATCTTTAAGGTATGATCCAAAAATCAAAGTAATGGCAAGTGTCATCTTAATTCCTCTATGATTCTACAAAATCATACTAGAGAAAGCCAATTTGAATGGATTCACACACTGTTCAAAATTCAAGGACATGATATTAAGTTGCCAAAGCTCTATTGAATTGCTTTTAATTTTATAATAATTTCTATGTAGCCAAATGATAGACCTAGCTTTCTTACTTGGTAGTCATAACACCAAGTAATTTCTACAATTACTGCCAAGCCTACTGAGAATTTAATGCATTTGGAAGTCCCTGAAGAGAAATTTCAAAGTTCATTCTATCCACACCCAGATGGTCAGATTGTTAAAGCCTGGAAAAGACAGAGGTGTTGTTTATTTTCCATGTAATTATTATACAATAACTAATGAGTACCCCTCTGTGTCCACATAATAAAGGATTTGTAAGGCATTTGGAATATTTTTATTTATTCACATACATTAGTTGTATGCTTAGTGAATTGAAAGAATAATGTTTAAAGGGAAGGATGAACACCATTTCATTCTTGGAGAGCTGTTTTGGAAGGTATGCCTAGGCCAGAGGAAATTTAATTCCATATTCATTCTTCTTGCTCTGGAGTCAGTAGTAACAAGGCCAGGTATCATAGGAAGGGAATACATTTTGCAGAAGCAACTCTGACTTAGGACAATAGGTCTTCTGGTAATCTTCACATCTGTGCAGCAGTCCCATTATGATTAGCTTGTCTTTCGGTATGCTTGTTGATCACTTTTGTGGCAGATCACCTTCCCTGTATTCATCTTCTTTGCCATGCTCAGTTTCTCCTATTAAAGTTCTATGGTTTGTCCTCTTATCGCCTGACTTTGGGATTGGTCATGAGACTTGTTTTGGCCAGTAGCATCAGGTGCTAAGTCCAGTGTGCCAGTTGCTTTCTTGTGCTTCTGCTATATTTATGAGAAGAACATTCCCAGACTAATGCTAGTCCCAGGAGAATGTTGAGAGACATGTGGAACAGAACCATCCAGCCAAGTCCAATCTGAATTAGCTAACTTCTAGTCAACTTGCATTGCATGAGCTAAATAAGTGCTTATTGTTGTATGTCAATGATGTTTTGTGGGTTTGTTATGTAGCATTATTGTAGTATTAGTTGACTGACAGGCCCTCCAAATCCACTTATGATTTTCAAGAAATTTCTTGGCCCTGTCAGATTTTGGAAACTTATCTTTGTTTTGTGGATGAAATGAGAGATTAAATTAGATCTCTGGTTTTAGTCTTGAGCTCTAAATCCATGTGTCTCCTCTTTCTGGGGTTCACAGGGACTTCAAACAGAGATCAAGTCTTACAGAGTATCTGTACACTTATAATTCCAAAATAAATGTGTTCAGGTTCTCTGGACAAGACTTTGTTTGTAGTCAGTCAGTTTCCATGGATGTACCTTCACTAGTTCCTTCCCTCCCTCATCATGTCTGAGATTACAGATGGTTTCATGTTAGAACCCAGCTGAGTTGTAAAAGCATTCAAAGACATTACCTCAAGTAATTTTGACATATGCAGAAGTTATCATTGGGTATATGGAAAATATAGACACAATTAGTATAACTCCTGTAGGAGAAACTTTTTCCCTAAGTGGTATTTCTGGAATTATCTAGGAGTAGATCCTAAAAATCTAGGATCACAATCACTATGCTGTACAGTCTCTACTTTGTAATAAGTTCATGATATCTCACAGCAGAAAGTCACAGGTGAATGTGCCATATCTTGTCCAACCACAGATATGCTGCTTCAGTAAAAGTACATGGTAAGGGAGGCCCTTCTCCATCTATTGGGATCTCTGTAGCTGACAGCCTGCTGACATTTTCTACAACACTTTTTACCTCTGCTTTCCCATTAAGCAGAAGCGGGTGAATCTAGTGGTAGGATTGAATATGTCCTGGAGTCACAATGGTACCACTTGAATACTTGTGGAACATTTACATCTCAGTTAATTTGATTTGATATACTGGTGCTTTAAACAAGCTCTCATCATCACAAAAATATATACATATGAAACTAGAATAATTTCATTGTTATAAATCTCTGGAAATTCCAGAGAAACTTGTCCCTAAAGCCCAGGATGGGAAAGCACTATCACATTCATCAACCAGATGACTGTCTTGAGACTGGCATGCTCATAAAAATTCATATTCCTTACCCATACTTTAAGCAGTCCCTTGAATAAAGGTTCTCTAAGGTCTTCGACTGAGTTCAGACAGGATACTGTTTGTCCTCAGGGGAAGAGGTTTTGGGCCATCACTGATGGCAGCTAAGCCAGTGCCCTTGTACATTTTCCCCATGTAGGCTAATTCAATCAGGGCCCTAGTTCTAGGACCAGAGATCTGCTGAGTTACGTCTCTGGGGGTTTAGTCCAGTAGTTTTCAAACTAGACTACTTCAGATTTACTTCATAGGATGTTTGATAAAAAGTAAGTGCCCGACTCTAGGAGATGTATTGAATCAGTATCTTTGGGTAGAAGCTCCAGAATATGCTTTTTTAAAAAAAATTTTAAAAATTTTATTTATTTTCTTATTTTTAAAATTTTATTATTTATTTGAAAGAGAAAAAGAGAGTGTGCAAGCAGGGGGAGCAGCAGAGGGAGAGGGAGAAGCAGGCTCCCTGCTGAGCAGAGAGCCCAACACAGGGCTTGATCCCAGGACCCTGGGATCATGACCTGAGCTGAAGGCAGATGCTTAACTGACTGAGCCACCCACGCACCCCCAGAATATGCATTTTAATAAGCTCCCAGAATGATCCCAACCCTGGGATCAAGACCTAAGCTGAGATTGAGAGTCAAATGCTTAACCAACTGTATCACCCAGGTGCCTCCAAACAGGGGCCATTCTTATAGCTGGACTCATACCACTGAGTCCTTGATCCTGTAACTATAAACTCAGTGTCCTTCAGCTGACGGATCTAGCTTCTTTTCATTTTCTGAATTCCTCCAAACATGTTCACATAACTGAATCCTCTGTTATTTGAGAGCAAATGTCAGTCTGCCCATGTGGCACAGTCTGGCATGGTCTCAGCTGAACACATTGAATCTGAGAAAGCCATTTGTTGTAGAAAGTGTTTTTAGCCTGTGAAGTCCATACTGACTGTGCTCCTGCTTACTTTCCATATATATACATATATATATACATATGTATATGGGATACTAGACCTAAACATGAGATTCTAGAAAGAATCTAGAAAGAATCTTCAAGTGCTTTATTATTTGGTAGAAAAAGAGAAATATATACTTGGAATTCCATTAAGACAGGTCACAAATTTCTCCATGAGCTAGGGCAGGTAGGTTGGAGAATCTAGTGATTGCTCAGCAACAACTCAGTACTCTGTGTTATACCTGGAGAAACTAATGTTCCCAAACCAGAGTATCTTCTAGCACCCAAAGAGTCTTAAGTGGCTCCTTAAGCTCCCCCAGGGAACACTGACTCTCTAAGATGTAACATCCCTTGCTTCTGAACCACATTCCAACTCAGTCACCTGTGGTTGCCCACAGAGAGCATATCAGCCTGAGATGGGAATGCCAGAGACTATCTAAAATATCCCCCAAAACATGGGGTATGTCCTGATACATGCTCAAATAACTCTAGAAGTGCCAGTTTGAACTTCTAAGGTATGTCCAAATAGTACTGGAACTGTATATGCTGTTCTCTTGGAACTTTATAGACGCATCAAAAGAAATTGTTGAGGCCCTAGAAGCAGTGAGGTAGGTATTCCAGGAGCTCAGCCTTGACTCTATTTATCTACTACTAGGCCTTGGGAGCTCTGAAAATATTATAGCAGATAAACTTAACGATTCAGCCAGACTCTGATATTAAAAGCCACAGTGAGGGTGGGAGATTGGAGAACCTCCTAGCTACCAACTAAAGCCTTGCAGTAAAACCACAACTGGGAACCAGGCTGAGAAGCCCCAGGGAAAGGAGCTGTCCCTGGTTTTGGTGCTGATTGCCCATAGCTTGTTTGCCCTACAGAGAACAGAAAATCAGCTGGTAGTCTTGGTGAGTCCTATCTAGAGATATCTGAGGAGAGAAGAGAATAGGAGAGGAGGGAAGAAGAAAGGAATGGATAGGAATAGCATAGATCTAAATATGAACTGGGTAAAGATGTCCAGTTTGGCAGCTATTTTTTCTAGCCCCTTTGTAGCTAATCAAGGGAGAATCCCAGTGCCAGCCTGACTATGTGAATGAAACCAGATACAACCTGAGCCTGGAATTGTTTTGCCATATATCCAACAACCATTGAAGGAAACAACTTTTTGAGAGGTCAGACCCATAATCAAAGGAAATTTAGTTACACTTTACAGTTTCAAGCTACTCTCCAATTTAAGAAGAGAGGGTGGAGATTGTGCAAAAGGGCATGGGTACTCAGAGGTTTACAAAAAAAGAAGGTCAAGACAGCATAATCTTTTGTGTCTCATCTGGAACTACTAGTCATGCTGCTGTTAAGCAAACTCAGCCAAGCATATCCAGACTAATATTCTATATCCCTAACCATCAAGTGCTAATCAGTGGAAAGAAAGTATAAAATCTGCTGCTGATGAGAAAGGTCTCACTAAATCTTGCCATCTTATGGATGGTGTCCTGGAATATATGGTTTCAGTCCTTGCTTTGATTCTCTTTCTTTGAGCTCTGTAGCTGTCTGATGTGTACCAAGTCATTTTCTCCATCAGTCAGACTTAGGATTCAGGGAAATAAAGAGAAGATCTCTTCCCTCGTATCCTATACAGCATTGCCTGCATGTCTTTATACTGCTTTGAAGTTTTATTCTGTGAGAGCTGGACACAAGATAGTATTTGATCCCCCTGCCAAAGATTCTTCCAGTCTTTTCTGGCTTTTGGCCTCTTGTCTGATGTCCATTTTTGTATGGATATATCACCCGTAATACTATGTACTGCCTATTTAGGTGCTAAACTTGAGTTCTGCCTGTTATCACTGCTGCTATGTCCTCCTCTTTTCTACGAACTGACTGATTCTAATCACAGTTTTAACTCCTATTTCAACAGACCTTTCAGAGCAAAGAACTATGAGAAATGGGTTAGTATAGTGGTTAGGACAGACTCCAGAGCCATATTGTGCCTGGGTTTAGATTTTTGTCTCTGACTCTGACTAGCTCTATGTCCTTGAGTAATTTACTCATACTCTCTGTGCTTCCATTTCTTTGTCTGTAAAGCAGAGATGATAATAATAGAGCCTACCTCATAGGACTCTTTTGAGTATTAACTGAGATCAATCCTCTACTTTACAAATTGGGCCAACAAAAGCATAACACATGCCTTTTATGCTAATTACCTTACATGAAAGATCTTTTTTTTGATCCTCACAAGTCTCTGAGGTAAGGCCATTATCCTCACTTGATAGTTAATGTCAAAAAAATTAATAACATTTTAAAGATTAAACATCCACCAAACTGTATGGCTAGGACTTGAATATATGCCTGATGCCAAACACTAAGCTTTTAACACTATATGACCTTGGCTTATTAGCTAATTATCCCAATCCAGGCCTGTTTCTGCAACTAAGTTGGACTTGTAAGCCTTTATCTCACCTAGCTCTGGTCCTCTCAGATTCCTGGGCAGCCCTGAGATCGTGCAATTTACTTGATTACAGCAGCATAGATAGAGGGCATTGATCACAGCAGGAGCGAAAACTGTAGAATAATAATACTTTTGTCTTTTTTGTCATGTTGAGATCAGCTCATTAAAAGAAGTAGTCACCTAGCCATGGTCTTGATTGTGCAGGACAAGTGGGCTTCTCCTTCACCCAAGGAAATCCAGATGGGTATATGAAGGTGCCATCTGGGTCTATAGTGATGTTCTTCCAGAAACTCAATGTTAGAGTGGATCAACAAAAAAAGGTAAAAGAAATATAATAGTGGAAATGAAGAACACGTTTTCTTTTGAAAGAAAAAAATTTCAACTTAATAGAATATATTGAACCATTTTGAAAATATTCTATCAAGACCTGGGTTAGCACAATACAAGATGTTTCAAATAGAAAGTCCATTTTTTAATTCAGAATAAAAACGTAAAGTAAATTATTAGGGCACTTTCTTGCAATGAAATCTAAAGAATAGGCACTGATGTGCCCTAAATTCATTTGAGTTTGGAAAAAAGCTGTAAGGGGTGTGTGTGTGTGTGTGTGATGAACTGAATGTTTGTGTCTCCCCAAATTCATATGTTGAAATCCTACCCTTTAATGTAATAATATTAGCAGATGTGAATTTTGGCAGGTAATTAGGATTAGTGATTATGTCATGAGGATGTAGCCTTCATGGTTAGTACTTTTATAAAAGAGACCCCCAGAGAGCTCCCTCACCCCATCCACCATATAGAACAACCATACGGGGACCCAGCAAGAAATCAGCAGTCTGAACCAGACACCCAACCATACTGGCACCTTGCCCTGAAACTTCCCAGCCTCCAGAACTGTAAGAAATAAATATTTGTTGTTTAAGCTACCCAGTTTATGGCATTTTTGTTATAGCAGACTGAAAGAACTAAGACAGTGTGTGTGTGTGTGTGTGTGTGTGTGTGTGTGTGTGTGTGTGGTTTGTTTTTTAATCCCCTCCCTCACAAAGTGGGGTGAGAAACCAATTTGAAAAAGGCAGTGTTATGGTTCCTTTAACCCAAAGAAGGTCCAAATTGCTAAGCTATTTATATTGCTTTTTTTGGATCTCTCACAGTGGAACTTATGTGTTTTAAAAGTGTTGAAGGAAAAAGGAAACCTTCAGACTACTCAGAGATTTGAATTGCAGTGTTATCTGAAACTGTACTTTAGAGAGAGATTTATAAAACAGTAAAAGGAATTAATTAAAACCTTCCATAAAAAAGCAGGCAGCTAAAAATAAAAACTACCATAGAGAATAAACAATAGAACTCTTCAGATTAAATGAGTGTTTCCAGTCCCCACACTCTCAAGCACTCTGAACATATAATTCTGTCACTGTTGCTATTATTATTGTTAGATAATTGCTTCTACTTAAACGTTATTAATTTTCTGTCCTGTACGGGATGTATTACTACACAATTAAATGTCCTAAGACATATCCATGGTTGCTGGTTCAAAGTGTGGCTCTGTATTATTTCATTATAAGTTAATAGATGAAAGAACTAATGCTTTTAGGTAGCAAATGTTTTCCTCCTGAATTCTGAAAAAATAATTTATTACTTTTTAATATTTGCATCTCCATGAAAGCTACATTGATCTGTTCCATCTTGATGTTCTCTTTGAAATTTATAGGGCTCCTATAATATTGTTTAAAACACCTCCTTCTGCCTCTTTCTGCATGTCTTTTTTGCTTGGAGCCACTCCTTTCCCGTAACTGCCCTCACTGGTTCTGCCAGTGTTACTCTTTTTTTTTTTTTTTTTTGTCAACTGGACAACTGTTAATATTCTCTAATGGTATTCCATTCTGTGCTGGTACTGCACAGAATATCTTGCTGGGAATCAGTCTCCTACAGGTCTTACCTGATCTCCTCCTCTTTCAATTTCAGACCCCACTTCCTTCCCCATGTTCAAGTAGATGACCTTGTTATTTCACTGGAAAAAAAAGCCATCAGAACGGGACTTGCTGTCTTTGGTGCCACCAAATCATATCTTCACCAGTACTATGCCTTTCTTCCCTTCCAGATTAACTATACCTGCTCTGTTCTGAAGCTAAGGTCTGTGTAGTGGATCCCATTTTCTTTTGTCTAACCTGGAATTTTCTCTTGTAGGTATCCTGTTTCTGTCCATGAATTCTTCCCTTTCTAATGGACCTTCCTATGAGCATACAAGCTTGTTGTAATGACTCTCACCTAAAAAATAACCCCAAACCCTCCTTTGATTCCCTCATCTTCTCCAAATCATTCCCCATGTCTTTACACCTTTTATAGCAAATTACTTAGAAAGATGATCTATACTTGTACCCTCCCCTTCCTTTTCTCTCCTTTCCTCTTGAACTCATTCCAGTGAAGCTTTTGTCTCCATCATCCCACTGAAACTACACTTGTTAGTGTCACCAATGACCTGTGTGGACAAATACCATGATTAATTACCAGACCTCATCTTGACCTTTCAGGGACAACTGAAACAGTTTATCACTCCTTCCTTTTGAAACACAAAAGCCTTTCCTTGCTTGGCTTCTAGGACACCTCAATTTCTGGTTTTCTTATTGTCAGCCTTTTTTGCCGGTACTACTTCATCTTAGGCCAAGGTCCTTTGCTGGTTCTTCTTCCACTACCTACCCAGAAACACTGGAATGTCTCAGGGCTCCTTGCACCTATCAGACCCCATCAATACTTATTTTTGGGTGACATCGTAGTGTTCAGTGGTTTTAAATAATATCAACTTATATCTCCGACATTAGTATCTTTCCTGAGCTCCAGACACTTCAACTGCTTGCCCAACATAGTATTTCCATTCGAAAGAGCAATATACAGGTCAAATGTAACATGATCAAGGCAGCATTCTCAATTTTCCCCACTGAATCTGTTTCTCCCTGAGAATTTACGACTATTCACCTGGAGGGCTTAAGCCAAAAAACCTAGGACCAATTCTTCAGTTCTTTCTTACTAAGTATACATATCCAACCTTGAACCTTTTTGTTACTTCTGTTATCAAAACATCACCCAAATCTACCCATTTCTCATTGTTTCTACTGCTGTTATCCTAATAAAAGCCACTGTCAATTTCCCCTCTATCTCACAGCTCAGGCATCCATTCATTTAGCAAACACCTCTTAAGACCTCAGTAATTTGTCAGGCACTATTCTTGGTGCTGATTTTGCAGCAATGAACAAGCTACATAAAAATCCCTGCTGTCAAAGAACTTAAATTCTGCCTTAGGGTGGTCCCTCCTCATGGACTCCTTGGTCCCTTTCTCTCTCCCCTCTCTTCAGTCTGTTCACATAACAGTCAGAATAACCTGTTAAAAAAAAAAATCTAAGATCAAGTTGTTCCGCTGCTGAAAGCCCTCTAGTGGCCTTTCTGACTTCACCCCTACTGTTCCCTTTCATTTAGTCTAGGCAAACACCCCTTCCCCACCTTACCTCCCAAGCACACTAAGCTCATTCCAGCTTTCTGAACTTTGTACATTCTCTCTGCCTAGAAAGTTCTCCCCTCAGCTGTTTGTGTGGCATACACCCTAACTCCATTCAGACTCTGCTCAAATGTCACTGCTGAGAGAGTTCCCCCAAGCACCCTCTCTTAAATAGCTGCCCCCTCTACCTCTTGACCTTTGTTTATTTTCTCTGAAGCATTTGCCACTACCTGACATAATATTATATATTTATTTTTTTATCTGAATTTTGTTATCCTATCCTGCTGGAATGTGAGCTAATTGAGGTAAAATATTTTCTTTCTTGTTTCTTGTTCTTTTTCTAGCACTCAGGACATTGATTGTCATTGAATAAATGACAGGGCATTGAATAAATATTTGATGTATAAATAGTGAAAAAATTTCTATGTCACAATGGGGGAAAAGCCCACTAAATTTGGAATCAAGAGAACTGGGTTGTTCTGTCATTGAGGAGACATTTGGCAAGTCATTTTGATCTCCTTGGGTCTCAGTCACTGTACAATGAGAAGTTTGGACCGGGAGCCTTAAGATCCCAATTATAACATTCTCAAATTCTGTGTGTGTAGTATCTCTGCACTAGAGACCAACTCCTGTGCCTCATTTGGCATAGACAGGACTGTTGGCATTTTTTTCTAGAGTTGCTGGGAAGTAGATACTGGGGTTTTTCTTTTCTCTGTATCCTCTCGGGGTTGAAATTCCTGCCAGGAGGGAAGTCACAGCATTCGCATCTGCACAAACATTTCAGTCAAGAACCTCCCCAAGTTGCCTACTGAAGGGAAGGGGCCAGAGCAGGGAATATCACAAGGGAAGAGTTTCAATGGTGCTTTGATCAGAAAGTTTATTACATTTGCTTTCGATCACAATGCATACTCACTCAGGTCTGCAATCACTTACTCTGTTAGGCAAAAATCCTAGCGGGAAAAAATAGCATGTGTGCACGACTCCATCTGTGTGAGACCCTGCCAGAAACATTTATGAATCACTCGTCTCCTGATAGACAACTTGCTTTCCTAGTTTGCAATCATATTTCCCACAGATGTTGCCTTTGAATTAGCCATTGTCTCATTTAGTTTTGAATGTTTTCTCCTATTTGAGGCTGTAATATGGGCAAATCCCACCTACTATCAAAGTTGGCAGTCCTTGCTCAACATTAAAGGAAGGAGACATTTGGGGCAAGCCAAGGAGCTGGAATCCTGGATCAGGGATAGACACTTCTCCACAAGTTTGGAGTTTGGTATTTCTCAAGTCCTGGCATCAGGGATGTTTACTCTCAGGTTATGCAAAGTCCCAGCTTGGGTTCTGGAAAAAATGAGCTGACAACGTTGTCTGAAAGGAGTTTCTTGTTAATTCCTGGAGACATCTTGCTTTTATTAAACCATAGCTATTGTCATGTTGTCTATCCTGAACAATGAGGATGTCATGTCACTCATTGTATAGAACTCATACCTATTGTGGCCTTTATTGTATGGCAATTTACATTCTGTTATACATCAAACCTGCTTATTGTTATGTTGTCTGGATCTCAGATGTTACTGAGAAATTTTCGAAGTTTTCTTTGGGGCATATTTAGAAGTTTGCATATTATATTTACAGAAATATATTATTTCACTTCTGAGTCACCCTGTCATTCAACCTCTGTTGATTCTTCATTAATTTCAGATAGATTTTCCTTCTCTTTTCCTTGAGAGATAAAATAGTAAGCAAAACCCTATAAACCAATTGTTATTTCTTTATATATACCATGTCTGAATGTGCTAATGGTGTGTCCAATTTCAGACACATGAGCTTGAAGTTAAATGCAAATTTTAATTTCCTTTATAAAGGAGATGATGAAAATCCATTGTGAAAAGGTTATGAGAACAAGCTTATCTTATAATTGCAGCCAAGATTCAAGCCATTATTTAAGACGTGAAGCATTTGGCAACAAAAAGAGTGTTGTCATTAAAAAGGAAGCCCAACACATTACTCTTGGGCTGAGAAAAAATAATTTAGCTGTCATTGTTACTTAAGGAACGACACAGGAAGATGGCAGAAATTAAAATGAGCAGCTTTACCTTGAATAGTGTAATACATATTTTTTCATTTAAGAAGCAGAGATAGTTAATAAACATTTGGTGATTGGCTTAAGCCCATTAGAAAGGGATTGACTGATTGGCTAGTTCTTGACATTTAGCTAAATTTGTATTCCTTAATGCATGTAACTGAGAGGAAGCCAGTAGAACTTTGCCATAGTTGTAATAAAGTGATAAGAATTTCTTCTTTTCTCACAATACTATTAGCAGCCTGACCTCTATAACTTACCAGAATTGTTGCCAAATTGGTAAGTATTCTTAGAAAATCTTCCTTTTTGGAAAGAAGGGTTAGAGTGAGGCTATTGAGGTCGTCCTGGCCAGGCTTACCTTATGAAGAGGGAAATGAGCCCTGGAGATGTGCACAAGTGACTACTTAGAAGGTTTTATTATTTTGGGGGGCTACAGAAAAGTCCTGTGTCCTTATCAATTCCTCCCAAATAGTTTCTCCGGGTGTCCCATCCCTTGGTGGTTCTTCTGAATCACTGTCTAAAATGTTTCTGGCTGTATCTTTTCTCCCAATGTACTGTTATTTCTCTCTCACCTTGCTGGGAGAGAGGAATTCAATGGATATACTCCAAAGGCATTTTCAAATGGGTTTCTTGCTCTAACATACTATTCTCATAAATATACCTTTTTTTCTTGTCAATCACGCTTTCCCTAAGCTTGAATTGGACTTCTGTGTGACTATACTGTTTTTTTTTTTTT